>NC_089515.1:52301036-52946036 GCF_036850995.1 Saccopteryx leptura | reverse complement strand
TCATTCAAATTCCATGGGCTGGCTCTGAGCCAAGTGCTGCTCCAACCACCCGGACCTCAGCTGGCTCCATCTCCCACACCCCACTCACCCCCAACCTGCCCACGTGCTCTCCTCTGCTGCTCCATACAGTCACCTCCCCCCAAACCCCTAGCCCCTGCTGTCAACACACCTGACTTTGATCACAGCACTCAGCGACCACCTGCTGGTGTTAAGACTCCTCCTCCTCCGAGTGTTTTAGAGGAGGCCCAAACCTCTCACCTCCCCTTGGGCTTTATTTGTGCAACAGGACGAGATGGAGTTGAGTGTATCTTCTGGATGATCTGATTAGAGCTGACAGTCACACTGAATAATGAGGCAGATCATTTTTTCTTGGACGCAAGAACGGGGTGGGTATTTTCTCCCAGAAACAGTGTGGGGCGGCTCCCAGCCCCGCCCCTCTCTGGAATGTATGGATGTGGAATTTCCTCGTCTGCACCATCCGTTCAACTCTGAACTTCCGAGGCACCTGGGCTGTCAGTGCAAGAGGCCTCCATCGTCGTTTCCAAAGTGATTTCCGGTAGCGGATAAGTGAATTTCACGAGGGAGAAACTTAGGAGGCACCGTGAAAAGACGCCACACAACTAGTCTGGCCGTATCCGAAAAGGCAGCCCCGTTACCGGAAAGATCGTAGGCCACCCGGACAGAGGCGACTCCCCAGCTTCTGAGGGCTGCCAGGAATTCAAATGTTCGCTTGCCTAAACACCCCAACGATGATCACATCTACCTACATGTTTTGATTTGGGGTTCAAAAAACTATGGCCATCATAGAACCGGAGCTCATGAAGGACCCCCCTGGTTCCCAGCAGGCACAGTGGAAGGTGGGATCCGAAGGGGTTCTGACGAAGATCCAAGCAAGGGTCACATCCTGACGGAGCCACCGGGCCTGAGGAGGGCAGCAATCCCCAAGGTCACCTGGAGACAATACAGTCAAGAGTCCCCTCCCCAAGCTAGGGCAGTGCCACCTGGTTAAAATGAACACAAGAGGCAGCCTTGACATGGCAGAGAAGTCCTGGATGGATAACCCCAGAGAGAGCATCCCGAAGGCAGTCGCTGGTCCCTAACCGTCCCGCACCCTGCACCGCTGAGTCCCTGTGTGGGAGTGAGTGTCCCAGATCTTGGGCACTCTCTGTCAGCAGTGGCCTGCTGGCAGCGTGGAGCACAGAGCCAGAAGCTGACCGTGGACCAAGGACCTTCTGAGCTTCCTGCCTGGCCTGGCCTGGCTTCGCTTCAGGGAGTGAGGGAGGGAAGCTTTCTCCCTGGGCTGACACCTGCACCTCTGTGGGACTCCCCGGCCTGGCTCCCATGCTCCCCAGAGCCCTGCAGATCCTAGGTTATGACAGTGTGGGGTCCTCGGTGCCTGGGGGTTCAGGCATCCTTCCCAGGAGGGGACAAGAGAGAGCGTGCTCCCCTTGGCCCTGGCCACGGTAGGAAAGCGGGACCCCGGCCCCGTTGAAGAGGAGTGGCAAAGACCAAGGGGCAAGGTGGAGCTGGTCCACGTGGCAGCCAAGTTGTTGTGTTTTTCTTTACACTTTCAGATGAGTAATTCAGTGGCTATGCCCAGGTTGAAATATTTTCCTGTTTTCAGGAAGATGTGAGAAGAGAAATGAATTTTAATGTTTTGGTGTACTTAATCAGAGGCTCCCAGCATAGTGGGGTTCCCGTGCCCCAAGGAGATGTCAGCTGTTTTAGCCTCTAGCCTGCCAAAGGCGACAGCCGCCCGGCTCAGTCCTCTCCCGTTGCCCGGGCGGGAAGAGCCACCTGGGAGCACCCCACTGGTAGGCACCTGGGAGCGCCCCACCGGTAGGCACCTGGGAGCACCCCACCGGTAGGCACCTGGGAGCGCCCCACTGGTAGGCACCTGGGAGCACCCCACTGGTAGGCACCTGGGAGCGCCCCACCGGTAGGCACCTGGGAGCGCCCCACTGGTAGGCACCTGGGAGCGCCCCACCGGTAGGCACCTGGGAGCACCCCACTGGTAGGCACCTGGGAGCACCCCACTGGTAGGCACCTGGGAGCGCCCCACTGGTAGGCACCTGGGAGCGCCCCACCGGTAGGCACCTGGGAGCGCCCCACTGGTAGCCACCTGGGAGCACCCCACTGGTAGCCACCTGGGAGCGCCCCACTGGTAGGCACGGGAAGCCACGTGAATCTCAGGAAACGAAAATGACGAGTGATGATCGTGAGGTCTTCGCTGCCTTAGACCAACAAGCTGCCATGGGTGACAGCAAAGTCCCTGTCCCGGGTCCCTGGGGCTTGTGCATCCCCACCCTGTCAGACCGCTCCCGGGAGGGACAGAAGCATCCCAGGGTCCTGAAAACAAAGTTTAAGGGGAGGCAGAGGATGTGGCTGGTCAATCTCTATGGCGAAAGCAGAGCCATTGGCTGGAGGTGACGTCACAGATGGTGGAGAATATGACAGCGCGTGAACTAATTTATAGCTATAGGCTGAGGACTTGTTTGTATTTGTTTTAATTTTTAAAATCGGTTTTAGAAAGGAAAGGAAAGGGGAGGGGACAGAGAGAAAGAGAAACATCAATTTGTTGTTCTACTTATTTGTGCATTCACTGGTTGTATGTGCCCTGACTGGGGATCGAACTCACAATCTTGGCGAAATGGAATGATGCTCTAACCAACTGAGCTACCAGCCAGGGGCAGCTCACAGCTCAGGACACGTTTTTGGCAGATGTTTTTGAGCTAAGTTGGCAACTAATGTACCGCGTGGACTCTTTGAATGGGATACTGATGGGCTTCTCGCTCATTCAAGAAAATGCCTGCCTAAAATGAGTTGTCATCTAGACAGATATCAAAGAATGATTTGGTGAGCTCTGAGCATTGTGTTATTTTTTTTGGGGGGCGGGGGGGTGGAGAGGTAAGGGAAACAGACCCAGCCTGCAGGGGCTTACGAAAGCATGCTTGTCTGGGCAATGCTTCATGGCCAACCAAAGAAAACCCAAAGGCAGTCTGAACGCAAGTGCTCCTTTTCTGGGCTCTCGGTGGCCCCCACCCTTGGGGTTTTGCCTTGTCTAGAGACCCAAGCCGATGTCTACAAAGAGAACAGGAGAGGGGCTGTTGAAAGAACACAGTTAAAGATGATTTCCTGTTGCCACAGAAATCTCATCATAATTCTCTTTTCACATGTTTTCCCATTGGAGGATTTCCAGTCACGTTCTAATTGTATGTTATTGTCGCCCTGGTAAGAAAACGGGGTGGGGGGGCGGTGGGGGAGAGGAGGACATCTCTGTCCTGTTCTGAGTGGTGATTTAGAGCAGGCATTGAGATTCACAATCCCACCTTCCTAGGGGAATCTTTGCTCTGCTCTCCTGTTTCCAGAATTGTCTTACTGATTGTGACATTGAAATTTATTCTTTTTTAATTGTGGTGAAGAACAAATCAAGAAAATAAATTGTAACCACAGTGGTACCATACAGTAGCTCCCTACAGTGTACCTTTTTCAGATAGTTTGGTTTAATTAACATTCACTTATTAGTTACTGAAGAAGTTATCTGCATAAAATTATATTATACGAGACTGTAACCAAAAGATCAAACCTTAATCTTAAGGAGCCATAACAACTCATGAATAGTTGGGTTTGGTTCTCCCCCCCTTGTTTGTACAGTGATATCTATTTTTTTCTTCCTTTTTACTGGCAAGGTGGTATAAACAAATATTCTATAGGAGAAGACTTTCGGTGTTTGCATTATTTTTCTGGCCATGTTTTGTTGTGCATTTCATTTCTGCGATTGTTGTTGAAAATAATTTAGTCACATAGAGGAGGAAATTATTTTCTAGTACTCCATCCTCTATTTGATTGAATTAAATAGTAATATCCACGAAAGATCTATCCGTGAGCTATGTATACCCTTGAATATATTCCTAAATATTTTGATGAGATGTTATACATGTAATAGAAACATATTTTTGAGGACTATTCAAATGCATTTAAAATATCCAGGAAAAATACTCTCCAATTCAAGGTTTTGGTAAATTGCTAAATTTGGTGAATTAGCTGTTTAGTGTCGTAGCCACTCAGTGAGATGTCTTCACCCATGTGGGATGGGTTGTGTCGTCCCTGCATTTATATCTGCAGGAAAGCTGAGATGTGGAGAAGGAGAAATAGTTGGTCTCAGTCACAGCACCCATAGAGGAGCCAAGATCTTAACCAGCATCTTGGAAGTGTCGAACCCTCTTTCTCAGCCATTATTCTTTTTTTTTTTTTTTTTTTAATTTTCATTTTTCTGAAGCTGGAAACAGGGAGAGACAGTCAGACAGACTCCCGCATGCGCCCGACCGGGATCCACCCGGCACGCCCACCAGGGGCGACGCTCTGCCCACCAGGGGGCGATGCTCTGCCCATCCTGGGCGTCGCCATGTTGCAACCAGAGCCACTCTAGCGCCTGAGGCAGAGGCCACAGAGCCATGCCCAGCGCCCGGGCCATCTTTGCTCCAATGGAGCCTTGGCTGCGGGAGGGGAAGAGAGAGACAGAGAGGAAAGCGCGGCGGAGGGGTGGAGAAGCAAATGGGCGCTTCTCCTGTGTGCCCTGGCCGGGAATCGAACCCGGGTCCTCCGCACGCTAGGCCGACGCTCTACTGCTGAGCCAACCGGCCAGGGCTCAGCCATTATTCTAATACAAATATTTTTCCTCAGTACATATACTATTACAACTACAGTTGCCTATGAAATGCCACCCAAAGGTACCTTCACCAGAAAGGCTGTCCAGGTGAAGGTGGATAGCCAGGTGGAGGTACAAGACTCCAGTCCACACACCTGTGTGTCAAACTCAAACTTCTGCCCTCTTACCAAGGAGGAGAGATCATAAGCAAGCACTACCTCAAAGGCCAAGGACCCTCTTCCACAGTGGTTCACTGGGTTCATCTCCAGGGATAGACCCTGGACCACACTATATCATTTCTGCCTCAGGGCCTTTGCACCTACTGTTCTTTGGTCTGTCCACCAACCCCCGGCTTTTGAAATAACTCTCATGTTTCCTCTTCAAAGAAACCCTCACTGACTATCACATCTAAAGATACTCCTCCCAGTCACTAACCAATCAATAATCATTGCCTTGTTTCATTTATTTATTTATTTATTTATTTATTTATTTATTTATTTATATTTTTCTGAAGTTGGAAACGGGAAGGCAATCAGACAGACTCCTGCATGTGCCCGACCAGGATCCACCCGGCATGCCCACCAGGGGGCGATGCTCTGCCCATCCGGGGCGTCACTCTGTCACAATCAAAGCCATTCTAGCGCCTGAGGCAGAGGCCACAGAGCCATCCTCAGCGCCCGGGCCAACTTTGCTCCAGTGGAGCCTTGGCTGCGGGAGGGGAAGAGAGAGACAGAGAGGAAGGAGAGGGGGAGGGGTGGAGAAGCAGATGGGCGCTTCTCCTGTGTGCCCTGGCCAGGAATTGAACCCGGGACTCCCGCACACCAGGCCGACGCTCTACCACTGAGCCAACCGGCCAGGGCCTTATTTCATTTATTATATAGCATATAGCACAGCTTTTCTATCTGTCTGTCTATCATCTGTCTATCTATCTATCTATCTATCAATTATATCTATGTGTCTATTTCTTTGTCAGATTAATGTCTGGCATATAGTAGGCTCTTAAAAGTACTCAGTAAATCACTGCAAGGGTGGCCACATGAAAGGATTAGTAATCATGTGCTAAGAAGGATTAGGAGGTCTTACCCATGCTCAGAGGGACCACGTGCCATGAGAATTGCCATGCCTGCCGTGCACAAGTGGGGCAGCACACCTGTACCTGTATGTCTGGGCCCTGCACTGCCACATTATCCAAAACAGAGGGTGGCCCGGGGCTCCCCCAACCAGTACCCATCAACACACTAGCACGGGCTCACTCAGTGACGGGGTTCCTCAGTGCTCTCCCTGGTGACGGAGAGCTAGGCCGTCAGCGCTGCCCACCGGAGCCCCCCGAGGTGTCCGAGCGAGTGGAGCACAGAGTCCGAGACCCCCGACCTCAGAGTCAGGAGGGTGAGACGTTGGTTTCATCATGAGTCTCACCTCCGGGCGGGAACTAGGGATGTGACAAGTGAGCAAAGCTTACTCGGTAGGGATCAGAGTTCAGAACCCCCAATTCCACCTGCTTCCCACAGCCTGAGTCAGAAAGGAAATCGGGAGAAGGCAGCTGGGGAGGAAAACCAGCCCCTGCTGGGGAAAGCTGTGGGCTTCCCTCCTTCCCTCCCCAGTTATTAACCGAGACTGACACTGCAGTCTTCAAAAAATCTCCTTCCTTAAGTGGGGATACGGAATCATTATCTCAGCGTGCAATCAGCGCAGCGATCTTCTCCAGAGCAATTTGTGGCAGGGTTACGCATTTTAAAAAGCAGATTGAATTGTCAAGAGGAGCCTCTTGAACCTGGTCCAAATGTATTTACAACTCACTCAACTACCTGGTAAGAGCCTGGATGCCTCTCTCTCAGGTGGAATACTCTTGCATGAGGCTTTGCTGACTTGAGTCAAACAGTCACTCTGGGATGGTCCCCAAAGTAAATCTTCTATCTTCAGGCAAAGGTGTATTATCAAGGCCCTGCAGGCGAGGGAAGCCAGGTGTCCACTCACCTGTACTCTGCTCCTCCTTTCAAAGGCCGACAGTTTGGTTTGGTTTTCCGGAGGAAATGGCTTACGGGGTTCCCTGTTGCCAGACAAAGCAACACATTGGCTTTCTTTTTTTCTTTGAACTGTTGAGAAAAAGCCTAATCTGCCTTCTTCTTTTCCTTCCTCACAAATGTGCTGTGTGGAGCTGGAGTGTGCTTGCAGTGTGAGGTCAAGGTCAGAGTCCTACCAGGCTTGTCATATTCCCACTGGATTGGCTCTAGAATTTAGGCTTTTTTCTTTTCTTTTCTTTTTTTTTTTTTTTTGCTTAACAGAAGTTTATTGTCTCACAGGTTTGGATGGAATGTAGTAGGATTTTGATACATCTTTGGGCATTCAGGAAAAGTCAAAGGCCAGGCATGACTCTGCATTGTCCTGGACACTGGACTGTGTCCTGGGGTGGGGGCTCCATTCAGCAGCCAAAGCACCTGTGCTGTCTGCTTTTCTCCCCCTCCAACCCCTGGGATAGCTTTCAAGTACAGTCTGCTATTCTGGAGGACTGCATGGAAGAGGCAAATGTCCCTAGGCCACACTTCAGATTGGAGAAGCTGTGCAGGGTGCCTGCCGTGACAATGACGTCCTTGGCCCTGAGAGGGGTGGACTCAGGGACTAAACACAACTCACAAGTCCGAGCAGGGCTTGTGTGCCCTGCCCTGTGGCCAGCCGGGCGCTCAGCGAGCCGTTCTCCTGACTCTGCGCCCAGCCCTGGGGCCTAGAAGAATCTTTCTCTGGGAAAGAGTCTTTCCTGTAGGTTTGGACTCGGCACAAACTCAGGTTCCAACAAAACACCGAGGTGGTGAGCAGCCTTTCCTTCCCTCCGCCGTCGTCCATGCTGCCATGTCCCTGCACGGAGCTGTGGCTCATATCAAATGTCACTCAGGGATGATTAATAGTGGATGCTGATGAGAAGCCCTCGGCCTTACTGTAAATGAGCCCCTGCAGACTGAGACCAAGTCACCTGACGGGTCATGTGGCCGGGAGCGGCTCCCCCGCCCCATGCTCCGTGACTCAGTAGATCACACGGTCCTCTGGGAAGGGCAGGTGTTGTATAAACACCGGGAGTTCGCACCGCGCCCCCAGGAGCCGCGTGAACACTGCAACTCCGGCTGCCTCCGGGTCACTGTGGGGGAGCCCAGTGGGGTCTGCAGGCACCTGATGTTCCAGAACGCAACAGCGGGACCTGGGGTGTTTCTCAAGCCCGGGAAGGACACCCTCCAGCTTTGATCTATCCTGTTTCGGGGAAAGCGAGTCCTCCCCCCTCCGCAAGCCCACAGGGGCGGGGCGGGGCAGGGCCGGGCCTACGGAGGAGGGAGACCTGGAGATTTACTCTAGTATTAATATATAAACTTGTCATTGGCCTTGGCTCCTGGGCTCGGCCACTGCGCGAGGTTTCCAGCCAGATGGCTGGTGAGGCCCGGCAGCTTCCCGGGCCCCCTCCCTCCCTCTCCCCCCTCTGTCCGCTCCTGCCCAAGCCCGCCGCCCCACCCACCTGCGTCTCCCTTTTCTTTCCAGCGCTCCCCTCCTAACGGAGGGCACTCAGCGAGGCACTAATATTTGAAAACGATATTTTAAATGAAAATATGCCCAGCCTGCTAGACCTGGCCTCAAACCAGCATTTAGGGACAGCCTCACCAACTCCCGTGGGAAACAGTGATTCCAGAACAGCCTCACTTTTCCCGGGGCACCTCAGGAAACCCTGAGGCTTTTAAAACTCAGTGTGGGGAGCCCCACCCCCAGTTGTGCCCAGCGGGTCGGAGGGGGCCCCAGGAATTTGCATTTCTCCCCAGTACCCAAAGATGCTGCAATTTTTATCTTGTCCTCCGATTAAGAGAGGTCTGCCTAACAAATTATTAGTGTGAGTGAGCAAGACCTCAGGAGGCCACCTCCCCTCCGCGGTTCTCTGCTGTGTTGGAAGCACCCGTTTACAGACAGTAAGCATGTTTATTAGAAATCAGAACATCCACCCCCTGTGCATGCTGAAACAACTCTTCACGAGCACCTTGATGCAGCAACCAAGGTTGGCTCATTTCAGAAATTGGGAAATCGAGCATTTTATAGCAGGAGGTGACTTCAGGGAACTGGGCAGGCCCAAACCTCATCTAACAGGTGAGACATGAAGGTCAGCAAGGTGGATGGGTGTGTGTGGTGACCTGAGAAGGCCAGCTTCCCTGTCAGCAGGTGCAACTACCTGGCGAGATGGGAAACCCAGTGCCACCCCTGGTTAGCTGGGAAATCTTCATTTGTTCCTCAGTTTTCTAACCTGTGAAATGGGACCAAAGCCAGTTTGGCTACAGTATTGCAAACATTATACTGTATATAACATATAGAAACCACATGATTCAGATCTGGCTCGCAGAGGGGTCATATTATTGCTATTATTTATTCATGGTCAAGTCTGTTGTGCTCATTAGCAGGTAAGCTAATGATAATGAGCAGGTAAGAACTCACACTCAGGACCCCTGACTTCCAATCCAGGCCAAAATTATTTTTTTTCGCTGCCCTAGTGTGTAAAGAATGTTTCTCTCTCTCTCTCTCTCTCTCTCTTTTCTTTTTGTATTTTTCTGAAGTGAGAAGTGGGGAGGCAGAAAAACAGACTCCCACATGCGCCTGACCCTGATCCACCCGCATGCCACCAGGGGGCGATGTCTATCTGGGGTGCTGCTCCATTGCAACCAGAGCCATTCCAGCACCCGAGGCAGAGACCATGGAGCCATCCTCAGTGCCCCAACTTTGCTCCAATGGAGCCTTGGCTGTGGGGGGGGGGCACAAGGGAGGGTAGATACAGAAGAAGTAGAGGGGGAAGGGTGGAGAAGCAGATGGGCGCTTCTCCTATGTGCCCTGGCCGGGAATCGAACCCAGGACTTCCACGCACCGGGCGAATGCTCTACCACTGAGCCAACTGGTCAGGGCCTGTTTCTCTTTTTTTTTTTTTTTTTTTTTCTGAAGCTGGAAACAGGGAGAGACAGTCAGACAGACTCCCGCATGCGCCCGACCGGGATCCACCCAGCACGCCCACCAGGGGCGATGCTCTGCCCACCAGGGGGCGATGCTCTGCCCATCTTGGGCGTCGCCATGTTGCGACCAGAGCCACTCTAGCGCCTGGGGCAGAGGCCACAGAGCCATCCCCAGCACCCGGGCCATCTTTGCTCCAATGGAGCCTTGGCTGTGGGAGGGGAAGAGAGAGACAGAGAGGGAAAGCGCGGCGGAGGGGTGGAGAAGCAAATGGGCGCTTCTCCTGTGTGCCCTGGCCGGGAATCGAACCCGGGTCCTCCGCACGCTAGGCCGACGCTCTACCGCTGAGCCAACCGGCCAGGGCTCTCTTTTTTTTTATTTTTTTAAAAATTATTTATTTTAGAGAGATTGGGAGAGAGAAACATCAATTTGTTCCACTCATTTATGCATTCATTGGTTGATTCTTGTATGTGCCCTGACAAGGGATTGAACCCAAAACTTTGGCACAGTGGGACAATGTTCTAACATGCTGAGCTATACGATCAGGGTATACTGTTTCTTCAAAAAATATACATCTGTGATGCTTATAACTCAAGCTTCACTGATTCTGAAGCAGGTTCTCCTTAGGAGTCCATGTAGGTGAAGTATGTGGACTTGCTTAGTTTTTATAAGCCTGCCTGGAGTCGCCGTCGCCGCCCAAGAATCAGGAGCATTCAAGATGGCACGTTAGAGCTTTTGTGAAGTGCATACCCTGCACTGAGTCACCCAGTCTCTCCTGCTTTTTAAAACTGACGTTTTCACTTGCTGGGGGCCAGGGGAAAGTGTTAGGTAGATCACTCCTACAGTTGCCCTGGGAGCCCTGCCTTGCTGCCCCGGAGCAAACTCCCTCAAACTAATGAATCCTTGAAGGTTCGGTCTGGAGCTTAATATTGGCGCCCTCTCAGCCACCGAGTGGGTGATATTAGTGCTTTCCCGGTATTTTCAGCACACAGGGATGGCTGCTAGTCACACCCTTGCATCTGCTCTGCCTAGCTTTTCTTTTCTTTTTTTTATTTTTCCGAAGTTGGAAACGGGGAGGCAGTCAGACAGACAGACTCCCGCATGCGCCCGTCCGGGATCCACCCAGCATGCCCACCAAGGGGCGATGCTCTGCCCCTCTGGGGTGTTGCTCTGTTGCGACCAGAGCCACTCTAGCACCTGAGTCAGAGGCCACAGAGCCATCCTCAGCGCCCGGGCAAACTTCGCTCCAATGGAGCCTTGGCTGCGGGAGGGGAAGAGAGAGACAGAAAGGAGAGGGGGAGGGGTGGAGAAGCAGATGGGTGCTTTTCCTGTGTGCCCTGGCCGGGAATCGAACCCGGGACTCCCACACGCCAGGCTGATGCTCCACCACTGAGCAAACCGGCCAGGGCCCTCTGCGTAGCTTTTCAAGAGAGCCCCGCTGCTGGGAGAGTCCCAGAAGTGAAGGGGACAGGATGAGGGAGAGGGAGGGAAAGCAGGCAAATAATCAGGGTGGGTACACTGGGAGTACAGAACCCAGCATGGCACAGAGCGTGCCAGCCATCCTGGGTACCCGAGGATGTGGCATTTACGTTCCCACTTGAAATGCGAAGCTAACTTGCTAATAGCCTCCCTGGGGTTCGGTGCCCTGCTGCCAACGCCTTCCTCCATTCTGTCCCCTCATCGAAGTTTAGGCTCAGCCTCTGCTCACGTGCCAGGCGTCCACTCATGCTCTCGATGTCGGTGCTGAAATTCTGTAAGGAACAAAACCTTCTTTCCCACGTAGTAACTCACTATCAATAGGCCCTTCCAAATGAGATCACTGTTACTGTAACCACCATACTGACCTCTGAGGCTTTTAAATTGTAGCAACACCCAGAACACTTGAGAGCTGGTTTATTTTGATTCTGAGACTTTGTGTCTTTTTTTTCCATATTGTTTCTTTTTTTTTTTTTTTTTTTTTTTCTCTCTCTCTCCAACCTGGCTGGTTCAGCCCTGTTTTATTTCATCACTTCTCTTTCATCCCTCTGTCTCCTATCTGAGACACACTTGGCCTGGAATCTCCACTTCGGTTCCCCTAGTTTGTTGGATTACGAAGCCACAGACCTCGTTTTCAAACCCAGTCAGGCATTCTGAGATTTGTATGCCTAGCGTGTCTTCAGGTAGGTGGCATCTGTAACTAGATGGGAATCTATTTTGAGTCGGCATGCTAGTCTGAATATTTATTCCGAGCCCTCTCAGGCCATTGTCACAGAGCAGCCACTCATTTTCTCCCTTCATCTTGATACTTTCCTCTTGGGTCACTGACTCTTGCTGGCCGCCCTTGGGTACCCGGATAGAAAGATTTTGATTCATCTACCCTTTTACAAACTCAAGAGCATGGCTCATGTTCTTCAATATTGCCAGTGAAGTTTTGATTGTTTTTGTGACAATTATTATATATGTAATCTACCCAGACCTGCCATTGACAGATAAGTCCGGAGAGGGGGAGTTGGTGTAAAACGAAATTAATTGCTCCCTTGGCTCCTGTTCAAAGTCACAGCATGATTGCCTCTCCTTGGGTTAATCACTTGGGTGTTAAACACATTTTCTTATCTGAAAAAAACAGACCAGGCTGTGCCTGGCCTGGTGCTCCTTTGGGGAATTTGGCAATGTTGGCAAGATGTGGACAGATTTGATCTAGGATGGAAACCAGAGTCAGGGGCTCTGGAGGCCAGAGAAGGGTCACCTGAGCTGCCATTGGGAGACCAGGAGGGCTTCCCAGAGTAGGTGGCAGCTCAGGACGGTAAGTTGAGATGGTGCTTGAAAGCACTCTTCTATGTAAGTTAATAAGGTGACCAAATTTTTTACAATGAAAAGGAGGACAAAGATAAATTGAAGAAAACAATATAGTCAATAAAAGAAACATTTTATTCATTGCAACCGTAATACACTATAATATGATAAATGCATAATAAAAACATTTGTAATATTTTATATTGTAATTATGCTTATATGCCTATTAATTTTTAATAATAATTGTAAGAAAAAAGTACTCATTTAGCATCAAATACGTCACATCACAAGCAACGGATCAACTGCATCAATCGAAGATGGACATTTACAGATTCGTCTTCCAATATCAAAAAGGAGGACACTTTTCGAGGGAGGACACAACTTACAAAAGGAAGGACTGTCCCTCCCTAAAGGAGGACGATTGGGATTGGTCATCTTGAAGTTAAGGTCTTGTCTGTCTGTAAATACCAAGCTCCAAAATAAATGAAGTTAGTTTCTCCCTGTGTCACATACACAAAGTCCAGAGGTGATAATACGGAGGCTCTATAGGTGTCATCAACCTAAGGTCCTTCTATCTGTGGCACTGCCATGCTTGCTTGACCTCTTGGCCCAAGATGGCTACAGGAGCTCCCATCATGATGACTACATCCCAGGCCCCATACAGGTGGAAGGACAAGAAGGATGGCCTTCTCCTTGAGGAGGCCTCTTGATATGCCCTGTTTGCCCCAGATCAAAGTTGATCACTTTGTTCCACGTAGCTGCAAGGGAAGCCGGCCACCGAGAGCCTTGACTGTATGGCAAGATGCCTCGGTTAAGTTGGGGTTGTTAGTGAGGAGGAAGGGGAGGATTGAGAAGCAACCAGCTGACTCTGTCAGAATGCTGCTTGTGGGGAGAGAGAGAGAGCCCTGTGTGCGAAGGAGGGAGAGAAAGCTTATCTTGTTTCAGGGAACAGATAAAGATAAGTAGGTCAATTTGACTTAGAGTTTGGTTTGCCAAGAGATAAGGCTGGAGAAATAAACAGATGTGAGGTCATGGGGGGTCTTGTAAGCTCTACCCTGCTGAGTGAGGAGCTGAAGTTTTAATCTGAGGACCGCGGGGAGCGATTGAAGGAGTTTCATCCTTGAGGGTTGAGGGGATAAACGCACTGAGATGACTCCATTAGGAGGTGAGAATATCCTTTCAGGGAGAATGACGACAGCCCGAGCCAGGCAATGGCTTTAGGGAGGAGAGGAAGTAAACAGATTCAAGAGATATTGGAGAGGTAGAACTGGTCAGAGGTTGGTGGTGCAAGAGAAGTGTCCAAAGATGGCAGAGATCCAGGCGCCCGGAGGATCTGACACCATCTGCGGAGGTCAAAGGGAAGGGTGGGGCATGGGGGGGGCGGGAGGTGAGATTGGTGTGGGCACATTGCCCAGTACGTTCTCTCTGCACATATAATTTGGGTTGATCCATCTTTCTTTTTTTTTTTAAAGCAGCTTTGTTGAGATATAATTGACCTACCATAAAATCCACCCATGCTAAGTGTACGACTGGATGTACATTTTAGCAAATGGATAGAGTTATGTCACCATGTTTGGGTTTTGGAAAACTCCCACTGCCTCAGAAAGCCCCATGCACCTCACCCACAATCATGTATAGTCAAATCCCTCCCACCCCAGCTCCAGGGGACCACTGATTTGCTTTCCGGTCAGATCCACTTTTTAAAACGTAGTTCAAAAATTAAGTCCATAAATCAAATGCAACTTCGTTAGAATGAGTGCAGTGACTTCCTGGTGGGGAAGCAAGGGTCCAGGGTGGGTCACGATCCCCAGGACACCCACCGAGGGGGCTTTTTCAGACTGCACATTTATCTGCACCCCCTGCCCCATCCCGCAAGGGTGGAATGCCCTCCTCACCTCCCAGTGTCCTCAAGAGTAAGCTACTATTAAGAGTTGGGAATCAGGACTAGGGGATAGGCTTTTTTCTTTTCTTTTTTTTTGGACAGAGACAGAGAGAGAGATGGGGCAGACAGACAGGAAGGGAGAGAAATGAGAAGCATCAATTCTTCATTGCGGCACCTTAGTTGTTCATTGATTGCTTTCTCATATGTGCCTTGACGCAGGAGCTACAGCAGAACGAGTGACCCCTTGCTCAAGCTGGTGACCTTGGGCTCAAGCTAGCAACCTTGGGCTGAAGCCAGCGACCTTGGGCCCAAGCCAGTGACCTTGGACTTCAAGCCAGCAACCCCATGCTCAAGCTGGTGAGCCCATGCTGAAGCTGGATGAGCCCATGCTCAAACTGGCAACCTTGAGATTTTGAACCTTGGGTCCTCTGCATCCCAGACCAATGCTCTATGCACTATGCCACCACCTGTTCAGGCTTTAATGACTAGCTTCATGTCTGTTTTCAGCGAGACGTTTTGACAATTATCTAGATCAGTGGTAGTCAACCTGGTCCCTACCGCTCACTAGGGGGCGTTCCAGCTTTCAAGGTGGGCGGCAGCGGAGCAACCAAAGTATAAATAAAAAGATAGATTTAACTATAGTAAGTTGTTTTATAAAGATTTATTCTGCCAAACTTAGTGAAAATTCGACATAAAGTACTTGGTAAGTAATTATTATTATATGCTTTAACTTGCTGTCACTCTGCTTTATAAATTTTATAAAGTAAAGTTACTTCTCTACTTTATAAAGCACCATTACTATGGAACCGGTGGGCGGTTAGAAAATTTTACTACTAACAGAGACACAGAAGTGGGCGGTAGGTATAAAAAGGTTGAGTACTCCTGATCTAGATAGACCTCCGATTTTGGTTTTTGTCCTCAATGTTGGAGAAAATGGTGCTTGATAGCAGACTCTATCTGACATGTCCCGTTCCAGGACCAGCCAGCCCCTAGTTCTCCCATCGTGTTGGTTACGACTGGGGCACTAACCACAGTGGTCACTCCTTGGACAGAGTTTTTCAAGAGCAGGTCAGCCATTTACAAACCCAAGGGGTGCCCCAGCTCCGATTGATACCATAACCACATTTTGGGGGGCTGTAATTCTACCGGTGAGCACAGGTGAATGCTTCTTTATAGCGGCGATGTGACCATACTGAATGGCTTACGGACTTTGGCTTTGAAGTCCCTGCTTTTCCTTGGGAAGATAGTTCATCCAGAAACACCTTTTCTTAACCCTTGACTTTAAGTTTATTAAAGATTTCTGAAGTCTCTCAGACTGCACTTAAGTTACATCTGTCTTGAGGAATGTCAAGATTTCTTAATTAGTTGCTAACGCCGTTCATGATCTGAAGCCTAAGTCTGCTGCTTCAGAAGTGACAATTATGTAGGGACTTTTTTCCTTTTGCTCCTCTAATTGTCTCAAAGCATCCGTGACTCAAAGGGGCTTTCTGATGCAACCTTTGGCTCAGAACACGTGTCCATCCTTCAAAGGGGCTTCTCTGGCATTTTAACCTCCTCCGATCTTTCTGCCACTTCCATAGTTAGGAAGGGCGATACTGAGCCCCGTAGAAACCACAGGCTTTCAAAACTATTTTATGACATATTCTTCAGGTTCAACTTTCTCTCTGCAGCGGCTCCTTGAAATCACGGCGCACTCTCTCTGGGAAAAGTGACAGAAAGAAGTCACCGTGCGTTCCTTTATCCCACACATATTTCCTGAGCATCTACTATGTGCTGGGCTCAGTGCTGGGCACAGGGGATTCAGCAGTGGGCAAGACAGGGAAGTCTCTGCTTTCTGGGGCTGGCATTCTGGCGGGGTAAGAGACAGTCAATCGGTAGGAGGTCAAGGCCGTAGGCGACGTCAGCAGAACAAAGAGATATGCTGGTGAATCCCAGAAGGGCTTCTCAGAAGGGTCATCACAGAGGACTTCTGGAGGAGGTGGAATTACAGTGAGCCTCAAGTGAAGAGAAAGGGACAGCCAAGGTCAGGAGGAGGACCATGCCGGAGGGAGGGGCCCAAGAGAGGACACTGCTTGGCACATGCAAGCCACGGGAAGGGGGCCGACTTCTGCAGCAGCACGGGCTTGGGAGAGAGTGGCATTGGGCACCCGGGTGACTGGCAGGCAGGACCCTGCTCGGCTCACCTGCAGCCAAGGGCGAGGCAATCGGACTCTATTGCAGGAGCCGCAGAAAGTCGCTCGACGGCTGGCAGCGGGTGATGGCAGCTGTCCTTTGCAGGGCAGGAGAAGCACTGGGCCTGCCGAGTGGAGCCTGGGCTGGGGGCCGGGCGAGAGGGGCCACAGGGGTCTGGTCAGGAAGCTGCTGCATCAGCAGGTAGAAGATGTCTGGCTCTGCGCTGGATGGAATTGAAGGGACATTTTGCCCAACTGAGAATTGGAGCCCCCTCTTGTTGTCCCTGAGGGTCCCTCAGGGTCCCCCAGGGTGTGCTGAGGCTGCTCCTCTACCCCTGTCCATCATGGTGGCATCATAGCGGCCCCCTCACTTAAGCTCTGAGGTCCCTTCAGAGTGGCTCTGAGTTCCAGGAGCAGTGTTGGCTCTGGGAGCCCCAGTGGAGGAGATCCAGCCTCCCCAAGACCCGCAAGGGCCTTTCCTTTCCTTCAAAGAGACTATTTTTATTTCCCCTCCTGCTTGGGGACCTCCGGCAACACCTGCTCAACGAGCTGACAGCTCTTCAGGATGGGTCCTCTTCCCCTAGACAGAGGCATTGAGCTTTTATGGAGCAAAAACCCCTGAGGTCAAGACTTCTAAAAGGCTCAACCCTTTGCTTGGAAATGGGGTGGATGAAGAGAAAAACATGGAGAAAGCAGTGAACCTCTGAAACATCTCCGGCCTCACGTTTGCCCCGTTTTGCCCAGGGCCCATCTCAGCACCGTAAATGCCTTATTCCAACCCTGCCCAGGGCACTCCTCCCATTTGGACTGCGCTGACCTGCTCTGCCCTACCCTGCCCTGGGCAGGAGGCAGCCCCCTGTCACTGGCGGCGGGCACTCAGAGCCTCCCACAGAAGCCAGAGAGTGTTGACTTGGCTGGCACGGAGGCTGGCCTGGGTGTGAGAAGAGGCCTAGTGAGAGGAGAAGGCCCAGGAGGGTTGATGGACGGTCAGTCAGCAGCTGAAGTAGAGCTGTCATTAAGGAGAGGTGGGCAGCGGTTGGTGGTGGGTGTAGTTAGTAACGACATGGACACAAACACTGGTCAGGGAGAGGGCCTTTCTAGAACGTGCTGTGTTCTGTTTGCTTTGTGGGAGAGGACTCTGCTGCCTTTTCAGAAAATGGGGCTAAAAAAGATGCGTTGTTAGTGTCTGCAAGAGGCAGAGGAAAACCCTAGAAGGTGAGGTCCTGAACTCGTCCCCAGAGGCGCAGGTGGGCCTGGCTGTGACCGCTGTGGCCGCTGTGGCCGCTGTGGGGCCAAGGCCTCGGGGAGAAGCCTGCTGGGTGGGCGGGCCCTGGACACCCACCCTTGAAGTGAGAGCCAGTGAAAGAGACTTTTGATTTTTTTTTTTTTCACCTGGTTTATATTTCATCTCACCTGCAAAGATCATCAAGATGAGGTTTTCCTCTGTGCCTTTTAGGGTTAAAAAAAAAGAAATTCCTAGAGCTCATGAAAGGTGTATGCCTCCCGAGTCTAGACAGACAGATTTTCCTACGTAAGCCTTGCAAGGACTGCAGATCCTCCTGCAGTTTCTGTGACTTTACCCCTTGACTTTCCCCCAGGCCCGCTTGCTACATCAGAAAAATGTCCCCAATAAATTCCTGGAAATGGAAGCCCTAAGTGTAACGGTCATGTTGTTCATCTCTGCCCAAGCAACCCCTTTTGGGGGGAGTACCCCTCCCTTGGTTTTTGGTCCAGCTGGTCTGTCAGTCACAGAACTCTCATCTCCCTCCAAAACGATGGGCGGGCTTATGACCCAGGGAAGACATGGTGATTGGTTAGCAGTAGACACAAGACCCAATCTTGGCCAATCATAAGACCACTTCCTCTGGACACAGCGATTGGTCTAGGATGAACACATGACCCAACCCGGGGCAAAAAGCTTTCTTTAAAAAGAGACGTGCTTTCTACTGGGGCTGTTAAGTGGGGCCATCTTACCTGGCCACAGGTGGGAGCCTGTCTTGGGCAGGGTGGAGCCATGGCCCGGGGAAGGAGAACAGAGATGCAAAGACAGAGAGAGCTGGAGTCTCCGTGTGTGCCCTGGGATGAAGCTGAACTTGGAGTCAGCACCACTTCTGGGCTTTATAGCTGGGTGAAATTCCCTTTGGGTATTTAACCCAGTTCGAGTTGGGTCTCTTGACCCTCCCAACCCAGAGTTCTGAATGCATTTAGCAAATGCCTTTTGTAAAACAAACAAACAAACAAACAAACAAAAAGACATTTTGGATCTCCAAATGAGGTTGTTGAGATCTACGGTGAGAACGAATCTCGTATCTGTGAAATTGTGAAGAGGAAAAAGATTTGTGCTATTCTTGCTGTCACACCTACAAAAGCAGAAGTTACAAAGGAAAGGGCGTTAGATTTGTGGGCGGAGGACATGAACAGAAAATGTGTTCCAAGCAATGGCAACGTGTGAGGCCAAAAGTCGATGAGCTTGGGCTCCCCGGAAAAAGAGTGACAGCAAGCCGTTTACTGCAAATGAAGGGTGGTTATATAGACTCAGGAATAAGGTTAGACTGGAAATATAAAAATTACTGGAGAGAGAGAGAGAGAGAGCAAAGAGAGAGAGAGCATTCATGTTCATATTATATTACAGTTTACTGTTATAACTGTTCTATTTTATTAGTTATTATTGTTGTTTTTTTTAATTTTTATTTTTTTACAGAGACAGAGAGAGTCAGAGAGGGATAGACAGGGACAGACAGACAGGAACAGAGAGATGAGAAGCATCAATCATTAGTTTTTCATTGAACTTTGCGACACCTTTGTTGTTTATTGATTGCTTTCTCATATGTGCCTTGACCGCGGGCCTTCAGCAGACTGAGTAACCCTTTGCTGGAGCCAGCGACCTTGGGTTCAAGCTGGTGGGCTTTTTGCTCAAACCAGATGAGCCGGCGCTCAAGCTGGCGACCTCAGGGTCTTGAACCTGGGTCCTCTGCATCCCAGTTAGACGCTCTATCCACTGCGCCACCGCCTGGTCAGGCTTAGTTATTATTGTTAATCTCTTCCTGTGCCTAATTTATATTTAATCATTTTAAAAAATTTATTGATTGATTTTAGAGAGAGAGGAAGGAAGAGAGAGAGAAAAACATTGACCTGTTCCTGTGTGTGCCCTGACAGGGATCTAACCAGCAACCCTTGTGTACTGGGACAATGTTCCAACCAACCAAGCCCTCCAGCCAAGTTATTAATTAAATTATATTATAGGTAGGTATGCATAGGAAAAAACTATATGTGCATACATACAATTAAATTATAGTGTTTTCCACGAATCAATAGAATTTATTTTTATGTAGCTGGCTTAAAAGTCATCAGCGTTTATCTTTAACTAACTGTGTTTTTGATTGGTACTTATTTGACAATTTAGATATTAAACCTACTATCATTATTCTAAAATGATTTAGTTCCTCAAGAGATCACTGATTCTCTGGAAACAAGTGATTATTAAACTTGTATTTTTAATCTTTTAAAAATTGATTTGAGAAAGAGAGAGAGAGTCATTGATCTGTTGTTCCACTTATTTATGCATTCATTGGTTGTCTCTTATATGTGCCCTGACCGGGGATCAAACCCACAGCCTTGGTGTATAGGGATGACACTCTAACCACCTGAGCTCCCTGACTAGAGTTAAACATATTTTTTTAAGAAAACCAGTAGCCTTTTTGGTTCACTGTAAAGTGAAAAATAAAATATGGAGCTATTTCAACATGCCTGTTGACTGATTTTTTTTTTTTTTTGCATTTTTTTTTGCATTTTCCGAAGCTGGAAACGGAGGCAGTCAGACAGACTGCCGCATGCGCCCAACCAGGATCCACCCGGCATGCCCACCAGGGGGTGATGCTCTGCCCCTCTGGGGCGTCGCTCTGTTGCATCCAGAGCCATCCTAGCGCCTGAGGCAGAGGCCACAGAGCCATCCTCAGTGCCCGGGCCATCTTTGCTCCAATGGAGCCTTGGCTGCGGGAGGGAAAGAGAGAGACAGAGAGGAAGGAGAGGGGGATGGGTGGAGAAGCAGATGGGCGCTTCTCCTGTGTGCCCTGGCCAGGAATCAAACCTGGGACTCCTGCACGCCAGGCCGACGCTCTACCACTGAGCCAACTGGCCAGGGCCTGATTTTTTTTTTCACGGGTGAAAGTATCAAGAACTGGGAGAAACAATGGTACTTCTAACAATTTTAGCAGAAAGAACAGGAAAGCACCGTCTACATGTAGCCCAGCAGAAGGATGGAGAGAGAAATCAGTGGAGGAGAAAGGCGTTCTCCTCCTGGCCGTGGCCCTGCCGGGTACAGAGGAAGCCTCGGCAGGCAGCCCTCAGACTGGATGGGCACACGGGCCCAGGAACGAAGGAAAGTTCCATTCAAATGGCCCTTTTCATTGTGGACTTCTAACAAAGGACTGCTCGGAGCCCGGGTTAATGAGCGGTGATGTGACCGAAGACAGGCAGCCACCTTGGAGACGAAACAAACCCAGGTTCTTGCCAGAATATTCCAGCTCGAGAATGGGCTACCACTGCACCCATTTCCAGGGAGAAACATGTGGCCGTCTAATGTTTTCCTGTCGGCACTAAATGTTTTGGCCCTTGAGTGTTTGGATAACATTTCATCCTAAGCTGCCTTGTGTTTGTCTAGGGTTCCTGTCTGTATATTTTCTCTCCTCACCTGGTTGGAGGAGTAAGTAGGATGGGGCCAGGTAGCCACAGCCCCGGTTTTAAAACCAAACAGACCCGTGTCTGAATCCTGGCTGAGAAGAACTGAACACATTCTTATGATCTATGTGTTTGAAGCTTTACCTTCAACATCTTTTCAAGGCCTCAGTTTTCTCATCTAGAAATGCTCAGTAACTTATTGGTGGATGGCTGGATGAATGAAGGGATATATACAGTGTGTCCGTAAAGTCATGGTGCACTTTTGACCGGTCACAGGTAAGCAACAAAAGACGACAGAAATGTGAAATCTGCACCAAATAAAAGGAAAACCCTCCCAGTTTCTGTAGGATGATGTGGCAGCATGTGTGCATGCACAGATGATGACGTAACACCGTGTATACAGCGGAGCAGCCCATGGCCATGCCAGTCGAGATGTGGACGGTACAGAGGAAAGTTCAGTGTGTTCTGTGGCTCGCTAAACTCGAATCCGTGACCAAAGTGCAACGTGAATATTGGCACGTTTATAACGAAGCACCACCACATAGGAATAACATTACTCGGTGGGATAAGCAGTTGAAGGAAACCGGCAGTTTGGTGGAGAAACCCCATTCTGGTAGGCCATCAGTCAGTGACGAGTCTGTAGAGGCTATACGGCAGGGGTCCCCAAACTACGGCCCGCGGGCCACATGTGGCCCTGAGGCCATTTATCCGGCCCCTGCCGCCCTTCTGGAAGGGGCAGCTCTTTCATTGGTGGTCAGTGAGAGGAGCACTGTATGTTGCAGCACTGCAAAGCGCGGCATTGCTCATGTACAGTACTACTTCTGGTGATGCAGGACGCACGCGTCACGGCTCCGGAAGCGCGTCATATCACTTGTTACAGCTAGCAGTGACAAATATGGAACTAGACATTGACCATCTCATTAGCCAAAAGCAGGACCATAGTTCCCATTGAAATACTGGTCAGTTTGTTGACTTAAATTTACTTGTTCTTTATTTTAAATATTGTATTTGTTCCCGTTTTGTTTTTTTACTTTAAAATAAGATATGTGCAGTGTGCATAGAAATTTGTTCATAGTTTTTTTTTTTTTTATAGTCTGGCCCTCCAATGGTCTGAGGGACAGTGAACTGGCCCCCTGTGTAAAAAGTTTGGGGACCCCTGCTATACGGGATAGCTACCTAAGGAGCCCTAAAAAATCTGTGCGTGAGCCCACATCGAACTGCACTGAATAGGTATGAAACTGGGAGAGTTTTCCTTTATTTGGTGCAGAGTTCACATTTCTGTCATCTTTTGTTGCTTTCCTGTGACCGGTCAAAAGTGCACCATGACTTTACAGACACACTGTATAAGCACACCTTCTCTCCTTATCAGCATTAAGTCATCTATTGCTTGCTCCATCAGCCAAAGGCTCTGAGTGCTTTTGTATCAGTTTCTTGGCCTTCGTTGTGAAGCTGCTGACTTAATTGTCTTGACACTTTTTCTAGGTATTAGCCATCTCTATGTATTTATTTCTCAAAAGGCAGTTAATCACACAACTGTATTTTGTATATGTAATGTGTTATTACCATGCAAGGTGGCTTTTCTACTTTGTTACTTTAAAAGGAATAATACTTCTTTTTTGGATTTCTCAAAAAAAAATTCTCTCTCATGTACTGAACTGTCTAAGCTTTTAAAACTTTTGCTATAAATGTTCCTGAAATACTATCTTCATGTATGAGAATTAGATACATCAGAGGGATTTACTTCGACACCCTCGGAAGCCCGGGGTGGTCTTTCAGTCCATTAGTGATGGGGGTGCTGACTAAAGTGGAGGAGAAGTGCTTCCTGGGTGGCTCTGAGGTGAGTGGGAGAGGGGAGGGGAGGAAGGCTAGGTTTCAAAGCGCAGTTAAGACTGTAACCTGTGTGGCAAATATTAGGCATTCATCATCATCACCTTTAGCACCGTCATCATCACCATCACAGTGTCTTACCGAGCTTCTGACATTATTAAATATATAACTTACACCGACTCAAGGTACAAACAGGAAAAGTCTTAGAAAGAAACATAATTCCATATATTTATTAGTTCTATTATAATAGATTTAATGAAAGTCATATTTTCATCTAAATGACTTTTTTTTTTTTTTTTTCCTTCTCCAGAACAAAGATATGGTCATTTTGTCTGGACTATAGTTTAATTTTTTTTTTTAATTTTTAAATTGAGAGTTCTTGGGAATAATTTTCTCTACAAAACAATAATTCTCTTATTCCAATTCCTGGAATTGATTGCCAAGTTATTTCTTAGTAATATTACATGAAGAGGAAGGTTTGGTTTCTTCAGATACCATTTTCTTTGTGCCGCCTGTTACCCACTTGTGAGCTAGGACACGGAATTATTTTCTTGATAAACAAGCATCCTTTTGTTGAAAATGCTAACACTGGCATGTAAATTTCAGTGCCATACTCACGTTTCTTTTTTCTTTCTTTTTTTGTATTTTTTCGAAGTGAGAAGCAGGGAGTCAGACTCCCGCATGCGCCCAACCGGGATCCACCCAGCATGCCCACCAGGGGGCGATGCTCTGCCCATCTGGGGCGTTGCTTTACTCCAATGGAGCCTTGGCTGTGGGAGGGGAAGAGAGAGAGAGAGAAAGGAGAGGGGGAAGGGTGGAGAATGAGATGGACACTTCTCCTGTTTGCCCTGACTGGGAATCAAACCCGGGACTTCCACATGCTGGGTCTACGCTCTACCACTGAGCCAACCGGCCAGGACCACTGGACAGACCTTTGTGAGGACCCAGAGTGGTTCCCAAGGCAGGGCTTTAATCATTACCATATTTCTGTTCGGAACATTCCTTCCTTGCGACCAGGTCTAAGGAGGGATGGGCACGTTCTTTCCTGCTCAAGTTACCACAGAGCCCATGGCATCAGGCTGACCCCATCACGTCCTAGCTGGATGACCAAGCTTCCCCTTGGGGCAGCCTCCATGACCTCAGATGTGAAATGGGAATAATATCACCTCCCACGTGGAAGAACATCAATTTTGTCACCAAAGAGGACTGATGGACTTTGTGCAACACAACACCTATTAATCAGCATTCCTACTGTGTGGACATGATTGACTTTTTAAATTTTATTTTATGTATCAATTCACCAGAAAAAAAAACAAAAAAAAAACTTGATGTTTTAGAACCAGCAACCAAAACTAACTTCCCGGGATGACGTAAGTAGCTGGTTGGTTGCTGGCGATTTCATGCAACAGTGGGTTCAAATGCAAACAATACCATACTCCTTGCTTGGCTAAAACACCCACTGAGCCCCCAATGTATTATTATTTCTATTATTTTTCTACAAGACTGGCAGGTGGGGGAGAACAAAAGGAAGGAGAGGGAGAAGGAGAGTGGGCTACGAGCTGACATCACTGAGTGCCACTTTGGCACAGTTAGGGTTGCGTGACACCCCTACCCACCCACCCACAAACAACCCAGGCCACCTCTCTGAGTGGGAATATCCCCCTAAACCTGTTTGCTAAGCCCCCACCACGCTTTCCTTCTGAAAAGGTACAAAAGATGTAGATTTCTTATCCATACAAGGCTTTCCGAATGTCTAGTCCTCTCTGATGTTGACCCAACATGGCAGAGCGGGAGCCACATGGAAAGATAAATAGAGCCCACATCTCCTATTGAAATGCCCAGTGTGGCCAGAAGGCCGGCTGGGGTCCCACTGTTAGTGGAGGATGAGCGTGTCACTGTCACCGTGGATTCCAAAGAGTTGGGCTTGTGCCGGAGTCTGCCTCTACAGCAAAAATGATTTCCACTTGTTCACTGCGTAACAGGCTCTCTTGGTTATATGAAGCGGAGGTATACCTTCCCGGCACAATGTATACCACTAATAAAAATAGATAACGTATTTATAAAACCTACAGCAGATTGTCATGGCGATAAATAATTGTATCATGGTGCTGTCATAGCAACGAAGTCTGTGTAACAGAGACAAATCAAGCCTATATAAGATTTTTCTAAATTTAGGTGTTTGAGAAGAGTTATAATATAGTCATGGAGAGGTACATTAAAATTTTTTCAGATCTTCATTGGGAAAAATAGTTTTAGTCATTTTAAAAAATCTGAATTGCTTGTTATGAAAGTTCTCCATTTTCTTCAAATTATAAATCTCAATTTCATTTTCTCATATATATTATATTATATTATATATGTTCTTAAGGGCTTTAATGAGCAGAAGACTAGAGCTCTCTCTCTCTCTTTCTCTCTCTTTCTCTCTGTCACTCTCACTCTCTCTCCTTCAAACATAATTTACAAGGCTTAACATCATAATTCTTGTACCTTCCCTCCTGGCAGCTAATGACACAAATATTAATGGGATAACAAGTTACATTAGCTAAACCACGCCATACCAAATTAATAGCTAGTTTCCATACTCTCTGCATCATTTTCCCCCCGAAAGCATTTATTACTGCATGACATCTGCTGTGTCATTAGGGCCTCCAGACTACCAGCGCTAACTGGGATTACTCTCTGACACAGTCAACTCTCCCTCCCGACTTCAGCTCAGTTCTACTGAAATGATGAAGCAGTGACATCGCCCCGAAAGGGGAGAATGTTTTCACAGATATGTAATTATTGCTCCATTAGAGGGGAATCTCCACATCCAAAATAATTGCATGAGGAAATGTTGCAGTTGAAAAAATAAGACCTGTGTCATATGTTTCCTTTTCTTTCTCTTGGTTTTAATGAAATAAAAATGTCTCTCTTTCTGTCTCTTTTTTTCTTTCCAGTAAAGATATCTTCCTTTCTACACCTCATCAGTAAGGGGCTGTTGCACAGTAGAAATGGGGTTCAATTCTGAGCTCAGCTACCCATACTCTGTGTGACCTTTCAACACCATCATGCAGTATTATTTAATTTTTTAAACTATTTTAATTTAGAAGAAATAAAAATTAGATCACAATTTATTTATTTATTTTTTACAGAGACAGAGAGAGTCAGAGAGAAGCATAGATAGGGACAGACAGACAGGAATGGAGAGAGATGAGAAGCATCAATCATTAGTTTTTCATTGAGACACCTTAGTTGTTCATTGATTGCTTTCTCATATGTGCCTTGACCGGGGGCCTATAGCAGACTGAGTGACCCCTTGCTCAAGCCAGCAACCTTGGGTCCAAGCTGGTGAGCTTTGCTCAAACCAGATGAGCCTGTGCTCAAGCTGGTGACCTCAGGGTCTTGAATCTGGGTCCTCCGCATCCCAGTCTGACACTCTATTCACTGCGCCACCTCCTGGTCAGGCAGATCACAATTTTTTTTTTTTTTTTTTTTTGTATTTTTCTGAAGCTGGAAACGGGGAGAGACAGTCAGACAGACTGCCGCATGTGCCCGACCGGGATCCACCTGGCACGCCCACCAGGGGCGAAGCTCTGCCCACCAGGAGGCGATGCTCTGCCCCTCCAGGGCGTCGCTTTGCCGCGACCAGAGCCACTCTAGTGCCTGGGGCAGAGGCCAAGGAGCCATCCCCAGCGCCCGGGCCATCTTTGCTCCAATGGAGCCTCGCTGCGGGAGGGGAAGAGAAAGACAGAGAGGAAGGAGGGTGGGGGTGGAGAAGCAAATGGGCGCTTCTCCTATGTGCCCTGGCCAGGAATCGAACCCGGGTCCCCCGCACGCCAAGCTGACGCTCTACCGCTGAGCCAACCGGCCAGAGCTGGATCACAATTTTTTATTGATAGATTTTTAGAGAGAAAAGGGAGAGAGAGAGAGGAACATTAATTTGTTGTTCCACTTGTTTATGCATTAGTTGACTCTTGTATGTGCCCTGATTGGAGATCGAACCCACAACCTTGGTGTATCAGGACGATGCTCTAACCAGCTGAGCTACCCGGCCAGGGCTTAGATCACAATTTTTAAAAGATAAAATAATAAAATAAGGTAGTACATGCAAATACTACATCTAATACATAATCAGTGCTCAGAAATATGTTAGCTGCTATGTTTAATTCAAACCAAAGGTTGAATTATATATTCAACTTCTATAGTGAACTAAAATATCCTTATACATTGATAATGTAGGGAAAAAACCAAAGACATGCATCATCATTAATCTGTTCTAAAATCAGTGCCTCTAATAATACTAAGTTTTTTCTTTACTTTGTCCCCTTATAATAATTTTCAGGACGCATTTTCCCACGATGAACTTGATTCCAAGGTGACTGCGGAAGAGTGAGCAGACTCTGACCTTAGCAGGGGAGAAGGGAAGATGTCCCATGTTTTTCTAATTCTGACAGCCACCCATTTTATCATGTTTCCCTGGAGCTAGTGGGGACCCCTGGAAGAGAGGACACAAATCTTATGCCTCTGATGCCTCAGTTCTACCCCCAAAACCACCAGGCTGACAATAAGTGTCTGTGGAAGACACCTGTAAGTGAGAGAGATGGCATGTGTCAGAGAGATGACAACTTGGTTTGCGCACAAAAGCAGAAGTGAACATACTCGGATGGGTCAAGTGTGCCACGGCCCCAGGAAGGAAGGTCCTGCCAGTGTGAAGATACTTCCGCACGAGCTCAGCCTTGGCCATCTATGCCCAGGAACCCCTGGAGGGGTTCTTTTATAGGCGGGCACAGCCTTGGCTCAGCGTGCCCACAGAGAGAGCACTTGCTCTGGGGTGTGGCAGCTTCTTCTCTTTTTACTTCTTAGAGGGTTCCTTTCTGCCTTTACTCTCTGAGTAAAGGTCTTGCTTTCCTTATTTCCTTTTGTTGCATTCTTAAGAGGACTTCAGTGTCTCCAAAGGACAGCCCCCTTTTCTATGTTACAAGCACGTCATGCCTCTTGAAGTTACACACCTACAGGAAGTTATCACCCGTGGGAAAATCCTTCAGCACGCCATCAAGATGCACGGACCATCATTTTTCTCCTTGCAAAATCTAATTTCATAAATTTATAACCCCGTGTATTTAGGATATAAATTTCGATATCTACTTCTTAAAGAAGGAAGGGGAAAAATAAAATTAATAGACGATATTTCTAAGTGATGGTTCTCTGATGAATGGTTTTTATTTTTCTTGTTTACATCATATCCCATTCTGACAACTCATCTTTTAATCTGAAACGTGGACGTGCTGTAGGGAAATCGAAATTCTTATTGTGGCCGTATTGCCCTGGCTCAAATTCAAATTCAGTCAAAATGATGGGCTTGGGCCAGATGGGATCTGTGACCCCTTCAGCTTTTAGACGCTATGGGTTCAGTTTCTTTTTTTTTTTTTTTCTTTTTTCTTTTTTCTTTTTTTCTGAAGCTGGAAACAGGGAGAGACAGTCAGACAGACTCCCGCATGCGCCCGACCGGGATCCACCCGACACGCCCACCAGGGGGCGATGCTCTGCCCATCCTGGGCATCGCCATGTTGTGACCAGAGCCACTCTAGCGCCTGAGGCAGAGGCCACAGAGCCATCCCCAGCGCCCGGGCCATCTTTGCTTTAATGGAGCCTTGGCTGCGGGAGGGGAAGAGAGAGACAGAGAGGAAGGTGCGGCGGAGGGGTGGAGAAGCAAATGGGCGCTTCTCCTGTGTGCCCTGGCCGGGAATCGAACCCGGGTCCTCCACACGCTAGGCCGACGCTCCACCGCTGAGTCAACCGGCCAGGGCCTTGGGTTCAGTTTCTACAAGTATGCCAACTAAGAAGGGGTGGCAGGGATAAAGTCACCCAATTTGTGACCTTATTTTTAAGCATTTTCTAATTGTTTTCCCATCAGCAATGTTCTTTGATGACTGTACTACGACCTCACCCGTTTTACAGAAGGGAAGACTGAGTCACCCCGTTTAGCCTTCAGAACCGATTCTCCTACTGCGTGTCTCTAGGAAATCCTAGAGATTTCTCTTAGAGTTGACGTTGATTTCTAAGTGGCATGTGATTTTTGTGTGTAGGGTAGAGCTGGCAGCAAATTTATTTTTCTAACTATGTTTTGCTTAGGCTGACATAAAAACCGGCTTGCATTTTCTGAGCATCCACCAGCTGGGAAGTGGAGAATATTTTGGGGGGGGGGGGGACGGAGAAGCTGCTTTGAGATTCAAACTTGGCCATGTTTTAAAACAAACAAATAAATGGAGGAAAACATTTGCAGCACATGAGCAGTGTAGCAAGAGTTAATATCGTTATTATATAATGAGCAAATCGCTAACAGCAACGCTGAACCCCAGCAGATAAAATGGGCAACACCTTCTATTTCTATATTTTCGATCACTAAGAAAAAAAAATGTTGTCGGTGGGAAATACAGACACGTTTGTCTAAACATTGTAGTTTTGCTCAACCCTCTAATAATCAAATTCAGTTTAAGCCAAGCTGGAATGAAGCACTTTCCAAAACAAGCACTTAAAAATATGAAAGCGGTATATTTAATGGTGAAGATTGTTTATTTTGAAAAGTCAGTATCTGTCAATATGAATTAAGGGCTAGCAACATATTCTGCAGTTTTAAGGCAATGATGACGTATTTTGAAAATACAAGAGGCCATTATTCATAGTACTATGAGAAAATACTCCTGAGAAAATGTATACTGGGGAAAAAACAAAAACAAAATTGCGTGTATCCTCTGATTTTAACAACCTAAAAATAAATCTGGGAAACCCGTGGAAGTAGAGATGCCTGGGTAACAGATATTGTAAGCTCCCCCCCCCCATTTTTATTTATTTGTATTGTTTATCTTTTTAATTTTTAAAATTATTTATTGACTTTGGAGAGAGAGGGAGGGAGAGAGAGAGAGAAGACATTGATTTGTTTTTCTACTTATTTATGCATTCATTGTGTGTGCCCTGAGCGGGGATTGAACCTGCAACCTTGGCTTATCAGGATGCTGCTATCACCAACTGAGCTACCCAGCCAGGGCTTTTAAAATTTGTTTTTAAATGTTTTCTTTTTCCCAAATAGTAATTGTGGGAAACATTTTTTGTCTATTAATTTTTATTATTGCCATCTCTTTGTCTTCTCCATGTTTAACGTAAAAAACGTCGCCAGGGACCACTGAGTGCGGGTCTGGCACACGACAGATGTGATAAAAAAGCAAACCAGACTCTCCCCTTAGGTTTAAAAAGGTAGACCTGCCGCTGTATCAAACAGTAGGAACCTGCAAGCATTGTATAGGGAGCGATGCCTTTTTTATGTGTTCTTTTCATGGGAACAACAGAACCCTAGAAATGTCTTTACTTAATTACGATGGAAAGATTTCAATAGAGGGTGATTCCAAGGATGAGCTATTCAAAGGAAATTCACTTTTTACAAGGACCTATGTGATCAAGTCCTGTCTGAGTTCAGTTCTAGAAAAAGAGTTTTACAAGAGTGGATTAATTTATAAGCTCTCTTCTTTAAAAAACAAACAAACGAACTCGGTAGCCCCTTAGCCAGAACAAGAGCTCTCCTGCTGTTGCTGCCCCACTGTTGCTTGGGGATATATGGCCAAACTCATCGCCTAACTACCATCAGCTCTGCCTTCTCTTTCCTCCAGGTCATCTTGTGTCCTGTGGTCCTACTGCTTTGGTGTTTTCAACTTGAAGTTTCCCCAGAAGTAGGTAGGTACAGAAATGGAAAATAAATGAACAAAGAAAAGGATTTAATTATAAAAACAGAATATACTAATTATTTCTCTTTTTTTTACATAAAGATGCAAATGATCTAAATGAGTAGAAAATTACAAAATCAGTGTCCCTCTACCCAGTCTCGTTCCCCAGCGGTCACCTAGTTTGGAGTATATCTTTTTATATCTACAAATAGACAAACTTCTTCTTCCCCCCCATAAAACCAAAGACATCGAAACTTTGTTTGTAACACAGAATTTCAACTACTCTTGGAATTCAAAACATTTTTTTAAAGTTTCTTTTTTTAAAAAAAAACAGAGTAAGACCCAGGTAGTATAATTGCTCATGGTTCCATGCACCTGGGACAGAAAAAGTTCAGGTGTATTTTCCAGAAGAGGAATTATGTTCTGTGTGGCAGATGAATGTATATGTCACATGGAGATGAAGACATTAGGCCCCCGGCTGGGTGGCACAGTAGATAAAGTGTCATCTCAGTGCCCTGAGGTCGCAGGTTCAAACCCCAGTCACGGCACGTATGAGAAGCAACCAATGAGCGCACAACTAAATGGAACAACTAAGTGGAACAATATGTTGATGCTTCTCTCTGTCTCTCAAATCAATGGAAAAACTAGGAAGGAAGAGAGGAAGGAAAGATGGAAGAAAGGAAAAAAGGAAGGAAGGAATTACCCATAGTCAAATATTTAATAAAACTCTTCTCGAAGAAATCTGAGCTGCTTAGATTTGCAAATTCCAATGATACCCTTTGGGAAGCCCTCACTTGTGTTTGATCGTTGGCGTGTGTGTTGTGTTCTGACATTGCCTTCTCCTCGGAAAGGCTGCCTCCCGTCCTGATGGTTCCGACATATGATGAGGATGAGGGCTGTCCACCCACAGGCTGCTTTGGGTACGTTTTCCCTGACCACTTTGTTCCCTAAGGAAGCTCTGATTGACTCTTTGCAAACAGTAGACACAACCTCTAAAACCTCAACCCCCTGAACTTTCTGCTTAAGAAAAAAAGAAATCAACCCTTTTTAAATAAACAAAGTGACAAAATTCTTAGTGATTTTAATTGTCAAAAATATACAAACAACTAGACAGCTAGGAAGTGTGTCAGGTTTCACATTATGAAAATTTTTGGACTCATGTTTGAAATCTTCAAGAAAAAAATTTCAATTAATCTCCTATACATAATGAAGAATGTTACCAAAGGGTTGTATAAGTATTATTATATGAAACAATCTGAATTTTTAAAAAAATTCGTTCCAGAAATATTAAGGGGAATTTAAAATCAGAATTATTTTAGATATAGTACTGATAGGCAAAGAATATGCTTGTAATTTACCCCCAAAATGGATAACTATGTTATTTCAAATTAATAAAAATAGAAAGACTTGAGGTGGGATTTATATTATTTAAATGACTATTGATGATTTAAAATTATTTTAACAAAACCATAGGGAGTTATCCCTGTTAAAACAAGAAATGACTTAATAGTTAATTTCTGCCATGTGCAAGCAAGCTGAAAACATCTACCTCACTTACAAAAGAGGTGTTTCATTTATTTAAAAAGCTACAGTCTTAGGATAGTTATTAAACCTAACCATTTAAAATTCTGTTGGAATGCTAGCTGGGCAAATGATACAGGATAACCGAGGAGTGGGGTTAGGCTGGTCTACTGACCAACAGAAACATGCATCCAAAATGAAGAATATTTGTAAAATATGTGAAAAGGCAAAAAAAAAATGTTGAAGTACTCGTGTGAATACACACTTCTCATGTGGCACGAAGACAACCTCTTTTTCTCATATTTGATACTTGTTTAGAATAGATTACAATCAGGTACAAAACCACCTGCCATGACTCGGAAAAACTTCCTTCAAACTGTAAAATCTGAGAGCATGCACATACACACCCCGTTAAAAGCAACGTATTCTTTTCCATGCCAAGTTTTAAACTTTTGTGTGAGGAGAATTTCAAAAATACATTTGATTTCCAAAATTCAGCATATTTTCCTCTTTTTAAATTGATTATAAAGAGAAAGAGAGGAAGGGAGAGGAAAGCACTGAATTAAATCTGGTGTTTGGAACTGGAACCAGCGCGAAGCAGAGTTTGTAAACAAGGTTTTTTTGTAGAAATATATGTCAACACACAGGTTTGCAGCATACATGTGCTAGATGAAGAGATTTATGGAAATATACACCATATAATTCCTTAAAACAATAATTTCTTGGAAAAAAAGGAAAATAATGTGTTTCAGGGTAAATTGTAGAAGATTTTAAAAAAAATTTTCCCCATTCATTTGAAGGATAGAAGGGTCTTGAACTCACTGCCTGATGCTTGGAATGTAAAATGATGCAGACATCTTGCAGAAACAGTTTGGTAGTTTCTCAAACTTTCAAATGCAGAATTAACGTATGACCCAGCAATTCCACTCTTAAGTGTCTACCCAAGAGAAATGAAAGTCTATGTCCACACAAAAGGTGTGCATAAATGTTCAGAGCGGCATCATTCACGAGAGCCAGAATGTGGGTGGGGACCCAAGAGTTTATCAACTCATGAATGGGTAAATAAAACGTGAATATTACTCATCCACGAAAAAGAAGGTCATAGCGTATATTACAACATGGATATACCTTTAAAACATTGTGTTAAGTGAAAGAAGCCATTCACAAAAGAACACGTGGCGTGTGGTTCCGTTTATTTAAAATGTCTAGAACAAGCAAATCTTTAAAGACAGACAGCGGATTAGTGCTTGGCTAGGGCCAGGGCTGAGGGGAGAGGGAGGGACTGCTAGTGGGCACTAAAAATGTTCTAAAATTTGATTATGGTGACTGATTGCACGATTTTGTGAATATACCAACATCATTGAATTGTCTACTTTAGTGGGTAAATTTTTCAGTGTGCGAGTTATATTTCAATAGATTTAAAATAGGAAATTAATATTATTTTAACACTTAGTAAGGCTGTGCTACACATCTTTGTCATTTTGCTCATAACGCACCGCAGAGTATACCTGTTAGACAGTTTCTACCCCCAATGATAAAAAAAAAAAATTGTTTTGACGCTCACTTTTCAAAGACATGACAATGATTAGGAGTTAAACTTTTCCACTTTCTCAATGTAAATACTAGCAAATGCCATCGTACAAAGAGCCGCTTCCATTTTCTTTGGATAATAACAAAGAATCTACTTTTCAAGGTCTTTCCTGCTGAAGAATGCTAAGCATTTTTCTTGAAAAAAAGCAATCCTTTTGAAAATTAACAAACTATAGAAATAATCCCTGAAAGTATAGTCTTTCTTTTGAAAATTAAAAGCACCACATAAGTGTTTTATTTTCCCCAAAGCTTTCAAATAAACTGCACCCTGACAGTAATTTAACTTTCCCAGGCATCAGCTAAATAGCTTCGATGGGGGTTTACATGTTCTGAGCGCCTCCCCCCCCCCCCGCCCCCGGGCATTGCATACAGGTGGTGCCTCCTAAGTGTTTTCTAAGAGAGCCCATGCCGATGGTAAATGCCATCTGCCACACAGGAGAGCGGAACTTCCGGTTACTCTATTTCTGCCGGATATACAGAGGAGATATTGAATGATTTTCACGCATTTGCTCTAAGTGTGAAAGAGGCCACCGGTCGTCCTGGTCTACCTCTGGATTCCGAGTCCATATAGCACATCTGGAATATTGTCTCGCTTTCTTCCTTGACCTCATGGGGTCCACCCAAGTGGGAGGTCCCCTCCCGGCCCCCACCATTTGGAGAACGTACAAACTGCCTCCTGGCACCTGGGTTTCTAGTTTCCCCGACGAATCACCTGCTCATTATTGACCGTGCATGTTTATAGATTCACAAGTTCAATGGCTGAGGTGTACAGTAATTTTTCTAGGGGTGATCAGCTGTCCCTCAAATTTCCTTACAGTTTCATTTTTTGGACTCATATGCCCCTTAATTTTTATGTATCGTGGAAAAAAATTAGCCATGACCACAGACAAGGGAGACTGGCAACGCATGCCTTGCTCGGTGCCTCGTGGCAGAACAAGAGGAAGACACTGTTTTCCACGCATCAGTTTATAAATAAAACCACTTACGACCATTTCCCCCAGATCTAAAGGCCACGCCTGCTCCATTCATCCCTTTACTCACTGCTTATCAGATCTGGCTCCCGTCCATTGGGTGCCAAGCCCTGTTGGGACCCGGGAGAAGCACACAGCTCAAGGGACAAACATCCCGGCCCTCCTTGAGGTTTTATTCTAGCAAACTGTAGATGGAGGAAATAAAATTCAGGGGGAGAATAAAACCCAAAACGTCACCCTTCATTTTCAACTGCTAATGGTTTAGACGTATTATTCTTAGGGCTTTTAGAAAATGTTTTCATTTTGAAATCTTATCAAAAAGGTGATCTATCTCCCATTCTCCCTACTTCTCCATATATTTGGATATTTTAGTAATAAAAACATTTTAAATGAAGTAATACAGGCACGGGGCCTCGTGTTTCCAGAAACCATCAGTGATTCTGCGCATGCGCACGCCTATATCCGTGCCTGGTGGGATTCCCACGTGTGGACCCGGAGAAGCTGGGCCCCAACCACTGCTGATGACTTGGTGTGAGGGGACAGGGGGAGCACTTCCCCCCGGCTGGGGCTGCCTCCGCTCCATGAGAAAGTGACCGGTGCCCATGACCTGGCCCACGGCTGAGAAGACCAGATGAGTACCCCCCACACCCTGCCACCGCTGTGCTGTCTGGATGCTGTGCTCCGGTTTTCTCCCTGGTGGTAAGTGCCTGACACCCTCTGCCTGGTGGCGTGGGACAATCTTTCAGAGTCTTATTTGCACTATGTTTGTCTGGTGGAGCAGAGGTCCTTCCCTGGGTGGCATGTTAAGATCACCTGGGGAGATAAAATATATTGATGCCTTGCTGTCCCACCTGGACCCATTCAATCAACCTTGCTGAGGAAGGGGCCCAGGCACCCGCGGGTGGTTATAGAGGCCCCCAGGTGGTGCCAACAGGTGGGCCCGCGACACTCGGGAGCCCCTGGGTCCTGGGCAGAGATTTGTGGAATGAGTCAGTGTAGACAGGGATGGCAGTTCGGTTGTGGAATGTGGGCTGTTTCCGCAGTTCCAGTTCAGGGAACATGGTAGTCACAAGGTTTGTGTTTTGGGTCATGGGAGGTTGCAGTGCTTGTAGTTGGTGGTGGGTACTGGGGAGGGGGCAGCTGGGTTACATCGGGGTGTTCAGTTCACTGTACACTGACGGTTTACCCCAAGTGTTGTACTCTGATAAAACCATTACAAATCACACACACACACACAGACACTCATATACACACACTGCTACAAAGTTAACAGTAGTTACCTCTTATATGGTTGGAGAGTTTGAGCATGTTTTTTCCTTTGTACTTTCCTGCATTGCTCAAATATTTTACTGTGAGTACATATCATTTTACAAAAATAATGCATTTTTTAAGGAAGCAAGTCAGTGAAGGAGAAACAGCACAGGAGGAGAGAGGAAGAGGAGAGAGACATGTGACCATTTACTGGGCTAGCTGGTGTCTTGTATTGATTATAAAGCAAACGAGAATTACTTGGTTTCTTTTCATTTTGAGCCCTGGTCCGTCCTCTGCCCATAGAATTGCATGTTTTCTCCACCTCCCTGCCTTCTGAGGCTGCCGCCATGGGGACAGCCAGAGGGCTGCACTGCCCGGCAGCCTGACTGATGGATGTGAGGAGGCCTGGCTTTGTAAAATGACAGGGGGACCCACACGGGGAAGAGCCGAGTGGGCCACGCCACTGAACTCACTGCATGGATGTGTTTGATTGCTTCTCACTGCATACCCGTCTCTAGTCAGGGGCCCAGCCCAGGCCCTGGCAGTGGCCTTCAGTCCTCATCTCCAGAGTCCCTCCCACATCCTGGGACCCTGGCCTCATCTCCCAGACTTCCTGGACCGGTGGCTGCCGGGACCTGTCCTAAACGTGGTGGGAGGCGGGAAGTTTGGCCTCCACTCAGCAGGAGCACAGGTGTGCTTACATGCGACATCTGTCCAGACGTTGATCCTGGCCATTGGATAGGACCATGGACGTCGAGGCACACACGCTCTGCTCTTTGCCGTTGGAGGGAGGTCTCCACTGGGTGTATGCCTGAACTTCCCGAAACTCATCTGGCCAGACTCGGAAACCCAAAGTTCAGTTTCCCTCTTGTACCCATGCTGAAAACGTCTCCTGCTGGACAGAGCGGGACAGATCAGGGGCGATCGACCCCTCAGTGTAATCCAACTCTATAAAAACAACAACCAGAAAGTACGTATCAACCACCCATTGTACAGAAAGTCATTTTGTTTGACTATTATCGGCGATCTTTTGTTATTCACTGGTTGATGGAGAGTGAAAGAAAGAGTGGTAGTTTTGTTATTATCCACCAGCATATTGTATAAACATAGAAAATATGGTTTTTTTTTTTAAGTACAACATCGACCATTGCCCTGTAAACAATGACCAGACCCCCCTTTCCGGGAGAATTATCCACAGCTGTGTCAACAGAGGGTGCACGCTCCCTGCCCACCAGTGGTATTGCCCAAGGGACATCAAAAAACAGATGCAAAAACCCCTACTGTCCACTCCGAGAGAGGCTGTTTCTCCGGCCTCCTTCAGAGTTATGGCCCCATCAGGTGGCAGTGGTCGCAGGACCCGTTTTACCAAGCACGCCCTGGGGAGGTCATACCAGGTGAGCAGAGCGGACAGCCTGTGGGACAAGACCCCATCTCCCCGCCCAGCAGACCGCCAGCTGAGAACGTGAATTCTGTGCAAAACCTGCTTTGTTTTTATTCAGGAGCTTGGTTCCCACAGCCGAGTTTCTTAACCCCGCTAAGATTGCATGTCTCTTTCCTTCTTTGTGACTGCAGTGGGTATTGCATCAAATGAAGGGCGGATCTGCGTGTAAGAGAGGGTTGTGTGACCTTGAGCAGGCTTGGGTCTCCAGCCTTTATCTGTGAAGTGGGGATATACGTGGGAGTAGTTGATTTCTCTCGGGGTCAATGGGAAGGTTCCGTGAGCTGAGACGAAGGTGCTTTGCAGCTTGTAATGGAGGTGTGAGATTAGCTAGCTGGGCACTAAATGCAGTCACAAGAGTCCTGAGTAGCAGCAGGCTGTGGGAGACTTGACTCAGATGAAAAGGAGGAGGCATTGTGACTGGGGCCGAGACTGGGGGAGGTGGCCACAAGCCAAGGGATGCAGTCACCAGAAGCTGGAAGAGGTGAGGGACACATTCTCTCTTAGAATGCAACTCTATGGATGTCTTGATTGTGACCCAGAGGTACTGGTTTTAGACTGTTAACCTCCAACACTACAAGAAAATACATTTCTGTCGTTTTAATCCACCAAGTTTGGGGGAGTTTGTTACTGTGGCCCAAGGGAACTAACACAAGGTGTTCATTTAAGACAAAATCCCAAGTTTTCTGAAGGTTTGCAGGTCTGTCTGACTTGTTCCCTGTTTAATGCCTAGCCTAGGAATAATACTGAACCTTGGCACGTGATCAGTATATATTTGTGGAATAAAATGTTGGGCATTCATGCATTTCTAAGGGGAGGACAATCATTTGTGCTTCCAAAATGTATTTACCAAAAGGACTCTTTTTTAAAAACAACAACAACAAATCATCGTTCAGTACAAGGGCTGTCCAATTTGGGGAAGACTGATTTCTTTTTTGCTGAATCTTTGGAAAGATACAGAGGGGGGTGTTTCAGTGGTACATTGTACATTCTTGGCTCCCCGACTAGTTAGTGTTTCACCTGTGGGACACCAGGCGCTTGACCAAGTGTCCTGTGTTCAGTGGGGGGATGGGAAAGGCTCGCGGCGGCCGCTGCTCAGATCAGAGGACAAAAATTTATGCTCGTTAAAGGCTCTGATTACACACCCGTATTAACAAAAACGTGATGCTCTGAAATGTTTAAACGCTCTCTCTAGATCAGGGGTCCCCAAACTACGACCCGCGGGCCGCATGCGGCCCCCTTAGGCCATTTATCCGACCCCCGCCGCACTTCTGGAAGGGGCACCTCTTTCATTCGTGGTCGGTGAGAGGAGCATAGTTCCCATTGAAATACTGGTCAGTTTGTTGATTTAAATTTACTTGTTCTTTATTTTAAATATTGTATTTGTTCCCGTTTTATTTTTTTACTTTAAAATAAGATATGTGCAGTGTGCATAGGGATTTGTTCATAGTTTTTTTATAGTCCGGCCCTCCAACGGTCTGAGGGACAGTGAACTGGCCCCCTGTGTAAAAAGTTTGGGGACCCCTGCTCTAGATTCTCCATTCCAAAGGAGAGGCAGCCAGAAATGTCACGCCCTCTCAGCGTTAGAGCAATGACCGTATTTGTTGCAGGGATACACGGAGTGGTAACAGGATTGAGCAGCGGCACCCATCTTCCGTTTCCCGTGCAGGCTAACGCGGTGTTGTTGTGTGTGATGTGCAAATGATTGATTCCACTTCTCCCAAAGGGGGCCAGCTGGATTTCTGTGGGTGAGCCCGGGGGAAGCCTTGACTCTCCTTGTCTTCCCCAGCGTGCGTGCCTTAGGCGTGTGAACGGAAACACGCACAGAGATAGTCCTCAGATGTGTGGGTGCGTGGGGTGGAGGGGCGCCCGTGGGTGCAGCTCGTTCAAAGCGCCAAGTACTGTGAAGCGGTGGGAACTGCTGAGCCGTTTGTACGTGTTACTCTGAACTTACAGGAGGCACTGCTGGGAAGAAGGTTAAGTAACACAGGGGAAAACAGGGGAAAGGTGTGGGCCCTCGTCAGGTGCCGGTGGTCGGGTTGAAACCATCCGCAGTCTCTGCTTACGAAAGAGGTTCTTGTTGTTCAGAGTGCTTGCTTTTCCCTCCAGAAAACGTAACTGGATTGACAACTCAGAAGCTCTCTAAGGTAGGGAGTTATACACCCAGGTGGACAGAGGTCGTTGGGAAGCGGAATTTTGTTTAAATGATTAGTAATGAAAGGTCAAACTCCAGAAATTAAAAAACAAAAAAACCCTGAAAGAACTTTTTAACTGAGGTTATAGGATTCACAGAAGGAAATACATTCTCGTGTTTCTCTCCCTTTCCAAAGAGTTAAGAGCATTTAGGATGTTTTGTAATCAAGGTCATACTTGTGCATTTTCACCAGGTTTTTATGAGGAAGTTGGATCATTTGGAAAGATTTAACGTTCCCAGTAGCATAGTAAGGTGAAAGTGAGAGTTTCTATAGGGCAACTCCTCTCTATTAAGACCATTGAGGTGCCAACTAAAATACTGTCGATATAGAAACTCTTCCGGAAATATGTAAAGGTTTAAGAGAGAAGGAAAGGAGTCTTCTTAGGAACTAAGAAAAAAAAACAACACAAAAAACCCAAAAAAGTGAAATCTTTAAAAGTAAGTAAAAACCTTATTCATTCACACCATTAATAGCAAGGACCCATGAAAGCTCCTGTCCTTTCTCCTAGAAGAAAACAAGAATCACAATCAGAATACAGGTCCTTCCTTCTCAAACACAGAAGAGGAGGAGAGAACACCCACTGTGTCTGTTGGGGTTTCAAAAACAGAAATGTGGCGATTGCTTGAAACAGAACAATCTAGAAAGAACGGGAAGCAGGGAAGGAAAGACAAAAACACTCCACTCCAGAATATGGAATCATTAAAGGATAAACTAGAAAATTACGTGTAAAAAAAAAAAAAGATTCAACTCACCATGAATATAATGAAAAAAAATTGTAAGGGATTCTGACTTGAAAGTATGTTTTCTTTCAAACTCAACAGTGAGGGAGCTTGTGGCTAAACATTAAACAGTAGCCATTGCTGGTACTGTTACTCCTAAGGAAACAGTGTAGTGCCCTAGACCAGCCTTTCAAGACTGTCAGCAAATCGGATTTCCAGAACAGATGAAAGAGTGGAGACAGGTCACTGAAACAATGGACTCACTTGATTTCATAGGTGTTTCAAGTATTCCTCCACCTCACTGCAAAAAAAGAATCTCTCAGCTGTGTGGGGCAGTTACATAACGAACACGCTAAAAATAAAGAATTAGTTCAATCGATATATAAATAAATGAACGGAACTCTGGGATAACGGAGCCGTCTCCAGAGGCTGGTCCCTTTGTTCCCAGGAGCCTTTTGAGAGCATCTCAGGTTTTGGGAGGAGATACTGCAGAGAGTGGGAAGGATAGGTTTGTGAGTTCTTAACTCCACGTGCTCCCAGCCAGGGCCCACAGAGTGTGACAAGCACAGAGAAGCAGGCAGCTAGTCCCCAGAAAATTCCCTGGCCAGGCACAGAGCCCGCAACCCCTTTTTTTCGTGTTACATGTGAGATAAACACGGGCGCTGATGGGAGCTGCCTGGTCGATGTGTGTTCTTGTTTAAAATGGAAGGAAGAGCGGTGCTTCTCTGCTTTTCGGAAGCACTTCCAATTAGGATGAGAGCCAGTGTCGCAGGGCGGACGGTACCCTTCCCAAAGGCAAGGGAGACTAACTGCCTAGAATGTTCCCCCCAAAAAAAAGAAAAAAGGGAAAAGAAAAGCTCCTCAAAGATTATCTACCAGCTTTAGCAGAAAATTCTGCATATACTCTCTGACCATACATATCACCTTCAAACTGCATCAGCGACAACAAAATACAAATTTTTAAAAAAAGTTTTAACTTACTGATTGATTATGAGAGAGAGAGAGAGAGAGAGAGTAATCATCTTGTTGTTCCACTTATTTATGCATTTATTGGTTGATTCTTGTATGTGCCCTGACTGGGGATAAAACCTGCAACCTTGGCATATGGGGATGATGCTCTATCAACTGAGCTACCTAGCCAGGGCCAACATTTTTTTTAAGAAATGATTTTTCTCACATATACAAACTAGGAAAATAAAAGAAGAAAATGAGGAAGAGGGAGGTGTAAAGTAAAGGGTGCAAAATTCAAAGTGTCAAATTCTTCTCAAGTTACTACTATATATTTATAAAAATACCATTTTTTCTACTTCTTTTTAGAATCAAGCAAAGTTAAAGAAGCTTATGTAGGCTCTTTCACAAGTGAAGAAACAAAACGAAAGACAACAGAAAAAAATAGAGAATAATAAAAATAAAATATGGTCACAACTTAAATATAACAATTGTCGGAATATGTAGCAACAAATTAAATTTTTCTATATTAAAAAAGTTTTCAGGTTGTATTTAAGAAAAAAATTCAAGAATATTCTACTTAAAAGAGAAAGACAAGTAGATGTAGAAAGTGTAAAGATAATTGGTTGAGTCAGAAAATATCAAACATATCAAAGCAGAATTTAAGCAAAAAAGGAGAAACAATAAAAGTGAGTTTATTATGTAAAATAAAATGTAAAAGAATTAATGAAAACCAAAAAATTTAAATTTATATGAACTGAAACATATTAGAATTGCAAGATGAAATTTAAAGACACAAAATTATAGCAGAAACCCTGTCCCACAATAACAAATAGATGACAAAGGGAACAAAGAAATAAGAATTTGCAAAACCGTAATTAGTTAGGTTGAATGAACAATTTTAAGGTGAGAAGTTAAAGGAAAACACAAAATATGGAAAAGTTTTACAGAAAAAAATCAACAAGAAATATCAATCAAGGAAAAATACCAGAAATTATACACACCACATTGTATACTATCACTGCAAAAAAAGTTAGCATTTTGTTTTTAAAATGTAAAAGATAGCTAAATATCAATGAAACAAACTATTCTAACTATACTTCATCAGGGAAGAAATTTGAAAGACAATAACAAACCATTTTGCAATATGGAAAACAAGGTAGTACCCATCAAATTCATGGACTTAAAAAAAAAATGTGAGCCGGGAAAACTTACTGCTTTAAATACTAATTATTAAGAAGGAAAGCAAAATTTCAAAAACTAGCACTACAAAAAAGAAGTAAGCAAAAACCACCAGGAAAAAAAATCATGCAGAAGTAAACAAATGGGACAAAAAACATCCCCTGAAATACTAAGCAGAGATCTCTCCTTTTGAAAAGACCAAAAGTTGAATTAAGTCAAGTAACTTCATTGTAAAAATTTTTTTAGAAACCAGAAAAAACTTAAAAACAATAAAAAAAGACCAAAAATCATCAAGGAATATGTTGCATATTTACAATGGGGATGCATTTGGCCATTCAAGTAAAATAAATAATTTTACCAAAACTACAAAAATTTAAATGATACAAGGAGAGGCTAAAAAAAAGGTGACTAGACCAATAGTGAAGAAAGAAGTTAAGGTTAGCCAAGGAACTGCTTTCTTTACTAAAATAATATGAATTAACTGGAAATTTTTTCTAAATTTCAACTAAAACTAAATTATAACTCATTAAAAATATAATTAAATATTTTTTTAGTTTATTTTTTCAGACAAAACTGATTGTATTCTTAAACCTGGTAGTACTACAAAGGAAATCTCTCTCTCGATGAAGCTCTTGTAAATGTGAAAATGTCTACAAATAGAACATGATGCTATTTTTAAAGTATTTTTACCATAAACAAGTAGGGGTTATCATAGTAAATAAAGTTATGAATAAAATGCACAATTTTAATAATTTGGGGAGCAAAATTTATATGGCCTTAATAAAAGATTAAAATATTTGGTAAAGTTTAATGATCTTTTCTGCTAAAATATTTTTAAATAAAAATTAAAAAATATTTTTTTTTAACATGATGAAGCCTACTCATCTCTAATGAGAAACTTTTGAAACATTCTATTAAAAAACAGGCAAAAAACAAAGATTTTTTTGTTACAATTTTTAGCATATCTTTGGAGGTCCTTGTTATCCTAATAATGCTCCAAAATGCACCAAAGAATCAATAGATTATAAAAATTTAGAAATCATTATTTTAAGTTGAGCCAGAAGAAACTAAGAATTTCAACTAACAGTATTAGAAATAAAAAGAGAGCTTATGCAAGTGTCCAGACAAAGGCTAAATTCGTGAAATTCGAGTGCTTTGTTGGCAAAAACCAGCAAGTGACTGGAACTTGGCTTGAGGCTGTCTCATTTACAATACTTGCAAAAATATATAATATTCCAGAATCACCCTAACTCAAGATGTGCAAAAACTTGTAAATGCTAAACTTTAAAAAGAGATATAAGGGAAGACAACTACATTGGTGACAGAACATAAAAAAGAATCTCATGTTCATTTTTAGATCTGATTTACTTTCAACTAAACCTGTAAAAATACATACAAAAATCTGACAAAAATAACTATGTATGAATGGTAAATAACAATTTTTAAAGACTTTCCCCCCCTTATGATGAAATACCAAAAAACAAAGAAAATAAAATGCAGCCTTGTGGAAAAAATTTAGAAAACATAGATTAGTGAAAATAATAAAATAAAAATAATTATGGTTTGGCTTAAAAACAAAACAAACACAATACAGAATATAGGAGTAGACTATTAAATGTAAATATTAACAAAGCAAATGGAGAAGGAATAATTATTGAATGAAAGCTTTGGGGATAATTAGAAATCAAAATGAAGAAAAAATTATATTAGACCCAGACCTCAAATCCATAATAAACAGTGAGTGGATTAAATGGTAAAATAATAAAAATAACAATAATGATAGGAAAATGAGAAAACAGAATGGAATTATTTATGAAAATAATTTTGGTTATTCAAGCAATAAAAAAAGTAGATAAACTTTGATTTCTATACATCATAAAGGATAACAAATATTTAAGATAAATGACAAGTTAGTGCTTATTATCTAAAGTAGAGGATAAACTTATATAAATTCATTAGAACAGCACCAAACAGCAATGTTGATAAAACAAATGTTAAAAGAGAAGGAGTAGTTTACACAAGGAGAGCACGGATAGGAAACCAACATCTGATGAACTAACCACCTTTTCTAAATTGTAAAGAATTCTTTAAATTTAATTGAACCAATGTGTCATCATTCCACACCCATTAAATTAAATTAAAATAAAGCAGATGACAGAACTCATTGCTAGCTGGGCTTTAGGGAAAAAGAGAACTTGTGTTTGTTGATGGCAATAAAAATTGGTTCATTTCTTCTGAAAAGTAACCTGACAGTGCGTGTTCCAAGCAAACAAAAGATGTTCCACTCAGAAATATTTGCCTCTCAAAATTTATCCTAATAAAATTATTTTAAAAAAATTATATACAAAGATACTTACATTGTTTAAATGTTCAAATAGCAAAAACAGTTTAGTTCTGTAGGAAAGGGAAATTGGAAATGTAGAAATGAACTATCATGGTGGTTAGTCCCAGGCTGGGTGGGTATGCCACCAAACCATATAGGATTTAAATTTTTTATTGTATTTTATTGATTTGAGAGAGAGAGAGAGAGACAGAGAAAAAGAAACATCCATCTGTTGTTCCACTTATTCATGCATTCATTGGTTGATTCCTGTATGTGCCCTGACTGGGGATCAAGCCCTCAGCCTTCGTATATTGGGACAATGTTTAACCAAATGAGCTACCTGGCCAAGGCTAGGATTTTGTTTGATCAAATAATTATTCTACTAAAGAAAGTTTGAAATCTATTCCTTTCCAGGAGAAAAAAAAATTAAGGTGATTGCAGCTACATTGTAAAACGTGTAAAAAACAATTAAAAGTGAGAAGAGCAGAATATAAAAATGTATTAAAATGTGTAAAACTATAAAGGGATATGAAATCCATTAATCTGTGGGTAAATATTTTTAAATAGGTTTAAAATAATACAAATAGTTGAGTGATTTAGTCAAATAATGTGAATAGTGTTTTAAAATTATTTTATGAATAAATAAACTTAAAATTTTAGGTTGAAACATAGGAAAAAAGGGGTGTGTCCTTGAACTCAAGTGTAGGGAGCATGGACTTTTTGTATGCATTTCTCAAATAACACATGAGCAAGACCACCTACGGAAGTCAGAAGTACATTTACCCCATTTGAGGGGACACAGTGAAAGAAAATTATTTCAGATCCTGATCTTTGCTACTTCTATTATTATTCATGTCCTAGGGACCTTTTTCCTTTGAGCAAAAATACTCAAAGAAGAATTGTGGATTAATCAAGCAATCTGAAGCCAAATCTCTTTGACTTGTTGGTATTCCTGTCAGTGCCTGTGTTGTTATTTCTGTTATCAATTAATGTGATGTTTGGTGAAATATCTTTATGATATTGTGTTTAAAAAGTAGAACAAGCCCTGGCCAGTTGGTTCAATAGTAGAGCATCATCCCAGTGTGTGGATATCCCAGGTTCAATTCCCGGTCAGGGCACACAGGAGAGGGGCCCATCTGCTTCTCACCCCACCCCCTTCTCTTTATTTCTCCCTTTCTCTCTCATTCTTCCCCTCCTGCAGCCATAGCTCAATTGGTTCAATGCCCCGGGGTGCTGAGGATGGCTCCGTGGATCCTCCACTCAGGCACTAAAAATAGCTCGGTTGTGAGCATGGCCCCAGATGGGCAGAGCATCACCTCCAGACTGGGGTTGCTGGGTGGATCCCAGTCGGGGCACATGTGAGAGTGTGTTTCTCTATCTCCACTCCTCTCACTTGGAAAAGAATAGGGAAAAAAGTGAAACAAACATATTTCAATAAAAAACACCATCATCCTTCCACTCTCTTATTGATGTGTGTATGTGTGTGTCCGTGTGCACACGTTTCATTCCAGGAGCACTTGGGAGAAGAGTAGGGGTCTTTTGGCCCACAATCCTGGCTTGCGCAAAGAGTTTTTGAAGACAAAAACCATGGGAGTTTTGTCTCTATATGACCCAGCCAACCCAGTGATGCACCTGTATAAACCTCTATTGAAGAAAATAACCAGCCCTGGCTGGGTAGCTCTGTTGGTTAGAGCATTGTCTTGATACACCAAGGTTGCAGGTTCTATTCCCAGTCAAGGCACCCACAGGAATCAGTCAATGAACTCATAAATAAGTGGGGCAAAAATTCCGTGTTTCTCTCTCTCCCTCTGTTTCTCTCTCTAAAGTCAATAATAAAGTAATAAAAAAGGAAAATAACCAAACCAAAATACTAAGAGAATTAGAAAGCAATGGAATGAATTAGAATGATAGGCTAGACAGCAGTAAAGAAAAAAAAAGAATAAAAAAAATATTAATGAAATGTATGCACTTAAGAAAATTTATCCAAAGTATTTGTTATGAAATATCCCCTAAGCCATTTATTATTATGATAGCACTCACACTTTTCATTCTTAGAGCATCTACAACATGGCCGCATGTCACCTCTGTGCAAATTTTTAATCCTTTGGTTTGAGAAAATGAAAACAAAGTCTTTTCTCATATTTTTTTTCAGAAAGTCATTTGAATGAAAGCCCTCTTTGTATTTACTATATTTCCCCATGTATAAGATGTACCATTTTCTGAAAAATTTGGGTCCTAAAAACTGGGTGCATCTTATACAGTGGTTGTGGCATTTCAAATGCCGTCGATGGAACTGAGGACGAGGCAATATATGAAGACAGTGATTTGTCATCAGACACAGAAGAGGACAAGCTAATGGATGGGAGTTTTGACAGTGATGAGGAGTTGTATGAATTTTATGATGAATAAAACTTGAGTTCAATAACTTTAGGTAATACATTTTTGTTTTTCAAATTTCGGATCCCAAAATTAAGTTGCGTCTTATACATGGGAGCATCTTATACATGGGGAAATATGGTATTTCTTTCTGAACTCTGCACCTTGACATGACATTGTCACATCAGTGAAGTCACAGATCTGACAGGGGGTGGCCGTCTTTTCTGAAGAGTGCCCTGGCTGTCTTGGAGAATGCTCAAGACATGGGTGTGTGTGTGTGTGTGTGTGTGTGTGTGTGTGTGTGTGAGAGAGAGAGAGAGAGAGAGAGAGAGAGAGAGAGAGAGAGAGAGAAAGAGAGAGAGAGAGAAAGAGAGAGAGAGAGAGAGAGAATGGCTAACCATTCTAATTTACAGGTCTCTATTGATTTTTTCTATCCCTTTGTTAATCTATAGAAGTGATCTTTTTTTTTTTAACTATACCAATTCTCCAGCAATGATCTGGAAAAGTTATCTTTTTTCTTTCCTACACCTATACTCTCACTAACATCCTATTACTCTGTTACTATTGCATTTCTATGGAATTTACTCTTAGGGATTCCAAAGAGACTTCTATAAACTGTAACACTCAGTATTGAGGAGGATGCAATAAAACCTTCCCCTAGCTATTTGCTTGCTGAAAATGGAAATCACCGAATGTCCTGTGAGGCCATGAATACACATACATTAGGAGATTTTTTTTTAAGTTAATCTTTTTTCGACCCAGAAATTTGGCTTCGAGTAATGTATCCTAAATGTCCACAAAAGGTATGTACAAGGACATCTGCAACAAGATGATTTCTAATTGAAAAAATATGGAAAGCATTTTACTTACCCAACACTAGTCGATGGATTTGAATGAATTAAAGGCTCACTGGTAAGACTGGCATCTACCGATCGTTACAACTCGTGGTGAAAAAACCGGGTGATCCTGGGTGCCTATCTGCACACACACATGAGCAGGAAAAAGGAGATGCAAAGCTCATGAGTCACATTGTATCGCCACGTGGTGACGTAACAAACAGGTGGCTTTAATTTTATATTACCTTATAGACTTTCTACACTTTTTAAAAAAATAAGCACTGTGGCTGAGGAAACCTTTTAGGGACTTTTGTTTACTATGGAAAAATATATATCAAATAAATTTTGCCATTTTAACCATTTTTCAGTATACCATTCAGTGACATTCATTGCATCCACAGTATTGTGCAAGGATCACCAGGGTCTATTTCCAAAATTGCATCATCTTCCCCCAAATAGAAACTCAGTAGCCATGGGTCAATAACTCCCCATACCCCTCTCCTCCCAGATCAATTTTCTGTCTCTATGAATTTTCATATTCTAAGTATTTCATATAAGTGGAATGATACAATGTTTTTTTCCCTTTTGTATCTGTTTTATTTCTGGTAGCAGGATGCTTTCATGGTTCATTCATGTTGTAGCAGGTATCAGAATCTCCTTCCTTTTAATGGCTAAATCATATTCCATTGTAAGGATGGACCACAATTTGTTTATCCACTCACTCATCTGTTGATTGACACTTGGGTGGCTTCCACCTTTTGGCTGTTGCGAAGAAGGCTGCTGTGAATACTAGTGTGCAAGTATCTGTTCAAGTCTCTGCTTCCAAGTCTTTTGGACGTATACCTGGGAGTTGAGTTACTGGGTCATATGGTAGTTCCACAATTGATTTTTGAGGAACCTGCAGCTTTTTTGAAAATTAATTTATTGTGTTTACATAGATTCTAATGTCCCCTGTGTTCCCCAGTACATTCCTTCTGTCTCCCTCCCTGTAACGCCCTCCCCCTTCCCTCCAGGATTTGCTTTTCTGCTCTCGTCCCATCCTATCACCCTATCATCCCCTTTCCCTCTGTCTGCTTTCCTTCTGGTCCCTTGGATCCCGCCTCTGTCTCTGTTTCGCTCCTCAGTTCCTATTGTTCGTTGGATTCCTCATTTGAGTGAGGTCATATGATATTTTTCTTTCTCTGCCTGGCTTTATTTCACTTAACATAATAGTTTCCAGTTCCATCCATGTTGTCGCAAAATATAATATTTCCTGCTGCTTTTTTGATCAGAAAACTGTAACATGTTGTAAATCTCAATGTGATTCAGCTTTCAAGAATATAGTGTCAAGCCCCGGCTGGTTGGGTCAATGGTAGAGCATTGGCCTGGCGTGTGGAAGTCCCAGGTTCAATTTCCGGCCAGGGCACACAGGAGAAGCGGCCATCTGCTTCTCCAGCCCTTCTCCTCCTTCTCTCTCTCTGTTTCGCTCTCTCTTCTCCTCCCGCAGCCGTGACTCAATTGATTCAAGCCTGTTGACTCAGGGCACTGAGGATGGCTCCGTGGAGCCTCTGCCTCAGGCACTAAAAATATCTTGGTTACAAGCATGGCCCCAGATGGGCAGAGCATCAACCTGAGACGGGGTTGCCTGGTGGATCCTGGTGAGGGCACACGTGGGGGTCTGTCTCTCTATCTCCCCTCCTCTCACTTAGAAAAAAGAAGAAGAAAAAGGAATATAGTGTCGAAAGGGACAGTTGATATTTATGGGTTGCAAATTGAATGCTTCAAAATGTCCTGTGTCTGACACATGCCCACAAGCTGCTGGAAACCTAGGCCAACTTTTAGAAAATGTCAGTGCAACTTTGATTTATCCAAATATCCGTAAGAGCTCCGGGTATGCCAAGTATTTTAAGGCTAGAAGCAAAGAAATTTGGTGATCAGTAACTCTTTCTGGAACGTTTCAAAGTGCAAACTCATCCCCAAGAAAAGCAATCTCATTTGCTTTATTGGAATCTTTGGCCAACACTCCGATCTTTTCCTCCCATTTCCACGCGCTGAAATCTCAGGTCCAGGAAAACTCCAAGTATTTTTGTTGTTGTCGTTAGGAGTTAGGTACCTCATTAAAAATAATAATAATAATCAGTGTCACTTTTTAGATTTATTCTGAAATCTAGTTCCATTTAGTTTGAAGGAAATTTTTCTTAGGCACTTTGTCAGAAAAGCATGATTGCTTGCTTGTGACTTGAATATTTTAACAATGAGGATCATGGAATGTAATAAAGTGGACTGTTTTCTCATGGGCTTCAGACATCGACAAAATCTCCAATTCCAATGTGCCGTTTAAGCTTCTTGGATTTTTTTCTGCAAAAACATTAAATAAAAAATACTTCTCTTATTAACCTGGCAAAATAAGTAGATCTGGCCAACAAGTTTCGAGACCAGGACTATCTCTTTCTGTTGCTTTGAAAACTCTTGCATACACAGAGGGTAGGAACATCAGAGATTTTTATAGACATCTACATTTCAAACTTTTCTAGTTGTACAAGTTAATTGTGTAATCTAAAACCACAGGTACCTAGGATATATTTTGGGTGGAAAAAACAAGCCTGTGTTGTTGTTGTTTTTTATAGCTGACTAGGAATATAAAAATAGACCCAGGCAGAGAGTAAGGACTTTGAGAGGGGTACATACAAGTAGAAATTTCATAGGCAGATGATTCATATGTAGAATGCATAAAAAGAATTCCTGTAAGTCAATAAGAGAAAGACAAAACGATTCAGTTTAAAAAATCGGCAAAGCGTTGAACTGCTGATAATTCCCGGAAGAGGAAGTCAGAATGGCCAACAGGCACATAAAAATATGCTTAGCTCCACTAGCAGTTGGGGAAAATGCAAATAGTTTAGCAGGCGTTTTATACCAGTGACAGTGGTAAGAGGAAGCTCTAAGGACCTCATAGCACAGAAGCAGACGGACTCAGGACTGTCCTCTCCCGGTAGGAGTGTAAATCTGGGAAGCCCTGGCGGAGTCATTTGGAAAAGTCTAGAAGAGTTGAAAATGTACCTCCCTTGAATATTCTCTAGAGAGACCCTTACGCAAGTGCTGAAGGAGATAGGTGCAAATTCCTCCACGAAAAATAGCAAGTCCGATGGGGAAAACACTCCAACACAGTGGGATTTTGTCATATACGAGTTAACAGAAACAAAAGTATCCAAAAAAAAAAAAAAATCATCACACAAATACGGGGCAGTTAGTGCACTGCTGTCACCCATCCCTAGAGTCCTGGGTTCCTGTCCTCTGCGCTCCTTCCTCCTGGAACAGCGGGGTTCGGGGCCCGTAGTGTAAACGACTTTCACGAAAACTAAAAGTACAGGGGTGGGCCTCGGTTGGATAGCTCGGTTGGTTAGAGCATCTTTCCAAAGCGCAGAGGTTGCCGGTTTGATCCCTGGTCGGGGCACGTACAGGAACAAATTGATATTCTTGTCTCTCAAATCAATTAAAAAAACAGAGTGGTGGGCCACAGTAGGTCTCCTGTGCCACTGCGACATTCTTTTGAGTTAATAAGACTATTGTAATAACGATAAATCTGCATGTCTTTTTTTCCCTACAGACAACTGTAAACCTACTTTTGTCAACCCTTGTATGGTCCATTGCTTACTTTATTTTTATTGATTTCTTTTAATGTGTTGAATTTTAGAGAGAGAGGAAAGGAGAGAGAGAGAGAGAGAGAAACATCAGTTTGTTGTTTGACTTATTTATGCATTCATTGGTTGATTCTTATATGTGCCCTGGTCGGGGATTGAACTTGCAACCTTGACATATCTGGATGGTGCTCTGACCAGCTAACCTACCTGGCCAGGGCATTATTCTATTGTTTTAATACACGGGGTGTGGGGGGGGAAACACTTCCAATTTTGTTTTGTTCATCTGCACTCCCAGCATCACCAGGTCATATGATAGTGGAAAGCGTGACTGTCCTCCAAGCAACCAAACCTGTCACTATTTGCTCTGAAGGAAGACATTTCTGTGGATTTTCCCACTCAGGTCTATGCTCATTGCTTAGACTGGCGCCTCAAAACAGTAACATGTTGGGAAAAATCACCTATGAGCCAACATGACTTTCATGTTCTACCAACATCCTTCCCCTGTTTACCAATGGTTCGTTAGGCAATGTGCACAAAGCAACCTGGATTGTAATGAGGATGTTTATTACATCATGGCTGGTTAGACCGAGGAGTTGGGTAGGGGCCCTAAATGGCTCTCATTTGGGACTGTCAGAAGGAGGTGGTGTTCAGAGGCCGGGCATCCTAGAATGACAGTGTCCCTCCTGCTCCTGTGTGCCAAGTGCTTCACCCATTCCAGCCCATGTCATCTTCTCCAGAGCCCATAGGAACATCATAAAATTCACCGGGGGGGACTCTTGTCAAAAATGCAGATTCCTAGGCTTTGCCTCCTTGGAGTCTGTCTGGTAAAGAAAGTTCTTGGTGGCAGTCTGGAAAGTTCCATTTTACATGAGCCTCAGGGGACTCTGGTGTGGGCCATACAGGAAACACACTTGGAAAGACTGCCCTGCAGGTGAAATTTTATTATTGCCCTTTGGCAGATGGAGCCAGTGTCACTTACCGGAAATCATGCAGCTGGTGACCGGGAAGGAGAGGGTTTCAGTCCAGACCCTTCTGACTCAAAACACGTGCATTTTTCCCGATGCCCAAGACATCTCTCTGTGAACCTGTTTCTTTTTTTTTTTTTTTTGTATTTTTCTGAAGCTGGAAACGGGGAGAGACAGTCAGACAGACTCCCGCATGCGCCCGACCGGGATCCACCCGGCATGCCCACCAGGGGCGACGCTCTGCCCACCAGGGGGCGATGCTCTGCCCCTCAGGGGCATCGCTCTGCCGTGACCAGAGCCACTCTAGCGCCTGGGGCAGAGGCCAAGGAGCCATCCCCAGCGCCCGGGCCATGTTTTGCTCCAATGGAGCCTCGGCTGCGGGAGGGGAAGAGAGAGACAGAGAGGAAGGAGAGGGGGAGGGGTGGAGAAGCAGATGGGTGCCTCTCCTGTGTGCCCTGGCGGGGAATCGAACCCGGGACTTCCGCACGCCAGGCTGATGCTCTACCACTGAGCCAACCGGCCAGGGCCGAACCTGTTTCTAAAACTTCACTTCCTTACTCTCTGCAGTGCCACTCCTTTAAACTGATTTTATTAAAAATCAAAGTTGTGCCTGACCAGGCGGTGGTGCAGTAGATGAAGTGTCGGACTAGGATGCTGAGGACCCAGGTTCGAGACCCTGAGGTTGCCAGCTTGAGCACAGGCTCATCTGGTTTGAGCAAAGCTCACCAGCTCGGACCCAAGGTCGCTGGTTACTCAGTCTGCTGAAGGCCCACGGTCAAGGCACATATGAGAAAGCAATCAATGAACAGCTAAGGTGTCAAAACGAAAAACTGATGATTGATACTTCTCATCTCTCTCCGTTCCTGTCTGTCCTTCTCTCTGACTCTCTCTCTGTCCCTGTAAAAAAAAAAAAAAAAAAAATCAAAGTTATGCTTATTTTAAAAAATTGTTTATTGTTTCTTTAAATATAAAACCAGTGTCATTGCTCCTTTCTAGAAATGGGAGGTAACCATAAAAGTGACTAGCAGTTGTAACAGATCCTGGGCCCCCGCCCAGAAGTCACGTGCTTTGCTGATCCTGAGAACAACGGTTCCAGCAGCGCAGCCTCCAGTCTGAGCCCACGCGCTCACCCCTCCCCACCGACAAACAAGCAAACAAACTTGACATGTGTGTAGTATACACAAGGCTTCTTTTGAGTGTGTGTGTGTGAGAGAGAGAGAGAGAGAGACAGAGACAGAGACAGAGGCAGAGAGAGGGACAGATAGGGACAGACAGGAAGGGAGAGCGATGAGAAGCATCAATCCTTCGTTGCAACACCTTAGTTGTTCATTGATTGCTTCCTCATATGTGCCTTGACCGGAGGGCTACAGCAGAGCAAGTGACCCCTTGCTCAAGCCAGTGACTTTGGGGTCATGTCTGTGATCCCACGCTCAAGCCAGTGACTCCACGCTCAAGCCAATGAGCCTGCGCTCAAGCTGGCAACCTCAGGGTTTCGAACCTGGGTCCTCTGCGTCCTAGTCCAACACTCTATTCACTGCACCACTGCCTGGTCAGGCTACACAAGGCTTTCTTTCTTTCTTTTTTTATTTTTATTTTTTGTATTTTTCTGAAGTGAGAAGCGGGGAGGCAGAGAGACAGACTCCTGCATGTACCCGACTGGGATCCACCCAGCATGCCCACCAGGGTGTGATGCTCTGCCCATCTGGGGCGTTGCTCCGCTGCAACCCGAGACATTTTAGCACCTGAGGTGGAGGCCATGGAGCCGTCCTCAGTGCCCGGGCCAACTTTGCGCCAATGGAGCCTTGGCTGCGGGAGGGGAAGAGAGAGACAGAGAGAAAAGAGAGGGGGAGGGGTGGAGAAGCAGATGGACACTTCTCCTGAGTGCCCTGGCCCGGAATCAAACCTGGGACTTCCACATGCCGGGCCGATGCTCTACCACTGAGCCAACCAGCCAGGGCTTACACAAGGCTTTCTTAACCTGAGATCCAAATAAGGGTTTGGAGGTGAGGTTTCCCCCAGCCCTGGGACAATTTTTTTAATGCTGCTTGATCAATGTGAATCTTTTCCTGGGTTGAGTGTCCATGGCCTTTATCTGAGTCTCAGAGAAACCCATTCATCAAAAGCAGTTCAGCACTGCTGTTGGAAATGAATGTTCCAGTCTTGTTTTGCTGTTTAGCTTGCCTCTGATGAACCTTCTTGAAGGGTCCCGGCAGGATCCTTGGCGGTCTTTGTCCCTCCCTCACACATGGGCATCAGGGACTCAACCTGAAAGAAATTTTGCCTGCGTTCCCATGAGTGCCCCCCCCCCAGGGGTACTAGGCACCAAAGGGAGGTCTATGCTGGGCGTGGATCATGACCTGAAATGACTTCTGCCTCTAAATGTCAGCTCTGTAAATATTCAGCACTTTAAGTCTGGATGCTGATATGTGCTGAAGATTTCTTTACTGTTTCCTTGTTCTTTTAAAAAAATTTATAAATGGAGCAATGGATAAATGGATGGCAGTTGGGGACATTTGTCCAGGCTCAGTATGAGATGCCAGCATGACTTCATGTTTAATCTAGATATAGATAATGAGCAAATACACGTTACAACCCACATATTTTTTTGTCCTCTCAGCTCACAGGACCTAGAAGCAATGACACCCCAGTGACAACAAGCACACCCAGTAGCCAGATTTTGGTTTCTAAGAGAGGGAACCTGAGCTCTTGGAGAAATGACTGATTTTAGGATTGGGGCAAGAGATATGTCGGATGAGCCTGGAGTGTCTTGTGCTAGAAAATATTGCTGACATATTTAAAACCACTCACCATCCCTTTCCTCTCTCCTCATCCCAAGATAATGTCTGAGGTTGTCATTGATCATTTCCATGCCTGTATTATACTTATGTTTGATATACATATTGCCATTAACACCATGTGCTATTGCTATTGTAAGTATTGTTAATACTTACAATAAAGGGTAGCATGTGGCTGTATAACTTTTGCAAATTGCTCCTTCACAGAATATTGCTTAAATTCTATGTTGAGCCTGACCAGGCGGTGGCGCAGTGGATAGAACATTGGACTAGGATGCAGAAGACCCAGGTTCAAGACCCTGAGGTCGCCAGCTTTTGCTCATCTGGTTTGAACAAAAAGCTCACCAGCTTGGACCCAAGGTTGCTGGCTCGAGCAAGGGGTTACTTGGTCGGCTGAAGGCCCACGGTCAAGGCACATATGAGAAAGCAATCAATGAACAACTAAGGTGTCGCAACGAAAAACTGATGATTGATGCTTCTCATCTCTCTCTGTTCCTGTCTGTCTGTCCCTATCTATCCCTCTCTCTGACTCTCTCTCTGTCCCTGTAAAAAACAACAACAAAACAAACAAACAAACAAAACCCTATGTTGATGCACTTAGATTTAGATATTGTTTATTCATTGTAACCAATGTATAGCATCCTATTGTATAAAAAAGTGCACTATTATTTGTCTTTCCAATAAGGGACAATTAGATTGTTTCTAGTTTTTGGGTTTTTAAAAATTTTTTAAACTACTGACAACAACGTTTCAATTAACATTCTTACATGTGTGTTCTGGGGCACACATGTAAGAGTTTTAAGGGTATTCTCTGTGGGGGGACTTGCAGGGTTGTGGGGTACATGTGTCTTTGGTCTGATGGATATTATCAAGCTGGTCTCCAAAGTAGACATAAGTCTTTTTCCCCGTAGCAGTGAGCAAGAATCCAGTCCCCCCCTGTGACTTGTCGGTTCTGTCCAAGTCTCCATTTTGCCAGCCAGGTTTCTGAGGATATTGTCATACTTACTGGCAGCTCCGGTTTCTTCTGTGAATTGCCTATTTATAGCTATTGCCATTCATGTTCTGGGTTGCTTATACATTTCTTGCTGAAGGCATATTTAATTTGCGACAGAGGCAACACCACATTCTTAGAGCCTTGGCCCGTTTGTGTGCTGGGGTAGGCTCACCGAGTCTTGCAAGAGCCCCTTGCAGTTATCTTTAGAACTCTGTACTCAGTGACCTGCTATTGGTAACTTGAATTAGTCATGGTAGAATATTTATACAAGGGAAATTGACAAGATCTACAAATCAGGGCTCCCCCCCCCCCCACACACACCCACAGCCTATGTCACACCTTTGAGACCAGCACACGTTATGTTAACCTCTGCCTGGTTCCTGCCGGTCTCAACCATCTCCCACAGGGTGGTTGGTTTGAAAGCAGCTCCCGACCTCCTCACTTGACTTTTTGCTCTGTTGGAACTGGGCCCCGAGCCTCTTTCAGGAGTGATCTCGTCATGGTTTCTGTAACAGAAGATCAATTCAGCGTCCTATTAAACGGATACACCTTCAAAATGACCACTAGCCATTGGAAGCAAAGCCCACTGGACACAGTAACCCTTTGTTGAAGGAGAATTCAAATAACCAGTGGTCCTGGAATTGGAGGGGACCTCAGATGTCACCCTGTCATCTTCCCAATCAATTCTGTGCTGTCTTGGACAATTTCTCTGGAGCGTGTGGACCCAGTTTTTACTTAGACATTCCGTGGTTCAGAGCTCCTTCCCCAAGGGTGGAGCACCAAGCAGAGACAGCGAGATAATGCCAGTGATTCGTTTCTATCGGAAAAGAAGAAACCGTATTTCAAAAGAGCCAAAAATTTCCTTTCCTGCCTATTGGTCTAGCTCTGCCCATTGCAGTTACCTGGGTCAAGTCTACTAACCATACTCCAGGTATATGAAACCAGAAGCCATATAAGACCTCTCTCAATGTCTGTCTGTCTGTCTAATCGTTCCTCATAGGATATAGGAAACAGCCTTTTTTTATTCTCCCTCCCTTTGTCAGTATCCGGTTCTGTTGTTGATCAGTGACCCTCCAAGGACAGATGTGAACCTGCTTCTCCAAATGTGATCACCAAATAAGATGTCGCTTATTTGCAGTGTGTCCGAGAGGCCAGAAATAGAGTTTGCTGCTATTAAGGAGTCGGACACATTGATGTAGATTTGTACTGAGTAAATGTACAAATATATTGTACAGAATAAGCTTCCACTAGAACGTAATATCCCAAAGAGAACATTTTGCGAGAACGTTCCCAATGACCACTTGGGGGATTATTCCTTTTGTGGGTCACGGGTGGCCATGTGCCCCTGCTGTGGGGAGGTTCCTGCTGTCTCTCCAGACCCATATTCTTAGAAGAATATATATGGGGGAACTGCGAAAAAATGCGTTCTTCTCTTAAGAAACCCGAACGTGTGAAAAATCTGCCTTAATAAAACAAATTAGGAAGTGATTATTCTCCGAGCCTGGTTTCTGTTACCTATGTATTGATCTATAGACTATTAATTAATTGACAAAGAAGTCAAAGATTGGAGACACACAGCGAAAGAGTGAGATCCTATGGGACCACTCTCAATTAAAAATCAAAGAAAGCAGGTATGGCATTTTCGGGTCAGAAACATCTACTCCAACACGGTCATTTCAGAGGAGAAAACAGAGAGGCCAAGTACCTGCACAAAGTCACACAGCAAGGCAGAGTGGGGTAGGGCAGGGCAGAGGACCAACTTGCCTCTTCCTGGCATGCTGCTAATAAAACATCACAGAGCAGGTGTAATTAGAGGCAACAGAAGTGTTGACTTAATCCCACTTTCCAGGGACTTCTGTGCTGCATTTAAAAAATGAGGAGGTTCGCTTGTGCTCTCTACCAGGAGGGGATCCCTACTATTGATATCTCAGAGATTAATCACAGCCAATTATGAGTGGAAAAAGAGAGCCCTTAGGACACTACTGGCACCCATCAGTGTCCCATAGATTGCCACACAGGAAGTTGAACACGCCCCCTCTCAAGTCGCAGATAGACCAGTGCTCTTCTATGGAAAGCTATGCTCAGGGTGTTGGGCAGTGAAAGAGTCTTCATCTTGGATCTGTGGTAAACCCAAGAGTATCTTTCAGTCCTGGCCCAGGCCTGGGTTTTCCAGAAACTTGCCTTATTGAAGTTTCCCCTAAACATGGTTTTGTAAGTACATAGTCACTAAAGGATGTCCCGCTGTCTCTTTCCAAATGCTCGCTGAAACCTCCACATTGCTTTTCAAGTATCATGGAGGAATGTAGCATCTTTGGTCCTGCAACGTGGCTATCTTTGTCATCTAAAATAATTGGAAAAAAAAAAAGATTGATTTTAGAGAGGAAGTGAGAGAGAGAGAATCGTTGATCTGTTATTCCACTTATTTATGCGTTCATTGGTTGACTCTTGTATGTGCTCTCACTGGGGATCAAACTCACAACCTTGGTGTATCAGGATGATGATCTAATGATCAACTGAGTTACCCAGCCAGGCCCTGTGCAATTTAAAATAGAAGGTCTTCTGAAGTTGAATGTAAATAGATCCCAAGGAGACTGGGATTACTGTGCCTGGGCAGACCTGGACCCAACTAGAGGTCACTACGTACTTTTCCAGCCCCTGGGTGGCTATGTGGAGACCCCTGATGCCTTCCTCTGCTAAAACTCGGTGGCCCTTCAGGCAGATGGGCCTCTGAAAGTGCATTTCTCTGTAGAGACAGCTGTGGGCATGGGGGGCTGGAGATGAGCATATCTAGTAACTCACATAATAGCAAAAATGGAAAGACATGTGCTAACCTTTCTTAGGACAGCCACAAACTCTCTAAATTACCTGACACACGCTTTAAAAACTTTCAAATTCAGATGCCATTGCATACAAGGTAGTATATCCATATTACGTGTATGGTGTGTTTTTGAGGAATGCATACACTACCCTAGGCAGTACTCCAGTCGTATGCACCCCAAGACACAGAGCACTGCCTCCCAGAAAGTTCTCGGTGCTTTTCCCTAGTCACCCACAATATACTGTTATCCCCCCACCAAGGGCAAGAATGATTTCATCTCACAGATCGGTTCTGTCCGCTCTTGAACTCCATATGAATGAGCTAATACATTATGTACTCTTTTGTGTCTGATTTATGCATCATGATTTTGGGGTTCATCCATGTATTAATAGTTCATTCATGTATGTATTAATAGTTCATTCTTTTTCATTGTTAGGCAATATTGTGTGGAATGAATATTTCATGATTGGTTTATCCATTCTCCTTTTGACATATTTGGGTTTTTCCAGGTTTTTTCCCCCCTGCTATTTTATATAAAGCAAGTATCGACATTTCCATACAGGTCGTTTTGTGGACATATTTTCATTTCTTTCAATTAAATTGCAAAGTGTAGACTAGCTGGATTAGATGTTAGGTGTCCGTTTAACCTTATAGAAAATGCCCAGATGGCCCATATAATGCCCTCTTTATTAAGGATCCCAAGGACCTATGAAGTTCATTCTTTAACTTGTTTTTTTGTTTCATGTTTTGTTTTTGTCTTGAATTGCATTGATCAGACATGGGCACTCATTCTTCTGAAATGTGTCTTTCAGGATGAGACCTCCCGTAGGTCCTGTTGAATTGCTTACCCTAATAGCTTGGAATCAGGAAGAATCGTATTGAAAAGCTGGGCTGATCTTGTTCGTGGCTTTCTCCTATCTCTTTTTTATTATCTTTTTTAAATAGGTTATACATACAAAAATATGTGGTGTAACTATAGGATGGAAACTGGAAATCCACCACTGGTTCGAGAATGTACTTATTTCTAAGAATACTGCATTTCCTATAGGATCCTCTTCACCCCCTCACACAGGGAACCAAGCTTCTTGCCAAAACAAAACAAAATTATTTTACCAAGTATTTCATCCTTTCGCGTTACTATTTTTTTTGCTACATACTTTTTTTTTTTGTCGTCTTTGCTTTTAAGAGGTTTATCAAAATGGTGTCATTTGTGTGGGTTTTCAGAACTTGCATTTTTTTTTTAAATTTAACATTGTGTTTCAGAGATCTGCCCCTGTTATGTGTGGTTGAAGTTGATTCACTTTTTGCATCTGAGTAACGTTCCTTCCTGGGAACAGGTAACAATGTGTTGTGGTTACTACTGATACTTGTCAGTTGTCAGCTCCAGGTCGTATTTTTATTTGCTATATACTGCATTTGGGGGGGAGTCTGGCACATGTAGCAGAATCATTCACTGGATATTTAAACTGCTTTCAAGCAAACATTTTTTTTTTAATATAAAGTGAAAATGAACAACCAGTTTTCTGCTCCAAAAGAAGGGAAATTTCTAAGCTACCTGGGGAAAATTGTGTGAAAACAATAATAAGGGTTGATGTGTTGTCAGTGTGATTGCAAAGCCAGGGCTTCACTGTTTTTACTGCATGACTTTACTTCCAAGGTTGAAAAAAAAAACAGAACTTAGATTTCAGTGTGTAGAATGTAATCACTGAAAAAAGAATGACTTTCTTTGGCTGTGCAATCAAGTTAAACTGGAGAGGCAAACTACATTTTGATTCTTTTATTTTCTAAATCATAAGCTATATAAGTATCTAACATCACTGTCTAAAATTATTTAATCTTATCGATTTACTACTGCTTTAGGGAAACACAAACATTTAAAAAATATACAAATGAAAAGTCGTCACTTTGGTTAAAAAAAAAACAAACCCTTACGATTTTAAATAACTAAGCATTTCTCCTTATTCTATTTACCTCATGTCCTTAGGGACAACCGAATGGGAGTTTTTATGACTACTAATAAAAATATATTGTTTAGTATTTAAAGATTTTCATATTAGCATTATCCTTTTAAAAGTCAGCACTAAGCTGTCTGAATTTACAAGTATGTATTTAAAAATTCTAAACACCAAACACAGTGAAAATATTGATTTTCCTTTTTATTTAACTGCAGAACAGAGCTAGCTGCAGGCACAAGGATCAACCTTATGCAGGGAACTCTCTGAAGAAATATTTAAAAAATCAGTAGACTGAATTTTATTTATTCACACGTTGTGCCTAATTTTTAAATGATATATGCTAAATTTCAGTTTCTTTTGAAAGATTCTAATATACTTCTTCCTTTGTGAATGTCCAGAACTTCTAAACCTGGAACGTTTTATTTAAAAATAAAGCAGAATTTCAGTTCAGCAAAAACAATCCCATATGAATAACTCTCTTAAAGAAAGAGATTTACTTCCCTTCTATACAACTGACTCACTGAATTGAGCTAAAAATTTCCAAGAAGAAAAATGATCTAGGGAGAAATGTAGGGGGCGGAAAAGGCTAGATTTCCAGTATTTTGACTTGTTTTCAGATTTGTAAAAAAAAAATTATTTACAAATGATGAGATGCATAGGGTAACTCGGAAATCCTTTACAATTAGAGAGTAAGAAAACAAAAATAAAAAGGAAGGGAAAGAGCAAGAAAACCCGCCTTTTCTTTAGAACAGATGCCTTCGGACCAGACAGCCTGTTTATGAGACAAACACTTCTACTCGATCTAGACATCCGCCACTTGTTTTAGCCCTCTTCTTTTTATTTATTATCGACATTAATTAGCCTGAGTCATGAAACCCGATCACATTAAAGGCGACACGTGGTCCACTCACTATTTTTAAAAGTCCACGTATTTCAGACTCCATTCTCCAGCCATTGCTCAGCTGTTTCCCCCTTTGTGAACACGGTCTCTGCAGCATTTATTCGTTGATGGCAGTCCTAGGGCAGTCTGGCTTTGGGGAAACCTCTCTTTGGGCACATTCAAGAAAAGCACAGAGTAGACTTGGGATTGGTGCTGCTTTATAGTCACTTACACAGCAAAGGAAACAAGAGGGAGGTACCCGGGAAGACCCGGAGGTAGGTGTGGGTGGGTTTCCACTGTGATCATTGATCGGGATTACGTGTAGCATGTTCCTGGACTCCAGCCAGTAGACCGGTCGGGGGTCGCGGTCCCCGACCTCTTCCTTTGGGGGCCCATCGGACACGCCCCCTAGCCTCGGGGCCACTGCAGCCCGCACCTTGCACGTACTTTGGCCACTTCCTGCAGTGTCCAGGTGGTGGAGCACCGAGCAGCGCGAGGAGCATTTGGGGAGGGCTGCGGGTCCTCGAGGCCCCACCAGAGTGAACCAGCCCACCAGGTCCCCAGTTCGGGCCCCCACATTTCCTCTGCCGGAGGGAGGAGGGTGGCGACACCCCGCTGGCCAGCCCTCCCCGGCGTCTGCTGCGCCCCCTAGCGGCAGCCGTGGGGACGCGCCCTGGGCACGCGGGGCAGCTAGTCTGGGCCCCCCTTCCCCAGCTCCCCGCCAGTGGCTGGCTGGCGGCGGGCTGTCTCCCCTCGCATCCCCAGAGCGAGCCCCACTGGTCTCGCCCTTACCCCTCAGCTCCCTGCGAGCCCTGGAACTCTGGGCTCCAAGTCAAGATGCCAAGGCCGCCCCAGCTTCGCTTGCAAACGCTCTCCTTGGGAGCCTGGGGGTCTCCTTTCTCCCAGGTGTGCCCCTCCTGCCACGTTCGGGCTTTCCATCACACTGCAGAAAAACACTGCGTGCACGTACTTATTTATTTTGCAACAGCTGCAAGAAACAATGAAGCTTTTCAAGAACCAGGGAAATGCGCTTTCCAGCCGCGTTGTTGTTGTTTTCAATGAACCTCTCGGGTCCCACACTCCCCGCCCACCTCACTCCCTCCCCTACTCTCCACCCCCACCCCCGTTTGGCCCCTTGTCCGAGCCCTGACCGGCGCCAAGGGCATTGTTTTTGGAGTCGTGTGGTAGGGGAGGGTACATGCAGGGTGGCCAGCGCAGTGCGGGTGGGGGCGAGAGTGTGTGGGCGCGCTCGTGTCCGGGTGCGCGCAGGTGGCGGCGCGGGAGGGGGTCGGAGGCGGTGCCTCTCCTCCTCACACCCCACGCTCCGGCTCCGCTCCGCACGTCCCTGGAATCCCAGAATCCGGCTCTTGGCGCGCGCCAGCCAGGGCCGGGCACTGGGCGCGCCGCGGCTGCGGCGCTGGCGGCTCCGGAGGCGCGCGAGCGCTTGTGCGCGAGCCCGAGTGCGCGCGCGTCAGCCCCCAGTGTGTGGCAGCGGCGGCGGCGGCAGCGGCGGCGCGGCGGGGCTGAGGCTCTTGTTTACCAGCATTAACTCCACTGAGCGGAAAAAAAAAAAAAAAAAGGGGAAAAAACCTGAGGAGGAGCGAGCGCACCGGGCGAACTCGAGAGAGGCGGGCAAGCGAGAGGGACGCTGCCAGGGAGCCTGCTCCCCGGCGCGCCCGTGCCTGGCGCTTGCAGACCCTCGGCCCCGCTCCCGGGCCCTCCACGCCCCTCCCGCGCAGGGTGGGGGGAGCTCCACAGAGTGCCGCGCGCCTCAGCTTTGACCTTCAGCTCGCTGGAGCCCCCGCGCGCAGAGCAGAGCGGAGCGGCGCGGCAGGCGGGGGCCAGGCGGGGGCCGGGCGGGGGCCTGCGCGGGGCGGGCAGCGGGAGTGCGGAGCGCGGCGCGGCTGGCTCGCCGCTTTGTGTGTGTCCTGGATTTGGGCAGCAGCTCGCGGCGGCGGCGGCAGCAGCGAGCGGAGCCCAGAGCACCAGCCGGAGGGAGAGCCTCATTCATTTTTATTCCTCATTTCGGCACAGCCAGCCTCGCCCGCGCCCGGGACTTCGGGGCAAGCTTGTGAACTGCATCGCGCCCTCCTGCCGCTAAGGCTCGGGCTGCGTACAGCCTCCCCCTCGGGCCGAGGTCGGGTTTGTTTCGCCAGGCTTGGACGGATTTGGGCTTTGCCCCCTCTCTTTGCTGTTTTACTGGTTTGAAAATGGAGGCTGACAACGCCAACTGCCCTCCCCGGTGCGCTTCGGGTTCCCCACTCAGCTGAGCCCTGAGCCACGGCTGCCAGCTCTGAGGCCCCCCCCCCTCGCGCCGCCCGCCCCGTCCGCTCCGCCTTTGGAGTATTGTTTCTTTCGCCCCTGCCTTTGCAAGGGGAGCGAAGACTGACTTGGAGACTTTTTCTTTTCCTCCCCACTCCCTTTTATTTTTGAGAACGGGCAATACCATCCCAAATCAAAAGAATGAAGTCTGGTTCCGGAGGAGGGTCCCCGACCTCGCTGTGGGGGCTCCTGTTTGTCATCGCCGCGCTCTGGCTGTGGCCAGCGAGCGGAGAAAGTGAGTATATGCCCGCCGCCCGCGGCCACTGTGGGAACTTTTCCTCCGAGGGGCTGCGCCCTGTTTGCGAAATCGCAGTCCGAGTGGTCACCATTGCAGCTGTCTGGCCCCCCGGGCGCGGGCGCGGGAGCGGTGGGCTGGGGTGGGGCGCTCAAGGGCTCGGCTGGGGGGCCCTGGCTTGTAAGTCTCAGCCTCGAGGGCCCTGCCCTGGCTCAGCGCAGCCCCCATCAGGAAGGGCCGCGAGGGCTTTCTTTTTCAACATCCCGAGAGCCCTGCCCCGCGGGCATCAAGTCTCCCTAGCGCTCAGTGCCCAACGTGGTGCTGGGACTCGATCTGGGAAGTTCTCTCTCCGCCAGGCCCCGCCACCCGCACCTTGTCCACCTCCTGGTATGCGGGGCCGATAGGCACGCTGTCCTGGCCCCAGCGCTGCGCGCCGACGGCGGTGACAGCTCCCACGGCCGCACGGAGCCCTCGCAATGGGGCAGACGCGGAGCGTGGTGGCTGGGAGCCCACCGGCCGGTAGGGTGCAAGTTGTCTTCGATGGAGAGTTGCCCGGCGGAGAAGACCCCAGCCCCAGGATACGTTTCCAAACATCTTGGCGCGGCCCCCTGTCCTCCAACGCGCCTTGCCCTGCGGGCTCTTGAGATTCCTGGCATTTCCCGTCACTTTCGCTTGATTCGCTGGTGCCCCAGGCTGCTCAGTGCGGCTCGGGTATGGAGAGCGGTCCCGCCTCGACCCTTATCCTTCCATGCAGCCCGTGGGAAAAAAGTGCGGGTGCGGGGGGGGGGGCCGTGCATCAGGCTCTCTGGGGAGTGCGTCGGAGACCCCCAGTTCAGAGGGCACTGAGACCTCCCACTTACTACCCAGCGGGTGGACGCGCTTCTCCTCCTGGCAGGACTGGGGCGAGGAGTTGGGCAGCACCCGAATGTGCAGGAGTGGGTGTGCGGTCGGAGTCGACATACATTTCCACATACACGTGCTCCAAACGCGGGTGTGGAACTCCCAGCGCACGGCTGCGCCGGGCCGCCTAGATGCCTGGTCCCGGCCGGAGGAGTCCTGCGCCCTCGTTTACGGAGCGCGAGGGTCTGCGGAGGCCGGCCAGCGTGGGGAGCGTGTTTCGTTTCGCGAGCGCGCAGCCCTGGCCCTGGTTGTGTGGCCCGACTTGTGTCGCACTCCCTCCTCGCCCCTGTCCTGCACTTCCTTTGTGCATAGTTAATAAGCGATATCGCTCCACACCAGCTATCGCTCGCAACCTGATAGCTTTTGTTTTGGTCGTGTATGTCGGGTAGGGGTTAGGGGAGAGCTGGGAGGGAGGGAGAAATGAAGAGTCCCGCGGGGGGTGTGGAGGGAGGAGAGGAGGGGGTTCTATTTTCAGAAAATAAAATTGTGGCTTACTGCTACCTTCGCGACGGTAGGGTAATTGGATCACGATTAAAGTTGAAATGCAGGCGCAGAGCCGGGCGCTGGGAACGGCGAGGGCGTGTTGGTGAGTAATGGTTGCCCAGGGTATGCAGGTGGTGCCATTAAACTGGGAAAAATCCCTCCTGCGCCTTGAAGAGTGAGGGGGTAAGTCCGGAGGCAGCGGGGCTGCCTGGCTCCCTCACGGTGCAGTGGGCAAAGGCTGTTTGTATACACAAACCCTTCTTAAATCTGAGGAAGAACGGAGCCCCCGATGGAGGAAGAGCCGATTAAAAAAAAAAAAAAAAGAATTAGCGTGTTTATTGCATGGAGAAAGGTGCAGATTGAGACCAGAGGTTCCACGAATCTGAGCAACCCCGCTCTTTGTTTATTCTAAACTTTCAATTTACTGGGTTGGGCGAAAGGCGTGGGGACTCCCTTCTGAGTGAGCCTCACGACCGAGTTGGGGAGTTGGGGTGGGGGACACCGAGGAGTTTCTGTAGCCTTTAAAAGCTGAGTAGAGTTTGGAAAACACAGGAGACCGAAGTCACTGAAGAATGGCATACTTCTGAACTGGGTAGCGTTTCTGGCGTTATCATTTCAGGTCAGTAAGTTCTGAAATTCACAATAGCTGTGATGGCTTTGCCTCTTCCAAGCAGGAGTCGGGCATTTTAAAATAGGGATGAACCGTTGTCTGAAGTGTTCGCAGAAGTCAATTCTTTGTGAAAGGCGTTTCCCGAGAAAACAGGCAGGAGGGGAGGGGGGCGGTTAAATGTATGTTTCTAATCCCCAGTGTAGCCAACGCTTTTCTTAGAGTTGTCTTAAAAAATGGTGGGTTCCTAAAAAAACTTGGTGGAAAGCCACAGGGCACCCCGAATCCTCATTATGGTTTGTTGAAGTTCTAACTCGGTACCTGCACCCCCCTCCAGCCCTCACTTTTTGAGGATTAAATGTTATATCCAGTGTGAGCCTACACGTTGGGTTTCTAGTTCAAAAAGGTACTAGAACGCGCTTCACTGCGAGAGAAAATAATTAGAGTCCCATCAGAAGCCCGTGTGCCGTCGGCTGTCTATCTAGTATAGTAATCAGGGTTGAAGTGCTGTTGGTCCCCTGTTGCGTTGGCATATTCAGGGATTAATGCTTTCTCTTTTAGTGTGACAGAGAACAATAGGGTGAGTTGAAAATATCTTCATCGTAGAAAATTTAGATTTAAAAAAAAAAATTTTTTTTTTTTTTTATTGCAGCAGAGGAAGCCGTGCCGATATGGTGGTTTCATGTCATTGTAACGTGAACAGGACATCCAAATAGGGTTTGGAAGTTACAAGCAGTAGCCAAATAATCCGATGGCTTAAAAATAAATTAACGTGCGTTTTAAACAATGTCGTGGCCATCTAATTAAAAGGACCCATCAGCCTTCCGCCCCGGGCACAGTCCTAGCCTATTGTCAGAGAGATGGAGGTATGTGAAAGATGGATGTCTGAAGGAGTTGGTTGATTTTACTCCCAGAAGAAGAACCCCAGAAGGAGTTTGGAAAGAACCGAAATAGCAAACTATCCAGTGTAGCCTCTCTAGAGGGAAATAGCAAGTCACAAGGGTCTTTTTGAGGGGGGATGGGGCGTGGATCAGGACTTGGAAGTTTTAAGGGCTCTGAGTGTGATTTGTTAGGATGAGAAAAAAGTCCAACCTTAATGAATATGCTAAGGTTGACTGGGAAGAACAGGGAGTGAAAGAAGTCAGTCAGGAGAGAGCCCGTACTGTATGATTCCGTTTATAGGACGTGCAGAAGAAGCCAGGCTATAGAGAGAGGCTAGATTGGCCGTGGTGAGCCTGAGGGGAGAGGGGATGGGAAGTTACTGGTGAAGAGGACCCTGTTCCTTTTTAGGGGTGATGAAAATGTTCTAAAATCAGAGGACGGTAATGGTTGCACACAACTCTGGATATGCTGAAAACTGTTGAATTGTACACTTTAAATTAGTGACTTTTATGGCATGTGAATTATATCCTTATTTTTTTAAATTATGTGAATAAAGCTGTTCTTCCTTTCTTTCTTTCTTTTGAAGAAAAAAAATATGCTAAGTTTGGAAAGAATGCATCAGCAACTTTGAGCATAGAAGTTAGGTTAAAATTATTATGCAAGTTTGTCCAACAGGAGGCTGTCTGTCTGTCTTTTACTTACGGAGTTTTTTTTTCATAATTACAGCAATACAACACACTGATCATTGAAGCTTACGAGTGGATAGTCATGTAACCTAATGACTTTTTTTTTTTTTTTTTTAAATCACACGCATTTTAAACACTGCGGCCATTTTCTGAAAAGGTTTCAGGAGAAATGGACAGAAAGGAAAAAAAGAATCTTGGTTATACATAGTTCAAGTTAAAGATTGAGGGGTTGGATTAAAAAAACACAAATGTTAGCGAAAGTCAGATGTTCACAGTCAAATCCTTAACTGAATCTGAAACTGTTGGTCATTCCAAGATTAGAGTTTAGGGGCCGTGTCTGGATGGCTTTTTATATTTCCAGATTCTTCCATATGTTTTCCAACAAAGAAATAATGGAGTGTTTTAGGATAGTAAAGAATTTTCACTTTCTTTTTTCATATTCCGTATTAAGCACCCTGGTCATAAAGACTGGAGATGAACTGTTCATTTTAATGTAGTGGGATTTTTTTCTTTTCTTCTTTGTTGGTTATTTTATTTCTTATATAGCTTTAGAATCTGAGCAGGAAAAAGAACCTTTGTAAAAAGCTACAGTAGCTCTTTCGGGCATACTGTAATTTAAAAAAAAATTAAGATTTCTTATGGAACAAAAGATTTTATAGTATAACAAAGGCTTTTTTTTTTTCTTTTTGTTAGAAAACTATGCCCTTACCCAACTTTTAATAGGAAAAGACCTGGGAACGATTGTTGTTTACATTTGTTTATGGCCTTTGTCTCAGGCGCAGTTACTAATAAGAATATTTCCTGTTCTTATTGTTGTCAGATCAGGGCAGTCATGCAAATTAACTGTATCCTTTTCACTTGTTGCCTTCGAGGTTTGCCAAGGGGGATCCCATAGGGATGGTAGCTTCCTTCTAAAGCTGGTTTCATTTGTTTTGTAAGAATATGCAACTTAGAAGGAACTACGTGCAGCCTCGCTTAGTGGGAGCCTGCCCTCGGAGAGCTGGACCCTGGCGAGGGAACAGGGAACGCCTGAGCCTACAGAAGAGAGACAACTTGGCTGGGTTTTTTTTTTTCCCTTTCTTTCTTTTTTGTCCTTGGGCCATTTTGTATACTCCCTGCATGAAACCAAGTTGCTTAAAAACTCGGTACAAGATACATGGTTTTCAAGCAGACAGCAAACAACATTTTAAAAGCCCTGGAAGAACATTTCTGTAGACGGCAGATAATGAAGTTCAATCGCTGTTGTTGATCTCCTGAAGGGCCTGGGCCTCCTGTTGCAATGTCACTGCAGGCCACAGAGGGGACATTCTCCCATCCTGATCAGCCACCCTGCCTCTTGGTGACGTTGGTTCATGACCAGCGGGGTAGCTGTCTTCCCCGCCCAAACTCGAGGAGATAACAGGTGTGCACGTGAATGTCGCCTGCTATGTTTGGAGTGGCAAGGACAGTGGGACTTACTTCCCAACTGTGCTAGACTTTACATTGCTGAGTCAGCTTTCTGGAAATTAGGCGACTTTTAGAACTTTGAAGCTTTTGTGTTATTTTAACTAACTTGCTGTTTTTAAAAAGGCAGCGAGGGTAGTCAGGAGGTGGTGGAAGCAACTGGAACTTGAAACCACCCCCCCTCTTTTTTTTTTGGAGTTGTAGAATGTGCAAGCCATGTTTCTCCCTGGGATTTGATTTTCTTCGATTTGTTTTCAAAACTCATTTACGACCAGCACTCAGTTCACAGAAGAGGTATTTGTGCCCGCAGGCCAACTTTGCATTGAACTGCTTTACTTAGTCAACTCATAAGTGCTGAGTCTTAGAGCTGCGGCTCTTCCCGATTTACTAAATACGTGGTAATTGGACACGTGCTTAGGGTGTATAGCTCCTTGACTCCTCTGTCTGAGGTGTTCTGAAGGAACAATCCTGAGCAACTTAAAGATGACACATATGCTTGATGAAGAAAGCGCTCTGGACTTGCCTAAAAATGGGGTGTGGCAGCAGGATTTGACTTCAGCTAAGAAGTGGGAGCTGCACGCTGCTTGTGATGTGTGGCACTTGGAGACCTGTTGATATTTGGGGAGCATGACTGATTTTCAGCATTTGGGAAGATCAGAACTTTGAAATACGGGCATCCCTACCCTCACCTCGAAAGATCTATATAAAAAAGAGATTTCTTCTGAGGAAAAGGGCATATGGTTGGTATAAAACAATTAATAAACAAGTTAGGCTTTTAGCACAATAGATGCCCATTCTCTCAGCATGATGAAGTTTCTTTTGTTAAATTGCTTTGGTGTTATTTTGACTTAAAATATTAACAATAGCTTTGCCTTTCCAACTTTCCAACTTTTGAAGACTAAAATTGTTTTTCTGTTTTTAAATCATCAGTTTTACTCACATTGTTAAGATCCAGATACCAGTTTGGAAGACTTTCCTACCTTTTTTTTTTTCCCCCGTTTATTCCAATTTCACATATGGTTTAGGGAATCGACTAATTTCGCAATCTCAAGGAAATATTGATATATCTTTACTTGAACTGAGAACTAGTTGTATCCCTACTCCCTCTGAGTAAATACACGCTGAGCACTTACCGGACTCAGTTCTTTAAGTTTAAAAATTCCTTCTGATACCATAAGTTTTGAAAGCTATAAGTCAAACTATAGAAATTATTTGCTCTGCCTATTTAAAGCCCTAAAGAAACAAACCAGAGAGGTTTCCATTTTTTCTGTCTTCGCCCTGGCCAAGAAGGTTTTTTTTTAAATGTACAGGCTTCTCTTCAGATTACTGTTGGAACACAGCGGAATGCCGTTCCTTGTACGATGAGGCAAAAACTTGTACAGTTGTGCGGCTCTTATTTCTGATGGGTAAGAGTAAGTCGGATACAGGGATGGTCTTTGTTCTCCTCCTTGGTTAATGATGGTAAAGGCTGCCTTTCTAAGTTTCTGGGGACGTTCCCATGTTGCTGAGAGGCTTTGCCCTCCATAAATGCAATGACGGGTGGTCTTGAGACCCACTCTTTTTTATTTAAAGTAGTTTGGTGGCACCCCTGTCTGGGCTGCTCAGTTGGTCAGAGCACCATTGCCGTACACCCAAGTTGTGGGTTCGATCCCCAGTCATGGCACCTACAAAATCAACCAGTGAATGCATGAATAAGTGGGACAACAAATGGATGTTTCCCTGCCCTCTCTCTTCCCCCATTCCCGTCTCTCTAAAATTAGTAATAATGAGAAGAAGAAATAGTGTGGTGGCTAGTGCATCAGGAAAATTTTGCACGAACAAGATGACGCCCCTGCAGAGACAGGCGGCCTAAATGGCTCACAGTGTGATAGTCCGCACATCTTTTGTTTACAAAAAGCATATTTTAAAGCCTTCAGAAACTATTCCTATTCCAGAAAGTTCTTGGGGGTGGGGTGGGTGGATTCAAACTTTATTTTATCTCCTCACCCTCTTAGAAGCCTTAGCAAGACAGGCATGTATTTCAATAGCAGTTATATAATAAAAACACCACCACCCCGAATTGTGTGTGTGTGTGTGTGTGTGTGTGTGTGTGTGTGTTGTATTTCCATACATTTATTCAAATTCTGCCAGTTTTCAGCCCTGGCTTGTTGCTGCTTTGCCTCCTGTTGTGTGGCTAGTCCCCTTTTGCACGTGGGACTAGCCTTTCTTTCTGCAGGCTTTGGGATTACTTGTCCGTGTGGCGATTCAGGTGTATGCCGAGGCTTCTAAATGACTCCATGTTGGGAGGGCAGATCTAGTTGGACGGTCTAGAAGCCCAAATGGTTTTATAGAACCAAACTTTGCAAGTGCTCCCGAGAAGTCATCGATTCCTAGTTTGAACTTGTCCTCTCAGGTGAAATATACAGGCACTCCTCTTTTTTTTTTTTTTTTTTTTTTTTTGGTATTTTTCTGAAGTTGGAAACAGGGAGGCAGTCAGAGACCGGGATCCACCCGGCACGCCCACCAGGGGGCGATGCTCTGCCCATCTTGGGCGTCGCTCTGTTGCGACCAGAGCCACTCTAGCGCCTGAAGCAGAGGCCATAGAGCCATCCTCAGCGCCCAGGCCACCTTTGCTCCAGTGGAGCCTTGGCTGCGGGAGGGGAAGAGAGAGAGAGGAAGGAGAGGGGGAGGGATGGAGAAGCAGATGGGCGCTTCTTAATGATGGTAAAGGCTGCCTTTCTAAGTTTCTGGGGACGTTCCCATGTTGCTGAGGGCTTCTCCTGTGTGCCCTGGCTGGGAATCGAACCCAGGACTCCTGCACGCCAGGCCGCCGCTCTACCACTGAGCCAACGGGCCAGGGCCCAGGCGTGCCTCGTTTTATGCTGCTTCGCAAACATTCCCTTCCCTCCTCTTCCCTCCCTTCTTGAGGGCAAAACCCTCCACCAGCAAAAAGAGGGTGACTCGATTTATTGCTGAGGTCTGGAACCAAACCCACTGTATCTCCGAGGTCTGTCTGTTGTCAGTGGTTTGTCTGTACAATTATTGTTTCCAATGCATGTCTGACTAAGCAGATGAGATGGTGGCAAGTTGTAGTTAGTAGCACTTGAAGGGACAGAAGTCTGACGGCAATTCAAAGGAGATGAGTTTGTGTCATCGTTTTATCGTATTCCCCTAATTTGAATTATCTGACTGATCTTTAATAGTCTTCTAGAGGAAAAAGTAGGAATCCTAAATAAAAAAATTCCCAGGTGAGGGGGTCCATGACCCACCTGGCTGTATTGACTGACAATAGCTTCCTAAGTCATTAGCTGTTCATTATATGTAGACGGTGCCGTCCTTGTCAGCAAGGCTCGGAACCATCACCGTTGTCATGTGTTGGTTCTCCAGACCTCAGTTTCCAGGGTCCTAGCGTCAGGGGACCATACACAGACTCACAAGACGCAGGACGTGAATGAGACGCACAGATTGTCGTGAACACAGAGACCAGCTGAGGAGGAAGACCTTCCCGTGGTTCCCTTGTCTGATTTCTGTAGAGGATGAGTTCATAGCACGTGTGAGGTCACAACATGGGACAGTTGACACGACCTCCGACTGCCGCCATTCTTTGATTATCTAATCCTGACGTGGTTGGGCAGTATAGTTGAAATTTTCTCCCTAACCCCATGCCACTGTGAGATGTTCAACCACAAGTGTCAGATCGGGATGGGGTTTCCAGTGAAATCTCAGTCTTCCAAACCCATCCTTTTCTGGGGAGGGCCGCTGACGAGTAGAACGTTTCCATTCTGCCTCACAGGAGTGCTGGAGGGTCTTCGGAGCCGCCCCTGTGTGTCCTGACACCCCAGTCCAGCCCAGAGCTCCATGGACTCTGAGGACACGTCCCGTTGTTTCTTTGGCTCCCAAGCCGTCCACCCCGACTCCTGTGCCATCCCTTTAGTTCGATAGATTTGCCAGCCTCTGCTTCTTAGCACGTGCCTTTTGTGGTGCAGGGTCCTGGTCTAAGAGTCAAGTCCAGGGCCCCTGCCATCGGGCTGTGGTACCTCCTTAATGAGACTTTGCTGTAGGGGTCTCGTGTTAATTCCCAGCACCGCCCCCCAGCACCCCCTCAGCACCCTGCTTTGGCTCTTTGGTAAGTAAGTCATCATGGTGGTCCTGTCGTCACGGGTTTGCTCTGGCTGTGTCCATGGCCTGGAATGTTCTTTCTCTGCTGCTCTGCTGCCCTCATGCCCAACAGAGGAAGGTGCTACTCAAGCACAGTAAGGCCACCTGCTTCTAGTCCCTCCTAAACCCCCAATTTGCTCTTTGCTCCTGAACAAGCCCTTTACCTTTTCTGAGTCTCCCCAGAAATGTACAGAATGAAAATGATTGGAGGAGACATTTTCCCCCCTTTTCTCTTTACACACCAAAATAAAAACATTTTCTAATAGCTTTAGAAAACGATTGTTTTCTAAATTTGAGGCGAGGGCAAAGGTAATTCTAAAAAAAAAAAAAAAATCTCGCCCTGGCCGGTTGGCTCAGCGGTAGAGCGTCAGCCTAGCGTGCGGAGGACCCGGGTTCGATTCCCGGCCAGGGCACATAGGAGAAGCACCCATTTGCTTCTCCACCCCTCCGCCGCGCTTTCCTCTCTGTCTCTCTCTTCCCCTCCCGCAGCTAAGGCTCCATTGGAGCAAAGATGGCCCGGGCGCTGGGGATGGCTCTGTGGCCTCTGCCTCAGGCGCTAGAGTGGCTCTGGTCGCAACATGGCAACGCCCAGGATGGGCAGATTATCGCCCCCTGGTGGGCAGAGCGTAGCCCCTGGTGGGCGTGCCGGGTGGATCCCAGTCGGGCGCATGCGGGAGTCTGTCTGTCTCTCCCTGTTTCCAGCTTCAGAAAAATGAAAAAAAAAAAAAAATCTCTAGGTTTCAGATCTATAAAAGGGACCCGACTGCAGCTGAGTCCGTGGATTCCTTCCCCCCAAGTGCCTTTCTGTGGTGTCAGTAGATGGGAAGTGGCCCCTGTCGTTTCTGACTCAAGATTACTTTCTTGGAAGCTTTTCCTGATCGCCCTCCTTTCCGCACACCTACCTGATGTCCCCCTCACCCGTGTTGAGTTCCTGGACCGCTTGTGGGATGGCTTATGCTCTGTGCCTGACCTGTGGGCATCTTCCGAGGCTCTAGAGAGCAGCAGAGCTCACGGTCTCGGTGTGAGGGTCTCAGCCCCTCCCTAGCTACGCTCTCGGGCCGGTTCTTTCCCAGGCTTCAGTCTCCTCACCTGTGAAACTGTCCTTTTAATAGCACCTGCTCCCTACAGTTCTTTCTAAAAACTACATGAGTCGCTCCGCACGTCCAGTGTTTAGGGCAGAGGATGGTGTGTACTGAACCCTTCTGACATTACCTAAGGATGTGGCATCCTGGAGGAGAGGGGAATCTCTACACAGTGCCAGAAATTGTGGCTGCCCTTGTCATTTAAATGGGATAGCCTGGCACGTAGTAGGTGCTTTGCAGATGTCCGTTCTAGACTAAAACTTTATTTTGTTAAGCTTTTTCTTGAACAGAATTGAATTTTTTTTTTTTTTGCTGGTTAAACATAATTGTGTGATTTTCACTTATTCTTTTGGTAAACGGTGGCCAGGCCAGCCCCTTTAATTCACCTTCCATTTCAGAGATCTGTTTAGTACGCTTTCTATTCATAATCCTTGCATTTGTCAATTTCTGCCCGCCCCTGAGGAAGGAATGTCCAGGGTCCACGCTGCCCACCTCACTAATGCGGACGCGCCCTCTAGCGGCCGGAGAGGAAACGCAGCCTGTGGGTTGACTTGAGTTTTCATCGCCCCAAGGATGAAGATAGCGTCCCCTCCCCCGCCCCTGTCCCTATCCCTCTCCCGTCCATTTTACTCTGTGGCTGGGAAGCGTGAAGGGTGTGGGCTTCCGGAGCGACCACTGGGAAGGTTTTCGGATTAAGCTTGTTGTATGGTGTCCGCTTGTTAGACTCAAGGACTTCCTAAGCAGTGTAAACAAACTCTGGCAGGGTTGCGGTTTCTGGCGTGCCTGTTACAGTTTGAGATTTAAGGTCTCTTGACAGGACTTTGATAAATGAAAAGTCCTAAACCCTTTCTTCACTTGACCTTAAGCCGAAAAGGCTGAGAAGCGATACTGGACTATTTCTCTTGAGATAAGAGACTTAACACCATACTCCTCCTGCCCCTCACCCCCTACCCAAACCCTACTGGTTCATTTTGAACAATAAATTGAGATACTGAGTTCTCGTAGCTCTATTTAAAGATGCGGTTACGCTTGAGTTGCCATTCTTATATGCGTCCCCTTGAGCAACTCAGTGGAGGGTAGAGGCTCACCAGTCCCGATAGACAGTGATGGCAGACATTTCCGTGACTGGAGTGGGGTCTCACCTCGGCTGTCCTGTGTTAGACGTTTTCTTCTGTATTTGGTGTGTACCTTTGTGGCGTTTGCAGAAACCACTTTCCTCACTTGCTTCATGGCGACCGCATCTCATGTACAGGTGGTTCTTCCACTTCGCACTTAGACACTTGCAGATGTTTTCCGGGGTGGCTTCTCTCGTATTGTGTTCGATCGGGGGAATCCCTCAGTTTGGCGGAGGGAGGAATGCTACGTGCCATCCTCACAGACGCTTCAAACCGCGCTCCACCGGCGGTTCGTGAAACGGGCCGCACTCGCTGGGTCTGTGTCTCTCCGCCTCGGCGGGCGGAAGCCCCTCTGCTTCGAGCAACTGTGACGGACTCTCCCTCTGGCAAACTCTGAAGCATGAGCTGCAGTTTCACCGTCTCTGGTGGGCTTGGTGCTGCGTGCAGGATGGCCCCATGGTCCTTCCTCTCCGTTTCTTTAGTGAATCACGTAATGTTTTCCCGCCCTGGCCAATGAGGGAAATGCTATCATGTCATCTTCCAATTCCCGGCACATGGTCCGGTGCTTGGCATACAGGAAGACTTCAAGAAATAGAATACTTCTTAAAGGGATTCATTGTCTGCCCTCTCCCACCCCATTCGCTTAGAAACATTCTTTGCAACAAACTTATTTCCACATGCAGCGGGCTGAAACATTTTATTGTGCTAGTTGCTACTACAGGGAACTTGAAAGCGGTCAGGTTATCTTTAAAATCACTGTTTCATCTGTGGGTTGTTTTTTTTTTTTTTTTTTTTTTTTTTTTTTTTTTTTTTGCATGCCAAGATGAACAAAAATCTGAGAACTTCTAGAAAGGCCACTTGTGAGGCCAGCCGTGTGTCAAGGCTACCTCCTCCCTGTGGAGGGAGTTCCCTCCAGGTGGGATTTAACGAATCACCCGTCAACACCAGTTGGTGCTGGTGGCAGGGCTTGGAGTCAGGTGGAGCCTGGTGCCCGGCTGAGGGTGGGCGGTCAGGCTGGGCTCTGCTGTGTGGTGGTCCAGGGTGTGGCCTGGGGGCAGAGCACCGGGGGCCTGCCTGGCAGCCACTGCCTGCCTGAGCTCTTCCTTCTGAGAGTGACAGAACGGGCCTGGGCCATCTGCCATGGCCTTCCCCAGCCTTCAGATCCCGAGACGCAAGGTGGACCGAGGTGGAGAGCTCAGAACTGGCTGGGACCAGCAGCATTCACCGTGAACAGACATCTGCTTCTGTTTCTTGCATTGTTTTCTTTGTGAATTTGGTAAACTTGGATCCTGGCAGGGACAGTGCCCATCGTAAAGCCCCCCACCTCCTCCACCCTGTTCCCTTCGGGGTCGAGGCCTTTGGCATTCTCACTGAAGATGGACCCCGCCCTCTCCCCCTCCGGGAAAGTTCACTCGCCGGGGATGGTGTGAGAAGGGCTCCGGAATGTAATTAGCACCTGAGGAGTTGTTGTCAGAAGCTCGTGCTCCTGAGGAGACCTGGGAGGCCAGGTCTTCCCTGTAGAAAATGTACACACAGTCATTGGAACTTGGCAGGTGTTCAGTCCAAGCCTAGCTTGTAAAAAGCGCCCTGTGAACGCGGATGGGAAGTCACCATGGGAAGTCACCAGGACAAGCCCGGACAGCGCCTGCCTTTCATCTGCCCCAGTCCGCGGGGTTCGCTTGTGCGCAGTGCTGCCTTTGAAGCCCCGGCCTCTCCCCGCACCTCTGCCTGCCTGTCTCCAGTGCAGGGAGGCGGGTCGGAGCGGGAGTTGCAGACCTCAGTGTTCCCATCTATAGTTTGGGAAAACACCCCTCTACAGTAGCCTGGAGAACTGGCAACAACGTATCCAGGATGGGTGACAATGTACTCCAGATACCAAGCCTCTACGAAGGGGATGCTTTCATCTGTGTCCCGTCCGCAGGCCCCGGTGGCCCTGCTGGCCTCGGGGGGGGGGGGCTCCAGCCTGCCCCCAGCACTGAGGATGGTCATCCCTCAGGGATAGACCTTCCCTCGCCGACAGGGAAGGTTAACGCTCAGAAAGTCTGAGCTCACGCTTCCCCTGGAACCACGAAAAGCCTGGCTCCCGTGAATCCTCCGGCCCCGGTCACGGTCCCGGCCACGTCCCCGCCCGAGGAGGAGGGGTGGAAGGTGGGCGTTGGGGAGGATGCAGGCACTGCCTTTGGGTCCAAGGACAGCATCTGAAAAGCAGGCGAGGTTTTTTTTCTTCCTCTGTCACCTCGAGGAGCTTGCTGTCGTGCTGGTGAGTGCTCCCAGGCAAATGCTGAATTACAGGAGGCTAAGGGTGTGTGGAAGGCCGGGGTGGGTGGGGGGCTGGAGGTGGGGGGCTTGTCTGGCTGCTGAAGAGCCTGGGAACCTGGAGGGGGAGCATTTGACTTTAGCACACCTGGAGCGTGTGACTGTCAGGGTCCCAGGGGACAGCATACCGCCAGGAGAAGGGACCCCAGGCCGGATAGAGAGCGGGAGGCTGTGACACCTTCTGAGGACTGGAGTGGCCCGGATGTAAGGTAAGCTGGGGGAGGGGGACTGCGCTGGTTTCTTGATAGTGTCACTGCTGGGGGGACCAGGGCTGGAAACACTCTGGACCTCAGAAATGCTCCAGGGAGGGGGGGGGAAGGAGCGCTTAACTTGGCAGGACCCTCGGGGGTCCCTGGTGAGGCCGGGGACAGGGTTCAAACTGTGGGAGAGCTACGGTTACTTCTCTAACCTTATTCCTCCAGTCGTGGAAGGGAAAGCATTTCAGGTCAACACTCTTTTATCCATCAAAGCCAGGGCCCTGTTCTGTCATTTCCCAAGGGGACCCCAGCTGGAGAGGACTCTGGTTTCCATCCTGGTTGGGTCGGCTGGGGAGCCCCAAGGCACGTGGTAGCCTTGGCGTCCTCCCGTGGTGGCATGGCGAGGGGCCCCCGGCCCCTATAGTGCTGGCAACACCTCTGGGGCTGTTTCCAGCCCTCTCCGCACCAGCCACCAGCCAGGAGGGACGGGAGCGAGCTGTCTGAGAGGGGGTGCTAGCCGTGCCTCCATGTCTGGGCTGGGCTGCTGGTGCTTTTGAACTCGGGCTAACTTCTGTGCTGGACAAGCAGGCAGGCTGTTGCCATTGACCAGCCCCCGCGGCCGCCCAGCTCGGTGCCGGCAGGTTTGCTATCGCCGGTTCAGCATCGGAAACTGTTTCTGCTGCACAGATAACATTAAGGGGCGCGGCCATGCAGGAGGCTTCCTGGCAGGGGCACAGCGTTTGGACAGGGGGCTTGTGTTTGGCTTTCCTGCTCTCGATAGTGAATTCCGAATTTCAGACTGTCCCACCTTTCCGAGTAAGCAATGCCCAGGCCCCTCAGGCAGGAGGTCGTCTGCTGGACCCCGGACCTGTTTCTCCCCCCGATTACGTTTGACGGTCCAGATTCCTGTTCAGAATCAGAGTGAGAGCCCTGGGCCTCTTAGAACGCCACTTCCCATGGGCTGTGTCTGTGCCCGGTTTCCTCATTTGCGAAATGGGATGTGACAATGGCACCCATCTCAGAGGGTACAATGTTTCATGAGCAGATAGATACACCTGGATCCAGAGGACCAAGCGCCCGTCCGTCATAAGCTCCAGGGGTTAGCTGCTGTTCTCGCCGGTAGGACTGGAGGAAATACACATTGGACGTTGATTACTTCCTTAAAAGAAAAACAAAACAAAACACCACCCCCCTCCTGGGTGTGTATGGAGTCCGATGACCCGCTCTTAGCTCCGTGCACCTTTTCTGACCTTTGTGGTCGGACTCGAGCCTGATTTTCTGGAGCCCGCCTTTCACAAGTGCTCTGTCAAGCGCTTTCCTCTGCGGGGACAGAAAGCATCTCTCTCCCTCCATCAAGTTCCTCTTTCTTCCTGACGCCCCGTCTGCCTCTGGAGAAGGAAGGGCAGCGTTTTCCTCCAGAAGGGGGACTCTTTGGATCCCAGGAAAACCATATGTTAATGTGTTTGGCGGGGGGGGGGGGGGACATAGTCTCCTGGGACAGAACCAGAGCCAGAGCTGCACGGTCAAGGGCATGAGAAGTGGGTGCGAGGAGCCCGAATCCAGGACCCGGAATCTGAAATGCACAAATCTTCATATCCGGGAAGATGAATGGAACTATTTTAAATGGAGAGTGGGTTACGTGGTGAACCCATGGGCCCTGTCTGTTGTGGGCTGCTTGCCGGGGACGGGGGTCCCCAGAGCAGAGCTTGGGGTGCCAGGGGGTCAGAGAAGGCTCAGTCTGGAGTGAGGAGTCAGAGCAGAAATGGCACCAGATTAGTGGGCATTTCTCTGAGGGCCGTCCCCCGGGTCAGGGAAGGCGCCCCTGTCCGGGCAGCCCGCCCCTGGTCAGGGCGCGGGCGGAGCTGCTGCCGCAGTGTTCCCCAGGGAAATGGGTTTTGCATCCAAACCGCTTGCTCCGCCCACTTCATGAAATAGTGCGTAGTAACTGGGTACTTTTCTGAGAAAAAAACTCTGTGGGAGAGGAGTCAGGTCCTGTGGTTGAAAACGTGTGCCTTCCAGGCCAGCTAGCACTAGAGGGAAAGGCGCTCACTCAACACCACTCTCCGTTCCTTTGGGGGAAATACAGATCAAGACCACAGGGAGCCACCACCACTTCACACCCATTGGGATGGCGACGACCAGAAGCTGAGAATTACAAGTGTTGACAAGGAGGTGAAGACACTGGAGCACTCGGGCATCGCCGATGGGAATGTCAGTAGAGTCCTTGTGTGACCGTTCCTCAGAAAATGAGGCACCGAATTGCCGTCTGATCCTGCAATCCAGCGTTGGGTATCCGCCCCGGAGGACGGAAAGAAAGGGCATCCCGGAGATGTTTGCACACCGCCCACGTTCTTAGCAGCAAATGAGGATTTGCAATCGCCAGAAGGTGGGAGCAGCCCACGTGTCCATCAGCGGATGAACAGTTTAGCAGAATGTGGTCTAGAGCTGTGGAATATCACGTGGCCTTAAGAAAGGAGGAGAATCTGACAGACACTACAACGTGGGTGAACCTTAAGGACATGAAGAGTGAAATAAGCCACACACACGTACACACACGCACACGCGCGCGCACGCGCGCACACACACACACACACACACACACACACACACACACGAGAAACACTATGTGATTCCCATTATATGCGGTTCCTAGTAGTCACACTCATAGAGAAGGCAGAAGGGTGGTTGCCAGGGTCTGGGGGAGGGGAAATGGGGCGCTGTGTAATGAGGACTGCGAATGTACTTAACGCCGCTGAACAGTATACTTAACAACAGTTAAAATGGTTTATCTTAGGTGTCCTTTATTTTACCGCGATGAAAAACTAAATCTGTTTCCCGCTCTGTTCAGCTGTGAGGAGGCCGCAGGAGGCAGTGAGGGAGACACATTTAAGACCAACTCTTGCCCGCGGTGGCCACGGCGTGGCAGGTGCTGCCGGAGCACAGGGACAGGCATCTGAGGTCAGGAGAGGCCTCGCCGACAGGCGGGGCCTGGAGCTGAGTCACCAGGGATGGGCTGTTTTCCACCACGAGCATGTCCCAGTCCAGGCGTCCCTCTCAGGGAAAGCGAGTCAAGAGTCCGGCTCTCGGCCCCTCCTCTCCCAAGGGACATGTACCACCCGGTGGCCATGTCACATGCACCTACTTTTTCATTTTCTTGTTTTTCCAGAAGAGAGATCTGGCTAGCTGTTTGGTTCCCTCATGGATGAGACTGGAAGATTTTATTTGTTTTGACAGCTCAGTTTTTTTTGTTTTATATTTTTTTATCTTTTATTGCAAACGGACTCCCTGGTTCAGGGACTGATCTCAGCAAGCAAGAGCAGGACCATCTCAGATGCTTTGTGCATGAGGAAACAGAGGCTCTGAGAGTCCAGGGATTGGGCCGCCTGTCTGCCTGTCCTCCGTTCAGGCCGGTGCTCTCTGTGCTGGTTTTTTATATTGAGTTTTTCCCCCAGGAGTCAGGGCTCAGGCCCGGACCTGTTGGATTCCGGCGAGACCTGGAGTCATCGAGCCTGCTGGCTCCGGGAGGTTTTCTCCCGACCTGGCTCAGAGGAGTAGCCTTTGTTGGTCCGGGCCCCGTGGGAGGAAGCTGGCTGCCCACAGCCCACCTGGGCCTGAGGTTGGACCGGCATCTCTCCCCTGCCTCTCGGAAGCAAGGCCAGGGTCATCCCTGTCTGCTCCTGGGCAGGGAGTGTTGTCACATAACGAGAGGTGTGCCCGTGCTCTGGGCTGGCAGCGCCCTCTGACAGAGCTGTAGACGTAAACAACAGACGTTTACGTCTCATGGCTCTGGAAGTCCAAGGTGAAGGCACTGGCAGGGCTGGTGTCCGGTGAGAACCGCGTCCTGGTTTGCCTACGGCTGTCTTCTGTGCCCTCACAAGACGGGGCGAGAGAGAGAGAGAGAGAGAGAGAGAGAGAGAGAGAGAGAGCGCGCGGGAGGATGAGGAAGATGTGCTCTCTTTGCCTCTTTCTGTCGGAACCCTCCTCCCCTCATGAGGGGCTCCACCCTCCTGACCTTATATCTAAACTTCTTCACCTTCCCAAGCCCCACCTGAGTGCCACCCCACGGGGGCGAGGGCTCGCGCATATGGCTTTCGGGGAGGGGGCACCAACGCGCCCGTCGTGGTGGAGCCGTGTGCCGCGGCTGAGACTGCAGTGATGGTATAGATAGATGTTCTTGGCCAGTTTCGAGAGCTGGCTACAGATTCGTTTTGAAAGATGAAGTGGGACCCGGGACCTAAAGGACCACGTTCTCAGGATGCCTTTGGACACCCTCTGGCCCCAAGGCTTGAAATGTACGGTTTGCCTTCTGAGCAGCGGCTCCCAGTGCCCTTAAAGCGAATGCTGTTTGAGCGGAAAACACCGTGATGGGGAAAACCTCATGTGACCCCAGTTCTCCATTTTGGGATAAAGTAGTTGCTGTTCTTGAAAATTCTGCCAGGGTGGCTGACCGGGGAGTTCTTGAAAGCTTCCTTTCTGGGTGAGCACACACCTGGATGTGTGGAACTCGGCTCCGAGGCGCCTGTCGTGACTTCCCCAGGGTCTGTTTTTTGCAAACCCGCCGCCACCCTCGGAGGGTCGAGGAGGCGGAGCTCTGTGAGGACCAGGACAGACCTGCCCACGCGCCTCCTTTTAGAGAGATTAGTGGGACTTTTCCCAGCAAAGCTGGAAGGCGGGGGAGCTGGATGGTTACTGATTCTGTGCATGAACTGTCTGCACATCCTCCCGGCTATTTTAAATCTGACCCTACAATCCTGTTGTCGTGTTTCTGTTCACGGCTGAGTTTTAAGTGGGCAGGACTGAAGGGTGGTAAGTCACTCCCACGACGGTAAGATCGGTATTGATCAAGCCGCCCCGTCCGTCCTGTGAGTGGCTCAGAGACGGCTAAGCCGGTCTTGAGGCCTCCGTGGCCTGGGGTCCCAGGCCCCCCGGGTGCGGGCGGCTGTATGAGTTGGGCTCCCGTAGGACTTGAAGGGTTAGCCACTTCTGTCCGCCGATCCAGAACCTGCAAGGGGCGCTCACTGTGCCCCTTGGAGTCGCCACTGCGTGAACACAAGGTGTGTTTAGGTCAAGAGGACACAGGCCCATGAGAGGTTTTCTCCCCAAACGACCTGTTGGAACATTCCATGAACCCATATCAGGAGACATCATGGCCCTTTTATTGGCATGCTGGGCTCTGAGTTGAAGACCTGTTTGTCAACTTGTTCTTGCCTTGGGCAGGATGTTGCCTGGAGGGTCTCACGTGCATGGCCACTGTGGATTCTTGTCGAGGGTTAGCTCTCTGGACCGGGTGTTGGGCACCGCACAGCAGGGGGGACGGTGGGAATAGAAGCGCCCTGTTTCCCTTTTGATCAGTGTGATCAACTCTGTGCAGACGTTTGGGGGGCTCTGTCTGGTGTTGATGCAAACGCAGTCTTGGCGAGGGAGCCCTGCCCTGTTCCTAGCGCCCCACCGGCCTGGGACCGCCCCCTCTCCAAACTGTGGGTCCGGAAGTGCTCCTGCTGTCTCGTCTGGTGGGCCTCTGCGTCCAATCAGACTTCGCCAACTCGATCAGGCGTTGTCTTCCCCGAACACAGAAGTGACCGTTGTTTTCTAACCTCCAGGAGGGTGTTTGGACATGTGAGATTTTAGGGTCCAAGTCCACTGCACGCCCCACCTTGGAGGGGGATGAGGAGGCCGACTGAAACACGGGGCCGGCTCTTGGAGGGGGGCCCTGAGCGCCGTCTCAGTCCCTCCTCAGCAACACCTGAAGCAAAACCCCATTTGTAGACAGCGGGTTCCCATTGAGCCTTTAATTATGGGGGCGAGTTACTCTGGGTGGTGGGGGCCACAGGGCTAGGGGCTTGCTTGCCGGTTCATTTTCCCCTAGCCTTTCTCTCTCAAGTCTCGGCTCTGTTTTAAGATTCAGAAAATAATGCAAAATGCCTGAGATTTCTGAAATTCCTGGCCTTGGAGACTTGACTCCATAAAAGAAGCAGGGTTTTCATGCAGGTCATTCAGCATCAGCCATTTCCCCAGTTCCTGACTCAGGGCTTCTAGGATTTATAATGCCTAGAGACTTCTTCTCTCTCTCTCTCCCTCCTCTTTCTCTCCTATTCCCTCCCTCCCGCCTTTAAAGGCAGCCATTGAGAGAAAAAAATAAATAGCAAAGTCCCCATCTCAGAAGTTCTGCTTCCTGTTGTCCTTGAGCTGGGCAAAATAGCTTTGCAAGTTGAGGCTCTTGTTTGGGCTATTTCAAAGGGATTCTTGTAACCTTTTTGTTTGGACAGGCTGGCTGAAGGCGATAAGTTAAAGGAACTCTGCTGTTCATCAGCCCAGGAGTGCACAAGCTAAATTTTAAGTTCTTCCGTAGCTTTTGTGGTGTGTATACGGATCTTAACGCAAGCAACAGTGAGTTGGCTGGGCACCTTCAACCGTGCCAATTATTTTCCTCTTAACATGAAGGTTTATTTTTAAAAAGATTTTAGTCAGGTCCAAAAGGTACTTTATTAAAAAAAAAAGTGGGGGGGGGGGGGAAGAGGGGAATGTTGATGATTCCTGCAACCAGGGAGAGAGACCCAAAGTCATTAAGAGAATGATGGAGGCCCTGGCTGGGTGGCTCAGTGGATGAAACATTGTCCCGGGACATGGAGGTTGCGGGTTCGATCCCCAGTCAGGGCATGTATAAGAAGCAATTACTGAGTGCACAACAAAGTGGAATAGCTAGGAAGGACAACGAGTTGATACTTCTTTTTCACTCTCGATCAATCAATGGAAAAATTACACACATTAAAAAAAAAAAAAAAAAAGAAAATGATGGAATGTCAGGCTTCAGATTTCCCCACCAGCCCTTTTCACGAAATAAAAGTGTGGATCAGCAAAAACGTCCCTCATTCAAATGCTTCCGCCCTCTGTTCTTATTCCTCCTCTTGGAAGATTCTAGTCTCATGGGGGATAAGAATCATAGCGCTTGCGAAGCAGCGAGACCTTTTTTCCGCATTCAGGGGAGGATGTCTTGGCCATCCAGGTAGTTCCGACTGAGTGAACAGATTCAGGTCCTTAATCATCCGGGGTGTGTGGTTCCCTTCCGCCCCCAGCCCAGGCGCCTCGAGAGCTGAGGCTGAGCAGGTAGCGATACCTGATCTGGGACTTCACAAGCATCAACGCAAACGTTCCTGAGTGGCTTGCGCCGTGTAGCCAGGAACTACCCTCTGGAGGTGTGGGGCCCCCCCATTGTCCGGGAGTGTGCGCAGGTTTTACCTGGTTTTACACAATATGGTTCGTGGGAACTCCTGGTGGAACAACCTGTGTCTTCCTGGGGTTTCTTGCTAGATGTTGTGAATCGGAGGTGTGCCTTTCCGTTGTGTCTTTCCTCAACTGTTCAGCCAGTGGCGGGGAGAACAGCTCTCCTAGTCTTCATTTCTTTTTTTTTTGTGTGTGTGTGGGGGGTGGGGTGCCCTTTTACCAATAAAAATTGGGAGAAAAACCCTTCAAATCCTTGGGTATGACTTTTTAATTAATTCATTTGCAAAGGAATGAATTGAAAGCAGGGAGACCTTGAACTCTTAGTGGCTCTACTGAATCATTCTTGGCAACACCTAGGTTTGTAACACCTGGGAAACAGCGATGCTGGGTTCTCCCGGGCGGGTGGCCTGCTTCGCAGTGGTCCTCAGACCGCGTTCGGCCTCACCTTCGGCTGACGAGGTCTTGTCCACGTTCTGGGGGTGGTCGGGCACTCTCAGGAGCCGGGGGCTTTGAATTCACAGACGGACGATGGCCTTTAAGGTCGCTGTTCACTCTGTGAAAGGGTTGATGCACAAATCCCTGGTAAGCACCCCCCCCCCCGCCTGTGCCAGGCTCTCCTGATGAGGGTGTGTTTGCTCGGGGCTGGCGTCTTTTTCTCTCTGGAGATCTGGCGTGTTCCCTTTTTTCTTGAACCAGCGAACCTGGCATTGTGGTAGCAGCCTCTCTTAAAAAACATTTGGAAAACCTGTCAGACTGTCGTGCGTCCCTTGTCCCCCGAAGGCTGCCGTGAGGGCTGAGTGAAGTGTGACCCGCAGAACGAGTCCAGGGGCCCCTCCAGATGTTCAGCGTGTCCGTGCCTTCCCTAGAGCCCTAGCACGCCTGTGTGTCTGCAGGTGACAATGATAACGTCTCAGCCGTTAGGGGGCGAGCGGATTTGAGACGCGCCCTCAAACGGTCACTGGACGATGGCCCTGGATTCTCGTGTGGAGATGGGATCTGTGGCACAATCTCAACGAAGCCTCCTAACGGGGCAAAAGCAGTGCTTGCCATCGTTTTAAAAGATTTTTGGAAAGAGAAACCGTGAGCCAAGAACTATGCTCACTGTTGGGTTCACGGTACCCGGCCCGTCCGTGGTGGGTGCTCTGTGAAGTGGAGGTCCAGGGAGTTCTTAAGACCACAGTCGGTACCAGGGCCTGAGAGATGCTTTTTACCTTTCTCCCAGTCGGTGTGCGTCCCGTCGTGGTCCTCCGTAAGAGGCGGAGAGGGCTCAGCTCCAAGACTTGGCTCCACAATCGTGCCTACATACGATGGCACCACAGTGTCACATGGCAACCTGCTTAAAGACAGTTGCCTCTGTGATAAGCAACGGACCTCTAATTAGGGACACATTTGCTTGCTACTTTCTCCTGTCGTGTTAATGGCTTTTTTCTTTTTCAAATTATATTAGTAATAAATGGTTATGAGGGGAAAATATTGTTAGGAGAAAAGTAAAATGAAAAGTCATCTTTAGCCCATCAATTGAGAGGCAGCCATTGTTACTATTTCCTGTTCTCCTGAGGTCTTGGGTGGGGCTGACCATTTAAGTTCCCTCATTTTTTTTTTTTATAAATAAAATTTTTATTTTAATGGGGTGACATCAATAAATCAGGGTACATATATTCAAAGAAAACATGTCCAGGCTATCTTGTCATTCAATTCTGTTGCATACCCATCACCCAAAGTCAGATTGTCCTCCGTCACCTTCTATCTAGTTTTCTTTGTGCCCCTCCCCCCCTCCCCGTCTCCCTCCTTCCCTCCCCCCACCCCCCGTAACCACCACACTCTTGTCCATGTCTCTTAGTCTCGTTTTTATGTCCCACCAATGTATGGAATCCTGCAGTTCAGGTTTTTTTCCTGATTTACTTATTTTACTCCGTATAATGTTATCAAGATCCCACCATTTTGTTGTAAGTGATCCAATGTCATCATTTCTTATGGCTAAATAGTATACCATGGTGTATATGTGCCACATCTTCTTTATCTAGTCTTCTACTTTTTTTTTTACAGTGATTAAAGCCTTTAAGCAAACTCTTGGCCAATACAGCAAAAATCCATAAAAGAGTAGTGTCCTTAACATGTTCACCAAGTCCAAGTTGGCCCCAACGCCATGCCAAATCCCTGAAAAATGCAACCCAACCCCAGTTCAGTCTGTGAGGAGCTGTCACAAGGAGCAGGAGTCCAGGAAAAGTCCACATCCAGGAAAAGTCCGCATGGCACTGGAATTGTTGTCACAATTCTATACTTTGCAGCTCACGTCCAAGTCCCAATGACCGCTGCTTCTAGCTGGTAATGATTCAGGTAGACTGGAAAAGCCATCTGCAGCATGTGTGGAGATGGAGCTTCTGTTCTCCTCTGCCTGGAGAGATGAGACCAGGGTGCTTTTCCCTGGAGCTCTGCGACTGTGGCTTGGTAAAGAGAACTTTACCTTTACCAAGTTCTTGGGATACACTAAGCAGTCTCGGTGTGGCTTCTTCAGTGTTCCTTGGTTGGAGAGTCCTCATAGTTTAGTCCAAAGTTGGTTTTTCCAGATGATGTTTCTTAAAATTAGTTTGTAATCCACTTTGGTTCTGGGAGGTGGATGTTGGTACGTCCGCCTACTCCAGCGCCATCTTGTCTTCCATTAAGTTCCCTCATTGATTTAGTTTGCTACCATTACGTCTAGAACGTTTCACCTCTAACTTTAAGTGAGATAATTTCATGGTTCTCTTTCTCTGCCGTCTTTCCCAGATCTTGACATCAAGAGTATAACTTGCTTTGCGCAATGAATTGACAATCTTTCTTTCTACCTTCTCCATAACAGTTTATATAGTGTGGTGATACACTGTCCTTTGAAGGTTTAAAAAAACAACCTTCAAACAGTTGGAGGCTGACACTTTTAAAAATGGATAATCCTGTGACAACTTAAAAAATAATTCCTCCATGGGTCTCAGGGTGTGTTTTGGCTTTTTTTTTTTTTTTTTTTTTTACCAACTCCGCTACGTTAAAAATTTCCAACAAATCTACATCTTCATATTAAAAAAAGATTATGGCTCAGTTGTCTGTCTTATTTTCTTTATGTTGTTACTTCCTTAGTGTATTCTCTTTTCTATAATTTAGTTGCTTTTCTCCTTTATTCTTGCATCATGAAAAAAATCAGTTTAAAACTTCGATGAGGCCTGACTGGTGGTGGCGCAGTGGATAAAGCGTCGACCTGGAAATGCTGAGGTCGCCGGTTTGAAACCTTGGGCTTGCTTGGTCAAGGCACATATGGGAGTTGATGCTTCCAGCTCCTCCCCCCTTCTCTCTCTCTGTCTCCTCTCTCTCTCTCTCTCTCTCTCTCTCTGTCTCTCCCTCTCCTCTCTAAAATGAATAAATAAATAAAAAATTTAAAAAAAAGTTAAAAAAACCCCAAAAAACTTCGATGAGGTCCTTGTATGCTTTCTTGTGAGTGAGGTGGTTTTCCATCTAGAGTGGAGAGTCATTATGAAGGAGGTTGCTACCTTTACGTGGGTCCTCGAGGCCCAGGGTCTGCCCAGGAGCAGGATGGGTGAGTGACTGTGATGGAGCCACACTCCCGAAACCCACAAAGGCTTGGCGCTGTCCTTTGGTCATTTAAAACATTCGGGGTGGTTTGACATGACTTTGAGTAACTTCTGTCTCACAGATAACACCAAGACTCTTTTATCTACAAGAGGTTGTCTTCCAGAAGCGGCCGGAACATTCTTGGAGAAGGATAACCCCAGTTTCGTCGAATGGCCCGGGAAGACCAACCTTTATGTCAAAGAATCTCCGATTTTTTTTTTTTTTTTTTTATAATTTTCATGAGGAAAAGTGTCAAATGTAATTACAAGAGGAGTCTTTTGCTTTAAATAGTTGAGTCAGAAATGTTGGAGGTTTAATTGAAGATCTTGTCTACAGTTTTACATTTCCCTTCGGGATGCAGAAGCTAATATCTGTCTCTGGGTTGCTTTTTAAATTTATATTTAATGTCTTATTTGGGTCTCCCATGCAATGAGGGGTTATAGAACTTGCCTTGTCTTGCTGTGTATTGTACTCCGAGTAGGCCCTCTGCCCACAGTTGATTAACCTCTCATGCCAGTGACCTCTTTATCTACCAGTGTATCTAGGATGTAGTCTGAGCTTTACTGACTCCATGGTACGGAGATGGTGGGTCTTTCTCTCTCACCATCTTCTTTTTTCTTAAACTGATTTGAGAGAGAGAGGTAGGGAAAGAAAAACATCAATTTGTTGTTCCGCTTATTTACGCATTCATTGGTTGATTCCTGTACGTGCCCTGACCAGGGATCAAACCCGCCACCTGGCGTACTGGGACAACACTCTAACCCACTGAGCTACCCGGCCAGGGCTTTCCCACCGTTGTCAGTGGGGGTTCTTTAAGAGCAGGGAACATGTTTGTTGTTTCCCAAGGGTCAAAGTACCTGACACATAGTAGGTGTTCATTAAAATGGGTGGACTTAGGTTGACGGCGGGTGGCAGAGGAGAGCTAATTTAGTTGGGCCGTGGGACTTTTGAAAGCGCCTTTTCATGGATACACCTTGCGGTGATTCCTCAAGCGATCTGGCTGTTTATTTGAAATGCCAAAAGGAAGTGTTCCGGTTAGCAGACCGAGTCCTTCACAAGCTGGTGTAACTCGGGGCTGGTGGTTCCCCTTTGGAGTCCTGGATTCGGGGGGCTCTTCCTGCCCAGAAGGCAGCTAGGCTCCTGGTGAGTCCCCAGGCGTCTGCAGAGGGGACGTGTGCCCATTGTGGCTACTGCCTGGCTGGGTTGCAGCTTTGCTCACGGCCCTTGGTGTTTGAGGGATGAGGTCATCTCAGCTCAGCTTAGTTTACTACACACCAGTTTTGTTTGTGGAGGAAACTGCCATCTCTTGAAGGTTTCGGATCTTTGGGATGTTACGAGTTGCAATCCAACGGGGATCCTCTTGTATAACTAACTGCATATGACAAGCCAGTTTTGCAAGCAGATCTCATCAGTCACAGTTGGATGGCAGGGTTTATTATTTAAAGTTTTTTTGGTGCCTTTTTTTTTTTTTTTTTTTTTTTAAGTAGGGAAAGGAAGCCTGTCTATAGAAACCAAATGGTCTCAGAGGCGGGGAACGGTACAGAGGCATGGGTGTTTTGAAATCTGGACATAACTCCCCGTTCCTCTTACTCTCGGTCACTGCTGGTCTCTGGGACAGGGAGACAGCTGCCGATGGAACCACTCGTTCACGATACTGAGAGGTGATGAAACGCCGGGTGTTGGGGCCACCTGGCCGGTACGGATGTCCGGGATCGTCCCGGAGGCTGATGGAGTGGCGTTCCTGCCACGTGCTCTGTTCCTCCACCGCCGATGCTGCCTGTCCTTGTAGCTAAGTTGTTAAATTGCTCTGGAGGTGTTGACAGCCTCAGAGAGTCGCAATATCGGGGGGGGGGGGGAAGTTCCTATTTAAAAAAATAAAAGGTAAGGAAATGATCTCCAGGGGAGACAGCTCCTGCCTAACATGTAAAAGCTTCGGAGACATAAATTCAGTGTCATAAACAGCTTATAATTCCAGTCGCTTTCTGGGGAAGCTCCAGACAGGCTCCATGGTAGATCTTAGACGTGTTTGTCACAGCTGGAGAGATGGTCTGCTGTCATTCTTGTTTATCATAATGTGCCACCTCCTTGGCTGTGTGTGACTGTTGCTCTTTTTTTTTTTTTTTTTTCTGAAGTGAGAAGTGGGGAGGCAGAGAGACAGACTCCTGCATTGCCCGGCTGGGGTCCACCTGGCATGCCCACCAGGGGTTGATGCTCTACCCATCTGGAGCATTGCTCCGCTGTAACCGGAGCCATTCTAGCACCTGAGGTGGAGGCCATGGAGTCATCCTCAGCGCCCGGGCCAACTTTGCTCTAGTGGAGCCTTGGCTGCAGGAGTGGAGGAGAGAGAGAGATAGAAAGGAGAGAGGGAAGGGTGGAGAAGCAGATGGGCACCTCTCCTGTGTGCCCTGGCCGGGAATCAAACCTGAGACTTCCACACACTGGCCCGACCGACACTCTACCGCTGAGCCAACTGGCCAGGGCTTAACTGTTGCTCTTTTTCAAATTTTTTTTCTTTTTTCTTTTTCTTTTTTTTTTTTAATGGTGGTTCGGGAGGGGAGATGAATGTCAGTGTTACCTAGAAATTGAAAAGGAAAAAAAATACCAAAAACCCAAAAACATTTTCGACCGGGGTTCTTTCCAGGTTCTAGTTAGATGTCCGCGGGCAGCCTCCAAGTTGTGGCTTATTATTGAGTAATACTTCATCCTTAGCACAGCCCTCGATGTGGGTCTCTTTTATGGCCTTTTTTGGGTGACTCTCTTACCAACGTAGCTGAAGCTTAGCCAGAGGAGGGCAGGGAGCTGTCTTTTCTAAAAGGAGCCAAGCCGGCTATCAGGGGTGTAGCAGTTTGGGGAGTAGAGGGGACACCGGGGACCAGAGGCGACCCTGCCTGGGCGCGAGCGCATGGGCCCTGGCCTCCATCAGTCTCGCGTTACCCGCCGCGCCAGTATGCAGTGGCTGATGTTGGGGGCAAACTGTGTTGCCCGCCCTGAACTTCGGGCTGTTTGGGAAACCTCATGAGGATGTGGGCCTTGACCCTCCACTCCGACACCTGCAGATGCACCCCTGGCCCGGAGGGGGGCAGTTCCTCCTTCACGCCGGCTTGTCCCAGCCGCTGGAGGCCAAGCACCTCCTTGGCTCCTTCATGGAGATGGAGGCATGCCGTGGTTCTCGCCAAGATCAGGCACCTTCTGCAAGTTCATTAAAAAATATATATATAATATATATATTTATATATATATTTAGCATATATATAATATATATGTGCTAAATATATTATATATATTTATATATATTTTATATATATTTATATTTTATATATATATTTATATATATATATTTTTATATATATGTAGCAATTTTTTATTTATTTATTTTTTTTTTCATTTTTCTGAAGCTGGAAACGGGGAGAGACAGTCAGACAGACTCCCACATGCGCCCGACCGGGATCCACCCGGCACGCCCACCAGGGGCGATGCTCTGCCCACCAGGGGGCGATGCTCTGCCCATCCTGGGCGTCGCCATATTGCAACCAGAGCCACTCTAGCGCCTGGGGCAGAGGCCACAAAGCCATCCCCAGCGCCCGGGCCATCTTTGCTCCAATGGAGCCTCGGCTGCGGGAGGGGAAGAGAGAGACAGAGAGGAAAGTGCGGCGGAGGGGTGGAGAAGCAAATGGGCGCTTCTCCTGTGTGCCCTGGCCGGGAATCGAACCCGGGTCCTCCGCACGCTAGGCCGACGCTCTACCGCTGAGCCAATATATATGTAGCAATTTAACAACTTAGCTACAAGGACAGGCAGCATCGGTGGTGGAGGAACAGAGCACGTGGCAGGAACGCCACTCCATCAGCCTCCAGGACGATCCCGGACATCCGTACCGGCCAGGTGGCCCCACCACCCGGTGTTTCATCACCTCTCAGTATTATGAGTGAGCGGTTCCATCGGCAGCTGTCTCCCTGTCCCAGAGACCAGCAGTGACCGAGAGTAAGAGGAATGGGGAATTATGTCTAGATTTCAAAACACCCATGCCTCTGTACCGTTCCCCGCCTCTGAAACCATTTGGTTTCTATAGACAGGCTTCCTTTCCTACTTAAAAAAAAAAAAGGCACCAAAAAAACTTTAATATATGTGTGTGTGTGTGTGTGTGTGTGTGTGTGTGTGTATGTGTGTATATATATATATATATATATATATATATATATATATATATATATGTATGTTTCAGGCCAAGCATAAGAAAGGGCCGTTCTGTGGGCCCACATCATATTCCAAAGCTATGTGGAGGCCAGTTTTAGGTGCTTTTAATTGAGCTGTGTCTTCGCACATGCCCTCCGATGTCTACCTAAGGGTCAAATCTCCTTGTCCTCACTCTTCTTTCGCGTGGTGGGTGGTGACTGGCTCGCCCAGCTGTCAATTCTCAAGAAGCAGAAACCGAGCGAGCCAGTGTGAGCGAAATCAAATCCCTCTGAAAAAGAAAAAGAATCAATGTGTAGTGAAATTAAGTCACTTGCTCTTAAAAGCAAAATGGAATCACAGTTTTTCATATTCATGGGACTGTTTCCTCCCTCTAAAGAGCTTCCTGTTCTAAAAGTCCCTGTGTTTTATGTTCCTTTCCGAGGAGAAGCAGCCGTAGACAGTGGCAGGAGGCGTGTAGGTATCCCACTTTGAGGGACCCACGGGTTGATTGGCCAGAATGTATTTATCCGGAGTCTTAAAACTTCTGTGCTGCAGAAAGAGCCCTTGTGTAGTTGATAGACGGTTCAGAGGCGTGGTGGGGGTCTTGTCACACCACCTGCCGTCGTGGGTGTCAGCTCCCTTTAAAGAGGTGTCCAGGATGGCCAACTGTCTCTCACATGCCCCCTTCTTGTCCCGTACACCTGGTTGTAGCATCCTTGCAGCCCTTGAGGGCTCCAAAGAGGAGTTTTCTGCTCCAGAATCATGTGTGTCCATCAAGATTTCTGCCCCAGCTCTGCCCCCTGGGCTCATCCCATGGTGGGTCCTTTGGTCATTTCTGAGACTCAGTTTCCTCAGCCAAAAACAGGGAAAACACCACCCCAGTGAGTGACATGAAGCTTCACAAAGCCCTGGGCCACACGTCTCCACTGAAATCCCGGTGCCTCTGCAGGCAGCCCAGTGGGATTTCAGGCCAGGCCTGCTATTGGCTCTTGTGCAGACCCCAGTCCCCACCTCCTAGGTTGGTCTGAAATCTGGGTTCCTCTCCCTAATCTGGGTCCCCTAGAATCTCACCAGCCCTGCTCCCTGGGGACCCTCACACACTAGGTTTCAGCAGCCATTCCCCATGAGATGGATTTCAGGTCCCCCTGCTCCTTCCTGGCTGGTCACTCTCTTTTCTTTGAAAGTGTGGACACCAACCCAGTTTGGGGGGTGGGCTGTCCTCTGACCCCTTGCTCTCCTAAGCCCCCCTTTGTGTGGTCTCAGACCACCTGACCTTTTTCTTTTTGGGCAGTCATAATACCACATTATCACATACAGAAATTACATCCAATTAAATCTCCTGTCTTCACACCGCCCACATTTGTGCATTTCTCTTTCTTTTTCTTTTTCTTTATTTGCACCCAAGGGTCCAAACACAGAAATCCCCTCCTGACTCATGCTCCCAGTTTGCTGATCTTTTCCGCCCTCACCTCTGTCATCCAGCACCTTTGCCGTCTGTCCCCTGGGAGCCTGTCGTCTCCGAGTGAGACGAGCCTCTTTGTGTCTGTCGCGGTTCCCAGGGTGCGGAGGCAGGGCGCACGGCAGGACTTAGGGAGACCTTCCTGGGGCCGGTCATTCATGGCCACCTTGGAGGGTGGATCGCGCATGCACCGAGCTGTTCAGATCTGTTGTCACGTTGCTTCACCTTGTCAACAAAGGTGTGACGAGATGTTGGCACGACCACCTTGACAGAATCTGACGTCCCCACAGTCAAACAATTTGAAAAATATGTACGTCAAGAAAAAAAAAAATCCAAAATCTTATTGGAGTTTATGATGGTGTCTGGTTCGTGAGTCACGGCTTCACTTTGCAGTAGTGTTGGTTTTATTTACTTTCTGCTATTCTGGGTCCGCCTTCAGTGGGTAATCCGGCCGGAGTGCAGGGAGGGGTGTTAGCCGTTGGCTTGGGTACTGGGCAGCTGTCAGGAGCAGACCAGGATCGAGGTGCTTGGTTGGAAGGTGGCCAGCTGATCATTTGAGGAGCCCAGTCCTGGCAGGACTGGCAGGAGGCTGGCAGCGGTGTCCCTGGGGTGGCTGTGCCGGCTGGTGGTAGACGCTCCCACGGCGCAGACGGAGGGAGTGCAGATGCAGAGGATGCTGGGTCTTGGTAAGAACCGCGGCCTGTCTCCGGAAGGAGTCCGGGCTGTGTGTGGCCTCCGGTGGTTCGAATGAGGAGGATGCGGGGAGGAGCAGCCCTCCTCCGGGGCAGAGGTGAAGCTGCGGGTGTCTGAGCCGAGTCCCACGTGCAGAAGTTGTAGCAGAGCGACAGTTCCGGGGAGGCAGGAGCTTGGGGGATGGGCGGGAGCGTGACCGAATGTCCCCTGCTTCTGCCACCGCCGTTTCCACAGTGGGAGCAGCCTGGATGTGCAGGTGTTTCTGGCTCTGTGAAGCTACCTGCCCACACCCCAGCTTAGCAGGTCCACACAGTGGGGGTGAGAAGCCCCCCTGTCTCCGTGCTCTTATCACCTGCATGCCGGACCCTCTGTTCCATTGCTCTGAGCACCAAGGTGCTGTGTGCAGTGGTGGGTTTTTTAGTAACTTCTGTTCCAGACCTCTCTTTGCCCTTCCCTGTCCTCCCTCAGACTCCTCCCTGCCCTTTCTTCTCCCCAAGCTCCTGGGACCTGGCTCCACCCGCTCCCTGCCGACCTCTCTTCTCAGAGTGCCTGCTGCCTGAGGCCTTTGGGCAGCCCCCTGTCCGGGCCTCGGAGATTCGGTGTGCGGTCGGTCCTGCTCCGTGCGATTGTTCTGTGTCTTGTGTATGAGCCGATTCACGTGGCGGCCAAAGGGGGCATGCTCTTTGGGTGGGCATCAAGCCCCTGGTGCTGGCTCTGTGTCAGGGTTGCTGTGGGTGAGTCTGGGGTGCGCCCTGGGGTGTGGGGTGGGATGGGCTTGGAGCGCATCCGGATGGCCGCTCTGTGCAGGCTGGAGAGCGTTGGCTTTGGCTCTTTGGTCCCCGCTACCGTTCCCAGCCCCTGGAAAGCGCACGTCAGTACATGATGGGAGTTTTGTAAGTATTCGTTGGAAGGGTGAATGCATTGAGTCCCAACCTTGTGTGGCAGTCATGAGGAAACTTGAGGCACAGAGCAATGAGCGACTGACCTCAGGCCCAGCCGTGGGTAGTCACTGATGGGATCAGGTCTTCCCTAGCCCCATGCTCCTAGCCTCTAACGACTGTCCCCTCCCCGGGCCAGATAAAAAGCCTCAGCAATTCAAGGGGCCAATCTTGCATCCCACATCCACGCAGAGCCATAGCACATAAGGAGGACCCACGAGTGGGATTCCTACGCCGACTCTCTGCTAGGGTAACGGGCTCACAGAAAGCGTCCAGGTCACTTAAGGAAACTGGAACATTGCTGCGCAAAGTCAAAACACTTCTGAAACGAGGATGTGAACTCGAACTAGGATGATGTAACATGTTCTACAAACGGAGCCCGTGAGCCAGGCGGGAGGCCGCGGGGCCGGCTTTTGCTGGGGAGGTTAGCCTGATTCTCGGCACAGTCCCGAGAGAGGGGAGAAGGAGAAGCAGGCAGGTGCATCGCCTGGTTTTCAGGTCAGGCTGCTGCTGCAGGGGTGTCTGTCTCCTCTGGAGTCTGCCCACACCTCCCCCAGGGCCACATTCACCCGTCGGAGGTTGGGGTGCTGGGCACCTACACTGGGTCCACCCGGGTGGGTGTGGGAGGCTGTGCCCCGGGAGGTGCATTAGTGTGGCCCCCACAGGGCCCGTGGGGGTCTGAGTAGGTGGTAGTGGGGGGGCATAACCAAAGGTGTCCAGTCTCGGTGCTCATTCATCAAACTGGGAATAATTAGAAAGCATGAGCGACTCTTATAGGGGCGCTTTTAAAGCATAGAGACTTCAAATATTGGACTTGCAACATTTTAAGACCAAAAAGGAATTTAGAATAATGGTCAGATCAGGCAAAGTTGTTGTTTTTTTAAGACCCAGGAAAACGTTGGTGCTCCTCCATTGGGACAAGCACAGCTTCATCCTGCACCCCTCTGTCTGGCTCCAGCACCTGTAGTGGGTGGGGACAGAGGGGTTTGTGTCCCTTCCAGGCTTGGAATTAATTTTGGGTTCTCATTTCTTTAGTGGCGAGGTAGGATGTCAACATTTTTATCTATTGATTTTTATAGAAAGAGGAAAAGAGATAAAGATCGATTGATCTGTTGTCCCACTTATTTATGCATTCATTGGTTGCTTCTTACATATGCCCTGATGTGGGATGGAACCTGCCACCTTGGCATATTGAGTCAAAGCTCTAACCAACTAAGCTATCTGGTCAGGACTGCTTTGTAAGTTCTTTGGCACATTGTAGCACCTGCCACATTGTAGCACTCAGCATAAAGGTTCCCAGCCCCTGAAGTCGAAATCCTCTGTGCACCGGAGTTGTTAGATTGTGATTACACTTATGTAGAGATGGCTCTTGTGGGGGGTGGGGGCAGTGAAGAACAAGTTGCATGTTGAAAATTCCACTGAATTTTGAATTTCTGTTCTCCACTTCACTCGTGTAATGCAGTTACTCACATTCTCATGATCGTGTTTCGTTACTGGAAGTGTCAGGTGGTAGAGCCTGTTGTCTGTGTGAGAGAGATATGTATATATATACAATGTAAACACATTCCCATTGACTCCTGAAGATAAAAGGCTTAACCTGAATTGGCTCTGTTTACACTTACTCAGAAAACTCAACTATAACAAATTCTACTCCAACAGTATCAGTGTTTGTTATCATAACATCATCTCCACCCTTATCTCTGAGTTTTTTGTTGTTGTTGTTAGTTACAGCCTACTGAGGAGGCTTAGTGGGAAAGAAAACCACACCACCATTTCCCTGAGCACGTGGGGGGTGTGCTCACATCTTGAATGACCAAGGAAGGGGACAGGACTGCAGATTTAGCAGCCATGGGAGGACCATGGGGCACTAAGGGACACACCCTCCCCACCCCATTTTTCTTCTTCTTTGCTATGTTTCTATTTTTTCCTTCTTCTTCTTTTCCAAGTGAGAGGAGGGGAGATAGAGAGAGACTCCCACATGTCCAATAGACTTCTGCATGTCCCCTGACTGGGATCCATCTGGTGACCCCTGTCTAGGGCTGATGCTCTGCCCATCTGGGGCCATGCTCACAACTGAGATATTTTTGGCACCTTAGGAGCCAGGGCCAATATGCTCAAATCAATCAAGCTATGGCTGTGGTAGAGGAAGAGAGAGAGAGAAGGGGGAGAGAGAGGGTTGAAGAAGCAGTAGGTCACTTCTATGTACCTTGATTGGGAATTAAACCCAGGACATCCACACACTGGGTCAACGCTCTACCACTGAACCAACTGGCCAAGGGTCAGAATTACTGCTATTTTTCTCTTAAAAATGATGATTTGGAAGGACATTTGTTGACTTGGTGAAAATGTAGTGAAGGAAATGTGTTTGGAAACATTCTATTATTGTCTGCTTTCATTTACCTTAAATTATTGATAGAGGAAGGATGATTGCTTATAGGCAGTATTAATAGGGATTATGTTTGTCTGCTGAGACGGGTGATGATTTTTATTACCTTTTTTTTTTTTGCTATTGCCTAACCTTTTAACAGGCCACTTTCTTGATTGAAGTTGGGATGGTAGACCTCTTTTATTCACAAAAATTGCATGTTCTTTATCTTTCTGTTAAGGTAGGCTTAATAGCTGCATTTCACTTTATAGCTGAAGTTTTGGGGAGACCACCAGCCCAGGTGGCCCTTGTCAGTTGGTAGCAGGAAACCTGCTTCTTTGGGTCCATAATTCCCAAGTCACTGGAAAGGGAACTCTCCAGTGTGGACTCGACTGACCGTTTGCTTGGCGTCTTTGAGGCTGGACACAGTAGCGAGTTGTTGATGCTCAGCTGTGAAGCCCTTTGTTCATTGGTTGGAGCCGGGGGTTTACAGAAGGGATGCGGTGCTATGGGCCCCAGCGGTCCTGGATTGCGCCCTTGACTCTTGTGTGTGCTCCTGTGGGACCCTAAGCTCTAAGCCGGGGTCTGCAAGTTCACGGGATGGGGGCGGCCCCTCCTGGGGTCGGTGAACGTGTTGCTCTGCACTTCCCGAATACCAGCAGATGGGAGGGCACCCCAGATAGTCAGCCTGCAGCTGCACCTCATGGCAGTCTGCGGTGTAAAAACGGTCCCTTCTCAATGGGGACATCGGTGTCCCGAAAACGGACCGGACGGAGGGTTGGGAAACTGTTTGGAAAACGACTTGCTTCTAACGCACCCCCGTTCCGCCCTCTGCCCTCTCGTGTCTCCGCAGTCTGCGGGCCCGGCATTGACATCCGCAACGACTTGCAGCAGCTGAGGCGCCTGGAGAACTGCACAGTGATCGAGGGCTACCTGCACATCCTGCTCATCTCCCGGGCCGAGGACTACCGCAACTACCGCTTCCCCAAGCTGACGGTCATCACCGAGTACCTGCTGCTGTTCCGCGTGGCCGGCCTCGAGAGCCTCGGCGACCTCTTCCCGAACCTCACGGTCATCCGGGGCTGGAAGCTCTTCTACAACTACGCCCTGGTCATCTTTGAGATGACCAACCTCAAAGACATCGGGCTCCACAACCTGAGGAACATCACCCGGGGGGCCATCCGGATCGAGAAGAATGCCGACCTCTGCTACCTGTCCACCGTGGACTGGTCCCTGATCCTGGACGCTGTGTCCAACAACTACATCGTGGGGAACAAGCCCCAGAAGGAGTGCGGGGACCTGTGCCCGGGGGCGCTGGAGGAGAAGCCCCAGTGCGAGAGGACCACCATCAACAACGAGTACAACTACCGCTGCTGGACCGCGGGCCACTGCCAGAAAAGTGAGTGACGCTGCCTGTGGCCGCCCCTCTCCTCCTCTCCCTTCTCCCCTCCTCTCCTCCTCTCCCTTCTCCCCTCCCCTCCTCCCCTCCTCTGCTCTTCTCCCTTCTCTCCTCCCCCTTCTTCTCTCCCTTCTCCCCCCTCCTCTCCTCCTCTCCCTTCTCCCCTCCCCTCCTCCCCCTCCTCTCCCTTCTCCCCCTCCTCTCCTCCTCTCCCTTCTCCCCTCCCCTCCTCCCCCTCCTCCTCTCCCTTCTCCCCCTCCTCTCCTCCTCTCCCTTCTCCCCTCCCCTCCTTCTCTCCCTTCTCCCCCTCCTCTCCCTTCTCCCCCTCCTCTCCTCCTCTCCCTTCTCCCCTCCCCCTCCTCCTCCTCCTCTCCCTTCTCCCCCTCCTCTCCCTTCTCCCCTCCCCCTCCTCCTCTCCCTTCTCCCCCTCCTCTCCTCCTCTCCCTTCTCCCCTCCCCCTCCTTCTCTCCCTTCTCCCCTCCCCCCTCCCCCTCCTCCTCTCCCTTCTCCCCCTCCTCTCCTCCTCTCCCTTCTCCCCTCCCCCTCCTCCTCTCCCTTCTCCCCCTCCTCTCCTCCTCTCCCTTCTCCCCTCCCCCTCCTTCTCTCCCTTCTCCCCTCCCCCTCCTCCTCTCCCTTCTCCCCCTCTTCTCCACCTCTCCCTTCTCCCCTCCCCTCCTTCTCTCCCTTCTCCCCCCTCCTCTCCTCCTCTCCCTTCTCCCCTCCCCTCCTCTGCTCTTCTCCCTTCTCCCCGCCTCCTCCTCTCCCTTCTCCCCCCTCCTCTCCTCCTCTCCCTTCTCCCCTCCCCTCCTTCTCTCCCTTCTCCCCTCCCCCTCCTCCTCTCCCTTCTCCCCCCTCCTCTCCTCCTCTCCCTTTCCCCCTCCTCTCCCTCCTCCCCTCCCCCTCTCCCTCCTCCCCCTCCTCTGTTCCTCTCCCTTATCCCCTCCCCCTTCTCCCCCTCTTCTCCTCCCCTCCCCTCCTCCCCTCCTCTCCTCCTCTCCCTCCTCTTCTCCCTCCTCCTTTTCCTCTCCTCCTCCATCCTCTCCCTCCCCCCCTCCTCTCCCTCCTCCCTCTATTTCCCCCTCCCCTTCCTCCCCTCCCCTCTCTCTTCCCTCCCTCCCCTCTCTCTTCCCTCCCTCCCCTCTCCCCCTCCTCTGCCTTCCCTCTCTCCCTCCTCTTCTGAACGCAGGGGTTCCCGCGGGGCGGGTGGGGATGTCTTGCATGTAGGACATGGCCTGCCTGCCGTGGAAGAGGGGGGTCTTGGATGGCTTTTTGTAGCATCTGGGAACTCAAGGAATGGAGGCCACCATGGCTGCCATAGCGGCCACTCGAGTCACATACTAGAAATAACGCACCCCACCCCTGGGCTAGGGGCCTGCCCACCTTCTGCTTTGAATCCCGGACAGGAAAGGTGACCTGGCAGGTTTGGACGTGCCTACGCCCTGCCCTGTCGAGTCTTCCGTCCTCGTCATGCAAGGACGTGCTCTGGTGCGGCGGGCCTTCCTTAGCTTGAACGCAGCTGGGAGGTAATTGAATAAAGGGGGAAAGCGAAGACCTGTTTCACCTCTGAACCCTGCTCCTGGTCCTCAAGGGTGCCGTACAGCGCTCAAGTGTCCTGGTTTGTGACGAGCGTGCGGGCGTGGGCCCTGGGCCCACGTCCAGGAGTCCGCGGCTCAGGCTGCACTCGCAGGGGGCGTGCGGCGAGGTGCACTTGTGCCCCAGCTTCTCCTTCCCGTCCTCTCCCTCCACCTCCCCGGAGAGTTGTGCAAATCTCATGAAACCCACTCGAGTGAGAAAAAACAAAATGGACATGTGATCACTGCTCTTGGGGGCCGGACAGGGAGGGGGTGATATTTTGAAGCTTCCCATGTATTTATCTACAATTTTCCCTTTAGTAGAACGGAACTTGCCTTGTTGCGATCAACACCTCGAGAGCCAGGTCGTTGGCATTAAAAGGACACTCTGGTCCCTGTTGCTTTCGGCGGTGTTTAGGCAGCGGTGGGATTACAATAATTTAACAACTGGTTCTCTGCCCTAACGACTGTTTCAAGTATAAAAACACAATTCTGAATGGTAGTTTATTATTTTATGCATTTAGTACTTAAGTAAGAACAATAAAAGAGGTACACAGAACTAGATTATGAGTTTTAAAATATTAAATAATACCTGACAGAAAACAATACAACTCTTATTTAAGGGATTTCCATATTGCTTCTTGATTGGTATCCTCACTTGCGATTTTTTTCACCTATGGACGGAGTGAACATTGCTAACGGGCCCTAATTAGAGTACGCTGTTGCACAAATGAACGGTGAGAAAGGGTAAGGAACGTGTAAACTTTGTATTTCCATGTTGGGCGGCTGCCCAGGCGCCCACCTTAGAACCCTGATGACAAGTGCTATTTTAACCACCAGTTCGCCGAAGTCAACAAAATATTAGATATTGGTTCTGCCAAATCAGTGCGCACCAGCTGAATCCCACCCCTGAGTTTAGGTACATCCGCCACCAAAGATAAAAAAAAGAAAAAAGAAAAAAGAAAAAAAAAAAAGAAGGTTCCGCTCACTGGTTGGAAGCCAGCATGTCGGCTATAAATAGCTATTCTTAATGGCTGGCCAGGTTAAAGATCCAAGAAGCCCAAGGCCTCTGGCTACTCAGGGAACACCGAGAAGTCCCACATTGATGGGCTCGCCTTGTAAAATAAGCACATCAAAGGCCATGTACTCCGCAGGTAGCTGTCTTACTTCCCCTCTTGCTGGGGCAAGGGTGCTCTCTCGACCGGCACTGGTCCAAGCTCCATGTCACTCCATCTGCGAGCATGTGGACATTCGGTCAGTAAGGTAGCGGGTCCCCGTTGACTGCTTCTGGGACTGCAGAGAGCTGAGACCGCTACCAGGGTTGCTCGAAGACTCCCCCCATAGACTATGGCGGGAGGAAGATGCTATGCTGGTCACATTTCTGATTGGTCAGAACGGCGCCCTTGTCATGAGGTCATCCGCTGGTGTGAGAAAACAGCAAAACAGGTACTTTTAAATGGTCTTGATATTTAAAGAAAAAGGCGGTGCTGAGGGAGGCCTTGGATGCTGCCTGTCTGAGGCAGCTGGGTGACCTTGACCTGCCAGCCCTTTCGAGCTGTGCCAGGCATCTTTACCACGTTCCTGAGCACCTCAGGAACCCGCTCAGGGGGCGTTGACCTTGGTCTCACTGGGGACTTTTGGCTGTTTCTGCCCGGCTGCTGGGTGAAGAGGCTGGACCAGGACTTCGCAGACTGTGGACTACCTGTCAGCGGCCCGTCTTGCAGCACTGAGTAAGTCCTGGGTGTGTCCTCCAGCTCTTAGAAAGCATGGCTGTCACCCCAGGGGCCGGCACGGCACCTGCTTTGTGAAAGATTTATTGTCAGGAAGATACGCTTCCCCCCCTTGAGCGGAGAACAGTGTGTAATAGTCCCGAGCAAGCCAAAGGATTCTGGGATTACGAAATCTGATGTTTCCCGGGTAATCCTTGTGGTCGTGGCTACCCAGGAGCCCTGTTGCGGCCGCCACCCCTGGCTCTCAGCTGGCAGGGCGGATCGGCCATGGATGGTGGCTCTCTGGCTCTTCTCAGAAGGAGTCAAGGCCAAGGGTGATGGAGAAATAGGAAAATCAACTGAAAGTCGAGGCTTGGCCCCTGGAGCTGTTTACTACTTCGTGCAATAGTTATTTGCTGAAGGCCAACCATGTATGGGGAGGGATGATTTGAAATCTATTGGAGGATGTGGTTTCAATCTCTTTTTCTTTTTAAAATGTTCATTTACTGATTTTTACACACAGAGAGAGAAACATAAATTTGTTGCTCCACTCATTTATGCATTTATTGGTTGATTCTTATATGTGCCCTGACCAGGGATTGAACCTGCAACCTTGGTGTATTGGGACAATGCTTTATCTAAATGAGCAACCCGGCCAGGGCCTGGATCCAGTTCTCTTGCTGCCTGGTGATTTTGCCTAAGTGGTGCCTGGTGTTTGCTTGCCTCAGGAGCTTTTTGATACTTGATTCCCCACTTCATCCTCCCCCACACAAAAAAATCCAGTGCCTTACAGCTAACTGGAGTCCCAAGTACTTTTCACCGCATCGGGGTGAGCAGCTCTTGCCCAGCTGCCATTGCTGTGTGGTGCCTGAGAAATCCTGGGCTCTGCAGGGACACCCCCGGAGACTGTGGGTCTGGCCCTGCTGGGAGCTGAATGCGTGGGTGCTGCACGCAGCCTTACTTCCGGGAGAAGGGCATCGGCTGGAGATCACAGTCCCGGAGTTGGTCGCTTTGCCTCCTGTCTTCAAGGGGAGAGGCCAGGAGCATCACAGACCAGCGCTTCCACGGGAGAAAGCCGTCCATGGCTCCCTTTAGAGACAAGAGGAGAGTCCTCCCGGGCCATCTCACCGATGGTGTCAGGGCCAAGAATGAAGGCCGGTGGGGAACAAAGACCATTCTCAACCCCCCCCCCCCACGCCCACTATAGGTCCTTGTCCTCTTGTCTATCAGACAGTCCCCACCCAGGCAGGACCGGTGGGGACTGCAGAGTCTCTCTGCGTCCTCGTTTCTCTCTGTATTGGTACGTCCAGCCACCAGGCAGAAGAAGGGGACTTGACCTAGTGTTTTGTCTGCCACCTGCTGATTGGGGTGAGGTGACAGCATGGTCCCTATGCCCCAAGCCCCCCACACAGGTGGCGAGTGTGATTTCGTGTTAGCATTTCTCCGCTTCCTCTTCCTTCACAAATGTTTTCTAAGCTACCTGGGAGGGGTGTTTCTTCCTGTGAAGTGGCCTCCAGGCTCCTGTTGGCTGTGGCCCTCCAGCTAAGGTCGGACCCGTGTTTTCAGGAGGGAAGCAGGGAGGTCTGTGGATCCTGGAGGAGCCAGCCGTCCAGAGGCAGCGGTCCGTGGGGCAGCCGCTGGCTTGATGTCATCGGTTGGAGCTTGTCTGTCACCCCCTGGAAGGCCCCTGCTCCAGTCAGCTGCTCCCAGCGCCGGGGACTCTTTATTTAGAAGGGGGTCACGTGCCCTGGGGCCTCCTCTCTCTCTGCCTTTTATAGTCAGGCATGGAGGTGTCCCTCTGTCCTTCCTGCCCGTCCACGCTTGTGACCAAGATGGAGAAGCAGTGTGTGTCCATGTTTCTCAGGGGCCACCTCATCTGCTGAGGCTTTGTTCCTGGCTCACTGTCCCCTCAGTAAGGTGTGACTCTTCTGGACTCCTGTCCGACGATGACGTTGGTTTTTAAATAAGGATCTCACCCCTAGAGAGAGAAAAGTCACTTCAGTGTGGCTCTCCTAGGATGACTTTTGCCATTCTAGGTATTTAGAAATGATCTGGGATTTCCTCCTACCTGACCAGTTAAACCTACTGGTAAGGTGTTTCTGGTTGATGCCCATTTCCTAGGAAGCCTTTCTCATTGGCGGCGTGAATACGTCTTCCTTGCTTTTCTCGCGTGTGCGCCAGTGCGACATTCCCAACCAGAGCAGGGGTGATGTGGGACCCGTGAGCTAATCTCGTCCTGGACGACCTTGTCCCGTTCTAGTGCACGGGGCTGGTTCAAGACGTAGGTGTTGGCTCAGGGCAGAGCTGGCAGCCATGACTTGGAGACAGGCCACCTTGTAGCACGCAGTGTGACTAGGGACCCGGGCTGTGGGAGGCAGCGTCTCTGAGCACCCTCTCAGGATGAAGTGCCCCTGCCCTCCCTGATGGGGAGGAGATGGGAGACAGCCAAGGTATTCAGAGAACGTCGGTGGCAGGAGATGTGATCTCTCTGTCTGTGGCACACAGGATATTAAACGGAGCAGGCATCTAGCACCGTGTCTGACTCGGGAATCTGGGTGTTAAGAAATTTTGGAGATCTTGGATGGAGAAGAACCTCAAGTGGCAATCCAAACTTGAGCCCCTCCTGGGTTCTAGTCGGGGTGATGCGTGAGTCTGAGCTGGATGTTGGAAGAAGAGCTGGGGTGTTGTCTAGTTCCAAATGGCCGCACTCGTCAGGCTTTGGAGAAACAGCCCATCCCAGCACCTAGCAACCATGCCAATGGCATTGCCGGCGTGGGCAGGGGAGCTCAGCGGGTCTTAGCTTGCAGGGGCCAGTTGTCATCTCCAGTCAAGGGGTGCTGAGGGCTTCTGGGGCTGGCGGAGAAACACGTGACTTTGGCAGGGAAGAGTGACCATGGAGGTAAGATTATTCTCCTTCAGCCTGGCCACTCTGCTGCCATTCTCAGGGTGTCGTGTGGGGCCAAGCAGGACATCTCTCCTGTTATACCCCCGACAGTATTTTGGAGTCCATGGGACATCACGTATCTGCTCCCATCCTCTGTGTGACTGGTTGTTGGTCACGTGTAGACAGCCCCATACCTGGAAGGTGTGATTTTTGTCCCCTGTGGACCATCACGGCATGTTAATATGGAAATATTCAAGAACATCTACCTGGCTACAAAATGAGATTAAAAAAACAACAACAACAACTACATTCCAGTATGGACAAGTGGCATCCTACGGCAGAGATCTAAGAACGGTGGATAAATTGTGTGCCCAGGTGCAGGGTCGAGGCCACCAGGCATCACCTTCCGTCTGTGACATAGGGATGAGCAGAGACAGAACTTGGGATACCTGGCACATAGTAGGTTCTCGGGAAATAGTAGCAGCTGCTACTCCTTCAGAAAACTAAAGCTAAGCTCCAACTAAAGCTAAGGGTAAGAAGGGCAGCCGTCTGAGATCTGAAGTTCCGAGCAGTAAAGCAGAGTGACCGTTCATGTTGGCTGTCATATCTGAGTGGTCTTTCTCCGTTGCTTTCTCTAAACTGCCAAAAATTCAATTATTATAAGCAGCACGGCACAGTGGAGGAAGGGCTATTGACTAATTTAATCTACATTGTTTCAGCTCTCGCCTCTGTCCAGATAAAGCCCTATCTTGAAGGAGCATTCAGTGGGATGCATACATCTGTATCAGGAAGCCAGCAGGCACTACAGTTTCCCTGTAAACTCTGTGTATTTGGTGATCATGCTGCATGAATTCATTCTGCTTCCAGACTTGGCGTGGTGGAGAATTTATGAACTCGCGACAAGATTCTTATTTGATACTGACATTAAATAGTATCTTTTTAAAATGTGTGTGTGTTTATCTTGCGGGGAGCAGTCAGGTGGTTACGGAGTGGACACCGTTCGGGATGAAGAAAACAAGGACGTACATTTTTATTTGTGACAGGTGCCCGTCTCACGTAGTCCAGGCAGCCTGCCCTCTGCTGCGGTTTCAGCACCTGCCTGTCGCTTCTGTTCTCTGGGTGATGCTGGCTTTGTGTGTGTGTGTGTGTTTGTAATACTAGCTTTGTGTGTGTATGGGTATAATGCTAGTTTTATGTTGTCTATGTGTAGATGTGTATGTGTGTATGTATGAATGAGTGTGTGTTTGTGTATGAGTTGTGTGTATGAGTATGAGTGTGTGTATGAATGTGTGTGTGTATGAATGTATGTGTGAGTATATTGTGTGAGTGTGTGTATGAATGTGTGTGTACGAACGAGTGTGTGAATGTGTATGAGTGTGTATGAATGAGTACGTGTGTGAGTGTGTATGAATGAGTGTGTGTATGAATGTGTGTATGAATGTGTGTGTGTATGAATGTATGTGAGTATATTGTGTGTGTGTATGAATGTGTGTATGAATGTGTGTGTGTATGAATGTATGTGTGAGTATATTATGTGAGTGTGTGTATGAATGTGTGTACGAATGAGTGTGTGAATGTGTATGAGTGTGTATGAATGAGTACGTGTGTGAGTGTGTATGAATGAGTGTGTGTACGAATGAGTGTGTATATGAATGAGTGTGTGTACGAATTAGTATGTATATGAGTGAGTATGTGAATGTGTATGAGTGTGTATGAATGAGTGTGTGTGCACACATACCGCTTTGTTCTCCCTTGAGCCTCTGCTCCCATGGGGCTGTCTTGCTCTGTTTCTCTCGCCTCCCCCCATCCGCGTTCCGGGAGACAAGCCCTGGCACAGTCCGTCACCGTCACCGTCACCGTCACCGTTGGCTCTTCCTGCTGCACAGGGGACCAGGCGGGTGGGGGTGTGCAGGAATGCCGGCCCCTCCCGGAAGCCCAGCTCCTGTGTCATCTCACTCTCTAACGGAAGTCGCTGTTCCTTTCCCCACCTGGCCCACAAACAGCCGCCTGGTCCACTCTCCTTTCTCCAGTGCCATTTTCCACGAAGTCCGCGTGGAACTGGGATGGGGCGTGGGCCGCGGGTGGGGGCTCTGGGTTGCCTGAGAGCTCGTGGCCTGTGGAGAGATCCGTGTAGACTGACCCGATGGGGAGCTGCCTGGAATGTTCTGCAGGTTCTTGTGTGGGCGTGTCTGCGGTGGTGGCGGTGGGAGTCCATGCAGGAGGTCCCACGGCTGCAACCCGGCGGCTGTGTGCACCCGAAGACCGTCCAGCCCTCAGCCTGCACCCTCTGTGTGCACCCCGAGACCACCTAGCCCTCAGCCTGCACCCTCTGTGTGCACCCCGAGACCACCTAGCCCTCAGCCTGCACCCTCTGTGTGCACCCCGAGACCGCCTAGCCCTCAGCCTGCACCCTCTGTGTGCACCCCGAGACCGCCCAGCCCTCAGCCTGCACCCTCTGTGTGCACCCCGAGACCACCTAGCCCTCAGCCTGCACCCTCTGTGTGCACCCCGAGACCACCTAGCCCTCAGCCTGCACCCTCTGTGTGCACCCCGAGACCACCTAGCCCTCAGCCTGCACCCTCTGTGTGCACCCCGAGACCGCCCAGCCCTCAGCCTGCACCCTCTGTGTGCACCCCGAGACCGCCCAGCCCTCAGCCTGCACCCTCTGTGTGCACCCCGAGACCGCCCAGCCCTCAGCCTGCACCCTCTGTGTGCACCCCGAGACCACCTAGCCCTCAGCCTGCACCCTCTGTGTGCACCCCGAGACCGCCTAGCCCTCAGCCTGCACCCTCTGTGTGCACCCCGAGACCGCCCAGCCCTCAGCCTGCACCCTCTGTGTGCACCCCGAGACCACCTAGCCCTCAGCCTGCACCCTCTGTGTGCACCCCGAGACCACCTAGCCCTCAGCCTGCACCCTCTGTGTGCACCCCGAGACCACCTAGCCCTCAGCCTGCACCCTCTGTGTGCACCCCGAGACCGCCCAGCCCTCAGCCTGCACCCTCTGTGTGCACCCCGAGACCGCCCAGCCCTCAGCCTGCACCCTCTGTGTGCACCCCGAGACCGCCCAGCCCTCAGCCTGCACCCTCTGTGCCCGGGACCCCGGGGAGGGGCCGCCCTGCCGTGCGCCTGCTCCCTCCTTGGCAGCGAGTCTGTGAGCCGTCCTGGATCTCCGGGCAGACACACAGAGCCTGGGTGGGTGTTAGCAGCTGCTGAGACCAGGGAGTGGGGCTTCGGATGAGAAGGGGAGGGAAGCGGGTAGGACTGCAGGGCCAAAAGGCACCATGAGGGTGGAGACTCACAACACTTCTTGGGCAGTCGTCGTGTTTGAATTAGAATTTTTTTTCACCCAAAAGGTTGTTTAGGGTGATATGGAGACAGGAAAACGAGTGAGATTCCCAGTCTCTGAAAAGGCTGGTTTGGTTCCTGGGGCTGTCACCCCAGTGCGATGTTGTCGTTCAGATGTCTTGACCTCTGGACGGGCCTCCTTATGCGTTTCCAAGTAGACGATAGTATTACGTCCTCAGACCGTACCCCAGCGAGGTGGTAGGGACGTACTTCCAGTCTCTCCCTCAGTGAACTCGCAGTTATTGGATTCCTTTGTGATGTGTCGGTCCTTCCGTTAGTTCAACTGTGTCGAAGAAGCTGTCGGCACAGGTTATATGCGGGGTGGCGGGAAACGTCCTCCGTCCTTTCTTCCACCCGCAAGGAGAGAGAGGCCCCGAGTCAGAGGGCCCTGTCTCCTGGTCACTCTTAATAGTTCCGTGCACAGCAAGGCGGCTCCAGTCAGGTGTCGCGGTCTAGATGACGTGGCGGCATCTCCTGGTGTCATTGTACTTCTTGCCCCTTCTTCCTCCGCCCCCACCTCGCTGCTGGCCGTCTTTCTGGGTTTGCCCTGGAAGTCGAGGGTTGAAGGATCTTGACGTCTCTGTTGTTTATGAATGAAATATAAACCGTTGTCTCAGAAGAAGAGTGCTTCTTCCAGCTCAGCGTATCTCCATGGACAGTTCTGATTTGTGGAGAGAAAACTCCTCCTGGAGAACCTCGCTGGAGGCCAGAGGCGGCCCCTGGGGTGGAGGGTGAACTTCCGGGCGCGCTCAGATAGAGCAGTTTTCATCGACAGGGAAGTGGAGAAAGCCCCCTCAGCGGGCGGCCGTTTTGAGAGAAGCTTGTTTCACGGGATCAGTTTGACGTCGGCTTTAGGAATGGCTGTACAGCGAGGACCGCCCTTCAGGCCTCCGCGTGGCGCGCCCTCTGCCAGGCATCAAGCAGAGGGCGTGTTGAAGCTTCAGTGACGGAGTTACTAAACGTGGTGTGAACACCAAGTCCAGGGACTCCAGACTCTCGGCCCGATCTGGTCCCAGGGAAAGGTTCATTCTCTTGGTTGAGTAGCTGCCACTCTCTGTTGCTGAAGACTGTGTCCTTCTCCCTCACGGAACAAGCCTGCGGGTATGGATCAGGAACCCTGGAAGAGCCGTGAGAAGGGATGCGCATGGTCATTAGCGGGGAGACAGTCATCGGGATGGTGTTCAGACCCAACTGTGGCTGGTCGATGAAAAGCGGGCGCTGTTTTTGTGAATGGTTTTTCGTGTGACCTGGTTCAGGCTCTGTTTCTGGACACGAGCCCGGCGTAGACATCGTGTGTTTCTAGAAGAGCAAAGGGTGGACTTTACATACTCCAACCCTTCCACTGCCCATGACGCTGGTTTCAGATTCCTCCATGATCTCAACATAAACGCACGCCTCTCGTCACTGCCCTGTCACCCCTGGAGCCGGCCCGGACCAGCAGGTGGCCGGACATCAAACAGCCGAGAAGACCGGGGCAGCCCTGCCTCATGGTCTGGTGGGATTTGCATGAAAGTCGTGTCCACGTGAATATCGTCGTCTGGAGCAGAAAGCAGTGCTGAGACGTTTTCTGCTACAGCTCAGCCGGGGGGGGGCCTGGAAGCCAGCCCCCTCCTCTCCCCGCTCTGCAGTCTCTTCACCCTCTGAACCAAGTGAGCCCTGAGTGTCCTTCCGGCTCTGAGCTTCCCTCTTGCCGAGGAAGGTGTCGGGGGGGGGGGGACCTGGGTGGATCCGCTGGGCCCTGGAGGAGGCAGACAGATGCGCTAGACTTGCACCGGCGCGAAGCCCTGGGCCTCTTTTGGACGGGCACTGCCCTCAGGGACAGGCTGGGGGAGGGCGGGCTCTGGGCTTCCAGGAGGTGGCCGTGATGTGCCGCTCCAGCGGGCTCCCCGCGCGCTTGCTGATGCCGGGCGGGAGGCTGATGAAGCATTCCCCATGGAAGGGTCCTAGGAAGCCATAAAAGTGGTTTGAGGAGGCGTCGAGAGGAGGCAACCCAGAGCTCAGGAGGATTTCTGCTGCCTCGTGTCTTTGAGGTGACTCTCGTCTGCCTCTGGCGGTTACCCATGCGCATCATCCATAAGCGCTTGGAGGAACGCCAGATAGCGCAGTGATGTTGCATGGATTGAAATTCATTGACAGCCTTCTTTTCCAGGTGAAGTAAGTATGCCTCCCTCCCCCGTCCAGAGTCCGAGCAAGCTGATAGATAGCTCAGCAAGAATTTTCGGCTCACCTGGCAAGGGACTGATGTCTGCAGGGGCCGCTGACGAGGGGCTTTGGACTCAGGAGCCCTTTCGCAGCAATCAGAGTGACATCTGCATCCGTTCTCTGCTGTTTGAGGGTCAGGTGTGTTCCGCTGTGATGCTGGCTGGCCCTTGGCCCTCTGGCTAGCTCTCACCGTGGGCTGAGATCATGTTCTTCTTCATGGTACTGTCTTAGCCGTCTCTCGCGTGTTTTTTAAGGACGGCTCCAGTCTGCACGATCAGGAGCCCTCCCAACTCCCCCCCCCCCCCCAAAGGAGGGCTCATGTGCCTGCAAGACGCTCGTGTGCCGGTGTGGGGTCATTGCCATGGTCTCTGCTCCCAGGTCAGTTCTCTCTGCTCTAGAGACCATCAGTCTGTCTTTCTCTAAATAGGTGATGAGTCTCTTGTGGGTTGAGGGCTTGGACCTGATTATAATTTTTGATTCTGTCCCCTCATAGCCCAAGGGGGGGGGGTGTCCATGGAGGAGGTGCTCTCTGCTGAGCCACCTACCATGTGGGCTTGGCCTTGTGTTGCATCTGAGTGGCTCGGTTCCCGTGGAGACAGGGAGGATGACCGCGTGGGAAGGGCAGTGTGTAGGACTCCAGACCGAGGGGGGAGCGGTCCTCGCTCAGAGCCGTGCTGGTGTGAGAGCGTAGCACCTGTGGACGTGGTACCTCTCGGGCTCCAGTCTTGCCTTCCTCTAGCCCCAGCCCTGACAGGCCCGGGGATTGGTAAAATATTTTCATATGACCAGCATGGGTCTAGCTGGGATGAGGAGACCAACTCAATATCCCTCGAGTTCTGGAGGGACGGCCCGAGAGGGGGGTCGTGAAAGCGCGTGGACCCCTCGGTGGCGGAGGCGCGCTCCAAACCTCTGTGGGGTCGTCAGTTACTTCGGGGTTCCTGCTTGTGCTGACGAGGCCTGTGTCTGCAAACCCAGGGCCACGTGCCAGGTGTGAGGGAATGTGTTACCTGCAGGTCGTTCCTGTCGTAGAAGGGAGACCTGTGATGAAGTTTGAACTGTGAGGAGCAGAATGTCCAGTCCTGGTGTGCCTGTGCCGGTTTTTCCCGCTGGTCACCCGGTGGCCAACATTTCCATCGGTCAGCTTCTGCTGTAAGTTCTACGCTAGGCAGCAAGAGATGAACGAATCTTATGATCCAGAGAGAGAGAGAGAGAGAGAGTAATTTGTGCTGTGTTGGGTTATGCCATGAGTTTCTGCCACAGGAGGAGAAGCAGTGACTGGTCTCTGAGACGAGAGGGTGGGGAGCTCCGTATCTGGGGCTCTGCGCGGGGACACGAGCTGCCTCCAGTGGAATGGAGCCCTTTTCACTGCGAGTGTCTGCATGTCCGCCCTTGCTCACTGCTGTTTGCCTAGCGTTGTCTACATGGCCCTCAGCTCATGAATGGGTTGTCCTCTGAAACTTCGCCAGGCGTGTGGAATGTGGCATAGATTGTTTCATAAATAGTAGAACTCTGAACGGTGGGTGAGGTCCTCGCCCCTGTCCCTCCCCACTCCCCCCCTCCCCCGCCCTCCCTCCTTCCCTCCCACCCCTCCCCAGAGCCTGTCTGGCTTACAGTAGATATCATTTCTATCTAACTCCTGCCCACAGCATTGGCTCTGTGTGTGTGTGTGTGGGGGGGGGGCTTGTTGAACTTGATCCCGGAGGGTGTCTTGTGTGGTAGCAGAGGCCGGGGCGGTGGTGGGAAGCTGCTGGTTTCTTTGTACTTGACGCCTGTTACCTGCCTGTTACCTCTCTGAGGGCTTGGCGCTCCCTAGACCTCTTCCAGGCTGGGGGGAGGGGAGCACAGCAGGTGCCTTCTCAGGGATCCATCAGTGGGACCGGGAGCCGGGACTCACCCCTCCCAGCTTCCGGCTGGTCGCCGGTGAACCCAGAACGTGTCCGCCAGGTGCCACGGGAGGGAGGTCAGAAGGTCCGAAGGAGCAGGAGTTGGTTCCTGCGTGCTGAGTTTTTGGTTTGTTGCTTACTCGAGTCCTGAGTGGTATGAGATAGGGACGTGTGGCCCCCGTCTGGGCTCGACGCCCTGCCCCGTCACCCGGGGCTGCCAGCCATGCAAGTTTCATGCCAGAAGGTTCAGGACGTGTGTGACGGTGTCCCAAACCAGAATACCTTTCTGCTCCTTCTCCTTCCTCCCCATTGGGATCTGAAAAGTTGGGGTGCTAATGTAAGCTTTTTATTTACGGAGACTTGTTCCCTGGAATGGTCAATGCGAACTGAAGGATTCCAGCACCCCCCCACCCCACCCCCCACCCCCCACAGTCAAAGAAACACCAAGCCTGTGGCTTTTGGCCTCAAGAAGTCGTGAGTCTATGTTAAGTAGGCAGACAGGAGCAGCTAAAGGATTCCAGGCAGGGCGGGTCTGCTGAAACGAGGAAGGATATCAAAGGGCTGGAAAGTCCTGTTCAGACTGACAGAGTAAGTTTGTCACTGGAAGTCACAGGAAGATGGCAGGAGTTGCCAAGCTGGCTGGGACTTTTCTGCATGCTCACAGAACGATGTGAGTGACAGTCTAGGAAAGCGAAGCCATGGAGGGCAGTCCATGGAGCAGGGATCAGAAATCTCTCTGAGCCCGCTCTGCAGGAAGGGGACATCCCCCGGCTGCGAGATAGCGGATAACAACAGCTCATTCAACTCGCTGCGGAAGTCGGAAGACTTCCTCTCGCATTCCGGGAAGACTCACAGCATCAACATTGTGAAGCCATTTGGATTTGTAAAAAAAAAAAAAAATGTATGTTGTTAACATTTTTTTTGTTTGTCTCTTTGGTCATTAAGTGGAGCGGGCGGCTGGAACGCAATGGGTTCGGTCCTCTCGTCCTGTGTCGTGTGCTCAGAAGCCAAGCTCTCCCAGATTTTTTGTGATGGGAGTGAGAGCAATTTTAATTAGCGGGTTGTAGAGCCCTGGAGCAGTTGAGACCAGCGCACAGTTAATTGTATCAGTGGTTACTATTTTGAGAACATAGAAAGAATGAAACATGCTGACATTTCTTCAAGGATTTGTATTTTGTTGTTTAAGGTTTACAGTAAATGAGATAACCTTTGAGCTAACCCATGAAAGCAAACACAGCAGGTGACTGCTAACTTTTTGTATCGTGTCATCCTCCCATACCCCAACCAAATGATCCCACGAGCATCACCTATGGATCCAAACCTAGGCGTTTCCTAGATGGATTTCTTTAAGTGGATTCTACTGAAAGTTAGAGAGGAAGTAAAACCAACCTCCATTTTGGAAAATAGAGGTTTTAGAGCAGTTTCCAATAGGTTTTATAAGAACAGCTTCACTCTGATACCAGAACTGACTCAAGAAAGAAAATAAAAAAATAAACAAAATAAAAATAAAAACTGCAGACCTACTATGTCTCATGAGCATAAAGACAAAAATACTTTCAAATCCTAGAAAGTCAAATCTAGCAACAAAGCAATGTCACTACTTCACTGCCCAGCATAGCTTGTCCCAGGAATGCAAAGTTGATTTAACACTTGAAATTCAATCAATGTGATTCACAATATTAACACAATAAAGTAGAGAGTGGTGCGCAATCCTTTCAGAACGTGCAGAAAATTATTAGACAAAATTCACTAATCATATATATATATATTTTTTTTTGGTAAATGCAATTTTTTTTTTTAAATTATTGCTTACTGACACATTCTCGGTAGTGTGATTATATAATCAAAACAAACCCAGTCTTGCCGTCTCTAAGCTGTTTGGATTTTTCTTTTTCTTTTATGTGTGTGTGTGTGTGTGTGTGTGTGTTTTGGTGAAAAACAGTTTTATTATTTGGATTTGCATTTTCTTCATCATTTGCAAGGTATAGCTTTCTCCCATAGCTTTTTAAAATTTCCTGGAGTGACATTGGTTAATACAATCATAGGTTTCAGGTGCACAGTTCTATAACACATCGTCTGTGTATTGCATTGTGTGTCCACCACCCCAAGTCACGTCTCCCTCCCTCACCGTCCACCCCCCTCCCCTCCTCCCCCTCCCCCACCCCCTGTCCCTCTTGTCATCACCATCCTGTTATCTGCGAGGTCCTTCTGGCTCAGTTTCTCCACCTTCTCCGCTCTGTGCCACTCGGCGTTTTGGATTTCCCCGTTTAGGACATTGTAGGAGGGGAGGGGCAGTCTCTCTCTCCAGGTGGGTCTGCGAGGGGTGAAGGGGCTTCTGGGCACTGCCCGTGAGGAAGCAGGATGGAGGAGCCTGTTTGGGGGGCGTGCTTCACGCCTGCAGGGATCTCTCGTCATGGGAAGGAAGCTCAGAGGTCAGGCAGACTGAGCCCTGACTTAGGTCAGCGGTCCCGTCCCCAAGGACGGGTCCCCAGCAGGGTCTCCCACCTTCCTGGCCGTCTCCACCCAGGTTACAGCTGTCTCGGTGAACTCCCCCCACCCCGAGGCCCACAGCTTCGGGTTTTGATTTAGCTGAGACCTCTAGACTTAGAGGCGCCCTGGTCATTTCCACCCTGGTGTGTCCAGGTACGCCTGACTAAGGGGAGGGCGCCTAGTGGCTCCAGCATGCTTTGCTCTGCAGAGTGTGCTCTGGCTTGGCGAGGGAGAGGAGGGCTTTCTCCCGCCGTGCAGAGAGATGGTCGCAGAGGGCTGACAGCCCTGGTCTCGCTCCTCCAAGTCCCTCACGCGTGCTCCTTCTGACTTAACCCCCATCTGTGGATTCGGTTATTCAAAGGGGCCACTGGTGTTGGCCCTGGAATATCCGAACCTTCACGTAGGACTTGCATTTCCTGAGCACTTTCTAGGAAAGGACTTGTCACGCCTTGCTTCCTCCCCCAGAAGTCCATAGTGAGTCCCAGGGAGATGGGCTGGAAGGGGCCGGGCCAAGCTGGGTCAGAACCTGAGACACGCCCGCCCGTCCACCGGCTCCAGGGAGCCACCCTGTCTCCCTCCCTCTCTACTTCCTGGTCTAACGACAGGGAGGTGAGCGCAGAAAGCCACATGGTGAACGGGCCGGAGAAAGGTGTTCTTTGAACGTCAGGTAGAAACAGGGCCCCGCAGCTCATGAGGTTAGAATCTGTCTCTTTGTTCGCTTGCTTCGTCTCCTTGTGATGCCACTGCTCTCTGACTTGGAGAAGGGGGTGGGGGGGACCCATGTCTAAATCCCAGGCTTTAACAAGGTTGATACGAAGGTACTTCTGCTAATCTGTGGTGAAAGCTCTTTAAAACCTGTTAGAAGATCACCCTGCGTTTGGAGGTTTTATGCCCCCCCCCCGCCCACAGTGTATGTGCAAGCCCCACCGTGCATGTGCTGGACTGCCAAGGAGCCTGCTGATCTAACCCAGGCCCGCTGGTCCCCATGGGGACGCCAGGATGTGGGCCCTGGGGGGGTAGAGGGCTCGGGTAGGAGATGGCTTCTCCTGCATGACACCTCACCATCGATGAGTTGACCCCAGCCCCTCTCTCAATCCCTGTGGCACTTAGTGTCATAGGAAGGACAGTGTTTATGATTGTAACCAGCAGTCACGGTGCCATTCATAGACACCTTCTGAGTATTGTCAAAGCTCACAGGGCGGGTGTTCCCATTCTTTTCTCTGGGGATGAGGATGCTGAGGTCAGAGACCTGATGTCATATGTGTGAGGTGCACCAGACCCAGTGTCCCACGGTTCCATAACCACTCATTACTGTCCCTTTTGTACCAGGCTGTTTCCCAGGGTCGGGATTGGGGGACAGACAGCCCATCTGATGGACACACACCCAATGACGGCTTTGGGTGGCCTATTTGTCTCTGAATTTTAATCCCTGGCTTTTGTCTCCGACTTGAAGTACTCATCCCTCCCTTGCCTTGGGTAAGGTCCATTTTCACACTGATGGATGATTTTATGTGGCGAGCCACACTTTGGTTCTGATCCATGACCTAGCCCCTTTGGTAGATTTTTAACCAGGAGATAGATAGATAGATAGATAGATAGATAGATTTTTTCCTTTTCTTTTAAAAACCCTTCTTTAATCTTGTAAAAATATCTTTCAAGGAGTGATGCTTTAGCTCTGATGAAGGGCAGGTTACGGTCAAGGAAGAAAGGGATGTGGTTGCAGTAAAACTTCTTATTCCTTGAGAAAAACAACAAAGAACTGTAACAGTCATGAGGCGTACAACACAAAGTGTCGGAAACAATGTATCGGAATCTCTCCCCGACTGCGGACTCGACCCTGAATTAGGCTCCTGGAAGATGATTCGGCCCTGTAGCTGTGTGTTTCTTTTCTTCTTCTCTCATTTATGGCGCACACTGAGCTGTGGTTTCCTGCCCAGAGTTTAATCCTGCCCCCTACTCCCCTGCAAGCAAACAACCAGCGTGTGCTGGGAGTTTCTTCTTGAAGAGATAAAAAGGTACACCCTGGACCTCCGTTCTCCCACCGCTCAGTGGGGGCGGCCTGGGGCGAGCTGCGCGGAGGAGGTGGTGGGCTGTCACCTGCACTCAGGTGGCCTCTTTTCCCGCTGCAGCTGAAGTGGCCCTCAGCCTGTCTCAGCTCTATCCACTGCACTGGGGGCTCGTGGATAGAGCTCAGGTTCTCTTTCCAGGGAAGGGGTTTGGGGCAGCCTGGGGGGTGGGGGCGTCCTCATGGCAGACTGTCCTCCTGGTGGGTCAGAGAGGGGCTCAGATTCCTGTGGGCTTAGTCCCCATGGTTGAGGGGTGCCCAGAGGGAGGATGCCTGGCACTTGGTCAGGCCACTCACTGGACCAGGAGCCGTCTCTGGAGGCTTTGCTGCAGGTCTGACCTCGGGCATGCAAAGCCAGCCCTCTCCTTTCTCAACCGAAGGCAACAGGAGCAGGGTCTGGCCCCTGGACTCCTGGAGGATGACTTCTGTTCTCGTCTGTGACAGTTTTTGTTTTGCGTGTTCCTGGCTCTATAAACACCCACAGCTATTCGAGACGGGCACTGGAGTGGAAGGGACGTTTCCGGGGAGAGGTGCTCCCTGTGGCTGCCCGTTTCCCTTCCCCGTCCTTTTGTCTGTCTGACCGAGGCTGGGTCCTTGCTCTGCTGCTTTGCTCATGACCCTGTTTATGGGACAGCCGACCCCCAGCCTTCCCCCCAGGTTGGTGTGGTGGAGCCCATTCTGCAAGCCAGCTGCTGGCTGGGACCCCGGAGGGGAGGTAGTGGTCCTCGCTCTCCACAGCTCGCTGAGTGGCCTCCCTTTCCTCCCACTGGCACAGCAGCTAACGCTCTTTCTCCTGTGTCAGGAAAGAGCCTTGTAGTAGGAGGTGGAACCAGACAGACCCGGCTCCCAGGGCTCTGCCACCTCGGTCAAGAGCTTCCCTTTCTAAGACTCTTCTTCTAGAATCAGGCCACTCGTCCCTTTCCAGAACTGTGAGAGGGAAGGAAGGGGATCAGCACAGGACTCTCCCCCAGGGGAGTCCCAGTGGATTCCGTGGCAGCATTTTCATCCCCATGGGTGTGTAACTGTTCAAGAAGGAAAGGGCGATGAAGCAGGCCCAGGGCGTCCTGCGTATCGAATCTGCTTCCAAAGTGATATCTCACTACACAGCTATTTTTGAAAAGCATCTTCAAATCAATTAAGTGAACAAGGTGTAGAGACTGTTGCATGTAGTGTATGTAGACCCTCAGGCCTGCCTTTAAAAACAGCACAGATGCTGGTGAGTGCTGGCGTAGTCATTGGAGTTTGTTCCAGAAGGAATGTCAGAACGTGACAAGCGTTTACTCTGCCCGTGAAGGGACCAGGGAGTCCGGGGGACCCCTGCCACTCCCTGTCACCTTATCTGGTTTCATTTCGGCCCGCTTCCTAGCCCTGTGCTCTTACCCCTTTTCTTCTTTTCCAGGGGCATCAGGTACGATCTGGACCATAAGGTTCTGGCCCATTTTTTTTGTTTTTCCTTGTTATACTTCTTTGCATTAAAAAAAACAAAAAACAAAACAAAACACAACAACTTAATTTTTTTAAAGGTTGACTTTTCCATATCTGATCGACCTTCCCTGAGAGCAGGCTGTGTGTGAGGTCTGAGCAAACTCCCCAGGTCTCCGAGGACATGGGCTGGGGACCTCCTTGCCTATCCCACTCAGGAGCAGAACCGTGGGACTGGCCTTCATCCTCTGTGGGAGCCCAGCTGTAGGCTCTAGAAGGGACTTTGGTCTTAGAATGCCCTTGGGGCGATGTGAGCGTGTATGATTGTCACTTCAGCCTACTGGATGCTTGTGTCACATGTTTTACTGGTAGAAGAGGCAAGGTTACGTAAGGGACATAGATTGGCATCATGACTGCAGGACAAAAGTATGTAACTAAAAAAAAAAGGTGTTTCTCAAGCATATCTTTGATGACACAGGGCTCAGCCTTCCTACCTAGGTAGCACCACACTATTTCTTAATGCCAGTCTAACACCAGTAGGGATGCCCACAGCTGATTTTGCCAACTGCCAATGGGTGCAGCCAGCGGTGGGCAGTGCTTATCCTATGAAGGTCTTTAGCTCTGGTGGTGAGTCTCTGGGTGCTGAGCAGAGAGCCCTGCCTGGGCGCGCGGGGAACTGGCCCTGGAGGTCGGTCTTCTGTTTTCTTATGAAAACGAGGGGCCTTAACTTGTTCCTTGATGGCTATTCCTAGAGGAATGGGAGAATTTTAAGAATTTGAGTCTCTGCTCCCCATGGTAGGATGTATTTTGTCCACCCACCAGGGTTTTTTGAATATTTGAGATCTGCCATATCTTGGAAAACTTACAGCAATTATAATTTTGTAAAAATCATTTCGAGGCAGTTACTGAAGTAAGAAAACAAAAATCACAGGGAACTTGAAACCTTCCTGTTTTCTCTCCTACTTTTACTACAAACAACAACAAAAAAAGTTAAAGAATGTTAGCCCACGAGGGTAATCACCACTGAATTTTTAAATATTTTTTTGAATTCGATTTCGAGTGGAAACAGATCGTCTCGGAGGGTTGATTGTGTCCTGAGTACTCTGTTTACGCACACTTGTAAATAACAGTAGTTAGCAAAATTCTAGCCAGGGCTTTCTTGGGCCTGTGGGATCATTAGATGGATTTTGGAAATAACTTGGTCTGTTTGAAGAGGCCCTAACCGGGTCCAAACCGTTGTGGGCTGGTGCCTCGGAACCTTGACGGCCATTTTGTGATGTTACCATAGTGATAATTCTTCAGGAATCTCAAGTCATTAAGAGTGACCCGGCTCATGGGGCTGTGTGCTCTCAAAGCAGATGTCCTGCGACGTGCGATTCCTTTTCTCTGTGTCGTGGTTGCTGCCCACCAAAGGGACACTTCCGCCCGGCCCGGATTCTTCTCGGGGAGGGGGGGGGGTGTCCCTCTCCACTCTGTAAATCATCTGTCGGCGGGATCGTTAACCCTGCAGAGTGAACGCCACTTAGGAAACGGTTCAGTTTCTCCCTCATTTGCCTTCGGTTGTCTTGCCCTTTGCTTCCGTTCCTTCGGACGTGGGATGATGATAAAAGAGGAGTCGCCCAGGGTCTCGCTTGCTCCCCGGGGCCGGCTGGTTTCCGTGGCCGGTCCTGCCACTGGGACTCGGCGGCGCCCCCACCCCCCACCACAGCGCCTCTCCCGGGAGGGGCGGGAGCCGGCCCAGCTCAGGGCCTGTTTCCCGGAATGGGCTGTGGACGCTACAGCGGACAGTGCCCCCTTTCAGCGTGGCGCTGCCCCATTCGCTTCTGAACCCCAGGGTTCTAATTAAAGGCAGCTCAGTTAGTTCCTCCTCCCACTGGAGGGGTGCAGGTCGGAGACCCCAGGAACGGCGGTGGACCAGCCGGGGCCGGACGGTGAAGCGGGCCTTTGGAAACTGCGGGGGACACGGATGTGTTTTGATGCACGGCCGTGCTGTCTGGCGGTGTGTGTTGACCGGAGCGGCTGGCACCGGGGGGCAGTCCGGCTTCCCTCAGCCTGAGATGGACGGCACCAACTTCCCAGCGTGTGCATGCAGCCCACGTTGGCTGGCCACTGCCCTCCGCCAAGCGCCCAGCTCGGCTCTGAGGACCCGAAGACCAGGGCGACCCAGCCTCTGCCCGGAGGAGCCCGGCTTGGGGCTCCAGTGTGTGGATGAACACGGTGGCAGAGCACGGTGACGGGGGTTTCATGAGGATGGGACTGCAGGGGAGGGCTCACGGGGCCGCAAGGCCTCGTCAAAAGCAGTCGGCCAGCGAGCCGCGCTTGGGGAATGGGGTGAAGACCGGCCATGCAGGAGCAAAGTGGGGCGGGCAGGCTGCCTGCAGGAAGGGAGGGAGGAGGCCGGCTGTTGCCAGGCTGTGCTGGGCCTGGTGGTCTGACCGCCGAAGGCGCCTGGTGGCTGGAAGCAGGGGATGCTCCGATCGTGTCTGGGCCCCGCGCAGGTTCTCTGAGAGCCACACTGGGGGGAGAGGGAGCGGGGGAAAGGAGCCTTTTGGAGATGGACGTAGCAGGACTTGCTGAGGGATACAGGTGAGAGGTGGAAGGAACGCAGAGGACTGCAGGGCGAGCGAGGACCAGCTGCAGAGGCAGATCCATCTCTGGTGCCGTTACCTGGGAGGGGGGAGAAAGAGGACAGCGATTTGGCAGAGGGAGGGGATGGGGGAGAAAGAGGACAGCGATTTGGTGGAGGGATGGGGGAGAAAGAGGACAGCGATTTGGTGGAGGGATGGGGGAGAAAGAGGACAGCGATTTGGTGGAGGGAGGGGACAGAAAGCCGCAGTGCCGACTTGGCGAGGTGGCAGTTCTCCGACGTAGGAGATGCACGTTGCTCTGTTGTGTATGTCACAGAGCCTATCATTTCTTTCTTTCTTTTTTTCTCTCTTCTTTTTGATGCCCCTTTTAAAAACAACTGAAACAGCTCTGTGAGCCTCCTTGCTCATGTCCATGTCGGCTAGCCTCCATCGAGTCCCAGCATTTCTCAGCCTGCATCCTTTTTCGCTTGAGATGGAAGCGCACGGAGGGGGAAACAGGAGCGCCTGTCTGTCCTCCTGCTGCGCCTGTCCGTCCTCCTGCTGCGCCCGGCGCTGGCTGGGGCCGTGGAGGTGGCGTTGATACGGCAGTAAAGTAACTGATTCCTGTCTCGTGTTCCTTTGGGCTCGGTCGGGCACTCACGGAGCCCCTTACAACCCGAGTGGAGGTGGGAGTGTGAGGACTCGGGGTGCTCCGGGCTCCCCGGCAGCCGCCGTGGGGCCAGGAGGCTGGCTGTGTAACCTCTGAGCGCCTGCCTGAGTGTGAACGAGGACCGAGTGAGCGGTGGGTGGCCTTCCTCTTGGGTGAGGACTCTGGTGGGGAGCTGCGGGAGACACTTCCTTCCACGTGCCACTTGTGCACTGTTGAGTTTTCTGCGCTGTTGTCCCAAACGCGGCCTTTGCCTCCTGCGCTGAGATGAATTGGTGGGTTCGGCTTACACGCTTTTTTTTTGCTACGGCCTGCGTGTGTGAACAGGTCCCGGGGAAGGACCAGGTAGCCACTTTCGGTGTCCTGAATTGAAAAAATAAATAAATGTATTGGTGGAAATATCCTTTCTTCTTCTTTCTGCTTCCCGGGGATGTGGAAAACCCTGGGGGTCCTCGTGGCAGCTGGGTTCCCCGTGGGGTCCAAAGTTGGAGAGCGTGGGGGACTGGTCACTGCCGGGCCCGGGGCTCCTGAAACAGGAGGGGACATGGGCACCCATCGCAGCCACTCCCCGTGGGACATGGGCCGTGTGACCCATCTTCACTTTCATGTGCTGTGTGTGTGTCTGTGTGTGTGTGTGTGGGGGGAGGGGGACATTTCAACTGGTTTATGCAAAAACAAACAAACAAACATCATTTTTATCTCAGTGGAAAAGTCTGGGAGTGGAACGAATTTTAGAGTCCTTGAGGACCCTTCTGTGACTTACCTGTCTGCCCCCTGACTCACTCCTGGACTCCGGTGGCAGAAGGCTTGTTAAGCAGTGTCCACCCCGCACGCCCCCCCCCCCGACTTCGGGTCCAGTGCACAGAAGGCATTGCTCTGTTTTAAAGACAGAGACCTATTTTCTTCCACCTGTTCCGCTGTTGGTCGCGGCCTCCTCGGGGCAGCAGTGCTCTGACGGGCCAGCCCCAGGCCGCGTGGTCCCCGCCTCGGGGAGGAAGAGGAACCTGCTGCCGCCGATGACCACGGGGCAGTTCTGACCAGAAGAAAGAAGTTGCTGAAGAACACCCACCCGCCGAGGACGGGCCGTGCCAGGTGCACAGAGACGCGTTCCGCGTGTGAACATCAGAGGACAGACGCGCAGCTTTGGTGTCCCTCCCTCTGGGAGCTCAGGGCGGGAGAGGTGCACCCTGTCTTCCCGAGACACTGACCGCGGGGCAGAGCCAGCCTCCAGCTTCTGCCTCCCTCCGGGCCCCTTCTCCTCTCCACTCCAGCGCTCTGCCCCCCAAACAGAGCCCTGTGCCACCACGTGCCGTCAACGTGGCACTAAACAGACAGACACCTCGAGTTAGAAGCTTTTGGGGTCGTTCGCCGGAATGGGGACTGCAAGGATATCGCTCCTCATCCATTTCATCGACCTGTCGTTTTCACTCAAAAGAAAGAAGGAAAACCCAGCCGACCTAGGAGGTGCATGCAGCACGCTCGCTGCCCAGAGCGAGGACGAAGGGAGACGAGGGTGTGATTGCATTAATCCGTGTCCTGTTTAGTCATCTCCGCTTCTGCCGCCGCCACCGGTGAAGTTACTAATGGGGCCTAATTACGTTGGCTCTGAAAAGCCAGAATTCCTAATGTGTCTCAGCAAGGAAGGTTAATATGATCAATTTAGCAGCATGAATGAAACGGCGTGTGTATTGAACTCGAACCGTCCTAAAAGCCTGGATGGAAGACACAGCGGCTTCTTTCCGTAGCTGTGGAGGCGCGTCCGTCGGTGGCGAGCCGTCCTCCTCAGCGTCTTGCTTCTCCGCAGGTTGGGCAAGGTGCCAGGCGCACAGTGCTAGGGGCTGCCTGCTTGTGGTGCTGTCTGGGGGGGGGCTGTGTGTGGACCCCGCAGGCCAGATTACAAAGGGTCCCCCTTCCTTTTAAAAGCTTTGCAGGGGGCTTGGTGGGGGTGTTTGTAAAGAGAAAAAAACAAACCATCTCACCCCTCCCCCCCGCCATGGTCATAGCCTCCCTGTCTTTAAAAGCATCTATGAGTCATCGTGACCCGTAACACATGACACTTGAAATGTGTCATTTTGTCAGGGATAAGACAGACGCTGAAGACAGCTTGGTGGAGACTGGAGTGTTTGGGAGGGGAAACCTGGTTGACAGGGGCTGACCTGGCCTGGCCTCTTGTCCCCACACATGGTTCCTGCTGTGACCCCTTCTGTTGAATTATTTCCTGCTCTGCTATGACTTCCTCACTGGCACACACTGAGCCTGCGGTCAACCTGCCCTCCAGTGTCCTGGGAGCCACCACGCGGCATTCTCTCTGGGGCAGGGTGTTGATGTTCAACACGGTCTTGAATCCATTTCACAGTTTCCTGGCACTGCCATCCGCTGGGTCCTCCTGACAGCCGTTCAGGTGGGTATAATTAACTCCAGCTTATATCCCGGACGGGATGACTGAACGTGAAGTCTGGGGTCTTTGCCAAAGGTTTCTTGGCTTTGTAAGTGGTTCAACTTGAACCCTCACACCCTTCCCAACTTCTGGTTGTAGACTCTTACCTCCCGAAACACAAACGAAACGAAATTAGCTCTGGGTGTAGATGACCCTTGGTCCTACAGAAAACCTTCAACATTTTTTTCCATTCTGTTGAAAAAACAGAGAAACTAGAACTCGGGAGCATAGGGGTGACACGCTCATTCTCTGAATGCTGCAGCTACACCATCTTTGTGCATTTTAGAGAAAACTGACCTTGGTAAATACCTGTGACTCAAAAACTAGGCTGAACACCCAGGAAATGGTGGGTGGCCGATCTTGGCGGCCATTCTTGGTGGTGCGGATTTCAGGATCACACACAGTGTGGTCAGGTGACTGGTTGAAGGTCTAGTCTGAGAGCAGGCTGCTTGTTGCAGCCTTCTTAGCTACTCGTAGGCATACCTATTATTTTTTTCACCCTTTTCCTCAAAGTGGCACCTTGGAGTCTTTTCAGAGTTGAAGCATAACCATGGCTGTTTGTCAGAAACAAAATTATAAATGGAAGAGACACACGTCTCTTGATACCAAGTGGCATCACCTTGCTGACTTGTCAGACCCTCTCCTGAAACTTTGTCTTTTGACCTCACGTCACCTCCACGCAAGGCGTAGGAAAGCAGAAAATAGTCCGCGGAAAGTGGTACCTTTGCTAAAAGAGCATGTTCACCTGTTAACTGGAAACTTATTCCGAATCTCGCGACAGTGCCCGGTATTTGTCCTGGTCCCCCTTGCTTATGGAGGGGCAGGGTCAGTTGTGGGATTCAAATAATTTCTAACAACTGGCTCTCTGCCCTAATGTCCGTTTTAAGTACAAAAAAAAAAAAATGATATACCAAATGGTAGTTTATGATTTCATTTAATACTTAAATAAGAACAATTAAAAGAGGTGCACAAAACTAGATTGTGATGAGTTTTAAAATATTAATGAAAAAATATTAAATAATACCTGACAAAAAAAACTATAAAGCTGTTATTTAAGTTACTTCCATATTGCTTCTTGATTGGCATCCTCACTTGCCATTTTTTTTCACCTGTGGACGGAATGAACATTATACAGGTGCTTAGAATACGCTGTTGCAGAGATGACCTTTAAAAAAGAGTAAGGAATGTAAATTTGTGATTTCCACATTGGGCAGCTGCCCGGGCGCCCACCTTAGAGAGAACCCTAATGACAACTACCCCCCACCCCGGCCTTTTTTTTTTGACAACTACCCTTTTAACAACCGGTTCGCCAAACTCAACAAAAAAAATTAGGAGTCGGTTCTCCCGAACTGGCGCGAACCAGCTGAATCCCTCCCACCCCTGGGCAGGGCTAAAGCTCTGCGAAGAACTTGACTCCAGGCTTAGACCGTGATGTGCTCTACTTGAATTATTGCGGCCCCATCGTTTGCTTCAGAAAGTAAAAGTCGCGAGGCTCTGTGTTCTGCTGAGTTTTGGGGTTAGCGACATTGACGTTTTGAAATGCTTGAGCAGTCCTGCACCTGGAACCTGTGTAATTCTGGTAACCGGAGTCGCCCCGATAAATTCAATGTGTAGGATTGTCACAAAGCAGTCATATTAGTCGCCCCCCCCCCCCACCTCAGTCTTTCTCTCTGGGAGTAAGTGTGAAGGCACATCTCGGCTGTAGTCTTCCTCCAAAGGGTTTTTATGTGACGAGTAGGAAAATTATATACGTTTATTTATCGAAATTTCTCTGTTACTTGTTCTTGTTCGACTATATACGTGCATAGTCGCTCTGTGCGTTTTTTGTGCGTATTTTCAAGAAAGACGAAGCATGTTTGTAAGGACCGGTGCCTTATTGAGGGGCAGTCTCTGAGCTGTAGTTAGAGCATGCGGGCAGATGGTGGGCTCGGGCGAACAAGGGGGCTCCATCCCCGCTGAGCCAAGACTGGAAGCACTGGCTGACATAGCTGGGTTCCTGACACGGTCCACCCCCACGTTCAGGCGGGCGGGAAGAAGTTTCCTTAAAGATCAGTTCTTCTTCCTGAGGGGTGTATCCAGCCTTTTTACGGGAATATGTTGGTATAGATACAGTTTAAAGTGGACCCTGGCCTGAGGCGTGGGCAGCTTGGAGCCAGGTCAACAGCAGATCAGTGTGTGGAAAGATAAGGAATTTAGCAGCATTTGAAAACAAACCAAACGAGGGCTGTGCTCGTCCCCGTTAAGGAAGCAGGGACGGCGGATGGTTTGGTCCGGCCGAGATGTGAACTGCGGGAGGACAGGTGGGACCAGCTGCCCGGGGCACTGGTACAGGTCGGGCAGCGCTGGCCCTGGACGAGTGCTTGTGAAGATTCCTGGAGGAATTCAGATAACTTTTGTGGCGTTCAGTCTAGGCTGACGCGGCTCGGTCTGAACCAGTTCCAGGCAGAGGAACTTCTGCGTTAATATTAGTTAACATAAGATTTTCTGAAGTTTAGATTTTCAAGATATTTTATTTTTTAAAAGAAGTGTGGGTCAGTTGCGGTTGTTTCTACCTGATACTCTTTTTGCTTGTTACAAAGTTGACCTATATGAATATTGCTGTCAGAATGAATCCCTTAAACATGTTAGGTTGATCGTGATTTCTTAGTAAATAGGTTATTTTTAGATTTTTCTATTCACTGCCACTCCCCGGACTGGCACTACTGCATCTGCCTTTTGAAAATAAATACAAATTAGATGTAAATAACATGGGGCAGAGGAGAGGGTGAGAGGAAGATGGGCATGTATTCCGATTCTTGTAATTAGCGATTGATAAGATGTAACAACATAAACACGTGGCAACACTGTTTCCGTGAGCAGCTGCTCGGTCAGGTCCTGACTCTGTTGTACCTTGGAGGTAACCGAGATTTTCATGTCATTAGGATCAGACGGGCCAGTGACTCACTCGTCTCCTCTTTCATTGTCTCACTTGCAAAGGAAATACTAGGTATTAAATGCTCCCTAGGCACTGAGGAGTCATTTGCATATATGGGCAGCTACCCACACAAGCCAAGTTTTGGGGGGGACATGTTAAATCACACCAGCCGCAAACAAATTGGACGTTGCATCTGCAATGTGTGCCCCGAAGGCCAGGCGTGCTGCTGTGAGACCCAGAGGGAAAGGACAGAATGGGTATAAGAGTCCCGTGGTGGCACGGGGATGGGGGGGTGGCACAAAGGGCCAGGCCAGGGCAGAGCTCAGGGGTTTCACGTTTACCATATGAGCAATGGAAAATCAGTGTAGAATATTAAACAGGAGTGGGATCTGAGAGAGAGAGAGAGAGAGAGAGAGAGAGAGAGAGAGAGGCCTTTATGTTTACATTAAAGAAAAAATCAACCTGGCCACTGGGTGAAGAATAGATGAGAGAAGAGGCCAGCGAGGAGGGCATAGCGTGAGGCTCCCTGGGACGAGGGGCGGAGGTAAGAAGAAAGTGACGATAGTGACATTAGGAGGTAAAATTGCCCAGAGCGCGTGGGTGACCAGGATGTCAAAGGCAAGGTCCCTGGTTTGGGCTTGGGCGATGGCAAAGACTGTGTGTCTGAGCTGGAGGAGGGTCCGGTGGTGAGAGTCATGAGCGTGCATGCATGTGACCTTGGAGACAGTGACTCTGGGCACCTCCAAGTCCAATGGGCATTTGGAAGGGGGGCCCGGTGCCTGGAGGGAGGTGGAGGCAGGCGGCTCACTTGAGACACTGGCTAGGTGGAGGTGGAGGTGGTATTGCGAAGCAGAAACGTAATCCAGCCCCCCGGAGTAGGAGTTTCGGTTGAGAAAGCCTGACTAGGGACGGAGCCCAAAGGGAAGCCAACATTCAAGGGCCAGAGAGAGGATGTGAGCCTGTCAGGGAGACCCGCGTGGTCTGAGTCCAGGGAAGAACCCAAGGGCGCGTGGCCTCCAGGGTTCCCAGGAAGCGACCACTAGGAGGAAGGCGCTGGGCAGAAGTGCCCAGAGCCACTGAGAAGCGAACAAGGAGGAGAAACAAGGGGCTCCCCTGGCTATTGCCCCAAGGGGCCTTTGAGGATGTCCCGTAAGAGCCGATGCGTGGCACAGTGGGTCTGGAGTAGGAAGTGGATGGTGGGTAAGGGAGGGGACCTGGAGATCTGGGGCTGTGCCTGGGATGGGAGGGTGGCAGCTGGGGATGGGGGGAGGCTCCCAGGGGATCCGAGACGGGAGTCCGCAGAAGGGATGGCTGGGAAGGAAGGGTGCGTCAGTGAAAGGAAAGGGGAACCCTTCCTGTAAGATCCAGAGACACCAGAATGTCTCCAAAGCCCAGCTGACAGATGGAGAGATTCGTTTCAGATAAGAGGAAGGAAAGATGGTCCCTTCAAGATGATGGTCACATTGGCCTGACCTGGGGTGGCGCAGTGGATCAAGCGTCGACCTGGAACGCTGAGGTTGCCGGTTCAAAACCCTAGACTTGCCTGGTCAAGGCACATATGGGAGTTGATGCTTCCTGCTCCCTTCCCATCTCCTCTGAAATGAATAAATTTAAAAAAATAATTAAAAAAAAAAGATGATGATCATGCACCGTGCTCCCCCCTTGACGCCACGCGGTGGCATTTCCTGTGGACTGGGTGTGTGTGTTCTTGTTTGACCTCACAAAACCCAACACATAGAAGCTGCCACCATCCTTCTAGAGAGGAGGACCCTGAACTCTGGTGAGATTTCGGATCTGCGCCCAGAGTCCCCCCGGAGCCCTGCTGCCTGAGCCTTGGACTCTGACCCTCAGGCCTGGGTCTCACTGTCTGATGACTTTTTCCCCCAGAGCAGTTGAACAGGAACTTCATGCTTTAGGGGATGGTTGCTTGTATTTTAATGATTAGTTAGTTCCTTTTCTACTAATATTAACTAGTGGAGGCGGTGGGCAGGGGTGGGGAGGGGAGGGCAGGGAGAGCCACTGAATAGAACAGCAGGGCTTGTATATTGATTTACTCCATGGAACTTTCTACAAAATGACAGAAGTTAATTTATACTTCGTTACACTTGTTACAAAATGACTCGAGTCACTCTTCCTCCTCCCAGTGCTAGAAGCCTTTGCCTACTTGAGCTCTGTTTGATCTCCTCCTCCGGCCCCCTGCCCCTCCCCCCAGCAGCCCCATGTGGCTTGTGTGACCCCAGTACAGGTGAGGAAGCCGGGGTGGGGGTGGGGGGCAGAGTTGTAAAGACAGCGGCCCATCAGGAGCTCCTAAGTGGCAGAGTTGTCTCCTTCCTGGGCCCCTTCTCTCGTCTCAGTGGTAGGGCTGGGGCGCTGTGTTTGTCCCTGACTTGGTTAGGATGTCCTATGGATAAAGGAGAACAGAGAGCTCTGAGGAGTTGCAGCTGCCCCGGGCCAGATGTCCAGCGGAAGCTGCTGGCCACTCTTCCAACTCCTCTTCAGGGAAACCTCTGTTTTCTCTTCCTTTCCTGTTTGGAAGGTGACAGTTGCCCTAACATCTCTAAAAATTTGTCCTGTGGTCTCAACATCAAGACTTTGGAGACACAAGAAGTGTCATCCCATTGCGAAACGAGACAGCCCTGGTGGATGGCACATTTTATCAGTGCGTCAACCTTTAACGCAGAAATCCCGCTTCTGGGAGTTTCTCAGGCAGAGGCCCCTGCACACATACACAGTGCTGCACGTGGGACTGGATATCGCTAGCCTGTGGGGAAAATGACTTCTTTTTTAGAAACATCACTTGTCATATTAGCTTTAGTAGTTGAATGGTTCACTTGTAGTGTGTGTGTGTGTGTGTGTGTGTTTTGGGAGGGGGTGGTTAGTTAGGCCAAAGATTTAAAAAGAAATTTGGAACAGAATACTATTTGTTTGGGGACAATGATTGAATGAACCGAACCATCCTCAGCACCCAGGTCCGACGCTTCAGCCAGTTGAGCCATGGCTGTGAGAGAAGAGGGGGGGAGGAGGGGGAGAGAAGCAGATTGTTGCTTCTTATGTATGCCCTGACCAGGGATAGCACGTTGAGCTGACACTCTATCCACTGAGTCAACTAGCCAGGATCCTTTAATAAGTTCTTTATCCCCTCTCTGAAAGTCTTTTTCACCTGCGATTTGGGACTGGTACCCCCCTTCTCCCTGGCTGAGGTACTACCGGTCACCCCCTTTTTGACGTGACAAGTAGTGCCCATTGGGAACCAATGACCTGGAACTTGACTTCAGAGATGCCTAGTTTCATTGTTTAAGGTGGTTTTACAGCTGGTGGGAGGTCCTGCCACTCTGGCTTGTGGCGGCCTTTCCACGTCGTCGTGATGCCCTGCTTGTCAATGGACGCGTTCTGGACTTACCCGAGCACCACCAGGAGCCAGAAACCATGGCCTTTTACTAGGCAGGCACCTTTCCATTTGCCTGTTTTTCAAACGTGGGTGTTTTGTACTTGCCTCACTGAGGACAGCCAACAGGGAGGGCCGTCTTGGAGGTGGGAGTGAAACTTGAAACCGTATCTTAAATATTTGTATTTCTGTTTGTTCTTGGTGAGACAGAATGATTTGGGTCACTCTGACATTTAATCGAGTTAAATAAGGTGGCTCTAAGAAACCAAATCCAGCAGGTAGATCTGAGGGCTCCATACGTTTTAACACCACCGAGACATTTCATCATGATTCATTTATTAAATCTCATAAGTGCCCCATTGTCTGGTTCACTTTCCATCTTCTTTTTATTTATTTCTTTTTTTTTTTTTTTCTTTTCAGAATCTTTGTTGGCAACTGTGGCCTCGCTTGTTACTTGGTAATGAATGGTTACAAATTGTTTGTGTGTTTTCATAATTAGAATGTGACAGCAATCATCCACTGGGTGAGCTGACATTTCAGTGACATGAAAGTCAGTAACAATTATGCCGAACAGGAAAGTTAATTATGTAATCCTATCATACCGTTATTTTGCTGGAGAGATTAGATTTGGCTGTTGACTGGGCTGGGCTGGGCAGGTGATGGCGTGGTGTAACATTTCTCCTTTTCCTGAATACACTAACTAGGCCTCTGTAAGTTTCACCGTCTCACCTGGGAAGGTCATTGGCTTATTTCAGATTTTAAAAATAAATATTTTCAGACTCTCAATTTTTCTGAGAGAGTAAATCTACTCTACTTGGACATTTTATTCTTCTGGTTCTCTAGGGATAAAGATATTTGCTGGACTTGTATCCAGGAGGGGTATCATCCTTTCTCTCCCCTTTCCCCACCTATAAGGGGCAGGAAGCTGAGAGAGTGAATTCTTTGCAGACAGCACTACTGCACCTTTCTTTGGACTTGTCCTTCTCCTGGGTCATTCCTTGACCTCTGACCTAAGAAGACCATTCCTGTGGTATAGGCACAGCTACTAACTGGCGCTGCCAAGTCTCGTGTGTGAGATGTCCGTGCTCACTTTGGGAGAGATTCTCCACGAGGAGACAGGAAGGCAGAGCGTCTCAGCGCTGGGCTGTGGGATGGGTGGGCTTCTCCTGCCCTGCCCCTCCCCAGCCCAGTCCGACTCTAAAATAAGCAACATACATAATATAAATCCTTTACAGTCTGTCTTACACAGTGGGTTTGTCAGCCCATGTTCGTGTTTGTTTACATGAGAATTAGAGCATTCAGGCTTTGTCTGGGGGTCCCTCCGTGCACAACTGTATATAGTCTTAGTTCTTGGGGTACCAAGTTAGGGTGGCCCCAAGCCCATCTGGACACCTGTCCTTAGCACTGGCCCTTCCATGTCCCCCCCACCCCCACCCCCTTATATTGGTCAGCGACAAGCACAGGCTCTCAACAAAACCTTCATGTGTGGACTTTTATACTCATGACTATTTTCTGAACTCCAAACCTCAAGATCACTTTGTATCAAGATGGAACACATCTGAAAATTCAGGACACGTGGCAGTTCTAGCTCATGGGTCCTGCTGTGTGTGGAGTTGTTTTGATTTAAGGACTGGAGTGTTTATGAAATTAAACTAGATTTAAGTTTTACCCTGTAAATATATTTTATATGTTAATAATATACTTGCAACAACTTTTAAATCTATCTATCTATCTATCTATAATGTCCTTTGAGTTATTATAAATGAAACAATTTTTAGACTTTAATTAAAATGTATCATTTCTATCACTATTAACCATTTGAGACGATAACTCTAAAATGGTGGTGTAACAGTTACCCAGATGAGATGAGGGACTGAAGAATCCGATAAACTTGGATATAAATTCTTAAAGGAATGTATTGTGTTTTCTTTTTTTTTTTTTTTTTTGCTAAGTATAATTATAAAGTTAATTGGGTTTTACCTAAATGAAGCTTTTGAGTCATTCTACTTAGTTTTTTAACTTACTGTCTGGGAGGAGACTGGGACGGATTCCCCGTGAGACCAGGGTGAATTAATGTTTCCTACAGATGGTTTCATTTCCTTTTTATGTGGTCGCTTGGATCTTGAAACAAGTCTCTTGAAAAAAAAAAAATGTGATATAAAGATGCGAGTTGGGACACCTCTCTTATGTGTACATTCTTTCTAGAAGAGAGAGAGGATGCTCGCAGTTTAGGCTGAGCGGCTTTTCCTTTCTGCGCTTGGCTGTGGCTGTTATGAGGAGCCGGTGTGTCCCCCCCGGATGCCTCCGCCCCTGACTCCCTGCTGCTCCCACACCCTCCCGCTGGCTCAGTTCTCAGGGGAGTCCTGGTCTTCTTTGTTTAGAAAATTCACATGTGTTTTCAACACATGCATTAATTCCCTTCTCTGTTGCTGTTTTTCCCCTTTGGCATATTTCTTTCTGAATTCATATACTGTCTCGCAGAAGAGGTTCAGGGTCAGGACCGGAATGACAGGGCTTGCCATTTTCCTTCACCTTCCTCTGTTCCGCTTTTAATGACCCCGAGTAGCCTGGGTAGTGGTGTCTCTGCCTCGTGTGTTCCTTCCACAGTTCTGTCCGGGATTTGGACCCAGAGGGCTCTCTCCCAGTGCCTCTGTTGTCCTTTACTGTCCAGAAGAGTCCCAAGTGATCTTCCCTCCCCGGGGAACCAACCCCTGGCTGTACCCACAGTCTGCCTGTGAGTATCGAGTATCGGGAGAGAACTTGCTGCTTTTAGAATACCAGTTGAGAAGGTCAGGGCTGTGTTGTGGCTGCGCTCACCCCCAACATAACAACAGGACTACCAACGTCTACAGGTCGCCGCTGACTCACGTTGGCAGTGATGGTGCTGTTGGAAAGGCGTCCGCAGAGGTCCCTGACTGGCGTCGGAAGTAGCGAAAGCCACGGTCCTAGATAAATGCCAGGCAGCCCTTGGAAAACCCACGGGGAGGGGGGGGAGTTTGGTTCTTCCTGTCTTCATTTTTGAGAGGAATGAGCAAAGAAAAGGACACCGGGAGTAATAAGCTTTGCAGGTGAAGTGAGAATATTCAATCCTCTTAAACAAGCTGGTGGGTTGGGAGAGGGTGTCCCCATGTACAGATGAAGCAACAGGGGCGAGGAACCACTAAGGGATGTCAAGATTCACACCTCAGTTGATCCAAGGTCAGCTGCGGCAGCGGACTTCCTACCTGCCCAAGACATCACCGTATGCAGAAAATCTCTCTCTAAACGTTATGTGCCCAGAAGGTGCTTTGTTCCTTCAAAACAGTTTCTTTTTTCTTTTCTTTTTTTGGTGGGGTCTCCGTACAATTTTCTTTCCCCAAATCAAAACAATGAAAAAGTGATGCACATAAAAAATTAAACCTACATGAAGAAAACTTAGTCTCCTCCTTGTTCTTTCTCTTGGGTTATAAAAATATGCACACACAATACAGGCTAGTTGTGGAGTTTTCATAAATACAGGGCCCTGCTATTGATATAAGGAGCATTTTCTATGTGGTATTCTGTAGCATTTTTTTTTCTTGTCTACGCATGGATTTCACTTTAGGTCAGTCACATGTGTTGAAATAAGATTTAACATTATAGCAATTTACAATATGGACACATCATAACTCAGGCAGCCATCTTGTGTAGGTGGGCAATCTTGTTGCTTCTTGTCGGTTTAGTTTTCTTTCATTCTGTTTTGTTTCAGTATTTAAATAGGATGATAGTAGATTCACCTGTGTTTGTGTATATGTATATCCATCCTTATTTGTTTGCTGGTACTTTTGTTCCTATGGAAAGATGCATTGCTGTTCTCCTTCCAGATTTTAATAAAAATATTTCAGTGTTCTCAGCACTGAAAATGCTTGCTGTTAAGTTCTGGTAAATTGGATTTCTCATATTTAAGGTGTATATGTTCATTTGTGGGTTAACGTTTATTGAAAGAGGCTGATGAATTTTACTTAAACGCCCATTTGTCATGACATAATTGTAGGCTTTTGCCTCTACTGTGCGGTGTAATGAATTACGTTGATTGGATTTCCCAATACTGGATCATCTTTGTATTCCTGGAATGAGCTCCGATTTGTTCTGCTGTGGCCTTCTTTTGATACGTGGCCAAATTCGATTTGCGAATACTTTATTTAATCTTCTTGACTGTAGTCTTGAGATGGACCTGGAGTTTCTTTCTTATTCGCACCGTATCACATTCTGAGGTTAGGGTTATGGTTTTTTTTTAAACGATTTAAGAAGGATCTTGTCCTTTTCTAGAGTCTGGAACCATTTGCATAATATAGGAAATACCTAGTTTTTAAATAGTGAAGAGAAATCAACTGGAACATCCCCCCCCCCCCCCCAGTATCTTCCCCTCCAGATCTTTTAAGGCGCACTCTTTAGTGTTTCAGAGTATATGATAGTTTTGTTCATCTCTTTTACCTCTGCTTTAGGTTTTGATATTTACTGTTTGCTAGGAAATTGGTTTACCTAAAACTTAAGCGAATGGCCTGGAGTTGTACATAATATGATTGTACTTTTTGTGATTGTTAATACCGCCTCCCTCATTGCTAATGCACGTTTTTACTTGGGTACTTTTCTCCCTTTCTTCTCTTCAGAGAACGAGGTGTGTTGACTTTATATTCAGCATTCTTTTTAATTTAGTGTCAGCACGGCATCTTTATGCACGTCTCCTATTCCTGTTGTTTTAGCTTATTAACTCAAATGTCAGTCTTCTTTTGCTTTTAGCTTCTTAAAAGTGGTATTTGCAGCTATAAATTTTGATAACAGCTTGAGCTGTGTACTTTTGGTCCACAGAGATTTAATCTTCTAATTAATTATTTATTTATTTTTGTTATTTTCTAAATGGTTTGTAATGAAAATATTTCCATCCTTGGGTTCTGTGCTCATGGAGAAGCATGTCACTAAATTTTCTTTTGGGTGTTGTGTGATATTTTAGTATCTATAGGTGTGGATCCCAAGACTCTCAAAGGATTTATTAAGGTTTACTTGGGTCCAAGTGTATGATGATCAATTTTTAATTGTCTCCTGGGCATTAAAAAAATTATTTTCTTTGTAAAATCCAAAGCTTTCATTTTATATATTTAGTAAATCAAACTTATAATGTCGTATTCATGGTCTCCAAATCCGTGTTTGCTATTAACTGTCAATTGAGAGGTATGCTGAAGTATCTTTTATAATTTTTAAACTTTTTATATGTCTAAGAGTTTTGGCTTAATCTGTTCACCTGCCATTTTGTTCAAGGCACAAAGATGTACAAGTCTTATTTTCACCTCGGATTAAATATTTACCATTATGAAATGTCCCTCTTTGTCCCGTCTAACACTTGGTGGCCGTGAAATCTTCTTTAATTTTAATATTTTGACTCTTATTTTGTTTCTCTCTGCATTTGCCGGGTATTCCTTCATTTAACTTTTCCTTTTTTAACTTCCTTCGTCACTTTGTTTTGGGTAGGGTCCACATTTTCTGTTTGTTTCTGTTTTCCATAGAGCCGGACTTCCCAACTCCAATGTGACACCTCTGTCTTTTAATGGGGAAATGCGGCCTCGTCTCTCGTGGTCACAACTGATGAAATTTGTCCCAGGCCTTTCGTCTTATTCCCTGGTTGCTGCTTCCTTTGCTTGGTTCTGTTTTTCTCAGTTCCAGTATCCCTTGAACAATTCCCTCATTCACTTGAAAGTCGTGTCCCAGTCAAATCTGCCAGTGCCCCGCAGCTGTGAGTGACACTTTCTGACCGGACACACCAGTGTGAAGTCCTGGGCCACCACCACCACCACGAGCACCTGCCCATTGTCCCCATACAGTCTGTGTGAGAGCAGATTCGGATTGGCTACCTCGCGGGGTGGAGGTAGAAAGAAAAGATGAATGTGCCTGCGTCTGGATGCCCCTTCCAGAGGGATGGGCCCTCGGTGGGGTGGGGTTGCCCTCCCGGTAGCTGCAGAAAGTGAGGGCACTGTATTCTGTAGGAAACACCACACCCTGTGTGTCTCTTTCTTACAGAGAGGACTCTAGTTTGTACCCTCGTCCATAGCACCCTGTCCCCCCCAGTCCCTCAGTACAGAGAATAACGCATCCAATCAAAGGAGCAATCTTTGTTAATCGCATCAGTTAGATGGCTACACAAATTGAGAGGTGATTACCTCTCACAGCTGGGAAGTTTGAGACAAAACGCCTCACCTGCTGGGCCAGTGCAGGTGCCTGGGGCTTACACTCCTGGGCTACCCGTGGACGGTGGCACCAGATGCCCCACAGGGCACTGCAGCATTCAGTCAGGGTCACATCTGCTGATTCTTCATTGCAACCCCAGTCTCGTCTGTGGATGTTTTAAGAGTGATTTCCTACTTTCCATTATCTTAGGCTGTAAGGGCCAGAGCACCCTGCATATTGGTCCAGCAGGGGAGACCCCTTCCCTGGCACCCAGGGGGGCCTCCCCCACGCACGGTCTGGTGGATGAACACCTGTTGGGCTGCGTGCAGCAAGGTGCGATCGAAACGGCTCCATGTCCTTGCAAAATTGCCAACACGAGCAAGAACCTGGAAATTGTTGCTATGCGTGTGTGTCCGTAGAAGATTTTTTTTTAACCACTTCCATACCGAAATAAAAAAATAACTTAAAAAAAAAAAAAGCTCAGGTTTTGTAGCGGTCTGGGGCCATATGTCCGAGAAAGTTGAAAGATGTGCAGGGTGTTTTTTGGTCCTTTGGGTACGTCCTCTGTTGCAAATAGCTCTGTGTTTTGGATCTAAGTGTTTAAGTGCCTGTGACCCGGCCGGCTGAGGTCCCACCAGTGTGGCTTGCAGGGCTACTCAGTGCTGGAGCTGTTCACTCATTGGAGGGCTTAGCAGCCCATCCCACGGCCCCTTGTAGATGCTTTTTATCTACACTGACCTCTGTCTGCAGCCAGGGCCTTGGACTTTGCTGCCACTTCTGCTTGGTGATTACAGGAGAGAGCACCGTCATCCTTCTCTGTTTTAATGAAGCATTAAGGCCCATGTACATAGTGATAAATAATTACCCCACAGTGATGGCATTCGGCCGAAGTCTTCTCGAGAAACGAGCTCGAGATCTTTTTAATGGCCCCCGTAATGGTTTCTCGGAGTGTCGCCGATTTTCGTAAGGATGGTGCTGATGCCAGGGCTGTTACACTGTGAGGCTGGGTCGCGTTGACCTTCTTGCCTGGGCCCTTGCGCATCTCCCGCTGAGCCACCGAGCCCCCGTCCGCCTGGGTGTGGACGTGTGTGTGCTGGCTTCCACGCCGGGCGCCTGCCGGGGTCGCCCCCGGGAAGGAGAGAGGAGACCGGCTGTCACTCTCTTGCGATGACGGGAGCGTGTCTAGCCCAGCTCTCCGTGGCCCTGAAGGAGGTTTCAGGATGTCGTGGTTTTGTTCTGGCAACACGGCGATTCCAGTCTGGGCATTCCAAGTCACTGCCCCGTTTGGAGCATCACGACGTAAGGAGTTATGTCTTCGGTCTTCTGTATAATCTGATACAGACCCAACGACCGCCCGAGGGATGGAAAGGAAGAGATGACTGTTGCTCAGCTCTCTTCTTGGGCCGGTATCGTTTGCTCTTTGGATGTTGAATTTATTAGACCATTTCAAAGGGACCTAGCCCGAGAAGCCTCTCCATGCCGAACGTCAGACGCAGCGGAGATGGGTTGAGCACGGAGCTGTGTGGGCTGGTACCCTCTGGGGCCTAAAGACCATGTGGCCTCGGATGGTGAGCAGCCCCATGGTGGGGCTTCTGCAGCTCTCGTATCGACGGCAACCCTGGTGTTTCGGAGGGTCCCTCCTGTGGGAAAGTCTGCCGGGGGACAGTGGGGCACTCGGGTGTTTGCACATCTGTCGCCAGCTGTCACTGGCTTTGCTGCCAGGTGTGCCGATGCCATGTCTATCGTGGCATAGCTTTCCAGATTGTACGGGGTGCCACATGAGTTTCAGGGGCGGACGCAGAGAAAGAGCATCACGCAGAGCCTGCCCCGGCGGGGAGGAAGGGGTGGGAGGGGTGGTTCAGTGCAGGTAGGAAACGGTCTCTCTCCCAGTTCACAGGGACCCAGCCAAGGGGGCAGCCCTCGTGATTTGACTTCATGGCTTGTCCGAGAATGGGAACCTGGGTGAACCTTCCAGAGCCGGGGGTCCAGGCACTGGACACATCTCCCTCCTGGGCTGTGAGGGTCCACATGGTGGCACACAGCTGGGCAGAAACTTGTCCTTTCCCGCTGAGATCCGAGGAAGACCCTCTAATCACAGTCATCTAGATGGCCTCACCCCTGACCTTGTGCCATTCCCCTGCCAGGAACCCCCTTCTTTCTGGGGGTGTCTCCAGATCCTCCCCTTCCCCAGGTCCTACTCAACCCCCAACTCCTCTGGGATGACCGTCTGGCGATGCCGTTTTCCAACAAACATGGATTGGCCACGATCGTGTGCCAGGCACCAAGCCGGGCACAGGGCTAGTGATGGGCTCCCCCTTGTTCCCGCCACGAGGGACTGTGGGCGACGCAGACCCAGCTGTGTCTGCACCGCATCACCTGTCCTCCGCCGTCTCTGTCAGCCTGCCGTACCTTCCTCACACGGTGCCCCACGCTTCTAACCAGGATCGGCCGGGCGACCCCGGCGTGACATGGCCTTTAGCAAGACGGTCTGGTGTCTGAAGCTTTCTCCTCCCTCCTGCCCACGCAGGTGGGGGTGTGTGTGTGTGTGTCAGGTTCCCGCTCCTTCTGGAGAAAATAGTTGATGAGAACACTTGGCACGGCATCTGACTTGTTCTCACAGCTGCTGCATTAGCAAGAAATAGACACTTGGTTCGCATATTTAACTAACTCCCTTCCTCCCTCAGCCCACACCTCTCCGCTGCAGGACCAGTGTCTCAGCACCCAGCAGAGCTTTTAATTGCATGAGGCTTTTTGTGTCTTCACTGGGATGTAACTTTTCTCCTTCCTGTCAATCAGAAAAGGCCCTGGGAATGTTACAGTTCATAACGCAATGGAGGAATGTTCACAAACAAGCTTATCTTTTTCTCCCCCCCCACCCCCTCTTTTTTTTTGGTTACACCCTTTATCACAGGAAAAGAAAAAAAAAAAGGGACCTTTGAGAGTAAATATAAATTATTTATTTGCTAAAATAAAATCATCAGCCCCCACGAATACCCCTGACACAGGTTGTCAGTCTAGTGCAGGCGTCGGGAACCTCTTTGGCTGAGAGAGCCATGAACGCCACATATTTTAAAATGTAATTCCATGAGAGCCATACAAAGACCCGTGTATGTTACACATTATCCAATAAAAATTTGGTGTTGTCCCGGAGGACAGCTGTGATTGGCTCCAGCCACCCGCAACCATGAACATGAATGGATTGTAGTACATGACAATGTTTTATATTTTTAACATTTTTTTTTTTATTAAAGATTTGTCTGCGAGCCAGATGCAGCCATCAAAAGAGCCACATCTGGCTCGCGAGCCATAGGTTCCCGACCCCTGGCCTAGTGTTTGCAAGAAGGGAACCTGCAGGAGAATGCCAGTGACTCCTAACGAGGAAGGGCAATTAGATTTCATTACAAATAGAGGCTTTGGGGCAGAGAGAGGGGACAGACTTTCTAAGTACTGTGCGGAGTGTTCAGCGGTAATAGAGTTAACTGAGACCACTAAACCCCTTTCAACAATTTCTGGCGTATATTTTTAATGACATGAACTGTTTGAAGGGTGATTCTTGACCCTGTCAACAAGGCCACAGCTCCACTGAGATTCCCGGGCGTTTTCAGAACCACTGAGAGTCTATGGTAAGACTTCCTTTCTCATGTATGTGGTGGGAGATTTTGCCTTTTCCTTTTTTTTAAAAAATGGTTTTTTTAATTGTTATTTTTATGGAGAATAAATTTACATAATATAAAATTAGCCTTTTAGAAGTGAACATTTAGTGTGTTCACAATGTTGTGCAACGCCCAGTCATTTGTGTATCTTGTTCCGAAGTGTTTTCATTACCCCGAAGGGAAGTCCTGGACCCGTAAAGCAGTTACCCCCATATCTCATCCCCCAAACCCCAGTCCCTGACAGCCACCAAACTGTCCATCTCCGACGGGATGGGTGGAATCCCACAAGGGTTTCCAAAGCCCTGGAAGTTCTGCCCTCTGCCACCTGGCTTTGCTGAGTGGTCAGCCCACAGTCCTCTCCGCACGTGGCTTTCACGGTCTGACCCCCACGCCACTTTTCCTTGCCTGTCTTCCTGGTAGATTTATGCTTTAACAAAACCCAGTTGGAGTAGGTATATTCTGAAAATTTTGATTTTTTGTGAGTGGTTTAATGAAAATAATTCATTATTGCATCCTGTACTCCTAGGGTCATTCTTTTGATTGTTTGCTAATAATGGTGGTGCTGTTTTATAAGGGGTCGTTCTTAATATATCTTCATGTACTCAGTATAGTTTAAGGTATATTATTAACGTGACTTAACAAATCTGTAGGGTTTGAGTGGTTGAGTTGGTGATTGAATTACTCATTTCTTGATTATTTAGCTCTCTGTGGGTCTATGAGGACCTATCTTTATATCCCTCTTCTAGTTCTGTTTTAAAGAGTTTCATGATAGTACCCTTTGCCCGAGTGGCCCCAGTTACTGTGGGTGGTCAGCAGCAAACCTGCCGCTTGGCATTGGAAGCAACACCACCTTGAACTGTGTTGTCACAATCATCTTTTACTAAATCAGTTACTTTGTTAGTTCAAGTTACTGTGACAACCTCAACAGAAGGTTGCTTAAGCAAGTGACACAGTTATCACTCTATTTGTAGAAGAACCCCAACACTCCTCTGGCCAACCACATTACTGGGGAGGCTGCACAGGGTCCGATCGGGCGCCCCCTGCCGTCTCAGTGGTCCCTTGTGAGTTACCGCAGACGCAGATAAGCGTTTGACACGAGTCGTTAGAAACCATTCCTTTTTCCACCTCTATTAGTTTTGTGATCTCTGGATCATTAGTTGTAAATAGTCTATTTTTCCATACATGTGTTAGGTTCTTCATTAATCTCTTCCTAAGTGAACTAGAGGGTTAGTGATCTCAGTACAGTTATTTCGAACAGCTCAGTGAAATATCGTTTCTGAGCACGCGTCTTTCTGTTCCGCGCTCCCTTCCAGGTAGGCTCCAATTCCCTGCTGTGGCTGTCTTTGGGAAGCAGAGAAGATTGCATTTACACGGGAGGCTTAGCTCTCATGGCCTGGTTGGCTGTGGTTTGCATCCCTTTCCCCTTTTCATGAACTTTGGAAAAACTGAGACCAAAAGCAAGGCTCACTTTTCTCCCCTTCCGAGAGACGGTTTAAAATATAAGTGTCACGAAGAAATTTTGTTTCGAAAAACCCAGATCATCTATTTCATGATCGAGGTTCAACAATTCTCCTGGGTTGCGGTCTCATAGGTAGGTTTTTTTTTTTTTTTAACCAGGGTAAATTTGTAGAAATGGTGGAATTGGAAAGATGACAATATATGGTTCTTAGTTCAAATAGGATGAAAAGGGATGGTGGGCTTGAAGAGAATGTCCCCTCGAGCCCGGTTTGTTTTGTCTGGGGAGCCAGTGTCCCTGGTCCCTGGCTGGTTGGGGCGCCACCTCCTGCGGGCGCTGTTTTGATACAGAAGCAGAAGGAGCACCAGGCCCTCTTATCTGTCAAGTCAGGTCCTTAGCCTTGTGGGAATATCTGTGTGTTGTGTGCGGGGTGACGTTTTCCTGAGAATGCCCTTCAAGAACGGAAATTCCCAGCGTGTGCCTTCTTGCAGGAGGTGAAGTTCAGGTTGACGGTGTGTGTGTGTGTGTGTGTGTGTGTGTGTGTGTGTGTGAGAGAGAGAGAGAGAGAGAGAGAAATGGTGGACTCTTTGCCCACTGGTTGTCCAAGGGAACTACCCTGTTTCTCTTCTTACCTACGCCGCCCTTTGGGGATCTTCTTGGATGAGCTCATGTCCAAAAATTGGGCCGAAGTCTCCTGATACCTTCCGATACACTGAGATTTTTTTTTTTCCTTTTAAAAAAATTCTTTTTAGTAACTTTGATGTCAGTTGCTATGTCGTCGCCAAAGAAAATACTCATCAGATGCCCTTTCTACACAGTGGAGCCTTGTGTAGGAAAGCTAGCATATTTTAAAGTAAAAGTGAAGGACTCTGGCCCCTCAGGGCTTCCGTATTTCATACATTTAAGGCAATGCCAAAGGTGAACCCATTTGATGCTTGCTACCGAAAACAGTGTGTTTGCTCCCACCTATGGCTGTAACTTTTCTGAGGCAGAGTCTCCACCTCGACAGAAGCGGTGGCTGTGTTAAGTGCACATGTGCCTGGTTTGCCTAGTTCTGTGAAACGTTTTAAAGAGAAGGGCTTTGTATTTTCTTTGTAGGGGGACAGTGTCAAAAATTAAAAAAAAGCTTTTCCCTGCCCCAGTGGTGTGCATTTGTGGCTGGCTTGTCCACGAGGGAGTCTGCTTGGTGCCGTGTGGTTGAGATCATCAACAGCCTTTCAAGTGTCACCAACTCACCTATTTTTTGCCCCCACGGGGAGAAGGCGTCAGGGAGTGAATGGAAGGGAATTCACAGTCTCACCTTTTTTTCTGCTGACTTCCGTCCGTTCTTCTTCTGTGAAAACCCACGGAAGTGTCAGCCCAGACCTGCTCCTGGGGGCCTTGTAACCCCTCGGTCCGGCTGCTGTGTTACATGTGTGCAGAGACGGAAGAAAGGCGTGTGACTGTCCCTTCGTTTTTAGACGTGTCAGAAGCAGACCGGGACCTATCCCATGCTCTCAGCGCCTCAGCGTGCTGCAGCCTAGTATTTAAATCTGAAGCCCAGCCCTGGCCAGGGAGCTCAGTTGGTTAGAGCACCATCCCGCTTTGCCAAGGTTGCAGGTTCGATCCCCGGTCAGGGAACACATGAGAATCGCCCAACGAGTGCATAGATAAGTGGAACAGCAAATTGATGTTTCTCTCTCTCTCTCCCTCCCTTCCTCTCTCTCTCAAAACAATACATAAAAGTTCAAAAAATAAAAAATAAAATAAAACTGAAGCCCAAATTGAATAAGAAACAATTTTTTTATTGATCTTTGAGTGTCTGTGAGGAAGGTTTAATCAGACCAGTGTGTGTAAGGGACTCATTCGCACTTCCATTTGCCTGTGCCTATGTGTTTATTTTCTGGGTCCCATTTTGCTTGGGAATTTGAGTCTCTCCTGCCTTTTAACAAGTAGTACGACAGCAGCAGCACAATCGGATGCCCCTTCGCAGTGGCCATTTGTGTTGTTTCTAAACATACACTCATGGTGCACGTTCACAGGTGTTTCTAGGCGAAATTTCTCCGAAGTGGGGTAGAGATTGTCCATGACCTTCAGTGGTTGGCTATGCCCATGAGGGTTGCCTTAGCCTTTCCGTGGTTTCTCTGTGGGTTTCTCTGAGTGGAAGGTGGCCATTAATGGCCTCTCAAGTCCCTTTCTCCCAAGGCCACCCCCTCTCTGCCCGCTGGAGGGCAGCTGACTCAGAGCGCCCCTCAGATGTGGAGTCCAGGGTCTGTCTCTCCACCACCTTCATGGGCTTCCAAGTTTGGAGGTGACAACAAGTGACCACACAGGCTGGCCGAATATTCCTCTGCTGGACTTGACATGTTAGGAGTAGACAGAGGTTTGGACACAGATCTTTAGTCTTTGAAATGGGGAGTCGAGGGGAAGATTCAAGGTGTAGGACACCAATGAATCCAATTTCAACATTGTGTCAAAGGTTTTCTATTAGCTTTTATCTCTATACAAGTGTCCCTACTAGTTAGTTCCAGCTTCTCTAAGAGATTCCTGACCCTGGCACTGGTAGAAATCACTGGTCATTAGAAGGTCCCAGTCGTGTCATGTTAGTTCCCATGGCGGTAAATTTGAAAACTGGAGATTTGCCCCTTTTGGCTTTATCCCATGGGTGGCGCTTCGAGGGGCGGTTGCTGGCCAGAGCTGGGTCCTGGTCATGATGAAGTGTGCCTTGCAGTCTTCATGGGGCCCTCAGAGTGGGGAGCGGCTGGGGGCCTGCTGTTTCTGCGCACTCCATCCATCCGTGGGGCCAGCCTTCTGTCCAAGCGCACAGTGCGGAGACTGTCACAGAGACCCTGCTGTTCCTGTTTTCTGGCCGTGGGACGGGACAGCTGATGTGTAGTTTTCCGGAGAACTCACAGTGCTAAGTAGGCTCTGTGGCTGGTCCTGCCCGCACGCTGCCGCCTATTCCTCTCCCCTTTGATGGCCCCGTTCCTCTCTTCCTCTCCTTTTCGGTGTTTCGTAGGGGTTCCCAGGGTCCTCCAAACAGAGCAAACCCATGTGTGGGTGCTGATTGATCCCTAACGTGTGTGTGCCGAGCGAAAGGGCCAAGGCCAGCCAGTAAGCCAAGGACCAGCTTTATACATATCTAGCAATACCCAGAGCACAGGGGTGTGGGAGCCAAGGCAGGCGGACTGGGCCAGCATGTGCCCCCGGAGGGGAGAGCTCTGGTGAGGTCCTCAGGCGTCTCAGAAAGAATCTACTCGGACCAGGGCTTGGCTTTCCCACCACAATTCACCTGCAGACAAGCAGCCACGTGGACGGCCCCTGTCTCAGCACAGATCTTTGCCACCGTAAGCGAGAGGGGAAAATGGCGGGGCAGGGTTAAGTCGGCGTTGTTTGCTTATTTGTTGAGTTGCTGGCAATCACTACAAAGCTCAGGGTGTTCTTCGAACAGGCAACATGCTATCAAGTTACTGATGTTCACGCTGAGTCTCCCTCCCACTCCTCCCTTCGCCTTCCTTCTTTTCTTCTTGTACTACTCAGACTTTTTTTTTTTTTTTTTTTTTTTTTTAAGTAGGAAGGAAAGCTTTTAGCTTTTTAGCAGCATGGGAACAGCTTACACGCCTCCCGTCTAGTGGTGTGCTTATAGCAGCTTAGGTGAGGATAGACCAGTTTGCACAGCTGAGCTCCGGAGTGAACCCATGACTTGTGTTCTTGGTACACATGCTCCTCCCCCCAGGGCTGTTCCACAGAGACCCCCCCACACTGTGGCCAACACGGAACCAAAAGCGCTCGTTTTCTTGATGCCGGAGCCCTGGCGGCGTCCTCAGACTCGTTTGAAAAAATCTCTGAAAATGTGAAACAGGTGCCTGATTTTTTTAAGTTTTCCAACTCAAAAACATTTCTGAAATAGAACTTGAACCCGTTTGCTTAAAAAAAAAGAATCAGTGTTAGATTTATAAGTATCGCTCACAGTTGATGAGTTAATAACTTTCTAGCCTCTGTTTGGAAAAGAAGAAGGACTTGTTGAGGGTGCCCACGGATGGACACTTGGGTGTCTCTCTCTCATCTGTGGTACGTGGTACCTACCGTCTTGAACATGGGAGTGCAGATGTTTCTTTAGGATGCTTAGTGTATGGTGGGTGGGCAGACGCAGGCTGACAGTTGTTGGTAGGGAAAATGATATAATAAGGACCACATGTTTAATACAGGAATACACGGTCTGACATACGCTGTCAACCCGCTTTTGCCCCGCCCCATGCACGGAGGAGGGGCGTCGCTGGGCCCTGTGGAGGTTCTCCTGTCCGTATTTTGAGGCATCTCCACACTGCCTTCCACGAGGGCTACACCAGTTTACAACACCCCCACCATGCACGAGGGCTCCTGTCCCTCCAGGTCCTCTCCGACGCCTGTTATTTCTTGTCTTCCTGACGCTCTCACCCCGACAGGTGCGAGGTGGCATCTCATTGCCGTGTGGATTTGCACCTCTGATGGTCCACAGGCCGGAAGGCACTGGTATTTTTTTAAAGCTCTCAGGTGAGTACCACGTGCCAACAAGTTTAAGGATCACTTCCCTAGATGGTTCCCTTTATGTCTCAGCTCGGGACACGGGTGATGTCACCATCACCTCTTAAGAACTATCCCAAGGCCCCAAGGGGAAGCCCTTGGCGAGGGGTCTTCTGCCTCCCACCTCCAGGCCAGGAGGGAGAGAACTGCATGTCTATGGGTCCCCTTCTGGAGCTGGGTCAAGGTCAGCAGGGGCGTGTCCACTGTCCTGTGTGGTGACTTTTAGACCCAAGCGCTGGCGGGTGCCGGGCGCTTGTTAAATCACCGGGCTGGGCCTCCCAGCGGCGGGCCTGACTCAGCAGGTCTTCTGGCAAGTTCTCCCGCTGTCACCCCCCCTTGCTGCTGCTGGTCCCGGACCACCCTTTGAGAGCCTGTCACGGCAGTCCTGGCCGATGGGGGGAGGTGTGCCGAGGGTCCTGAGGGCTGGGAGGGTGTTTGCGTAAGAACACGGATGAGCTCCTGCCATGGATGCAGCCTCCGTCCTGGCTCTCGTCACGCGTGGACTTTCTAAGTTACGCAGCCTCGCGTACCTTCGAAGCCGCATTTGCCTGACGTTGGTTATTTTTCTTGGCGGTGATTTTTTTTTTTTCAACCAAAGGGAGGGCGGGTGGGGCAAGAGAAATTGTAGTTCTTTGATTAAAAAAAAAAAAAAAAAGCAAAACAGGCTTATTAGTTATTAGCAGAGTTGCCTTCTAAGCACTTCATTTCATAAGTGTTACTTTGCAAAACTTTTTCAACCAACTCCTGGGTTGACTCAGGGGCTCTGAGTGGCCAAGGTTGTGTGCAGGGGCCGCCAGGTGACCCCGTCATTCCTGGTGATCTGCCGTCACCTCTCCGCCCACCTGAGGCCACATCTGTGAGCAAGGACGTGCACGATCTGTCCTGCCCCGAGTGTGTTTTCGGGGGTGACTGTTTGGGTGTTATTGCCACAGATAAGCCCCGAAGGGACCCACGTCTTAAGCCCCTGTGACCTTGAATGGTCTGTCCAGCGGGGCAGCTGAGCTGTGCTCCCCGTCTCAGGTGTGTGTCAAGCCTGCATTGTTTCAGTGGCAGGCGCACAGGTGCTTAGGAAAATTCCTCCCCGAAGGGCTCTGGGGATTTACAAGTTCTCGCTGTTTTCGTGACCTTGTGGGGTTTCTGGTTTCACAGGAGGCTTTGTGTCTCGGTGCTCGGGGCTGCCTTCAGCCTTGCCTTACAATCAGTAGGTACCAGGGAGGGCTGCCGTCTGTTTCCTGGGCGTGCTCAGCGACCACGTCAGCCCACGTGTGTCCCCACAGCAGCCGGGCCCGGGGGGGGGGGGGGGTGGCAGGTCCTGAAGCACTCAATTGCTAATCACAGCCTGTGGCATCGGAATCTCATAGTCGCCCCAGATGGAGCTGCTCCTTCGCACCACTCAGCGCAGCTGGTTTAAAAGGGGCCACCTCTCTTTTAGGTGACCCTGGAACTCGGTGGAGAGAGCGCATGCACTAAGTTTAAGCTTGAGGGGCCGCTGCTAGGGGTAAGCTTTCAAAGAAGGAAGAACTTGCCTTGAATATAGTTATAATTGAGGGTGTGGGGAGGGTGCTGGCAGGGGTGCAGGGGAGGCCCTTAAGAAATGAAGTGTTGGTCAAGGGCATTCTCTGTGATCTATAGCAGAAGTCTTTAGTGTCCTATGCAAGGAGGGAATGGTGACCAAAGTGGGATCTCAAGGGTGCAGGAGGCTGGAGCAATTCCGGTGTAAATGTCAGAGGTACAAAGAGCAGCTGAGGAATGATGGGGGAGGGGGTCCATCATCACCCGGACATTGAGGCGGACAGGGGAGCAAGCCACGCGTACCCCAACAGACAACGGAGGGAGCAAGCAGCCTTTGAGCCAAAGGGGAGGAGAAGAGTGCAGCTGCGAGATGGGGTGCACGGACACTCCCCGCAGACTGGGGTTAGAAGCAGCCTGGAGCACTCTCTTGTTCTCTGCGCTGTAGCCTATGTTCATGGGAAGGGTCCCACCTGGAGACTGTCACAGCAGGGTCTAGACCAGCGGTAGTCAACTGGGTCCCTAGCGCCCACTAGTGGGCATTCCAGGTTTTACGGTGGGCGCTAGCGGAGCAACCAAACGGCGCTGCGATTACATACTAATCGACTAACTGTTGACCAGTCAAGATCAGGACAGCGGTCAGACTCTGTTACAGGGCATTTGTATCGGGACCGCACCCGGCTTCTTTCGCGACCAACTGGCCGACATCCGCGAGCGGCCAGGAACCTGACCCCGGGTCCACATCCGCTGCCCAATTGGCGGGCAGTTTAAGACCGTTACTGTCGCCCAAAAACTAGCAGTTCATCATTTTATTACCCCGTAGACAAAGAACTCCATGGTTCGACGCTTCTTTCTATGACAGAAACTGCCGGACAATGGAGACACCAATTAACTCATATTTTCATCTCAATTCCCGGATTTTAGGGTAATAGGGTGACATTCTAGGAACCCCCCTTTGGACTGCCAAAACTAGCCGATGTCTCGCTACTTTGCCCTAATCGCAAAGAAATGATGCCATTGGCCAACACCCGCTACATAAAACTTTATAAAATGCACAACCACGGATACTCACTAACTTAGTCTCGTCTCGACAAACTCTCGCTCAACCACGACACTTGTTGCAACCACGCAACAGACTTCAAGCGCATAAGTTTTGTTCATGTTACGTAATCGAAACTAAAGTCAGTACGTAGTTAGATTTCTGAGAGCAAGCATGTGCTTATAGCTTCAAACAAAATATTGTGAAATATCGTGAGCCCATGTCTCAAAAAACAAAACAAAACAAAAAATACACGGCTATTCCAGAGTATCTGAAGATGGGTTTCATAGAATCTGTTGCAAATAAATGACATCCAATGTGTTTATTGTGCCATAAAACATTATCCAGTGAGACAATGAAGCCAAGTCGATTGTGAGAACATCTTTCTACAAAGCATCCAAATGACAAGGACAAGCCCATTGAGTATTTTCAGGAAATATATAAAAAATTTCAAAATCGTTCAACTGTCGTTGCATCATTTAATAAACAACATACAACGAACCAAGATGGATTAATTGCCTCTTATCGCAATTCACAAATAATTGCAAAAAGTGGTAAAAGCTATAATATTGGAGAAACTGTAATAATACCCTCTATAAAAGAATTTATCTCAACAGTAACGCTGATATACCTCAAATTTTAAAAATGTTGCCCTAAGCGATAGCACAGTAAAGCGACAAATTGATGAAATGGCAGTTAATGTTGAAAAGAAATTTGCAAGTATTCTACAAAACTCTTCATTTTCCATGCAATTTGACGAATCTATCATTGCAGATAATGATGCTTTATTGATGACATATGTATGCTACTTTGATAAAAACAATATATTACAAGAAGAATGCTATTCGCAATAAATCTCATCACAGATACAAAAGGATTATCTATATTTAATACTGTGAGAACATACTTCACAAAAAATAATATTCCTTTGAATAATATTGTTGCATACGCTACTGATGGAACACCCATCAATGGTAGGTCACTATAGTGGATTTGTTGCTTATTTGAAGCAGGAAGTGCCAAATGTCTTATGTATTCATTGTGTGGTGCACAGACAACATCTTGTAGGAAAACATCTAAGTACAAGTCTCCATTCGTCATTAACTATAATAATTCGAGCCGTAAACAAGATCAAATCCAATGCAAAGAGTGATAGAATGTTTTGGCAGCTTTGCCAGGACAATAATGAAGATTTTATTAAGTTACTTTTGCACACAGAAGTTCGGTGGCTGTCAAAGGGTACATCTTTGGCTAGATTTGTAGCATTTTATGATAGTGTCATACAATTTTTTGAAAGTAATAATGAGATCAATCTGTGTCAACAGTTAAAAACAGTAAAGAACGATGCCTTTTATTTGGCAGATATTTTCAAGAGATTTAACGATGTCAATTTGCAGCTTCAAGGAGCTAATAAAACTCTTATAGGTTGCCAAAGTATTGTGTTATTATTTACTGACAAACTTGAACTACTTCGTCATAATCTATTGACGAGAGAATTTCATCAGTTTCCTCAATTATCATCTATAAAAGATGATGTAACTCCAGAGGATATTGACAGATTCAGTAGCCACCTCAACGAACTTAAATTGGACATGGAAAAACAATTTGAAGATATTTTGAAATTGAAGGTATATGACTGGATGAAAAATCCTTTTACCACAAATTTTGAAGAGGCTGATACAACTTACCAAGAACTGTTAGAAATTAGATATGATGAAGAAAGTAAACATAAATTCGACAGTGGTGGATATGAAAACCTATGGCAAAATAAAAAAATGCTGGTCTCATATCCAAATATGCGGAAAATGGTATTCAGTTTATTGATACCTTTCCCTACCTCATATCTTGTGGAATCAGGATTTAGTGCTGTTAATCATATTACGACGAAAGAAAGAAACCGCCTGAATATTTCCGAAAGGGCAGACCTTCGTTTGTTCCTCACAAAAATTGAACCAGATATTCAATATTTAGTTTCCACAGCATCAGCATCAGGGATCCCACTAATAATTCAATTAACTAATGTAATTTCTATGTATGCAAAGTATAAATAAAAGATAGATTTAACTATAGTAAGTTGTTTTATAAAGATTTATTCTGCCAAACTTAGCGAAAATTCGACATAAAGTACTTGGTAAGTAATTATTATTACATGCTTTAAATTGCTGTCACTCTGCATTATAAATTTTATAAAGTAAAGTTACGTCCCTACTTTATAAATAAATCACCATGACTGTGGAACCGGTGGGCGGTTAGAAAATTTTACTACTAACAGAGATACAGAAGTGGGCGGTAGGTATAAGAAGGTCGACTACCCCTGGTCTAGAGGAATGTGTTGACAGTGGGGACATAGAGGAGAGGAAGGTCGGATCTTACATTATGAAGACCACAGATGCTCTTTTGTTTCTGGTGTGTGTAGGTGTGGGGGGTGGGGGGTGGGGAGGGGTGTTGTCATTCATTGAGCGCCTACTCCATGCCAGCTGTCCTGTTCGGCCATGACAGGGCGGAGCTCAATAAGACCAAGCTCAGGACCCATCTGAGGGAGAAAGGAGAGCAGATCTGGGCGCTTAGACCGCTGTCTGGAGAACGTGGGAGCGAGTCAGTGGGCAGCACAGGCAGCTCCGTCGGCAGGCTCCTGAAGGCGTCTCGGAAGAGGGGTGTTCGCCCGGGCTCCTCAGTCCCCGCCGTGGGTGGGCATCAGTGATCCTAACCGCAGTGGGGCACGGGAGTGTGGGCGGGCTCCTCAGTCCCCGCCGTGGGTGGGCATCAGTGATCCTAACCGCAGTGGGGCACGGGAGTGCGGGCGGGCTCCTCAGTCCCCGCCGTGGGTGGGTATCAGTGATCCTAACCGCAGTGGGGCACGGGAGTGTGGGCGGGCTCCTCAGTCCCCGCCGTGGGTGGGCATCAGTGATCCTAACCGCAGTGGGGCACGGGAGTGCGGGCGGGCTCCTCAGTCCCCGCCGTGGGTGGGCATCAGTGATCCTAACCGCAGTGGGGCACGGGAGTGTGGGCGGGCTCCTCAGTCCCCGCCGTGGGTGGGTATCAGTGATCCTAACCGCAGTGGGGCACGGGAGTGCGGGCGGGCTCCTCAGTCCCCGCCGTGGGTGGGTATCAGTGATCCTAACCGCAGTGGGGCACGGGAGTGTGGGCGGGCTCCTCAGTCCCCGCCGTGGGTGGGTATCAGTGATCCTAACCGCAGTGGGGCACGGGAGTGTGGGCGGGCTCCTCAGTCCCCGCCGTGGGTGGGCATCAGTGATCCTAACCGCAGTGGGGCACGGGAGTGCGGGCGGGCTCCTCAGTCCCCGCCGTGGGTGGGCATCAGTGATCCTAACCGCAGTGGGGCACGGGAGTGCGGGCGGGCTCCTCAGTCCCCGCCGTGGGTGGGTATCAGTGATCCTAACCGCAGTGGGGCACGGGAGTGCGGGCGGGCTCCTCAGTCCCCGCCGTGGGTGGGTATCAGTGATCCTAACCGCAGTGGGGCACGGGAGTGCGGGCGGGCTCCTCAGTCCCCGCCGTGGGTGGGTATCAGTGATCCTAACCGCAGTGGGGCACGGGAGTGTGGGCGGGCTCCTCAGTCCCCGCCGTGGGTGGGTATCAGTGATCCTAACCGCAGTGGGGCACGGGAGTGTGGGCGGGCTCCTCAGTCCCCGCCGTGGGTGGGTATCAGTGATCCTAACCGCAGTGGGGCACGGGAGTGTGGGCGGGCTCCTCAGTCCCCGCCGTGGGTGGGTATCAGTGATCCTAACCGCAGTGGGGCACGGGAGTGTGGGCGGGCTCCTCAGTCCCCGCCGTGGGTGGGTATCAGTGATCCTAACCGCAGTGGGGCACGGGAGTGTGGGCGGGCTCCTCAGTCCCCGCCGTGGGTGGGCATCAGTGATCCTAACCGCAGTGGGGCACGGGAGTGTGGGCGGGCTCCTCAGTCCCCGCCGTGGGTGGGCATCAGTGATCCTAACCGCAGTGGGGCACGGGAGTGTGGGCGGGCTCCTCAGTCCCCGCCGTGGGTGGGCATCAGTGATCCTAACCGCAGTGGGGAGCGGGAGTGTGGGCGGGCTCCTCAGTCCCCGCCGTGGGTGGGCATCAGTGATCCTAACCGCAGTGGGGCACGGGAGTGTGGGCGGGCTCCTCAGTCCCCGCCGTGGGTGGGTATCAGTGATCCTAACCGCAGTGGGGCACGGGAGTGTGGGCGGGCTCCTCAGTCCCCGCCGTGGGTGAGTATCAGTGATCCTAACCGCAGTGGGGCACGGGAGTGTGGGCGGGCTCCTCAGTCCCCGCCGTGGGTGGGCATCAGTGATCCTAACCGCAGTGGGGCACGGGAGTGTGGGCGGGCTCCTCAGTCCCCGCCGTGGGTGGGCATCAGTGATCCTAACCGCAGTGGGGCACGGGAGTGTGGGCGGGCTCCTCAGTCCCCGCCGTGGGTGAGTATCAGTGATCCTAACCGCAGTGGGGCACGGGAGTGTGGGCGGGCTCCTCAGTCCCCGCCGTGGGTGAGTATCAGTGATCCTAACCGCAGTGGGGCACGGGAGTGTGGGCGGGCTCCTCAGTCCCCGCCGTGGGTGAGTATCAGTGATCCTAACCGCAGTGGGGCACGGGAGTGCGGGTGGGCTTCTCAGTCCCCGCCGTGGGTGGGTATCAGTGATCCTAACCGCAGTGGGGCACGGGAGTGTGGGCGGGCTTCTCAGTCCCCGCCGTGGGTGGGTATCAGTGATCCTAACCGCAGTGGGGCACGGGAGTGTGGGCGGGCTTCTCAGTCCCCGCCGTGGGTGGGTATCAGTGATCCTAACCGCAGTGGGGCACGGGAGTGTGGGCGGGCTCCTCAGTCCCCGCCGTGGGTGGGTATCAGTGATCCTAACCGCAGTGGGGCACGGGAGTGTGGGCGGGCTTCTCAGTCCCCGCCGTGGGTGGGTATCAGTGATCCTAACCGCAGTGGGGCACGGGAGTGTGGGCGGGCTTCTCAGTCCCCGCCGTGGGTGGGTATCAGTGATCCTAACCGCAGTGGGGCACGGGAGTGCGGGCGGGCTCCTCAGTCCCCGCCGTGGGTGGGTATCAGTGATCCTAACCGCAGTGGGGCACGGGAGTGCGGGCGGGCTCCTCAGTCCCCGCCGTGGGTGGGTATCAGTGATCCTAACCGCAGTGGGGCACGGGAGTGTGGGCGGGCTTCTCAGTCCCCGCCGTGGGTGGGTATCAGTGATCCTAACCGCAGTGGGGCACGGGAGTGTGGGCGGGCTTCTCAGTCCCCGCCGTGGGTGGGTATCAGTGATCCTAACCGCAGTGGGGCACGGGAGTGTGGGCGGGCTTCTCAGTCCCCGCCGTGGGTGGGTGTCAGTGATCCTAACCGCAGTGGGGCACGGGAGTGTGGGCGGGCTCCTCAGTCCCCGCCGTGGGTGGGTATCAGTGATCCTAACCGCAGTGGGGCACGGGAGTGCGGGCGGGCTCCTCAGTCCCCGCCGTGGGTGGGTATCAGTGATCCTAACCGCAGTGGGGCACGGGAGTGTGGGCGGGCTTCTCAGTCCCCGCCGTGGGTGGGTGTCAGTGATCCTAACCGCAGTGGGGCACGGGAGTGTGGGCGGGCTTCTCAGTCCCCGCCGTGGGTGGGTATCAGTGATCCTAACCGCAGTGGGGCACGGGAGTGCGGGCGGGCTCCTCAGTCCCCGCCGTGGGTGGGTGTCAGTGATCCTAACCGCAGTGGGGCACGGGAGTGTGGGCGGGCTCCTCAGTCCCCGCCGTGGGTGGGCATCAGTGATCCTAACCGCAGTGGGGCACGGGAGTGTGGGCGGGCTCCTCAGTCCCCGCCGTGGGTGGGCGTCAGTGATCCTAACCGCAGTGGGGCACGGGAGTGTGGGCGGGCTCCTCAGTCCCCGCCGTGGGTGGGTATCAGTGATCCTAACCGCAGTGGGGCACGGGAGTGTGGGCGGGCTCCTCAGTCCCCGCCGTGGGTGGGTATCAGTGATCCTAACCGCAGTGGGGCACGGGAGTGTGGGCGGGCTCCTCAGTCCCCGCCGTGGGTGGGTGTCAGTGATCCTAACCGCAGTGGGGCACGGGAGTGTGGGCGGGCTCCTCAGTCCCCGCCGTGGGTGGGCATCAGTGATCCTAACCGCAGTGGGGCACGGGAGTGCGGGTGGGCTTCTTCAGTCCGTCTCCTCGCCTTCAGCTTTATTTGAAAACTTAAGGTTGTCCGGGCTCCTTTTTGCTCCTTTCTTACAATTGCTGACACTGCTGTGGACTTGTCTTAGTGGTTTATTGCCCCTCATTTGGTTATGCCTTGGTGATGACCAGCGCTCCTAGGTCAGGTCCTCTGGTCCCACCCCTTGGCTTCACGGATTAGGAAGCAGACCCAGACCGGCGCCATGACTTAGTGTTGGCCAGACGGGACAGCAGCCCAGTGGGCACAAGGGCTCTCTGGGTCTGTCTAGCCCAGGGGTCCCCAAACTACGGCCCGCGGGCCGCATGCGGCCCCCTGAGGCCATTTATCCGGCCCCCGCCGCACTTCCAGAAGGGGCACCTCTTTCATTGGTGGTCAGTGAGAGGAGCACATTGACCATCTCATTAGCCAAAGGCAGGCCCATAGTTCCCATTGAAATACTGGTCAGTTTGATTTAAATTTACTTGTTCTTTATTTTAAATATTGTATTTGTGCCCATTTTGTTTTTTTTTATTTTAAAATAAGATACGTGCAGTGTGCATAGGGATTTGTTCATAGTTTTTTTTTTATAGTCCAGCCCTCCAACGGTCTGAGGGACAGTGAACTGGCCCCCAGTGTAAAAAGTTTGGGAACCCCTGGTCTAGCCCTTGGGCTCCTTAACACTCGGAAGGGCATCTTGCAGGGGAGCAGACTGGGGAATGGGGTTAGCCCCGGGCTGGTGGCCTTAGGCTGGCCCTGGGACTCTGGCTGTGTGACCCCCAGGTTTGTTCCCTTTGGTGTGGAGTAAACAGGTGAGGTGGCTCCTTTCGGACAACATTCCCTTTTCAGGTCTGTCCGGCACTGAGCCACCTTCTTAGTGGCCTGACAATAGCCCCGTGATGGCCTCGCAGTGGGGGCCACTAGAGCCACGTGTTGGATCCCTGACCTTTTTCTGGGCGATTTCCCATGACCGATAACTCACAGTCTCTGTAAGTTAGCCCCGCGGGGGGCTCTTTGTCTTTTGAAAACAATGAAAAAACCCACCCCCAGCCCTGAACCAGCTGTCCTTCTGCTGAGGAATAGACAGAAAACCACAAAGAACAGGCGAGTAGTTCCGTGGGAAATCTCGGTTCAGTGAGATTAAAAATTAGATCTTATTCTTACCCATGAGCACCGGTGTCAGGTAATTGGGCAGGGGAACCTTCAGCGTTGCGTGCTAGGTACGAAGTAGTAACATTGGTTCAGTGTTGGGTATGTTCACTTTGTCCAGGAACAATGTATTCAGGGTCAGTGTATTTTGGCTGTGCTGCAGGGTTCTGGAAATTCCCAGGAGGAGAATTTTTTTTTTTTTTTTTTTTTTTTGTTATGTAACCCAGCACCAGTGACTGGGGGAGTAGTAGCACCTCGTGTCTAGTCATGACTTTAAAATCAGTTGATTCTGAAATTTTGCTTTTCAGAATTTTGATTGTTTGGAAAAAAAAAATCCTTTTAAGGTTTAAGGTAGACTTTTGCTTATTTTATTTCCTGTCCCCGAGGGACAGTTCTAGGGCGCTGATCTGCGCTTTACAAATGTTGATTTATTTACTCTTCAACCTCTCTAGGTAAACAGGGCTATCTATGCCTACTTTACAGATGTGAAAAGTGAGTGATCACATAGTAGCCCACGACTGGGAGAACACGGTGAGGGCCCCGGCCGGGTAGCTCAGTTGGTTGTTAGGGCATCGTTCGGATACGCCAGGGACATATCGATACCCAGTCAGGGCGCATACAAGAATCAACCAATGAAGGCGTGAATAAGTGGAACAACGATGTTTCTCCCTCTCTCCCTCTCTCTACCTCCCTTCCTCTCTCTCTAAAATCAATAAATTAAAAAAGAACATGATGGTAACATAGCAGATGGCTCGGCTTTGCCTCTGGAGGTCGGCGACCCCCGCTGGAGCTGCGGCAGGACCGCCTCCCTCCAGTAGGGGGAGCAGGAGAGCACAGTGCCTGTTGGACGTTCTGGTGGAGCAGAGGTGAAGATGTTTGGAGGGCACCCAAGCAGAAGAGGTCTGAGACGAGCGAGTGTGGAGTTTTCCTGCCAAGCCTCCGCGGGCACGTTTGCGTGGTGATCCGGGGTTCCCCATTCCGTTGTGCTCATTAAGTACACGCAACCGAGTTCTCCTGCTTGGGGAGGTCCAGCTGCTGTGGCGACCAGCGTCCAGTTCGCGAAGGGGCCCGGCACCAGGGTGACAGCCTCGGGACAGAGGTGTGGCGGCTGTACACGAAAGACACCCCGCGTACACGTGAAGGCACGTGCGTACACGTGCAAGTCAGCGCCCGAGAATGCCGCTGGCGGACGTTTCTCCCTAGGCAAAAACAGCGCACACTCATATTTATTGAGTGTCTTCATGTCTGACACTGTTCTTAGTGCTGTGCAATACATTAGTTAATAATTCAATAACTAATACCTCAATAATGCAACACGTTTATTAAAAAATCCCAGAGAGTGTAAATTAAACAGCACAGAAGGCTAGACGGTGTATATGTAGCTTCCCTGATAGAAGTCAAAATCTTAAGTGCCGTTCCTAGAGTTTTGTAATTCCCTATTTACAGGTGAAATTAACAGGCTAATTACAAATCATCCTTCACTGTTCATGCAGGCCAGCTCTCCCTAAGATGTAGATGGATGGCTTAATTGAAATTGCTTAACAAGGGATAACTCTTAACAGGAAACGTGTAGGGCGTTGTCATGGAAAATCTACCTAATCTTACTAAACAATACAGGAGATTTAAATGAAGTTAAAACATTGTTTTTCCTCAGTGGGAAGCTGGGATATTACCAATGCCCCTCTTTTCCAAATTGATTTATAATTTATAAACAGTTCCATGGCTTCTGCAGTTTGTTGGGGGGTTGATAAAGTTGATTGTAAGTTTATCTTGATGCTTCAATAGGTGAGACACATTTAATTTTTTTTTTTTTTTTTAAGAAAAGAGGAATACAGGTTGGGCTAGGGAGGGGACCCATCTGATCACGTTTGCTAGAAGTAAATGCCCCTTCAAAATTACTAATGTTGTACATCAGAACATACTGAAATATGTTAGAAGGTTTTACCTTTTAAGGGGAAAAGCAGGTAACCGGTAAAGACGCGGCTTCTCATGTGTGGAACCCAATTTTTCAGCTTTCAGCTTAGCTTGGTTTCACTGAACTTTCCGCAAAGTAGAATTCTACCGTATTTTTACTGTTTATCGTGCTTTTTTAGAATAAAAATAGCGAGTTATGACATTTACTCCGTCTTGGTAAATTAGGAGTAGAAGGAAACCAGATTGTAGGGCGAATGCGGAAACTCTTTGGAAGTTTTCGTACCTTGCAGGTTTTATAGCTCCCATCTGCAGATGCAGGCGACATACTCTTGATATGGAGAGACGTGCCCTGTGCCATTGCTGTGCCAGGCGCTGGGCCCTATGGGCCCATGTCCTGCCTTTGTCAACGTGATGGCTCATACGGGCAACTTGGGGATATTGAAAAGGCCCCTTAAGTCTTCACTGCAAATACCTTTGAAAATACTTGATCTCATTTATTTATATCATAGACGCACAAATGCTGATTGATGTGTATGTAGTGTTAAGGTCTGAGGTGGGATCATTGTTTCTCACTGTTCGGTACCTTTTCTACAGCTTAATAATTTACCTTCATTATCACCCCCTCTCAGCACCTGTGGCTCGACCTAGGCATTCTGGTGGTTTCCAGTGTTTCCGTAGTACAAACAAACCCTGCAACCAACACACCTCAGACATGCATTCTTTTAGTTTAAAATAGTCTTTTTACTTCAAAAAGTTGCTCAATAATTGGCTTCAACATTCTTTTGTGCTGATGACTGGGGTTGCTTGTGTTTGAATTCTTCCTCTTGTTTATTCTCGGGGTGTACACTCCAAAGTCTCACGTGGGACCGCCCTTCTGCCATGAATGCCGTTGAGCTTGAAGATGTGGTTTCTAAATTGAGACGTAAACAGGAACTTCTCTGGGGCGGCCCGATGAAGGGGTGACACTCAGACAGAGGTCTACATTGGGAAATGCCTCAATATGCTGTCTGTCTGTCTAGGCTGCTGATGGATGACACGTTAGCCCTGGCCAGGTAGCTCAGTTGGTTAGAGCGTCGTCCTGAAACACCAAGGTTGCAGGTTCGATCCCCAGTCAGGGCACATATGGAAGCGACTAATGAATGTAAATCTAAGTGGAATGACACATGTATGCTTTTCTCTCTCTCTCTTTCTTTCCCTTCCTCTGTCTGTCTGGCTGTCTCCCTAAAAGCAATTAATAAAAAAATTCTTTTAAAGGATAACAAATGAATTGTTGTTGAAAGACCTTTTAATCTGTTAAATTTGAAAAGGAATTTTGAGGTCATTGTTCACGCCTCTGCAGTTATGCAAGGGAATGCAGAGAGAGCCCATGCACCAGCTTCCCCCAAGAGTAACATCCTGTAAAACTCTGTTACGGTGTCCCAAGCGGGATGTCAACATTTGTACCACCAAGAGAGAGAATATTTTCATCAGTGGGAGGGGCCTTCTGCTGCCCTCATAGCCACGCCCACTTCCCCTGCCTCAGCCCCGCCCCCTTCTTCCCCTCTGGCCTCCAGAATGGCTGCGCCGTTTCCCATAAGCACCAGCTACGGACTGGAGACCCAGCTTCTCGGTACCCTCGCAGGCATTCCGTTCCGTCAGTATTTTCTATTTTAGCTATTCTGATAGGCAGGGAGCCGCATCTCATTGCGGACCCCTCCGTTCATCTAACCGGCCTCAGAATGTGTTCCCATCCATGGCCGGAGTTCCGGTGGTCCTTCCTCTGCGTTTAACTACTTATTCGCAGGAATGGGTCGGAAAGGGACTTGCTTGGGGCAGGTGGGGGGCAGGCAATGACGCCGGGTGTAGGTGGTGGTGCATGCAGTTGTACACTTGAAAAATGTATATAGTTGGGTGAGCCATGTCCACTCAATAAATTAAAAAAAAAAAAAAGGACAGAAATCATTGGACCTTTCTGGACAGATCACCCACTTCAAAGAAAGCTGCTCCCTGAGGGGAAGGGCCCAGGTGTCAGACTGCGGAGCCTGAGCCGGTGGGGGAAGCCCTCTCTGTTATTTGTGTTGGGGAAATGTCCCGGTTTGGGTATGTGTTTCAGTCCTAGGGCCTGTTTAGAATGGTTCGGAGGAGGACACTGTTCTCTGGCCAGTAACCAGGCCATGTCCCTGGTCACAGGGAGATCCAGCAGGTGCTGGGGGCCGTGGGTGGACAGAGCCCTGAGCGGTGAGAGCCACCTGGGGAACGTTCATGTCCTCCCGGACCTTTGCCACCCTAACCTTCTCCTATAAGTCCCTGGGAGGACTCCGTGCTGGGGTTCCGTATTGAAACGACACTATTTCTGGTTGTTGATGACATTCCCCGAGCCTGCCGGGCCATTTGGATACCCAGCAGCCTGCCCTGGACCCGTCAGCATTGTGAGTGGTCCGTCATGAGATCTGAGGGCGGAGGGTGTTGGGGAGGGCTCCCCTGTCCTGGCTCCCGGGAGGAATCCCCACTCGGCAGTGGGGCTCCATGTGCTGCCAGGGCACAGAGCTCGCTCCGTTTCACCTTCTTTTCTGGAACCTGCCTGGCCAGCCGAGCAGAAAAAGTCACCATGCCTGCCACCCCTTGCCAACCTGACTTTCCTGCGTGGCTGTACTAGCGGGTTGGGGAGAAAGGGCCCCCTGCAGCTTACCTGAGGAAATTACCTTCAAACAAATCCAAGCTCTGTTATTCACAGAGCCCCCCCACCCCAATGGCGTGCAGATGGTAGGTGACTCAATCCAGGAGAAGGGATCTAGGACAGGTTTGCTGGTAACATCTATAACCCTAGTGAGAAGTTACACAGCCCTCTTCTCACACTTAGAAAACGGGTCGAGAGTCTACTGTGTTTATTGATCTTGAAAAAGATGACTCTCTCAATCCCCACCGCTCAGGCATATTTCTAACTGAAACAAGTTCTACCGTAGGGACACACTGGAGAAACTTCTAGTATCTTCGGCCCAGAAGGGAAGACTTGTGATTCTCAGCTGGTTGTTTCTGGAAGGGGGACATGACTGCTTTTTGAATGAGTTAGGTGTGTTTTATACATGTGATGGACAAGAGCAATAAGGAGGCAGGAGAGAGATGGGAACGAGGCTCAGGGTTTCCTGTTGGCGATGGGGTGTGGGGTTCTCAGATCTGCCTCTGGGTCCCCCTAGTCACGTTCTGATGATGAAATGGGAGGTTTCTTTTCTTTTCTGATGTCCCTGACAGCTCTGGGGGCGGGGGCTGGGGCAGGGGAGACCATCCTCTCCCCAGGGACTGCAGGTCCTCTCCCCAGGGACTGCAGGCGAGCAGCCTGGAGGCTGGTCAGGAGCGGCTCTGATAACCTCTGTTTAAGACACATTTCTTTCTCTTTTTTCTTTTTCCTCTTCTAACCTGATTATTTCCTCCTTTCCTTTCCTTTCCTTTCCTTTTCCTTTTCCTTTTCCTTTTCTTTCTTCCCTCCCTCCCTCCCTTCCTCCCTCCCTCTCTCCCTTCCTCCCTCCCTCCCTCCCTCCCTCCCTCCCTCTCTCCCTTCCTTCCTTCCTTCCTTCCTTCCTTCCTTCCTTCCTTCCTCCCTCTCTCCCTTCCTTCCTTCCTTCCTTCCTTCCTCCCTCTCTCCCTTCCTTCCTCCCTCCCTTCCTTCCTTCCTTCCTTCCTTCCTTCCTTCCTTCCTTCCTTCCTTCCTCCCTTCCTTCCTCCCTCTCTCCCTTCCTTCCTCTCTCCCTCCCTCCCTCCCTCCCTTCCTCCCTCCCTCCCTCCCTTCCTCCCTCTCTTCCTTCCTTCCTTCCTTCCTTCCTTCCTTCCTTCCTTCCTTCCTTCCTTCATTCCTTCCTTCCTTCCTTCCTTCCTCCCTCTCTCCCTTCCTTCCTTCCTTCCTTCTCTTCCCCAAGCAGTGGGCCTCCTGTTTATTCCCTGCAGTTCCCCAACAGTTACTTCCAGCATCTGTTCCAGTTGCTTAAAGCAATTGAAGAGTGTTCTGCTCAGGGACCAGTGACACCTTATTTGCTCTTTTAACGGAGAAACTTGTTTTTCAGTGGCTTTTTTTTACAACTCCCTGCAGGTGGGCCATGCTGTGAAGGAGGCGAGCGTGTGGGCTCCTGCCTGCTTTTCTGGCTCCCTCCCCCAGCTCCCTCCCTGTCCCTTTGCCTTTTGTCTGAAGGGGAAAGTCAAACAGGCAGATCCCTCAGCCTCTTGCCTCTCGGTCGCCCACTTTTCACTTTGTGTGTAAGAACATAGATTATTTCTGGGTTCTGCCTTCTCTATTTATCTTTGAAAGAAAATAAAAACACTTCCACTATTTACAACAATACATTGTTCTAGGTCTGTACAATTAAGTGACTTGTTTTCTAGTTGGGACCTTGGGGCGATAAGGTTGATGTCAGCCAGTTAGCCTGTTGTTGTTGTTTTTTTAAAGGCAAAACCCCACAACCTTCACAGCGACTACCGCCATGCTCATTACGTAGGTAGCACGTCTGGTGTCCAGGAAGCCTGATGTCACGATGCCGGTGTCTGTGGTCGAGGGGGGTGTCCGCCCTCCCGGGCTGGCTCCCCACCACCCAGCTCCCGACTCCTAGTCCTCTTCCTGGAGGAAGACGGGTGCCTGTCATTTGAGAATAGAAAATTCCATACCTTACCAAGAAGGGGATAGGCCATTTCTTCAATGTAATTATATGTGACCATGACTTTTAAAGTGAACCTTTAGAGTGATGCCGTTGAAGGCTTTTTTTTTTTTTTAAATTGGGAAAAGTTTTTAAAATTGGATGATCTTATAGCTAAATAAGAAAAATTAAAAAAACAAAAAACCCAGGCTGTGCAGGGCATGGGTTCTTAAATCTTGAGACCTGGGCAGGTAAGCCAGGGGCTCTTCCGTGGCCTTGAGGGTCCTTCCCTTTGCTGAGGGGGGATGTCTGTGAGCAGGCACTATTGGAGGGAGATGTCCAGACGGGGCCTTCTGGGCCTCAGCTCAGCGGAGAAGAAGAGTCCATACACTGAAAACAACCCCGATTGGTTTTGGGTGTAATCTGTCGGATAACCTTTAACATTCAAGACTTAGCCAGAGAAAATGTATCCAAACTGTTGAGTTTCTGTGGCTTGCATCCTGGGACTTGGTCCCCTGACGGTATTCTGTGTAGGAACAGGAGGCTGTGGTCTACTCAGGTTTGGATGGGGATAGGGGATAGATGAGGGACATGAAGGGAGAGATTGTACTTGGCCATCGCGGTGTGCCTCATGGCACGTCTGACATCTTAGGGGAATGTGCGTGCCGTGACACTGCAAGCCCGGGGGCTGGCTGTGGGTTTGTACAAAATGAGAGGAGCACATGGTGACCCGTGTCCTGGCCTGGAAAGGTGCTCATTGCATTTCTTTTTAATTTAAAAGGCATGTGAAGGAGCCCTTGAAGGTCCTCTCTTCCTCCCTTTCCTTCTAGGTGACCAGTCCCTTCATAGAAAGGGTTGTGGCAGATTTGCGTAGAGAACATATTTGGGGAAGTTTGTCTCAAATTCAGTATGTGCCATGCAAAGGTCCTGTGGTGCAGTTCATGGGTCAGGGCAGCATTGTCCAAAGACCTGGGAAGAGTGCTGGCCCCGGAGCCTAGAGAGTCTAGGCTTTGCTATTTTTATGGGCCCAGCAAAGTCTCTGGCCTTTCTGGTCTTCCTGCTGTAAGATCTCTGTTTGGTCTTTGGGTTCTGATGGGATATATAAAAAGCAGAAAAGGGGTTGACCAGAATCTTCCCCTTACACAGATAAGAAGAAGAAAAAAGATAACAGCTTTAAAACCAACCATAAAACTTTTACCATCTCATAAAACCCATTTGTTTTTCTTTCACTTCTGGTTGAATCATATAAAGCTAATCAGAATATTGAGTTTTTCTACCGTAAGTATATGTATTCAAATTCATTTACCTTAGAATGCTTTAAAGAAAAGCAGAAAATCATTAAGAACAGATCATTTTCTTTTCTATATTCTTGATGCCTCACAGCCAGATAACTATAGTTATATACAAAACCGTATCTAAGCCTCCGTAAGACTGAATCTTGTCCCAAAACTTTCTTTAAGGAAGTTGTCACAGCTGCTAGTTTGCACTCAGATGGTTTGGTGATGGTGGATATACACAATTAGAAATTGCTTGACAATGCCTAATGAACCACTGACCTCATAAGTGTTAAGACACATTCTTTTAGTGCCTAAAATTCATGCGTCCTCAAACTAGGCCCCCTGAGGCCATTTATCCGCCCCACCCCCCGCACTTCCGGAAGGGGCACCTCTTTCATTGGTGGTCAGTGAGAGGAGCACTGTATGTGGCGGCCCTCCAATGGTCTGAGGGACAGTGAACTGGCCCCCTCTGTAAAAAGTTTGGGGACCCCTGGCCTAAATCATCATCTTGTGGTGCCCAGAAAACCTTGTGGGCGTGACCACCCTTGTGGGCATGACCACCCTTGTAGGCTGCTATATGTTTTGTCACATGAAACAAATGTTACTCTGGGATCTCAAAAGACTTTAAGAAAGCAACAACGGACTTATTTTGTAGCGTTTCCATTAATAAATGATATTGCAGTTGTTATTTTAAATTTATTACTAACCTTAGTAAGGAGTTTACTTTGTATTACATGTTACTAGTAAATGGACGAAGTCAGGGAAATTTGGCAATCTGTTCAAACAGATTAAAATCCTTATCTGTGACTTACCGTGTCACCTAAGACTTGGGATCTGTAAAAAAAAAAAAAAAGAACATTTGCCAACCCAGAGCACCCATTGGTATCACAGGTGGGCAAACCATTTTACGATCGGATCTCAAATAAACTTTACGTATGAAACTAGGAAACAGTATGCCCAGTGAAAGAAGTCAGTCTCAAAGGACCGCCTTCCATTTGTCTGATTCCCTTTGAAGTTGGTAACAATGCCTTGTCACCGCTCAAGGCTGGCAGGAGTTAGGAGCCAGAGTCCCCGTGCTAGAAGGAGTCCAAGTTCACAGGCACCTCTGCCTGCAGTTAACAATGTGCGCAGTGATGCCCAAATGGGAGGTGGCACATTCTGGGAGCCTGTTGTGTGACACAGACACAAATGATGGGTTTTAGGGGTGTGCTGTGGGGGGCAGAGGAGAAGGGGAGGACTGGCGGAGTGAAAATCTGCTGGGACAACTTCCTGCGCACAGTCTGGACAGAGCGCCTCACCTGGAAGGGACAAGGCGGAGGACGTGGCTAGGAAGACTCAGGGTGAGCACAGTTCTCCCCCTGGAAGGGGCCAACGAGACAGTAAATGGAGAAATCTCTTTTTGTCCTCCCTATTACTGAAAAAAAACCCCCAAAACTCACTCCCTGTAGAATACTTGAGTCACAAACCTTTACGTTTGTTTTATATGAATAGCTGACGGTTCTCGCCTCTCAAGCCCTCTCCTATTTATTCGCTGATCTAAATGAGCGTGTCAATTGGTGGAATATCGTCAGTGTAGGGGACGTGAAATGTAAGCCTTCAGTTGATGGCTGCTTGGTCTCAGGGAGAAGGTGGACGACGGACGTCCACACACATGCCCATCATTCTGTGACCTGAGCGTTTATGAGGCACTTAGACTGATCTGGAGAGACAAGGGCACCTGCAAGTGAGACTCGTCTTTGGAAATGTGGGAGGCAAATTAGGAAAATCTTTCTCATTTTAAGATGTGCTTTTCTAGTTTTTTTTTGTTTTGTTTATCAGATTTATTGGGGTGACATAGGTTAGTAAGATTATATGAATTGCAAGTGTACGATTCTCTAACACATCATCTGTACCCTGTGTTGTCTACTCACCACCCCAAGTCACTTCTCCCTCCATTACCATAAAATGTGCTTTTTGATTTGATGTCTGTTCGGAAAGAGGCTTTTAAAGTTATATAAAGTTTTTTTGTTGTTAATTGGGCTCAAATTTATAATCAGATTACTTTTTATAATTTAGAAAGTAAATTTAATGGGGTGACATTGATCAATAAGTATATATATATAAATTTTATATATATAAGGTCTATATATAAGTTCTGTCCGTTTTTGGAATAAAACAAAATACAAATTTTTCTTACCGCCCATAAACTTTATTAAATAATATAATTGCCATTATTATTAATGATTTCTTGCCAGCGTGAGGGCAATGTGTATATCCCATTTTTGAAAAATGTTTTATCTTTTGATGCGAAAAATCGAACCAGTGCTTGTTTGATACCTTCTTCATTTTTGAATTTTTTTGCCCTTCAAAAAATGTTGTAAGGACAAAAACAAGTGATCGTCGGAGGGTGCTAAGTCCGGGGAATATGGTGGATGCGACAGACATGCTTCTGTAGCATTTCTTCCTTGTTGAAATTCGTAAAAATTACAGTGGCGTACATGAACTTTATCAGTAGCCATGGGTACACTATGGCTTCACACATAAGACTAATAATGTGAATCAACTTTGTTTTAGTTAATTTGCTACGTCAGTATGTATACATTAAGTGATAAAAACAGAGAGGCACACATGCGCCAAATAAACATGTGCTTACGTGTCGAAACTTGTTGTGATAGAAACGGACAGAACTTTCCGGTAGACCTTATATTTACAAAGCGGATTTGAACATCGATTCGTAGACTCGCTGTCTCCGCGAGGCAGGTGGCATTCTGATTCATCCAATACCGAGTCCCATCTCCCAAGGGACAGCGTGTCCTCCACAGGACTTCTTGAAGACTGCCAGACACAGGTTGGCTGTCCTGGGGTTGGAACCCACTCGTCCTTGGGGTTCAGACTGAACCCATTTCAGAGCCCGTCGCCAATAGTTGTTGGGGAGAAGCTTCAACTACCAGGTCCTCGGAGTCCCTGTGAGCTCTTGAACTGGGCAGTGTGCCTGGTCTCTGGTCTCTCTGGGAAGTAAGAATCCCATGCTTCCCGTCCCTCATCGTTTTAAGGCTTGAGTCTTCAACCTTGTTCTGTAGACATCAGCGTTTGTACGGTGTAACCTTTGACCTTCTACCCTCGCTCCCAGGCTAGGACCCGACGGGTTCTGGATTAGCGTTGTTACCAGTTTGGACCAGCAGTCACACATCTTTCCCTTTGACCTTCACCTCCCTGGGGGTCGGCTTTAGGGTGAATCACCATCTGTTGATGTATGAACACAAAATGATGTGAAAACGAATTACCTTTTACCCTCCCATCCATGGGTCAAGCAGACGGAGAAGGAATCAACCCTTACAGCCTTAAATCGTAAATTATTTAAGAAATAGCTGAAAGGTAAGTTTATATTTAACTGAAGTTTAAAAAGGTGGTGTGAGAGAGGGTGATGGGAAAAGAAAGAGTCACTCAGAAAACTCCCTTTTGATTCGCACGCCGTATTATTTTAACTTTGTCCTCGAAGCTTGGTTAAATAGCCCTGGGTTTTATGTCTTACAAAATGGATCCCCCCACCTACTAGCAAGTTAAAAATTTACCAAGACGGAGATGATTACGTAGGCATTGCGTGTTTTTTGAAGACAACGCTCTCACTTGGACAAGTGCATTTTATATGTGCCATTTCCTGAGAACCGTTCCTTCTGGGTGGAACATGCCAGATATTTGGGGTAGCTTCCTAGCATGGTCCATGCTTTCCTCCTGGTCATTTGCAGCCCCCTTTAAATTACCTTTGGGAAAAAAAATAAACAGACGACCCTTAAGGTTTATAGGGTACGTTTGGAATATCGAAAATACTGAAGATTTCAAAGGATGGGGCCAGTACCTCTTCAATCTGGTTTGCACCCGTCTTGGCCTCGCAGAAAGACTGTGCTTTGTTGACTGTCCCAGCAGGTGGCCCGGTGATCTGCACGGATGTGGTCCGTGGGCATCCCTACCACAGGGAGAGGTATCTCTGTACGAGGAGAGTGGCCACAGGGGACGCGGGCAGTGCGTGGGCCAGGCATTGCATAGGGCCCTGTGCCAGGGGAGGGGTGTGTGTGGGTGGCATCACTGGGTGTGCTGGCTGGTTGTGGTAGACCTTCCTCTGTATGTGTGTGTGTGTGTATCTGTGTGTGTGTGTCTGTGGTTTTGTTTAGGATTTTCCAATGAAAACCCATCTTCTTACTTTTGGAAAAATTCCAGTCCAGTCGAGAGAGTCACTTGCCCCCGGACAGGTCACAGGAGCAAGAACTCAAAGGCAGGCGAACCTCCCGTTTCTTCAGCACACGTGCTCGGAGCCTCTGAGCCACGAGGGGCGCTGTCCGGAGCTGAGGGTCCTGCAGGGAACAGCAGACTGAGATGGTGTGGCCCTGGAGCCTGCGTTCCCAGGGGACCGATTCTGTCCGCCAACGGGCATCACCCCTCTGGTGACTCTGAACGTCACCTCTGTGGTCTTGCTTAGCAACGGCGGTCTCCCAGCGTGTCCTTGGTGATACTCATTTGATTACTTTTCTGACATAGGAGTTAACTTACTAAGAATGCCTTTTGTCTATCCTCTCTCTCTCTCTGCCCCTCCCCCGCCCCCAAGCTTTCCGAGCACGGGGGTCTTTCTGTTTTTCTCACACTCGTCTCCTAAGCACCCAGCAGAGCCCCCTTGTCACCTCTTCAGTCAATGTTTGCTGAACACGCGGTCACATGGGACTTGTTTGCACTCTCTCCCTCACGGATCTATTTGGAGTTCTGAGAGTGACTCTCCCTCTGAAAGTCTGAGGGGGTCCCGGGGTGGCTGAGCCTGCACCCACCTCATCAGTGGGGTGCTGTTGTGTGGGAGGCACACCCCACAGTTTTCACAGCTCTCTCCCCTCCCCCTTATCTGTGTGGGTAGGGGGCAAAGCGCTGTGCCCACAGAGTCCCGTCGGGTGGTTCCTGGCTTGCCGCGGTCGTGACCACAGTTCCGTTAATGCAGCACCTGCTTTCCCAGTGACCTGGCAGGGTGATTTGTCCAATGCAGGGAAGGCACCTGATGCCTTTGCTGCACAGGAAGCGCATCCCAGGCTCTGGGAGGTTGGCCCCGGCCCCCGGGCTGTGCGCGGGGGCCCCGTCCTCGAGTGGCCGTCACCCGGGCAGCCGGGATGAGAGCCCGGTAAAGCCCACTCAGGGGGAAGGTAAACCTGACACCCGGTGTTTGGACAGGTAGCTCCGTGCAGGGACTTGGGCTGTGCGTAGTGTCGCTCCTCTGGGGTGACAGATGTCAGGCTGTTACTTAGTAACTCAGGTTTGTTTTCCGTTGCGCCCTCGTCTTCTCGGGACCCCGAGCACTTCCCCCACATCCGCGGAGAGCCGGTCCAGTCGGTGAGGCGTCTCCAGGCGCCCAGGGTGTCTCACTCCGAGAGCACCTGCACACTGAACCCCCCCGCCCCTCCCGGTCCATGCTCTTCGTTACAAGAATTCACTGTCAGCATACTGTTCATTCAGAAAACACGGGTCACATGCTCAGAGGCAGTGTGACAGCCCTGGGGGGAGGGTGCAGAGATGGACGAGGCCAAAGCCTGACTCACAAGGAAACATCTAGAGGCAGAAAGACAGTCAACAAGTAACAATCCAGTGATAGGTGCTGGGGGACACGTGGCGTGACTGGTGGGCCTGGGAAGTGTGGGGTCTGTCTCTCAGAGAAGGACTTTCTGAGGAGGAGCGTTGGCTCTGGGACAGGAGTCGGCCCACCGAGGACGTGGGGAATGGTGGAAGGTGACCCCAAGGCAGGCCGGCTCTGGGGGCTGGGGGACAGGGCCGTTTCTTCACAAGTACTGGTCACCAGCCTGCGCCGGCATCATCCTCGGTGCCGGACCAGAGTGCTGGGCTCCACAGGGACCCTGCCTGCACGGAGCTCTGGGTCCAGTATGGACGGGGTGGGCGCCCTCGTCCCTCGAGTGCTCACAGAGGGGTCTGGCGAGGAGGCGTTTGGGCAGAGACCCTGAGGAAGGGGTGTCGTGGGCTGGAGGTCGGCCGTGGGGCATGGCGGCTGTGGTTAGGACCGTCGCTTGGACCTGGGCAGGGGATGGCCGGGCTCTGAGCAGAGGACTGACAGGAGCTGTGCCACAGTGACTACTTAGATGACACAGATGACACGGTAGGGGACATGGTAGGAGGTGGCTGTCACAGTTCAAGGCAGAGAAGATGCATCTTAGACCGGAAGGTGATGGAGACCGCGGGGGAGCAATTGGAGTCGGGAATTACCCACAGTGCCCGTGGACACCCAGGGTGCCGTGTCTGGGATAGAGGGCAGAGGAGGAGGGGCAGGCAGCTCGTGGGGCCGGCAGTGGGCGGGGCCGGCAGTGGGCGGGGCCAGAGCCCAGGGACCGCACTGAAGAGTCCACACCTCGTGCTGCGTGTTGTCAAGTCAGCAGAGGGTTTAGACAGGGAGACGAGAGGACAGAGTGACAGTATTCGTGACAGCAACTAGCATGTATTATATGTTCACCTCTTACAGCAACCCCGTGGGGGTCAGTTCTGTCGTCCCACCCATTCTGTAAATGAGGAAGCTGAGGCACAGAGGGGTGAGCTAATGGGCTCAACAGCACACATGTAATTAAGGCCAGCCTCCTGTGGGGACGTGAGCGTGTGTTTGGGTAACGGTGCCCACACCCAAGGGCCACGGGAACAATTAGATGATTAACAAGAGAGGCTTGGGAGTGGGACCAGAGACAGTTTAGGTATTAAACTGTGATGAAATCCTTATCCATTTTATGACCTGCACCCTCTCCTGCCAGGGACCTCTCCAGACTGACCGTGAGTCCCTGGCCCTGATGTCCCTTACCTGTCACATGTGTTCACGGCCCCAGGAAATCCCCGGGGCGCCCAGGCCGGCAGTGCTCCACACAAGAGCACTCACACGATGGCTAGAGGCCTGAGGCAAGTTCAGAACAGGCGCCTGGGCCCCCGGGCGGCAGCCACCAGAAGGTGCGGGCAGTCCTTCACCAGCTTGGCAGCTTGGCATCCTTTCTCCAATAACGTGTTTATTTTGCTCTCCGCTTGTTATCTTGACTTTTTTTTTTTTTTTGCCTTTGAAGTGGTTATAGCGTTATTGCGATTTAATCACCGCGCAGGCTTTTTCAGAAGATGCATTTGCTATCTTTAAATTATTTTCTTGTTTCTTTGTCTGTCAGTCCCTGGGCGCAGGCGGAGGGGGCTGCCCGGGGTGGTTGGGTTGGCGGGCTGGGGGTGGGGAAGGCGGGCGGACCACTGTTTACAGAAGGAGAGCCCCACGGGCTTCAGTTCCCGTCTGGGGTGCCCAGCAGAGAGCGTGCAGGAACTTGAAGCCCTCGTTCCCAGCGCCGAGGAGCGGGGTGGGGTTACAGGGGTGAGGTGGTGTTCAAGTTTGTATTTTCTAGAAACGGACCCGACTTTTTCTCCCCCGCTCCACCTGTGAGATTGTGAGGTGCTTATTTGCGTTTTGCAAGAGTCAAGAAGGGGGTACCCGTGAATAGATCTGATCACCTGGTCCCTGGAGAGAATTTCTGTCTCCATTCGCCCAAATACCGCTCTGGGATTAGGGTTTAATGCCCTGCTTCCTGGAGCTCTGATCCTATGGACTCCTTGTACTGAAAACCATCCCTGGTAAATGAGATCATGCTCACTCATGTTCAGACCTTATTTTGAAGAGGATTGAGTCTTTCAAAAAAAAGAAAGAATAAGAAGAAGAAGGGTAGCCTCTCGTGCCCCGTGGTGGTCTCTGACTTTTCGAAGGGGCTGTGTGCTTCCTCAGGACTGTCGCGGTGCAAGAACCAGCCTCCTTGGGCTGGGGGTGGGGGTGGTGGTAGGTGGTGCTACACCCTTTCCCCGGATGCAGTCTGTCGGCTGTTCATTGGCTTGGTTTATAGCTTTCAAAAGTCGTATCAAGAATTCAACTTGGACCTTCCCGCCCAGGATTTCTAGCGTGGCTATGTCAAGTTCCAGGACGGTAATGTCCCTTTAAATGCAGACAACTAAAGAAAATCTCAGCTCTTCTAGGAAAGCAGTGCCACCTGCACCCCAGTGTGGTCATCCTTTAGATCAGGGGTCCCCAAATTATGGCCCGCAGGCCGCATGCGGGCCCCTGAGGCCATTTATCCAGCCCCCGCCGCACTTCTGGAAGGGGCACCTCTTTCATTGGTGGTCAGTGAGAGGAGCATAGTTCCCATTGAAATACTGGTCAGTTTGTTGATTTAAATTTACTTGTTCTTTATTGTAAATATTGTATTTATTCTCATTTTGTTTTTTACTTTAAAATAAGATATGTGCAGTGTACATAGGGATTTGTTCATAGTTTTTTTTTATAGTCCGGCCCTCCAATGGTCTGAGGGACAGTGAACTGGCCCCCTGTGTAAAAAGTTTGGTGACCCCTGCTTTAGATAAACCAGCGACCGTCCGCCCCTGCCCCCCACCCTCCATTTTACCAGCCAGGAGGGGCCTTTGATTTTCATTTTCTCTGAAGTGTTTAAATGACAGGGAGGTGAGAAGACAGGGTGTGACTCAGCAGATGGGAATTCTTTTCATAACAGGCCGGGCGTGCGGCTACCAACAAACAGCTCTGCAAACCGTCCCTTGCCCGCCTGCGTGGGTGACGGTCCAGGAGATCCAGAGACATCCCGGCAGAGGCACCCTTGGTGGCGAGCCCGCCGGGGTGGGGAGCAGGCCAGGCGGTCTCTCTGTTTCCTGCTGTTTGCCCTCTGGTCTGGGAGAAGGCAACACGCACCCGGGCCGGTGCCCGCAGCTCCCGGGCTGGCAAAGCGGGCGTTTTATGAATGAGGCCCGGAGGGGGGAGGACGGGGCTTTGTTACGCCAGTGGTTGGGTCGTGTGTTTCATTCACTCCCGGCCATTGGGTTGAGCGGGGCTTCACTGCAAAGGACCTTGTTGAACGTTCTTGATGCAGACGAGCCATCTCCCCACGCCTGGGCCGCTGTTGTTGGTAGATCAGAACACTAACCATGTATGGGCATTCATATGTACATATATTTTTTAAGTGTTTGCTTATTTCTTTTGGGGGAGATCCCAGGGAAAGGGGGAGAGAAGGCTTTGTCATCTGAACGGGGGTCTTGGTTATTTCTCTGTTCCACCTGCTGCTACTGAAGAAGAGTCTCTGCTCAGAGCTGGTGGAGCCTTGAGGTTGGGTGTGGTGGGGGCGGGGAGGAGGGGACAGCTACCTGGGGTCTGCCCAGGTCTTTAGTGCCACCTTCCCAGCCCTGTCCCCTTGTCCTGCTCCCAGTGGACAGCTCCTTATTTGTGGCACCAGAAGCCCCATTGTGTGGCCACCAAAACCCGATTGGAAGCTGGGTGACAACCCTGTTGTTACCCCCCAGTATCCCTTCCCCCACAGCTTCTTGCTGGGGCCCGAAGGAAGAGGGCCAGCATTGTCTTGGCATCAATGAACCTCTGTCAAAACAAACACCAGAGAAGGGGGGTGGCCTGGCCAGAGCTGTCCCCTGCGGACCCCCGACAGTGGAGGGCGACACTGTTCAAAAAGAGCACCCCAAGGCCTGGCAGGACTTTCCCATGGGGACCATCCTGGGTCCAGAGGGCCAGCCACCCCCCAACCTAGAGCCAACCCCAAACCGGCCGCCTACCCACGGCACCCTTGGAATGCTTCCCCAGGTGGGGCACGCACGGTTTCGGCAGGAGAATGACCGCCTGGGGCATCGTGGCTATGCGTATGGGGTGTCACTGTGTTGTCAAGTTGGGCTGTCCCCAAAGGCTGAGCTGCCCTCCTCTCAGGTGGACACTGAAATTATATAGTCAGAGAGGTCCAAGCTGGTTTTTTCCCCCAATTTCTAAATAGGAAACTCCCCACCCATTGCTAGCACCCCAACCTGGGTGCTTTAAGACATCCCACACCTGACATCACGGGGAAAGACTGTCCAGGTGCGCTGAGCATCTTTCTTTCACTCTATGATTTGATGTTAGATAACCAGGACTGGCAGTGACCCCGAAGTGCCACCTCCCGATGCTGGCACGAATGCACAACGTCGCCGGCCGGGGTTGCTTTCCTGGCGGCCCCGGCTTCTCCTTTGTGTGGGTGTCGTGTGTTCCATGACCACAACGTTGCCCCTCTTGTACCCCGAGTGCCACATCCGGGCTGTTCCAGGCGTGGGCAAGGCAAGCTGGGTTTTTCTCCCACGAAAAGGGAGGCAGGATGGGCGCTAGGTCATCCCATTGCTGCCACACCGAAGTCAGGCACCAGAGGGAGTTGGCATGGGTCCTCATTGCTGAGTCGCTCCCTCTGGCTAATAGCTGACTAGGTGTCATGGTGTCAGGCATCCTGAGGGTCTGAATTAAAGGCGCACGTGCCATTTGGCTCCAGGTACAGGGATGGTTTGGCCTTGGCATCCTGTGGGGTCCTTTCCTGGTTAGAAAAAAAATAGTCATGGTGAGCTGAAGCCAGGCGTGACTGGCAGGTTCCAAGGCAGGATTCTGGTCTCATTGCTGACAGTGGCAGGTCACTTAAGCCCACAGTCCAGGCCCTTGGGTACTTCCGGACTCAAGGAAGGAGGACTGCAATGAGAAATCAAAGGAGGACCGGACGGAACATCCTAGAAGGAGATGGAGAAACATTTTGAAAGGGGCGAGGCGATGTTAGGAGACTGAGGTGTTGTTTGCTGCCTCACCGGCGACAAAACCCTTTAAGTAGAAGGAGCCCAGGCACACTGGACAGTCCAGGGCTGTCAGCAATCAGGGTGGTCGACCACACTTCCCAAGAGATGAGTAGAAAATGGCGGAGGGAAGGTAAAGCTGGACAGAGGGAGTTTTTGTTTTTCTTTTCTTTGGCTTGAGGGGTGGGGATGGCCGGGCTTGGGCCAGAACTTCTCAGAGCAGAAAGGTTTTCAGAGCCACTTTGACCAATAGCAACTTGGCAGAGCAGAGTGGATACAAGCTTCGGACTTGGCTCCTTGGAATACAAGTGCCACTTACTTGTGTGCACAAATTCACATTTACAGAACGCACCCTGTCTGTGTACATGTAAACATCGCCATGTGCGCCATCTTTGTCTAGCTTTGTTGAAACGCCTTTTTGCTTGAGTTGGTTTCCCAAGCAATGGAAGCTCCCTCCTTGAAGAACATAAGATATTTAAAAATTCTTTTCTCTGGTAATTGTTACTGATTGACAGCACTTTGGTGCCTTTAAATAATGGATCATTTTCTTGGTAACCTGGGGCCATGTTACGAAACCTCAGAATACGTTACCACGTGGGACTGCCAATTTTTTTTTTTTTTTTTTAAGTAAATGGCCTCAGAGAGCTACACGTGGTTACATCTGATTCCTTTTTTCGTGACTCTTGTGTATGTAAGGGTTGTGCTTTCTGATCTGGGGCTAAGTTTCTATCTCTCGGTAAGATAGAAAACTGTGGATTTTTGTAAATGGTTTTCCGTGAGGCTCAGAGGACTCAGGCAGTGGTTTTGCTGTTGGCATTGGGTTCCAAGTGCTTCACGGTTGAGATGCTAGAATGCTGTCCATCAGATCCATGGAGCATTACTGTAAACATGTACGCAGGTATGAAGTCCAAATGGGAAGGCTTCCTCCTTAATGGTTTTAGATGTCTTGTTTTGAACTGCATCCACTTTTATCGTTCTGGTTTTCTCCTCCACATTCGCGGGCTTCGGCATGTCAGACCCCATAGGAATTTGGGGGTTTCTTTATCTTCTTTTTCCTGCCTGTCCCTTCTTACGGTTTTTTTTTTTTTCCGCAGGTGGGCATTGCGCTCCCTAGAATGAAAAGTAAATGTGACGTGTAGCATTCTGTTGCTTAATTGTTCGCTTCCCTTTGAGGTTGACGCTGAAGTAATTGATTTTTTTTTTTTTTAATTGTAGCTAAAACACAATGAGAAAGCGGTTTCCTGCTGTGTGTGTGTTTGTTTTTTAAGCTGGATTCAGTAACTCGAAAGTAATTAAACATGTTCTGATTGCAGGAATAGATTTCTACCCCACAGTCATGGGTCAGACCAGCGGGGCTCACGTATGCTAGCTGGATGGGATAGAAGAACACCAAGGTCATGAACAGCCTGTTTGGTGCAGTTATTACGTTATTATTCATGACGGGGAATATAGACATCTTTTCTCTGTAGTTCTAGAAGGCCAGCGGATGTCCCATCCAAGTGTTATCGTGCCATTTTGCTGGGTAATCTTCCCCTCCTCTGCAGGTAGCCAGTACTCCATGGACCAGTGTGGGATGAAGGTAAGACATTGAGGGAACCAAGGAGGCCACAAGGGAAGGAGGAGATAGAAAGAGACCTGTTTTTCTTTTTAAAAGGAGGAAAGTAAGTAGTTTGATTTATTGATTGAGCTTTGAGAGGAGGCAAGATGAGGGACACTCCAGGGTGGGTAGAGTGGGGAGTCACCGGGGTTGGGGGTGCCGTGCTCACACTGTATGTGTGTGATCGTGAGTTAGGGAGGAGTGTGCTGAGACCACTCGAACAACACTTGCTCTAACGCATTGGTTCGCAGAGGCCGCGCGCTAGAGAGTATCTTTATAAGAAGTGGTAGATTCTCATGGAAAGGAAATAAGAGGGTCATTACTCACTCGAGTTTGAGATCATCCTTCCACTCGAGGATGTTTTCTCTCCAGGTGGTTTGATGTGTCAGGTTCAAGCTGAGATGAGTCAGGATGCCGCATCTCGAGGGATGGGCGGAGCGTCGGGGGGGGGGGGGGATCGCAGAGGCGGGCAGCTTCAGTGCCATGGGAAGGCACTCCTGTTTGAACTTGCCGCAGTCTGAGTGGGCAGGCTCAGCGAGACGTTGAGGGAAATTTGGGGTGGGCCTTGTTCCCCCCACCCCCTCCTGAAGCCGACTTGCGCTTTGGGCGAAATGTTTCTCATCTTTCACAGAGCTCGTGCTCTTTGGAGACTTGTTCTCCCTGAGGTGTGCCCCCCCCCCACTCCCCACCTGAGTCTGGTTAAAGCAAGAAGCCCAGACTTCCATGTGGCACTCTGCATTTTCACGCTCCTTTGTGCTTGTCCCTTCCGGAAGGCGACAGCGTGTTTACTGGCATCTTTGTGCATGCGTGTGCGTGCGTGCGCGCGCGTGTGTGTATGTGATTCAAGGCACTTGGTGTCCTCCCCCCATCACCCCCAGCACCCCTGAAATGCAGCCTTCCCAGTCTGTTTCTACTGTCCTATAAGTAGCAATCTGTGGTAACTCCAGGAGGCTCAGGAAGGAGCACTTGTTTTCTGTGTCTTGTTTAACCAGTTACATTTTAAACCATGGTCCTTAAACTCTAAGATCCCACAGGAGCCCTGCTACTGTTTTGTGAGCTTGAAAGGACTCAGACATCCGTTTGCTCCCCAGTGGATGCTGGGACCAAAACCATTTCTAGTGGTTCTGTGAGCGGATTATGGGAGACAAACGCGTGTCTGGTCCTTTGAGCTCGACAAGCACCCACTGTGTGCTTCCCCCAGCTTCTCTGCAGGCGGGATATTGGGTAGAATTTGTTAGACCTGGGGACCAAGAAGGGGGCGGGGCGGAGACCGGTGGGGAGAGCGTGGACCCACACATGTCCCCGTCCAGCCTCTGGGTCCTGTCTCCTTCAGGCTGCTGTTTGAGCCTGTCCTTGCCTTACGTGTTCCTCTGGTTTAATGAACTAATCAGGAATGTTTACGGGAGGGCCGGGGTGGGTTAGTGGTTAGCCAGTGATGTAGTGAGCCCCGGGAGCAGGTCAGCAGTCATCGTTTGTTTTCTGCATCCCAGAAAGGGGCAGAAAGAGCCGCATGCCCCCTGCCAGCCCTCCCCGCTCCACTCCCACCGGATCCCTGGGCTCTAGGAAAGAACGCCTTCCCTTCCCAATGCCACGTCCAGCTCCCCGCGTGGTTCTGGGAACAGGGAGGCTTCCTTCCCATGGTTGCAACAAGCACTTCTATGGCTCGGTCGTGAGCACTGCAGCACAAAGCACAGCTCCGCCCACTCCCAGTCCCCCAAGCTGCCTTCTGGTCCTTGGAAGGTGAGAGGCCAGCCTGGACCAAACGTGGAAAAGGGATGTGGGAGGAAGGGCCAGCCTCACCCTGGTGATGCGTCCAGCAGGGGTGCAGGAGTCTCTAAGGAGGTGGGACTCGCGCTGTAACGCCTTATCCCTCTGCTACGCCTGCGTGGGAGGGACACAGGACAGCCCGAGTTCTGTGCGACGTCCTCCCTGACCTGAGGACACTTGCTGGGGGCCAGCTCGCTGGCCTCGGTCTCCAAGCACTGCGTGCGCCAGCGTCTTCGGGCTGGAAACACCACCCTCCCCTCCCTTCCTCTGTTTTTCCATAGGAGCTAAAAAAATAAAATAAAATTAGAAATTCAAAGTTCTGGTCGAATGATAGGCGCCTCTCTCTATAATTGGCGTGAGTGGGAATAAATATTAAATAAACACCTGCTAATGTGTGTTACCAGAACCCCATGGGCATCTCTCAGAGTGTTTTCGGCATGGTGTAGAGATTAGCCCACTTCCGAGGACAGCGCCTTCCCTGGTCCTTCTTGTGAACAGGTGCGGCGAGCCAGGGTGAGAACCTGGTCAGAAAAGTCTGTTCTCTGGCAGAAGCGGGAGCTAGCTAAAGGTGTGGATATACCAGTCGTAACATACATTTGTTTAAATGTTTATTTTATTGATTTTAGAGAGAGGAAGGGGGAGAGGAAGGGAGAGAGCTAGAGAGAGATAGGAACATCGATCTGTTCCTGTATGTGCCCTGACCAGGGATTGGCCTGGCAACCTCTGTGCTGAAGGACGGTGCTCTAACAGTGGTCGGCAAACCGCGGCACGCGAGCCACATGCGGCTCTCTGCCCCCTTGAGTGTGGCTCAAAGGCCAGCTTAGGAGTACCCTAGTTAAGTTAATAACAATGTACCTACCTATATAGTTTCAGTTTAAAAAATTTGGCTCTCAAAAGAAATTCCAATCGTTGTGCTGTTGATATTTGGCTCTGTTGACTAATGAGTTTGCCGACCACTGCTCTAACCAACCAAGCTTTCTGGCCAGGGCTGGCATTCACAGCATATTGACAGGGGACTTTTAGGGCACAACTGATTCTGTAGCTGGCGTGATAGTTGATATTATCCGAGTTGAGATTTTTCTAACATCTCGGGATGGAAGTCCGAGCGGTCGTGCACTTGCCCCGCCCCTCCCAGCTCACCGCCCTGTGCCTGGCTGACCGCCGCTGGGTAAAATGCTGAGTTAGTTGTACGATCAGTGGGGTATTTGCAAATTCCAGTAACTCGGAGGCAGTGGTCATGTGTGTAGCCGGTACAAACATCCTGAAGCTTGGATTCTCCTAAGCATGGCATCGAACACAGGCTGCATCTGGGTGTCTTCACGGATGAGCCCTGTTACGTGACGGCCCCTCTGTCCCTGAGATCCCCTTTGCCTGGACCAACCCTAGACGGTCTGGGTGGCTCTCTAGAGACTTCCCGCGTGCAACACTGTGCAGGGCGCGTAGTTCTCTGTGTGATCCCTGAGGCGTTTCAGTGGTACGGAGCTTGTTAAATTCAGATCACCGGCAGAAGTTCAGATGCAAACGCCTTGTCTCAGAGGGTGGGGGCTGCAGCCAGGGACGGTGGTCAGACGCAGTTTTACCCTGACTCTGCCGCCCGCTGGCCGCGAGGTCTGTGCCTCTGTGTGTCGCTCCATGAAGAGGCATCTATGGGACTGCCCCGCCCGAGCATGTGTGAGCCGTTCGCAGCGCTGCCTGGACCCATGTACATGGACGCCATCGTCATGGCGGCCAGCATCACCTCTTGTTCACGCGTGCCTGTTTCTCTTCCACCAGTGGAGTTTTCTGTCCAACAAAAGAAAGTCTCTCCTTTTCACACAGGACCCCTTTCGAGGACGTAGTGACAGCTCCGTGGACACACTTTCCTGGCGGAGTGGTCTTTGTGAACTTGGAATATTTGACCCACAAACTCCCCATTGGCTACATGACCTTATAACTGGGAACTTCTCTGAGAGCAGCTCCAATGAGCATTACTTTTTTGATATTTGAGGTCTCTCTTTTTTTTTTTTTTTTGAGGGAAGGAGGGAGATAAAGAAGTTGTGATACAAAAACACGAAATCTATGTGGTTCAGGAAAGGTGTTTGAGACAGCTTGGCCCCAGGAAGAATGAGGCTGGGTATTCCCGTAAGGAGCATAGATCAACCAAAGCTAGGTTCATTTGTTGATTAAGATCTATTATTAATAATAATAATAATAATAATAAAATAAGGTATCGGGATATGGGTTAGCCACCAAATTAGGGAATCCCATGAACTAGTCTTTGGTTAATTCTGGAAATGGAGGTTGAGAGAGTTGCGTTCTCCTTGTCAGTATGTTTTCCTCCCCCCCCCCCACCCCCAGAATATGTTTCCAGCTTGAGGAATAGATTGCGAGGAGTCTTCTCCCTGGGACCTTTTGTATTGCTGGCTCAGTGGTTTTGCACTGCAAGGGCAGGCGGATGAGAACGGTTAGTGAGCCGTCTGGGATCACTGTGTGTGCCTGTGGTCATCAACGACCCATGCCGGGGGACTTAGGGAGCAGATGAGTTTAACGTCGGCCGGTGACAGCACACTTGAAGGAGATCGCGCGTGGTTTTTGGTGCCGGCGTCAGGATGATGACGGTGCCACGAGCTTCACTTCAAGCCTGTGCAGGGGTAAAGGAAGTATGTTCTAGAAGGGGTCCTATCAGGTAGTTAAAATGGGAGGCTGCGTAGAGGCTCCCCTACCCTGAATGTCCCAGTTCCTCCAGGTGCCAGGTGGCTGCAGCGTTGAAAACAGCAGAGACCCCTGTTCCAGGGCTCTGGCTGAGACCTGCAACATCCCGCAGTGTCCGGACCCTCCCTGTCCCCTGGGACCCTCCCTGTCCCCTGGCATGTGCCGGGGAGCAGGGGGAGGTCCACTGGGGGGGCGTGGCCAGCAGCACGCAGGACCCAGGAGGCGGCGTGAGCACCTCCCACTGGAAAGCGCAGATTAGCTTTTTCCAGAGCGACCAGGTTGGACTCCATTTGCTCAGGGTCTCTGGAGCTTGAAGGTTAATCTGGGACAGGAGCCACGGAGCCAGTGTGAGCTCGGCGGCCTCCCAGGTCCTGCCAGCTCAGAGGCACGCCCGGTGCCAAGGCGCCGGGCATCAGGAACCTTGTCTGGCCTGCCCGGTAAGAAACGCGAACCGCCGCAGAGAACTGGCAGTGAGTTAGCTGGCTCTTAAACTGCCACGTTCCCGGCTCCGTGTTTTTATAACGCCGCTAAGTAGGCACCAGATTATAAATCCTGTGCAAACAGTCTTCGAGTTCCTGGATTCCGCCCCAGAGAAGACGAGTTGGGGTTTTGAGGAATCCTCAGAGAAAGGGGTGCCGCTCCCGGTTTCCTACGCAAAGCGCCGCTCAAAGGCTCCCCGCGAGACCCACGCGAGTCTCCACACAGCCCTGTCGCGGACTTGGCGCGGAAGGTTCCCATGGGTTTCCCATCCTTGATCCTCCTTGCCGTGTTGTGTTCATGTAGTGAGAAATGAGCGCCCCTACCGTGGGGTCTCGGTGGGACAAGGAACAGGCACACAGGACCAGCGTAGGGGGAGGTCCAGCCGGGGGAACGGCCAGCTGAGCCAAACAGGTCCTCACCTTGGGGAGTTTGGGCTGAACTGGGTGAAAAGAGGTCATGAGAGGCACTTTTCTGGTTTGAGGGAAGGCTGATGCCTTGGGAGACGGGCTCGGGATGTCCAGTCGTCAGGCAGAAGGTATAGAGGGGGTGGGAGGCAGTTTTTTCCTTGCGTCCTGAGGGATCCGACCAGCTTGTGGCTCTCTGCTGTCTCGGCATCGGCAACGGTGATGGGGCTTTGCTTAGTGTCTGCGTGGGTTCCGTACCAAGTTAGAACCTGGCTGCTGCTGACCTACTGCGCACACCAAGGCTCTCTCACCCCCCCCCCCCCATGGAAACCCTGTCATTTTATGGTGCAGCATCAAAGTCAAAGGGCGTTTTGTTTTTTTGGTCTCTTTGGTTTGGCTGATCTGGAAGGAAATAGGGCTTACTGAAGGCTGATGCAGGTCTAAGGCCATTTCTTGCTATCCTATTGATAGGTGAGCAACTCTCTGAGAAAAATCATCGATTTCAAATGATCTTCTGAACTCTCATTCAAGGGTCGGCAGACTGCAACCCACCCTGCCCCAGGCAGCCTGCCCCACTTGTTTTTATAAATGAAGTTTTATTGGGACCGTCACACTCACTGCCTGCTTACCTGTTGTTTGTGGCTGCTTTCGTCTTATGACGGCTGGTAGCTGCAATGCCAACGGCATGGCTTGCATACCTCTTTCTGTACAGGACAAGTCTTCTGAACACCAGTGCACCCGGGAAAGGAATAAATAATAACTTGCGTCACCTTGAATACCTTCACGTCCAAGCAGCTCGTCATCTTCTGAGGCGATGTGTTCCTTTTCGGTCACCTGAAGGATGTTAGAGAGTTCTCCTGTTAGAGAAACAAACCGAATGCCATGTCTTTAGGATGTGTGTATCTTGGTTCTCTTTGTGTCTCATGAACACCACACACAACAGGAACAAATGTCAAGTATCCCTTCAAGATGATTGCCCTTCTGAATGTGGGAGGACCTCTGGTCTGCACCCTGTGAAGGCTTTTTTTTTTGTCCAGAGTCGGCATTTCCAGGTGTCTTCGCTGTTCTTGACTTGAGCGTTGTCTTCATTTGAGAAATTCTAGCTTAATGACCCTTTAAACCATACCCCTGAGAATTAAAAAAAAAAAAAAAAGTCATCTTTCAGGGTCCTAAGCAGGAGAAATGAGACCCGGACCGCTTGTTGCTGGCATTGTTTTGGACGCCACAGTCCCCGGGATGCGGCTGAAGACCACGTCATCTTCCTTGGAGAGGCCTCTTGACCTGTTGACTTGTTGGCAGGACCCCCCACACAGCTCTTGGACTCCCTGACCCACTCAGCTGTTACCCACGTCTCCACGGTGTGGTGGCTACACTGACCTTCCTCTGTAAATCTCTTCGAAGGTGTGTTGTATAAGATCGGAGCCCTCTTTCCAAGGCTCGGTCTTTTGATATTTTATTTGATCAAACTTGCCCTATATTTCAGCATCACCTTTGAATTTTATATGTGGATGACTTTTTCTTGTTTAGTCCACACCTATTTTTAAAAAACAAACAAACAAACAGGAAAATGAGCACAAAACAATAGAGCCACTCCAAGTCTATTCAATTCTGAAACGAGGACGAGGCTTGAATGGAGACGTTACGAAGGATCACCGTTTCAAATTGTGGTCGATGGGTCGCACACAGTTGAAAAGCAATCACCGGTGTGAAAAATGGTGTCGTTCGGAAACAGGCAGCCCCGTTTCGGAGAAAGGGGGGCTTTTCTGGGTGAGGTCAAGGGCAACAGCAAGTCTGGGGAACAATGGCTGTTGTCTCTAGTGGGCTTTGTTCCTTTTCCTTGTGGTAACAGCCACTTCCTGTTGCTCCTGAAGACAGGAGGAGGGGCGTGTGACCCATCCTGCCGTGGAGAGAGGGCCGCCCGTGAAAGCAGGCCTTTGTACGAGCTGGGCCGGGCCTGTGGCAGACAGGGCATAATCAGGCTATTGTTGGTTTGGGGAAAGCGACGGCATCCTATTGCAATTATTTATAGAAGAAAAATATTTGCTGTTTTTGGAAGAGGTTGGGTGGAAGGGGGGCTGCTGGACAGAAAGAGGGAGGGGAGGGGGAAGCTCACCTCTTGTCCCGTCGTCGCCAGATCTCCCAACGTGTATGCGGGCATGGTGGGGGACTCTGTGTGCTGGGGTGTTCAGGGCAGAGAAATGAAAGCGTCCCCACTTGGGTCCCAGGAGCAAGAGGGGGATGGCCGACCCCACGTTAGGCTGACGTGAGACACCCTTCCAGTCCCCTTCTGTTTTAATGCTTGCTTTGTCCTGCTGCCCACACGGCCTCCCATTCCCTCTTCAACACCCGTTTCTAGAGTTCGATGTCCTTCCATACTTGCTTTTCGTCGTTGTTCACGAGTTCCAGATCGCAGGTCGATGTTCGGTAGCTGGAACCTGTTCAGGGAGGCAGCCCCCTTTGGCGTGTGGACCATTCTGGCTTTTCTCTCTGCTCGTCTGGAGACATTCCCTGGGCAATTCCATCCCCCAGTAATACCCCCCACACGTTCCAAGACGAGACTACTACCAGGAAGTGCTTTGATTATGCAAATGACCCTGGAGTTGCCTGACTGACTGGCACCCAAATCCTCTTCTTTAAGCAACACAATTAAAATGATTATTATTTTTTTTTTCAAAAGGGAATATGTTTGAAGGACATTTCACGTTGCTCGCATGAAACAGACTCAAAGGGACGTCATCTCACTGTCTCTCAGGACTCCAGGCCATCACGGTGGGAGTAGCTTGATTCTTCAAGGATGAGATTGTAAAGGGATATTTCCAGTTGGGCACAGAGCACTGTTTGCCTTCTGTCATAATGGAAACCCCTTGAAACGTCAAAGTCACTGCCCCTCAATGTCATTACAAAAAAACTTGGGTATAAGGGTACCTAAATTAAGCACTATAGAACTAGGTATTAACTATTTAGAGTTCTAGATCTTTTTTATAACTCTAAATTAAGTCAATGTACACCTTAACTCTAGAGAAAACAAACAATAACAACAAAAGAAATCAAAGCCGAGCATTAGTTGAAGGATATGGGTGATATTTTGCTGGAACCAAATCCCCACTCGAGTTGTGATTGAAGTACGGACCTCGAAGGCGTGAGTCCCTTTGGGTTAGAGAAAGCCGTGGCTTAGTTAACTGTTCTCTTTAAGAATCGTGGTGCCTTGGGCCGTACCATGACAGGGCATGTAAGCACATGTTTGCATATTCAGTGCACTTTTTCTCTGCCCCTTTTTGGTGTCCAAAAACAACTAGAATAGCACAATTTGCTTCCAGCGTGTTTTCAGTGTAAATGCTGATGTTAAAATCACTGGGCAGCGCTGGATTCTAAGGAGGTTAAAATAGATGCACAAGATGATAGGGGTGTAGATCACACTTCAAGTGAAAACAGACCGAAATGACCAAGGGGCGCTCCCAAGCACCCGGGAATACACAGGGCAGGTTTGGGTGTGGGGAGGAGTCCACTTTGCTCCCTGGCCAGCCAGGGCCTGGTTTCTCAGATCCCATGTTGCCTTGTTTTTGTCGCCCTTTATTTTGCATTCCTTGTATTGCTTGAGTCTTTCCTGCTTTTATCATCACTCTCTCTAGCCTGGCTCCTTAGAACTGGCCGTTTTGGATCAACTTTGGGCTTGGGACTTAAATGTTTCATCTTGCTAAAAGTATATTGCCAGCTAATAGAAATTTTGTGGACCGTGAATTTAGATGAGTATAATATAATCATGAATACATAGCCACCACGGCTTCTTTCTTTCTTTCTTTCTTTCTTTCTTTCTTTCTTTCTTTCTTTCTTTCTTTCTTTCTTTCTTTCTTTCTTTCTTTCTTTCTTTCTTTCTTTCTTTCTTTCTTTCTTTCTTTCTTTCTTTCTTTCTTTCTTTCTTTCTTTCTTTCTTTCTTTCTTTCTTTCTTTCTTTCTTTCTTTCTTTCTTTCTTTCTTTCTTTCTTTCTTTCTTTCTTTCTTTCTTTCTTTCTTTCTTTCTTTCTTTCTTTCTTTCTTTCTTTCTTTCTTTCTTTCTTTCTTTCTTTCTTTCTGACTAGATGTTGGGTTTGTAACTATTTTCGAAGAAAGTGAAGGGAACAGGGTTGCTTGTTAGCTAGTTGAGTTACGAGTAAGGGAGGGGTTGGTTGTTGGTCTTAAGTGCATCAAATATTTTTACATGCAGTATGACTTCTCTTCCATGGATGATGAAATGCAAGGAGGAGAAATGAGATGTTATTCTCCCTGCTTAGTGGTGGGAGTGGAACTGGTTCAATCAGGAAACTGGCCTCACACGACTACACCGTTCCTGGGACAACCACATTTGTTTGCTCTGTTGTCAGCAAGGAGCTTCTAGAATCGGATGCCTGGGGCTAAAGGGGTCAAGACCTGAAGTGTCAGAGGGTGGGAGGGAAGTAGTTACCAGCTCAACACACAGAAAAACATGTGTGTTTCTATCCATGCAGGTACACACACACCTTTATATTCATGGGGACTTCTGAATTCTGACCACAGGCCAGCACAGATTCCTTCTCCTCTGCAGGGAGTTACAAAGTTACACAGGGTTTAGGAAGTACAAAAGTATCTGCAGAGTATATTGCAAATGTGAACTCTTCTATCCATGACGCATCATAATTGACAGGCAAGTCTGGGCAGAGCAAAGCAGCGAGATTATAAGCCAAGAGAGGCTAGGCTCTGGGAAAGGTAGAAAATACCCTTTGTCTCTGCAAGGACTGTTGTCAAGCATCTGAAGTCACCCCCGAATAGTTATCTCTGAGTGTCCCGCAGAGGAGGCAGCCCCGGGATAGAGCCCCTTCCTGAGTTTTGGGCCCCGGGCAGTGATCATGTACCGTGTGTGGTGCTTGGTCCCGGCCCCAGCTTGTGGGCTGAGATGGAGCTATCCCGAGTGTGTTCCTTCATCTCTGGTGATGGTTATGTGTCTGGCAAGGAGCAAGGAAGTACTGGATCGGGGAGCTTTGTTTAGTTGACATCACTACAGTACTTAGGGGATAGTCAAGTTCTAGACCCGTGATGGCGAACCTTTTTATAAAAACCACCCACTTTTGCAGTGCTGGTCAACTGTTCCAGGTTTCATGGTGGGCAGTAGCGGAGCAACCAAACAGCGCTGCGATTGGCCCACCATGAAAGCTGGAACGCCCACTAGTGGGCGGGAGGGACCAGGTTGACCAACACTGCAAAGTGGGCAGTTTTAATATAAAGGTTCGCCATCACGGTTCTAGACAAGAGGAGTTCCTGTGTCACTCACGATCTCAATGAGCATGACTCAGCCACACTTAGAGTTTCAAATGTACTTGGACTCATTGGTTTTAGAAGTTGGTATAACTACATGGTGGTGACTCACTGGATTTCTCATTGGTTTGGGTCGGTAAAGCCTGCTAAATTTTCTTTTTTCATTTTTAAAGAAAATTTTCCATTGATTTGAGAGAGAAAGAGAGAAGGGGCGGGAGGTGGAAGGGAGAGAGAGGAAGAGAAGCATCAAATCATTGTTCCACTTACTTGTGCAGCCATTGGTTGCTTCTCATGTGTGCCCTGACCTGAGCTCGAATCTTTGACCTTGGGATCAAACCAGCGACTCTGGGATTGAGCTGGTGACCTCGGGATTGAACTGGCGATGTCGCTCTACCTGCTGTCCTGTGGCCAGGGCCGGGCTTGTGGTTTTAAACTAACGTTCCGTTCGCTGAGCTCACTAGCAGTGACTTGTCGGCCTCGTTATGGAGGGAGTTTCTGCACGTTCTCTGTTTGTGATCTGATAGTTACATCTCTCCCAGAAAATGCTTGTCACTCTGGGCCACCCTGGTGTAAAAGAAAACATAACAACCACCACAAATAAACAGACAAGCAACTTGGTTAACTACTATTTTCATGAATATTCTGGGAGAGGGAGGGAGGGAGGGAGGAAGGAAGAGGGAGAGAGAGAGAGAGAGAGAGGGAGAGAGAGAGAGAGAGAGAGAGAGAGAGAGAGGAGACCAGATATCCTCAACCAAGCAGCATATAATCATGTTGATTTTTGTTACACCACTCAATCACTGGGGAAGAATGTGGTTCAGTTTTCTGAGCCGACCGACTGGCTGCAGCCCATGCAGGGGAGGACAGCACCAGCGTGAGCTCGGCCCCGAGGTGCACAGCCTCCCCCCCCCCCCCGCCCCCCAGGGAGAAGAGAGCAAATGCCTCAGTTAAATCCACGTGAACGCCCCCCTGGTCCTCTTGTCCCTTCCCTGTCCGTGACAAGTGATGCGTCATTGTTAGGCAGGGCTTGGAAGGAATTTTCTTCCTACTTTATACCTTTCACTCTTCTTGATTGACTGATTGGATTTAAAGAGGCAGGAAGAGAGAGAGGGAGACAGGAAACAGGAACACGGATCTGTTCCTGTACGTGCCCTGACCAGGGATCGAACCCACAACCTTTGTGTGTGTGGACAGACCAACAGAGCTGTCTGGCCAGACTCTTTTATGCAGAGATCCCTGTGTTTCCCCTTCCCCTTTCGGTCCTGACGCCTCCACCCTAGTGTGGCCTGCTGGTGCGAGTCCTCACTGTCAGCCTTCCCTTCCCCTCAGTCCCGCCTAGAGCGGTCAGCCAGGCTGTCTTAGCACTGCGTTGGGTAAGACTCTCGCCCACTCAGGATAATTTGTAAGGGCTCCCCGTTGCCTATGAGGTGGGGTCTCAACTGTTCGACTCAGCCTCTTCCCCGCCCCTGCCGAGGCGTAGAATCTGCTGCTCCCCAAAGGCCTGTGCCGTGACCCGGGTTTCCCGAAGGCTCGGCCTGGACGCTCTGTCCTCGGGACTCTCGTCTGGGTTTCCACCTCTTGGCCCCGATTCTTTCCTGCCCTCTCTCCTCGACCATCACTCCCGGGCTGAGGCCGTCGTTTCGTGGTTTTCCTGAAGCATTTTTGTTGCATCTATAGGCTCCCACCCCTCTCCCAAGAATTGCTCGGACACTGTGTTGTTCTGTTCGTGAATTTCACACACTGGGGTTAGCCTGGAAGGCATCACCGTGGGGCCATCGATGGGTCAGCCCCGTGGGTCTGGGAGTCGGGCGGACCCTCCACGGTGACCGGGGCCGATGGGTCAGCCCCGTGGGTCTGGGAGTCGGGCGGACCCTCCAAGGTGACCGGCCCTGTGGCCCCTGTGGCCCTAGCCTCGCTCTCCGTCATTTAAAACGGGACGATCACTTCCACCTCTCAGAAGTGTTGTGGGGAGGAAATGGCCTGTGGGTGGCGGGCACAGGGTGGAGAGCGGAGGGCAGAGGCAGTGCCCGGCCTGTCCTCAGTGCCCATGAAGCAGCCAGGCAGGGTGGCAGGGGTTTTACATCTTGAAATCGCAGAAATCCCCCAATCCTTTCCCAAGCCTGCACCCCTGCGCATCGCAGAAAGGCGGTAAGTCTGATACTTGTGTGCCTCTCCCAAAGGAACACCAATATTATAAAACCAGCCACACCGTAGCCCTTCCTTCAGGACTTGGCGAGATGAGGGAACACCAGATGCGAGATCACGTGAGCCGTGCTCCTCTTGGGATTCCAGTCCGTGTTGCAACTTCAATTAAAGATTGTTTATTATATATATATATATATTTTTTTATTTTGGAAAGCGATGTAAAAATGATTTACTGCTCTATAATTGGTTTCTTGAAAGCAAAATGATATTTATGTGAAATTGCAACGGAAAGATGCCGCGGCAGTTAATTTACTGTCGAGAAGCGTTTTCAAAGTGTCTGAAATGACTAAGACTTAAGTGTATTAAATATTCCAGAGGAAGACATATTCAGGCTATAAATCTGTAGGCTTTCTCTGGAATTTGTTTCTCTCTCTTCTCCGTCAGGTGCATGAAGATTAAGTTCTCAAGGCCTCAGTGGGAGGAAGATTTAAGGTTCCAGGCGTGGCAGGTGTATCTCATGTTAAATTTCCTATTGTTTATCGGTGACACGTACAAATGTTGCAAGGGAAGTGTTTGCCGTAACATTACCCACTTGAGCTCCATGCAGTTGTCCGGCAACCAGCGCCATAAAGACAGAAAGGGCGTGCTGTGTTTCACAGGGGACAAGTCTGTCGCGAAGGTGCCAGGGACACCTGAGTAGGCAGTCACGTTCCAAGAGCTGCTCCCGGCCCACTTGGCCCCTGTGGCGGGTCCGAAGGGGTTTATAATCTGGCCACAGGGCTGCCTTGGATCCCTGCTCTTGCTGTCACACTAAACGCTCCTCTTAGATGGAAGGACAAAGAGATCATTTATCATAAAACACAATTGCTGTGTTACTAAGATTTGAATTTAGTACCGAGACTGCACCGTGATCTGTTGTAGAGGCTGATTGGCTGTAGATTTTCAGCATTTACCTCCACCCCCCAGCCCCAGAAAAAAAAAACCAAAGCGGAAATAACCAGTGAACTTGGCAGTGATGTCTCGTGTACGCATGGGTTTTTTTGTTTCTTTGTTTTTGCATTTTTTCTGAAGTTAGAAGCGGGGAGGCAGAGAGATAAGACTCCCACATGTGGAGTCTATCTCTGACTGGGATCTACCCCGCATGCCCACCAGGGGGCGATGCTCTGCCCATTTGGGGTGTTGCTCCACTGCAATCTGAGCCATTCTAGTGCCTGAGGCAGAGGCCATGGAGCCATCCACAGTGCTGGGCCAACTTTGCTCCAATGAAGCCTTGGCTGTGGGAGGGGAAGAGAGATACAGAGAGGAAGGAGAGGGGGAGGGGTGGAGAAGCAGATAGGCACTTCTCCTGTGTGCCCTGACCGGGAATTGAACCCAGGACTTTCACATGCCAGGCCGATGCTCTACCGCTGAGCCAACAGGCCAGGGCTAGGCATCGTTTTCAAACCTGTGTTAGAGCTTTAGAACAAATGGTTCTTGGAAAACAAGTACAATCCTTTGCAATGGTCACTTGTGGCTGCCCTTAGAAACCCTGCTCGGTTGGTTAGAACAGGGGTCGGGAACCTATGACTCGCAAGCCAGATGTGGCTCTTTTGATGGCTGCATCTGGCTCGCAGACAAATCTTAAATAAAAAATAATAAAGTTAAAAATATAAAACATTCTCATGTATTACAATCCATTCATTTCCTACCGCTCATGTTCATGGTTGCAGGTGGCTGGAGCCAATCACAGCTGTCCTCCAGGACAACACCAAATTTTTATTGGATAATGCATAACGTGCACGGGTAGTTGTGAGGTCAGGAAGTAAACTTCCCTCCTTTTAATCAAGTAGTCAGCTAGCTAATTGCAGAAACCCTTTTGACAAAGAAGATGGCTAAAAGAAAAAAAGATGAGAGTATCATACTTTTCAGCAAAAATAGACAGAGGAATTCGCCTTTGTGGAGAGAGCAGGTTCTGCAGTGTGTCTAATATGCAATGATAAAATTGCATTGATGAAATGGTCAAATATAAAGTGCCACTTTGACACACATTTCGAAATATCCAGCGGGGGACAGCAGGAAGAAAGCATGTCAAGAGCTACTGTGCAGAGTACAAGCTAGTCAGCAGCAACTCTGTGTTTGGACCCAACAAAGTGACTAGAATTCCTCTAGCTTTGCTGGTGCTTTAGCAATTGTGAGAAACGGAAAACCATTCACAGATGGGGAGTATGCCAAAACATTCATGCTTGATGTTGCCAATGAACTTTTTGATGACTTTTCGGATAAAGACAAGATAATCAAACGAATAAAAGACATGCCTCTGTCAGCAAGAACTGTTCACGATCGTACCATCATGGTGGCAAATCAAATTGAGGCAACACAAGTGAAGGACATAAATGCAGCACCATTCTTTTCTCTCACTTTGAATGAGTCAACAGACGTAAGCCATTTATCCCAGTTCAGCGTGATTGCAAGGAATGCTGTCGGTGACACACTATGTGAGGAAAGTCTTGCTGTTTTGCTTATGAAAGAGCCAATAAGAGGGGAGGATTTATTCAAGTCTTTCACTGAGTTTGCTAAAGAAAAAACCTACCGATGGATAAACTTACTTCAGTGTGTACTGATGGTGCTCTGTGCATGGTGGGGAAAAACAGAGGATTCGTAGCGCTTCTTCGTGAACATGAAAAGAGACCCATCCTAAGTTTTCACTGCATCCTACATCAGGAGGTGCTTTGTGCTCAGATGTGTGGTGAGCAGCTTGGTGAGGTGATGTTCATGGTCATTCAGGTGGTCAACTTTATTTTTGCCCGAACTTTAAATGATCATCAGTTTAAAACACTGCTGGATGAAGTTGGGAGTAATTATCCTGGTCTACTTCTGTACAACAATGTGCATTGGTTGTCAAGAGGGAAGGTGCTCAGCCGTTTCATGGCTTGTCTGAGTGAAATCCGGACTTTTCTTGAAATGAAAAACATTGAGCATCCTGAGTTAGCTAACACTGAGTGGCTCCTGAAGTTCTACTATCTCATGGACATGACTGAACATCTGAACCAGCTCAATGTGAAAATGCAAGGCGTTGGAAATACAGTCTTATCCCTTCAACAAGCAGTGTTTGCATTTGAAAACAAGCTGGAACTCTTCATCGCTGACATTGAAACAAGTCATTTACTACACTTTGAAAAACTGGGAGAGTTTAAAGATGCATGCACAGCAAGTTACCCTGCTCAACATCTTGATCTCCAGCAGCTAGTGGGCTTCACGTCTAACCTCCTGCAGTCATTCAAAGTGCACTTTGGAGAATTTCGTGAGCGCACTTGTCTTTTTAAGTTCATCACCCATCCACACGAGTGTACAGTGAACAGCGCTGACCTGAGTTACATCCCCGGTGTCTCCGTCAGAGATTTTTGAGCTACAAGCTGCTGACCTGAAGGCCTCAGACATGTGGGTGAATAAGTTCAAGTCACTGAATGAAGATTTGGAAAGACTTGCACGACAGCAAGCAGAGTTGGCGAGCAAACACAAGTGGGGAGAAATGAAAAATCTTCAACCTGCGAACCAGCTGATTGTCAAAACTTGGAATTTTGACAATGTTCTTCCCGTCACATACCACACACTGCAGCGTGTGAGTATTGCTGTACTGACAATGTTTGGCTCTACGTATGCATGTGAGCAGTCTTTCTCACATCTAAAGAACGTTAAGACCAACCTATGATCACGTTTAACGGATGGAAGTCTCAGCGCTTGCATGAAGCTTAACCTCACCACGTATCAACCAGACTACAAAGCCATCAGCAAAACCATGCAGCACCAGAAGTTGCATTGATGGTAAGAAGTACTTTATTCATCATTGGTTAGCAACATCACAACAACGTTATTAAAAAGAATTCAGAGACTCATTATATTTTAAAAGTGTTGGTCTTACATAAAATGCACACATTTACTTGTGTTTAGTGTTAAACATATTGTATGGCTCTCATGGAATTACATTGTAAAATATGTGGCGTTCATGACTCTCTCAGCCAAAATGGTTCCCGACTCCTGAGTTAGAGCATCATCCCGAAGCACAGAGTTTGCCGTTTGACCCCCGGGCAGGGCACACACAGGAACAGATCGATGTTCCTGTCTCTCTCTCCCTCTCACTTCCTTCCCTTCCTCTCTCTTTATAAATAAATAAATAAATAAGTCAATAACATAAACAGAAAAGGAAACCCTGGGAAGGAATTTGCCTTCTGGCATGGGACTGCTGTTCACAGAGGGTATGAGTAAAGAGCTCAAGGCACAATTCCATTAAGACCCGCCCCCCCCCCCCATGCCACTTGTGAGTGTTTCATTTAAGTGGCATTAACATTCCCAGTGAACCAAAAATGGGCTGTTATGGGGAAAGAGGCTGGCCGGGCGTCATTCTGATGCTTCCTCAGAGAGTTCCAGGAAACCCCCGACTTGGTGAACTGAGGCACTTGGCATCGTGGGCCCTAATTTTATGGGCCATCCTCCAATTTGAAACCAGCTCTCACTTAGCTGTTTAGTTGTGGTCCTTTAAACTGCCAGTGACAGCCCGGAAGTGCTGTAGGCAGCGGAGAGGGAGGGTTGGAAGGAATTTTTTCCCCTCTCATCCCCCCCATGTCAACTGTTAAACGCTGATTGGTCAGTCAGGTGTGGAGTCTTTCCTATTGGTCCTTAATGAACCCTCCAGAATGGGGGGTGGGTGGGAAGGAGGGGATGATCTGCGAGAGAAAGGCAGTTGGGAGAAATGTCTCCCGGAATGTCTGGCACTGACAGGTGTGCCCTTTTTTAGTGGGCACTCATCACAAACAAGACTGCCCGACTTGGGTGAGTTCTGGTGCCTGCGCCGGCGGTCCAGGTGCTCGGGCAAACCTTCAGCCTTCCCTTGAGCTTCAGGAAGCGCTGTTGGGAACTTTTTCTTAGATCCCCAGTTCACTGGGGCTCCAGCCAGAATCCTAAAAAGAGCCACGGAGGACTCTCTCATCCAGTGGTGTAAGACGGCACCGCGGTGGGGTCCCTGCGGCTGACCACGGGCTGCACTAGGGAGGCAGGGCAGGGCAGAACAACGCATCTGTGTCTGCCGTCTCCTGCGGACTCTTTGGAGTCACCCGGGGAGATGGAGTGGGGAGTACACACGCTCCCTAAAAACCCTTCGCATCTTGCTCCCCGAGGTCCTCGATCCCTGTGCTCGGGCCACCGGGGTCTCTGTACCCCAGCTCCTTTGCAAAGTGATTCATGATCTGTGAAGAGACTTCAGCACCAATGGGCCCTCCTATTTCAGGGAACCCTGATGAGACTATGTCTCTAATTCACATTTATCCTAATGTGTTTACTTAGCATGTGGTCCCCTAACCCCCGCCCCCGCCTTTGAAATTTGCTTCTTTTTTTAACCTAGGAAATGCCTAATCTGTACTACTTATTGCATTTGTGGGGCTCCCCGTCCCTGTGCCATGACCAAGTCGGGCCAATTTAGTTAACTGCCCTCAGATCTTTTATATGAACTTAAGTTTGAACTACTTGAGAACAATGGCTTCCAGCCCCCGGAAATACTTAGTTACAATTGTTGGCCTAATTGCCTATTATTATTATTCAGGAAAACAGGTCCCCAGGGCTGCTTAGGATACTGCCTCTTGTTATTCTGCAAGTCCTCAGCAGGGGAAAAGCTTCATAGATGTAAAAATATTCTCCAATTCAGACTTTTATTTAAACTGTAACGTGTTATTTTGCCAGGCCGAGCTCCATTTGACCACATTCGATGCATGGAGTGAGGAGAGCGCTTTTGGCAGCTCCGCTGTTGTTACTGCCTTGGGTCCCCAAACCCCTTGTCCCCCCACATCTGAGGTTAACGGGGTGCCAAGTAACAGAAGCATTGACGTGGAGGGACTGCTCTGTGGGTTTTCCACGGTGCTAGCTGCTATTACCTTCAAAAAATAACTTGAGCTTTTCTTCCCCTCCTCCTTGATCCGGGGGGGTCACACAAATACATAATTAGACTGGTTTTTGTCTGTTTGATTGTTTGTTTGTTTCGAAGTGCATTTGCAAGTCAAAATTGAGCAAAGAACTGCTTCTGAAACGGGTCTACAGGGGGCAAGGTCTACCTGGCTTCGTCTTGCGGAATAACGGTTCACATTTCTGTTTAGCATTCATGCTGCTCTGACAACACTGCAGCTCTTGGATCCCGAGAGAAGCAGGCCACGCGGGCTCCCGCTGTTTGGGGACAGTCTGTGACTCGACATCTTTATACATGCAGCAATTATGACCTTGAAAACTGGGTGACTTGAATATTGGCATCTGTTGACTTGAACATTTTTTTTTTAATGCATAAACACCAGAGACCAGACCATTCAGACTCGACCATGGCTATGCCTGGATCCCAGTGTTTCGGTGAAATCTGATGCCCTCTCTTCTCTCTGCATGTGCCCCGTTTCTTATTGGAGAGTGATCTACCTAAGAAAATAACTGAGTGTGAAAAGCAACGTGTAATTGGGTTCAAGGGCTGGTTCCGCAGAGTTGTAGCTAATTGACGACTCATCAAATGTCCACTGTATCTAAGTTCAGTATAGCTTTGTTTGCCTCATTGGTCAAACAAAGACTCTGAACAATTCATTTCTGTGCCTCCCCATCTCGAAAACTTAAGAACCACCATTTATGGAGTACTGACTGTGTGTACTATGTGTTTCGTTCTAGACCTTTGCTTGCAATCCCTCTAAGAATCTTATACCGTGATGTAAATGACAGTGACATTGACTTGACTGATTGAATCCATCTTAGTTGTTGACCTGGTCAAGCTGATTTGGTCAAACCTCGGAATAGGTGTTCAGGTAGACAGATTTCTAACATTTGTTCCCACTAAGCAGCTGGAGCACAGTATTTCCAACAGCTGTTGTGTGCAAGTGTTTCTCTCTCTTTTTTTTTTATTCAGTGAGAGGAGGGGAGGCAGAGACAGACTCCTGCATGCGCCCCAACCGGGATCCACCCAGCAAGACCACTAAGGGGCAATGCTCTGCCCATCTGAGGCATTACTCCGTTTCTCAGCAACCAAGCTCTTCTTAGCACCTGAGGTGGAGGCCATGGAGTCATTCCTTAGTGCCTAGGGCCAACTCGCTCCAATCAAGCCATGGCTGCAGGAAAGGGCGGGGGAGAGAGCACAAGAGAGAGAGAGGGGGAGAAAGAGATGAGAGGGAGAAGGGTGGAGAAGCAGATAGGTGCTTCTGTGTGTCCTGACTGAGAATTGAACCTCCACATGGTGGGCCGACGCTCTACCACTGAGCCAATCAGCCAGGGTTGAGTTTTCTCTCTTGATGGTAATACCTTCAGAATTTCATGTGAATAACTTGATAATAGTTCCCATTTTTGAATTGCCCATTGACAGTCATAGTGTAAAATTTTTCAGGAATCACACAAGGTTTTTTATGGGTTTTTTTTGTTCTTTTTTTTTTTTTTAAAGGAGGAGAGGAACAGAAAGGGGGCTCATCGGTTCCAGAAGAACTTTTAGGGCAATTATAGTATGGCTGTTAGGAGATGCCTTGTAATAGTAACAGATACGTATGCTTATATCACAGAAGTCATTAATCATGCATGCTCTTGACAGGGGGATTATGTTCCAATTTTTTTTTTAAAGAAAATATTAAAAGCTTAAGCTTTTTTGTTGTTGTTGTTATTTGCTTTTTTTAAATTAAAAACTAATTTGAAGCCAGTAACTTAACCTGTTTTTCATAAATGTGCTAGCTAGAGGCAGCCAAAAAAATATTCATGCTTACATAGTTGTGGTCCTCAAGTGAACTTACGTGTTGGATCATGGTAACTCTAGTAATTGCTTGAATTATCCTTGTTGAGTAATAATATGGACCCTGAAATCAGAGGTTTTGATTTATTACGGCCAGATGTCTGTTCCGCCCGGTTTGTGAAGGCTCATTAAATGCCATCTCCTAATTAAAACCCTCTTTGCCCTGAAAACCCCTTCTCCCCTGCCCTGAAGGAGTTACTCCATTCTCTTCTCCACAGCACATTATACTGTGTGCTGAGTTTGCAGCTTGACCTCTGGCTTGTCTATGGTCTTTGTAAAAGGGTTCTTAAGGCTTTTACACCTCATCCTCACTTCTGTTTGTATCCTCAGCATCACCATGGCATCTGGCCCACAGTAGGGTTCACCTTTATCGTAGAAACAAAGTGTGTATGGTAGAAACACCGGCAGAAATCACTCCCTCTGGCCACAGTAGTTGTCGTCTGTTTGGGGGAGAGAAGAGGGTAGGGAAGCGGAGGCCATTAACCACTCCAGCTTCAACGGTGTCATCTGGGCTTTGCTTGTGAGCCATTTAATGAAAAGATCCCATTCTGTTGAAAACTCTTGGCTTCGCACTTGGTTCTGGTTTATTCTGTCTTATTCGCTGGTGTGTCTCTGCCAGGGTGGACGCACGGATTACGTAAGGCGCCAGTCCCAGGGGGGCAAAGCAAGCTGGGAAGACACTAGATTCTGGGGCAATTACCGTTGGAGGGGGTCTCTGCACACCCTTGTGTTTGCAGATTCTTGTAACAGCTCTGAAAGGCAGAACGGCATCAGCTGAGCCATGGGTGAGTTGACCCAAGCATTGGGGGACCAAGGGCACCTGGTCTTGGGAGGGTGTGAGTTGGAAAAGGACGTTTCGGGCAGCCTCACCAATTGGCAGGCATAAAACTAGCATCCTAGGGTGCCTACTCTTGCCCTTAGATTGTTGTCACTGTCATCAACAGTTTTCTCTGGGGACTAGGGGGTGGGTAGTGGGGCACACATAACTGCTTCCCTGTATTTGAGAGAGAGAGAGAGACAGAGAGAGAGAGGGGAGTCATCTAATTGGCTTCTGTTGAGCCCAAAGTAACGTGATCCTCTGTCAAAAGTCACTTGGAATGTTTAGGTGGCTGGGACGAGAGAAGAACGAATGTAGTACTCACGCATGCATGTATGCACGCACACATGCGCGCGCGCGTGAACAGGAATAGGCTGGACTTGAAGCCCCTGCCGAAAGTTACAGATGATACAACTGTTACTCTTGTGTGTAGGGAGCTGGCAGGAAGGAATCTGATAGGACCATTAACTTTTATCATCTCTTCCACCCCCCATGCTTAACCCTTTCAGAGAAAGTTGGGGGTGGTGATTTTAATTGTGGCTTAATCTCCCCCCCCCATTCCTTCAGCAGGGGATAAGCTTCTCTAACACTGCTTCCCTTTGCCCCAAGGGCTGACTTAGGCAAGCCCAGGAAACCAGCAATTTAATTTATTTTTTATTATTATTATTTTATTTTATTTTATTTTTTTGAAGCTGGAAACGGGAAGGCAGTCAGACAGACTCCCGCATGCGCCCGACCGGGATCCACCCGGCATGCCCACCAGGGGGCGATGCTCTGCTCCTCTGGGGCGTCGCTCTGTCGTGACCAGAGCCACTCTAGCGCCTGGGGCAGAGGCCATGGAGCCATCCCCAGCGCCCGGGCCATCCTTGCTCCAATGGAGCCTTGCTGCGGGAGGGGAAGAGAGAGACAGAGAGGAAGGAGAGGGGGAGGGGTGGAGAAGCAGATGGGTGTTTCTCCTGTGTGCCCTGGCCAGGAATCGAACCCGGGACTCCTGCACGCCAGGCCGACGCTCTACCACCGAGCCAATCGGCCAGGGCCTAAACCAGCAATTTAATTTCAGTTCCATTTTAGGCACACCAGGCGATGTGAGGTGGGGTAGAGTGCAGGGCATGGGAACAGGTGATGTTGACTTAGTCTGGAAGGGAGACAGGAAGGCGTGGATCTGGGAAGGACACCTGTCCCCAAACAATCTGTGGACCGACCCCACTCCTGTAGAGTGGAGCCTTCGCATCCTATAGTCACTTACCGAAAGTTTGTTGGAACTGCGTTTTTTTACGAAGCCACCGATCTGAGTAAGGTGTGTCTGTGTAGGACTCCAGCCGCCTTACTGCATGCAGTATTGTTGAGGGAGCTTGGCCCATGGGCAGGGGTGGGGGCGGCTGCAGCTGGAGCAGGGATTGTAAGGGTGGGGTTAAATAGACACAGCTGTAAACTTCTCCGCCATTTCTCTCTCCCCGGTGCCAGGTGCCAGCGAGTTTCTCTGTTCCCATTCTCCCTTCCCCGGGGGCAGGGCCGGAGGGGTGGGAGGCTTCCCTGCCGAGGCACGTGGGGGCTGCCCCTCTGTGTCGTTTGGACATTTCAAAAGAAGTTCATCCACTCCTTGGAAGGTTCTGGAAAGGGGACTTCCCCACCAATCCTTCAGCACGCTTGCTTCCACACTGTTGTCTCCCGTCTGCCTGGAAAGGGCCAACTCTTGGCATTGTCCTTGTAGATCAACTTCTCCTAGTCCCTTAGAAGCAGTTTGCTTTGTGTTTTCCTTGTGTTTTGTTTCGTTTTCCCCTGTAGATAGGAGTAACGTTCTGACTGGGAAGTTTCCTGTTACGATACCCGAAACGACCTCCTAGGACAATTCCAGAACCAGCTCCTTACTCAATCTCGGTCCCTTGAGAGGCAGGAACGGGTGACATGCTTCCTCAGCAAGCGGACTACCTGCCACCTCCGTACAGTCTAAGCCTAGACATCTAAGCTGTGCGTGCTCATGCGTTTATGATTTTTACTCCTTGACTTCCTTGAATGAAGAAGAGACTTCCTTATTAAAACTAATTTTGCTCTGAAGGGGCTAAGAGCAAAACAGTCTATTGTCCTGCAGAGGTCAAGGTTGGCGTCCACAATGGGACCATTGTGCCTTTGCAGTTGAGTTGGGGGGACAGCAGGTGGGGTGGGGGGGTGTTAATAAAAACAAAACTTTTGAAACAGGGCAGGGAAAGGCTTTGTTTACCTGGCGCAATCAACTTAAAGGTGCTCATCTTACCCCAAGAAGAATAAAATGCAGTGTTGCAATTAGGACCGCTTCATGTAATTGATACCTTAACAATGTTTCAGGTTTTTGCTCTCTGGGGCTTAGGACAGTCATGCACTTACTTTTTCTGAAGCCAAACTCTGTCCATGACGTTCAAAGGCAAAAAAAAAAAAAAAAAAACCCCAACCCCCCCCCCAAAAAAAAAAAACAAAAAAAAAAAACAGGCCTCAAGAAGCATTGTTTTTTGGCTAAGAACGACCAAGACCCTTGTTCTCCAGGGCGGTGCGTGCACGCGGGGAACGTTTTAAAGCACGATTTTGAAATGAACTCTTAGAACGACACCCCAATGCAGAGTCAGTTTGAGAGGTATGGTAGGATTTGTGCAAGCATTGGACTGTGCCCGAGGTTTCTGATGTTGAAAGGTAGTCATAAGATGACTCTTGACAGAATCTGTGGCAGTCTGGGAGTGAACACTTGTAGAAAATCTATAGACTCTCAGCTGTGCTCTGGTCTTGATGCTACTAGCAAACAGCAACAGATGTAACCCCGTGAATGGGGTGGAGAGTTTTCTTTTTGTTTTCAGGTTGGGGATGGAATTTGGAAAGTTAAATGTTGAATTTCAAAACTTGTTCTTCCAGCCGCTGAACCCCGTGAGGTGTGTCTTTTTTAGCTCACTGGCATGTGCTACATTTCTAGACACTAACCTGCTGTTTATTTTTGTTCATTATTTGCTTAATCAATTCATTATTTTTTGCATCCTTCCCCCCCCCCCCCCCGAAAATGAGAATAATGCCCTGGCCAGTAGCTTGGTTAATTAAAGCATTGTCCTGAAGCTTAGAGGTTGCCGATTCAAACCCTGGTCAGAACACAAACAGGAACAGATTGATGTTCCTCTCTCTCTCACTCTCCTCTGCTTTCCTCTCTCTCTAAAATCAATAAATAAAAAAAAATTTAAAAAAAGAGACAGGCCCTGGCTGGTTGGCTCAGTGGTAGAGCGTCGGCCTGGCGTGCAGAAGTCCCGGGTTTGATTCCCGGCCAGGGCACACAGGAGAAGCGCCCATCTGCTTCTCCACCCCTCCCCCTCTCCTTCCTCTCTGTCTCTCTCTTCCCCTCCCGCAGCCAAGGCTCCATTGGAGCAAAGATGGCTCGGGCGCTGAGGATGGCTCCTTGGCCTCTGCCCCAGGCGCTAGAATGGCTCTGGTTGCAACAGAGCAACATCCCAGATGGGCAGAGCATCACCCCCTGGTGGGCATGCCGGGTGGATCCTGGTGGGGCGCGTGCGGGAGTCTGTCTGACTGCCTCCCGTTTCCAGCTTCAGAAAAATACAAAAAATAAAAAATAAAAAAAGAGACAATATGGGCAGCTCAGTGGTATTAGTGGAATTTCCGCCTTATGCAGTGGTATCCCCTCTGACTGCCATCATAGCTGAGGTGAGGCAGTCTCGGGGGTGGAGCTGTCTGTCAGCCTCTCCGAAGGTGAGCTGGACTGTCCCGGGCACCCAGGTGAGCCCCAGGGGTGACAGACATAGGTAGAATGGAGCCTTGGTCTTGTTCTTATTTGTCATTAGGTTCAGTCTTGCCCTTTCCGGGTTGCCATTCCAGAGGAAATTCCTATCTACCCAACAGACGGTTGAAAATGTTCTTTCTAGCCTTTGTTTTTCAACACTCGCTTCCCCTGTGTATGTGGTAGGCTCCCTCACCTTCCTTCCCTCCCGACCAGGCCACAGAGAGCAGCCCTTAAAGAAGAACACATCTGTGTCCCATGCCCCACGATGTCCTGAGCCGTCCAGAGGAAATTCGCTGCTGGTCACTGTCTTCTGGCCTTTCTTCGGTGTGGGGTTGCTTTTTGTCTTTTTTTATTTGACCATACATAACAGTCTCTCACATTAACAGTTGCCAGAGGAGAAGCTACGTCTAGATAGAGAATGATATTCTTGTCAGCAGTACATTATCATAACAGCAGTGGGGGGAGAAAGAATTCTAACCAGCAGCCGAAACATGTTAACACTGGAGAAATTCCCGTGAACCGTGTGCGCTGCTGGTCCCTTTTGTTTGTTTGTTTTTCAGAGCAGATGGGCTTGTTTGCTTTTTGCTTAAACATTAATCAAAAATCAATTGATGGCGATGTAAGTGGCATTCGATAATTCTCTCTCCAACTACAGTAAATAATATCTTATTTGTTCACGTTAGATAAGTCTGGGTGGCGGCGAGACAGAATTACACGAGACGTGACATATGGTTATGTGTTTTTATAAATTAATGCCTGCATGCGTGTGGGAGGAAAAGCAATCTAGTGTGCTAATAGGGGGAGAGGCAAAGGAAACGCCGGAGGAGGGACAGGGTGGCGAGTTAAAATAAATTCGGAAGAGGAAGAGGCTGCGATAACGAAATTGTATCTTCTTCATGCATCACCCCAAGTCATATGTTGGGATGCGCACCATAAAAAAAGGGGTATTCCAAGTACCGAACATTTTAATGTAATCCAAAGATGCTTTTATAACTCTTCTGTTGACCAAATCCATCTATCATCTATCATCTATCTATCTCTGTATACATGCATGTACATATAAACACAGATAGATATATGTACACATATATGATACAAACACATAGATGATAGATAGATGATAGATGGATTTGGAGATTGGGGTGACAGAATATGTGGTAACATATAGATGAATATATTTTTTTCCCAATCTTGACCTTGGCATATATATCTGTTTGTAAGTACGTTGCTTGACCAAGTCACATTCGTGCAAATGTAACTGGCGTTTTCTTGATATTAGAAAATAGAAAATTAAGTTTTGCTGAGTAACTATATATTACATGTAGATATCTATAGAGAAATATTCTTTTATGTGAAATATTTAAGGACCGTGAGAGGTGACGGACATTTAAGGACGCCCCTTTCGTGAATCTCTTTACTTGCACGAAACCTGTTTTGGAGCAAAGCAGGGGGAATACATTGCTGCTTCCCTACGATTCGTTTAGCCTTGAAAAGGCCAAAAGTGTAATGAAGCTGCTCCATGCCAGTCTTTTCTCCCTTCTGTTGGGGAATATGCTTCCACGGTAATTACACTTGCGTTGTTTAAAATACGAGGGATTCCCCAGCCAGACCTCCGAGAGAGCCAAGTGGGAGGCACCCAGCGGCAAGCTTCAAGGCGCCCTCAGACACCTGGAGACCCTCTCTGCCCATCACGTACTGATCCGCCAAAGCTTTCCACGGGACGTTATTTTCTTTCTTTCTTTTTTTTCGGTTTTAGAAGAGAAAAGCAGCGACCACCTTCACTAAGGTGGTCAACTCCCTTTCGACGTGCATACCCGTTGTGGCAGGATCACCCCAATGAAGTTCATTAGCATACCCGTTGTGGCAGGATCACCCCAATGAAGTTCATTAGCATACCCGTTGTGATAGGACCACCCCAATGAAGTTCATTAGCATACCTGTTGTGATAGGACCACCCCAGCGAAGTTCATTAGCATATCCGTTGCCTCACTCAGGGTGAAGTCCCCATGAATGTTTCTGCCTTGTTGACCCCTGGAAGGATGTGTGCAGCGCTCAGAACGTGGCAGACCGTACCAGTACCTTGTATACAGCAGGCGCTCAGTACTCTAAGATGGGGGGTTTCAACCTTGTTATACTTGGGGACCATTGGAAATAGGAGAATTATTTTGGGGACCACTAAGGCAGAAATCACCCTGAACATCAGCAAATTTGACTAAGATCCTCGGGTCTAGAATCTTCATACAACAGCAGGATAGTTAACTCCTTCGTGGACCAGCACGAAATTTCTGGAGGATTGGTCCGCAGACCGGTGGTTGCAAACCACTGCTCCAAGAATCGGGAGAGGAATAATGAATACTCTTTTAAGACTTTTTCGGTGCGTGTAATGAATAGAGTAGATACTCTGACTTCCCCTGTGAATCGTGCCCGGGGGGTTATTGGCTCATTAAGCCCAGTGGAGGAAGGACCAGAGCTGGCCGACTCGATGACCACCGGGGAGCTGTGTATGTATGCACTTTGGAAACTGAGTCTGTCCGTCTCTCCCCCTCGTTCATCATGAATGTTCCTTTCTCTGTCTCCTTCCTCACTGTCCTCTCTCTCTCTCTCTCTCTCTCTCTCTCTCTCTCTCTCTCTCTGAATGGCTGTTAGTTGAGATGAGCCTCTCCAGCCCTCTCTTTCCAATTGATTGGCAGCTCCCTGCTCTCCCAGCAGCAGCTGAGTCATCACTTGTCTCCATCAGCTCTTCGAGGGCCTCACAGAGGGATGTGGGGAAGGAAGTCGCCGTGATTAGAGCTCCAACTCGTGTTTGCCCATGTGTTCCCAAGTAGTATTTTTTTTTTTCGAACTCCTCTAAGACATTTTCTTCTCTTATCGTAGATTCAGTGAACATCAGATGTCTCATAATTGACAAAAAAATAAATAAAATTGGGTACTCTTAACACTGGCAGCTTTGCAAAGTCAGAGGTGAGGGGTCGAAGCTCAGCTGAGTTGCAGAACTTGACCACACCTTTCGGCTGCCTTGCCTGTTGTATAACTATGGGTAGTGGCTGTTGTTGTTTAATCTCCATTTCTCTAAAAGATACATGGATTTTCCTATAGCTTCTCCGATATCGGCCAAAGGAAGGAAACCTTACATTTCCTGTATATACGTCTCTCCCCACCGTCTCATTGACATTAATATTGACATGTGTGCCTTCTATGGGCTTGTAAAGATTTAAGATGACACCAGTCACCCGAGCCACCCGTAAAAAGCAGACCCGTGCATGTGCCGACAGTCCCCTTGTATTTTGTGCCTGCGAGAGGTGTTTTCATCCTTCGTGACTTCCTTCGTGCTAGCTGTGTCACCGATAAAGTTGTCCAGGGTGTCACTGGGTGCGCTGGTGCCTCCCTGGGCAGGGTGAAGGCGCAGTGTGGCTTCGCTACATTTGGAAATAATGAATGAGCGAGGCAAGAATTTAAGGGTAATGTCGCTAGGCGTCACTGATCTCTACTTTGCTAGGACTGAAACCACAGTGGGAGGATTCTAGGACAGAAAACACTGAGATCTGTCCCCCGTAGCATCACTAAGGGAGTGGGCTGACTCTGGGCGGGTCTGTTGGTTGGTTTCTTTAGCGCCACCACAGGGTGACAGCAGGGGCCCTGGCTGGTCCCTAGATTACGCAGCCAGGGCTTCTCGGGGGTCCTTGTGTGGAGAAGAGGGCAGAACTGCTGGACTCAGGGACTCAGTTTAACGTGAGCAGTGCAGTGCTGTTTCTCCTGTGCTACCTTCAAACAAACAAACAAACAACATTTGAAAACCACTGGCTAACCCCTGCACCTCCCTGCCCCACTCCAAGATTCCTTTTAGTAGTTTGATGAATTGGTGCAATCAAGGGGAATCACGGTACCACCTTCTAGGACTGTGTTTCAGAAAATGAGTGAACGCTCTGGTTTTGGGCTGGCATGGCCTCGTCCCACGAACACAGTACTCAGGCGACCAATGACTGTATCCACTCGTAAGACGAAGACGCAACAGCCCATTGTTTACAGGGCGGTATCTTCATATAGGTAGAGAAGCACCCAGAGATATCATGCCAGCCCCAAGCTGCACCTGCGCCAGGGCTCAGGACTCATCCGCTGAGAGGGTTGGGACAGTGTCCTCGCAGGAAAAGGAAGGCTCTGGAACCAAGTAGACCTGCTGGCCTTTGAATCTGCATTCCAACACTCGTTTGCACTAGGTGCAGCTTACCCATCACATGGAAATGGCGCCGGCGAGGAGCAGCTGAGCCACACAAACGGTCATGCTCATTTGTAGCCCCGGGGGGTTGGAGGACTTCTGACATGCGATGACGCCCAACCTTTGAGGGGTGTTGATCTGGCTCCTGTGATTTGAGGTCTTTCTATTTCGGTCTCAGAAGTATCTGGTCCTACAATATGTGAGGGTTTTATTCCCTCCTTTGCCCCCTCCCCCCCCCACCAAATTTGCTAAGCCCCTTTGTTGCAGGGTGGGGTCTCCATAGACTTTGAGGAATGTATTGTAGAAGCTTGACTAAGGAAAGGAAGAGAGAGAGGGAGAGATGGCGGGTAAGAGAGGGAGATGCCAGGCATCTCCCCAGGACTCTGGCCTGATATGGGCTCTTCCAGACCTGCGGGAGCTCAGAGAAGAAAGTGCCCCTTTGAGGAGTCCATTGTTGGACGGATGTAGCCAGGCCCTGGGGTCATCGCTGTGCTTGGTTACTGGCCAGGGGCTACCCTAAGAGGAGCGTGGCCTTGGCCAAAGCTGAAGTGGACCCTCCAAGAGCTAAACTCGGGAGGTTGTCAGCTAGAGACACTGTGCAACTAGGCCGGTCCTTTCAGGAACGGGATCTGAGCTGTGCATCTCTTGTCTCCGCCCAGCTCGGCAGGATCTCTAGATTTGATAAAAGTATATACATTTTGGGTGACAGTTTGATTCCTCTTAAAGGTATTATATCTTAGAACATATGGCTATGGAAGAAGATACTATTTCTTGACTTGCAAAATACCAGTAGTGCCTGCAGTAGTCACCTCATGGGAAATACAGCTCATCACCCATAGTTTATGTGTCCGCACTAAAGTGTCAGTCGCTGTGGATTTTAGCTTGTTTTGATCTGTGCATTGCTAGTGGAGTCAGCTGAGCCAGGGTCCTCCCCAAACCTCTAGGAAGGCATGAAGCCAGCCTTAGTAATCATTAGAGCAGCCCTTCATCCACCAACACCCACACACCCCATGTGTGTCCCCTAACTTCCCTGAACCTGCCAGATCCTCAGCTTACAGAAGACCGTCTTTCCTTTGCCGGGGTCCTGCCTTTGCCTGCTTTGCTCTGGGAATGCCAACGCGAAATGTGTCATGTTGATGCTAAAGACCCGAATTTTTATTTACTGTTAAGCATAAGCAACTTTTGAGTTTCTCCATCCCCCTGTATTCTTCTAAAGGTACGGAAGAGGATGTCTCCTGTTAGAAACAACGTAAACCAATTTGTCATTGTACAATCCCACCATGTGCTACACGAACAACGGGGAAAACACTGAATGAAGCATTAACGCAGAAAACTTAATGCTATTAAAGACACAAAAGGCAACTTGGCTACGTGGAAAGATGTACCATATTATTAGATGGGAATAATCAATGCTATCGAGACGTCAGTTCTTAAGTTAATGTCTTAAATGTAATGTGATCCAAATATCAACAGGGTTTTTCTTTCTCCATGGGAGTGATTCTAAAGCTATTAAGAAAAAGAAAAAACAATGAAACAAGATAGCCAAGAAAACCATGTGAGAACAATGAGGAGTCCTAGACTGACCAGATAGTAAGAGTCCGAGAGTCTAAGTAATTAAAACAAAGGGCTGCTGGTGCATGAAGAGACCGGGTAATGGGGCAGAGCAGATGGTCCACACACAGACGCCAGTGCGTGTGGAAACTCAGTATTGGTCAAAAGGTAGCTTCTCAAATCAGTGGGATGAAGATGAATTCTCCCTTTACTGGCACTGGGACATGGGTAACCACCTAGAAAATAAGTCACATTGGGTCCATGGCCACTACCACACACCAGGTTAAACTCCAAACGGATCCAAGCGTAAGACATAAACAGCACAACTCTGAAGTCCTAAAAGAACACATGGGGGGATTCCCTTAGAACCCTGGAGCCGGGGGTAAGGGGAGTTGTAGTTTCAACAGAGAATTCATAAACCAGAAACAGAAACACTCATAAGAATTGAATAAATTTGACAAGAAAAAAAAACAACCCCAAAAACTTCTGTGCGGCCAAAAACTATAGGCAAGGACAAGCGCTGTACTGGAAAAAAATGTATGCAGCCTCTGTCACAGAGAAAGAGCTAGCTCATCTTTCAAGTTAAAAACAACATCAACGAAACGAGAAGCCTAACCTCCTAGAAATTGATAAGGGAAAGGCTAGTAATGCCGAAGGAATTGGGGTGATATAGTGAACAGATCAAGTCGCAGAAGAGGAAATATACAACTATTGTGCATATAAAAAAGTGTTTAATCTCATTTGTAAAAGAAATGGAAATTAAAGGGACACGGAGATGCCATTTTCCCCACCTCTCATATTGGGGAAAAAATCAACATGCTTGATTACACACTGTGTTGACAATACGGTACCACATCGGTGGAGGGGAATTTGATGTTCTCTCTCAAGTTATAAATACAAACTGTAATGCAATAATTTTGGAGAGGGCGTTTACCCCACTGATCTACCTGCAAACACAGAAAATGACCATTGTGCCAAGTTATTCCCTGTGGCATTGTTTGAAATGACAAAAGATGGGACATAATCCAAATATCCAGTTAAGGAATACATTTTGGGGCAGAATAGGAATTTGCCAATTAGGGAAGGAAGGAAGGGGCCTAACCAGCCGAGGAAACAGTGTTAGCAGGAAGGAATAGTGGCGTGTCCACTGAGATGGACAGGGACCAGAGCTGCAGGCCCTTGGACGTGGCCAGTTGGGAGGACATCTTAGCAAGGAGCCAGTTAGGGGAGCAGGTGGAATTGACTGGGGCAGGGGTGGGGTGGGGTGGGGAGAAGATGAGGACTGAGTGCAAATATCTGACAAGCTCCGAGGTGTGCTTGCTGTGGGTCCGAGTCTCCAGTAGATTCATAAAGCAGAACTTCAGGGTCTAGTGAGGTGGACAGACCCGCAAGCATAGTTGGAATCCAGTGTTGGGAGCTCTGTCGGCTACACTGGTGTGTGACAGGTTTCCGAGTGGGTGGGTGGGAGCAGGGGGAAACCATGGAAACAGGGGCCTCTCCTGGGCAGGCAGGGGTAAGCCTAGAAAGCAGAGGAACTGTCTGAGTGAAAGGTATGTGCGACCGATGGAACAGAGTGGAGGCAGAGAGGGCTGTATGCACGGAGGCTGGGTCAGACGGGGAGGACCAAGAAGGGCTGCTCCATTCCATCAGTGGAGCTTTTTACAGGGGTGGTGCCTCAAGGACAGCAGAGTTTACGTGGGTCGTGGCACAGCGGGAGCAGGCACACACCAAAGGCTGAAGGAGACCGTGGGCCCCGGGGGTGACCACAAGGATCCCCAGGTGACCATGTTGTTCTGTAAGGAATCCTTTGTACCTCCCTTAAAGTTTTAAGCTTGGACAGGCTGTCTGTCTGGCCAAAGGTGACAGCGTGGTTTATCATCAGTGTTGAGTCAGTGGCGATCTCTTCCTGGGTCCAGCCTCCGGGTTCCCTCAGCCAGCACAAGGAGGGGCCGCTCTGAAAGCCAGCTGAGGGTGGTGGTTTGTGCAGACCTCCCAGGTGATTATGCCTCTCCTGGGAGCTGCCCATTTGGGGAATCCGAGCCTCCGTGCTGGGAGCTGCAGTTCTCTGCTGCGGTCCTAGGAAGATGGTGAGGGCAGAAAGAAGAACGGATTGTACTTCACATCCCACCAGAACTGCCATTCAGTGCGGTATCCTGGGTGATTTCCATGCTTCATGGCAAATGCAAACTAACGGCTTATTTCTCATCAACTGCCCATAATACCATCCTCTCAGCTTCTTTTTATCCATGATTCCCTACAAGGGCCCCTTCCTGGTGAGATCACAGCTCCAGAAACTTGCGATTAAGAGGTCTAACAGGGCATCTGATTCACCCCTGTGCCATTAACAGCGTATTGTGTAAGGAAACAATTTTTAGGACAGAGATTTCAAACAACTTCTGAAAGACACAGCTAAAAATTAATTTAAAGGTGGGAGGAGCAGAAGAGAGGGTCCAGTAAATGTTTGCTTCTTGATTGTCTTTAAACCCTAAGAAAAGGTGTAAAAAAATGTGGAAACAAAAACCTTTGTGGTTTTCCCAGAATAAAAATGATGGGAAACTGCAAGTCAGCAGTTCTTGCCCAGGAGCTCCAAAGGACGCCCCACTCGTGTTTGCTTTTCTGGGAGACCCTCTGTCGTCTCCCCGTTGTGGGTTCCCTTTGTCTGTTCTACCCACCAGCCACCCAACTCCATCCCGGGCGAGGATGGGCGAGCTGGCATCCCGAGCCCCTCCGAGCCGCAGCGGTGGACCAAGGTTGTTTACTACTTTCTACTCTGAGAAGCACGCCAATCACGAGGGCCCGCCCTACCCATCGTCCAATCGTCTTATTGGGAAAGTCCACCTTTCCCGGGGCTCGCCGGCGATTGGCTGGAGCAGCTGTCAGTCAAGTGGGCATCCCGCAAAGATGCAGCCGGAGTATTAGGGACGCGATCACCAGAGCGCAGGAGGAGTAACCTTCCCTATAAACAAGATGTGGGGGACCCCCCCAATAAACTGGGGGATGGGGGTTCCTTAGCACAACCCAGCCCTGGGGCCCACCGGAGTGGAGTGGGCTGAGCGCAAAGTCGGGGAATCCCTCCCTCCTTTCCTCCCTCCTTCTCTCTCTCCCTCCCTTCGCTGCTGCTGGCCGCCGCCGCTTCTGCTGCTGCAGTTGTAAACACGTTTTCCTCCATGTCTGTTTTCCCTTCTCTCTAGCAGTGGCCATTACAGCCTGCTTTTTATCAGAACCCTGTCGGACAGAACCATGCTTCGGGCTCAACCCTCCACTGCCCGCACCTCCGTGCCCTTATTCTGCCTCCACCCACCGCCTTTTCCTCCCTCTGGTCCGCAGAGGCAAGGAGGCTGGCTCACGCTCAGACTCCCTACCCCTTTATTCTTGACCATGTGAGACAAGTCATGCTTTGTCAACACTTTGCACCATCTCCCCCGTGCTTCCTTTTAAAATTGCGTGCACGGGCCACCTTGCTTGTGGTTGGAAAGGCTGCAACGGCTGCAACGGCGGCGACTGGCGCAGCCCGCAGCCCGGGGAGGGCTGGTTGGTTTTTTGTTGTTGCTGTTGCCGTTTGGGGACAACGCACCAAAGCCTTATTTTAATTCTGCTGTTTTCTTCCAAAAACGGGTCTTCAGTCCTTTCCCCACTCCTCGTTGGTTTGAGGTGTGCCCCCTCCCCCATTAAAAAAAAAAGGCAGCATTGTGTTGAACGAGATGTTTTTGTACCTTCTTCTGTGATCTGAATCAGGTTCCCATTTCCAGCTGCACAATGTGCTTGTATTCAGTGTGATAGGGGCGTAGTGGACATGAATTATTTGCGACAGGGCTGCATGGAAGATGCGGAGCGGAGTTTGCGTGGCTCGGAGCAGCTCCAGTGTCTGAAGCTTCGCTGTTGTGTTCCTTGGGCTCCCAGCAGGAAGCATAGGCAAAATGGCCAAGCTACAGCACGTGGCACAGGGTGCCAAAATGCCCGTTTGTAGGAACTGCCATTTTTCAAATGACCTTCAGTCTGATGTAAACTTCCTTTTGAAAAAGAAAAAAACAGTCAAGTTGTCTAGGAGGATGGCTTGTTTGGGCTGTTTTGTGGGAAGGCTGGTCAACCAAAAAATGACGACTTTGAGGTTCTGGTTTGCCCAGTAGAGGTTAGGCCCCCATGTGTCCTGAGTCACAGTCCCAGAGGGAGAAGGCAGCCGTTATCGGGTGTATAGGAATTGAAAGAATGTACCCGGAGGGGCAGCCACGAAGGAGGGACCCACCGTCCTGCCATCTCAGCCCTTTAACCTGGGTACTTTTTCAGCGATGAGGCATTTGAGGTGGGTTTAGCTAATGAAAGTGACATTGCAAATATTAATGTAAGGGATGGCATGTAGTGGCCAGGATTTGGAAGAGCAGCTTCCAGACCTATATAAGCCCCCAGGAAACATGTCCTGTTTCAAGTTAACCACCACATCTGATTTGGTTTTCTTAATCCCCCTCTCTCCTTCCCTCCCTCCATTCCTCTCCCTCTCTGCCTCTCTTTCTCTCCTCCAGTCCATTTAGACTCTCTCCCTTGCTAGGAATATTTTTTCCAAGATGATCCAATTGATGTTTGTTATGGTGATATTGTTAGACTAGGTTCATCTTTCACTCTAGGATTTGAGAGAAGTGGTTCCTGTTCGTGTCAAGGCCACAGCAGGTGAAGGAGAGGCCGGGGCTGGGCCAGAGTTCTGCCTCGGGGCCCTGAAGGTCCTCCTGAGTCATCACACTACCTGTGAAGTTACAAACAAGGCAACTGATTGAAGGCAGAAAGGCGCTCCAAAGAAGCCACTGTGCTGATGTTTGCTCCGGGCTCCCGGCCCTAATTAGCTCATCTGGTGCAATTACTGCGAGCCCTGGGGCCCTCCTGCCTGGCTGGGATGGGAACAGAGGTGTCTATGCAGTGCTGTGAGGACTGACAGGAGCGTGTTAGAGAGGGTGTCCAGCCCTTCCCGGGCCCTGCCTTGCTCCCTTTCCCCGATCTGGTAAATCACCTTCCCCGTCTTTCCTCTGGGGCCCTGCACGTGAGCCCTCTGCTCATGCAGGGTGGTACACTGAGCTCATCTTTTGCTGGGTTTCTGCGTCACCTGCTCTCTTCTGGCCAGGTCAGCCTGTTCATTTTTCCATGCCAACCGCCGCTACGTGCCAGTAGGTCACGTCTGAATAACCTAAGCATGTTTCCCTGCAGGAGAGTGTGCCAGGGCAGGCCAGTCTGGGAGCCAAGTGGCTTTCTCCAGGAGAAATCAGCGGGCAGCAGGAAAGCCCAGGTTGCCCTGTTCCTTAGTGACTGGGGACAAGTTTTGAATTACCTGGTGAATCTCCCAAAATCATGGCTTTAATCCCCACCCAGGGTCATCTTTTCCCTTCCTTCATGCATGACCGGGCTTTGAGGGACCCCGGATCTGACTTCGGCCTGCCTTTGCCTCCTGACCACCAGCCCCCAGTGGTGCTTGTGGCTCTGCCTGCACCAGCCTGCCTGTGCTGCTGTCTCCGAGCCTTACCCGGTTCTGGAACACCTTTCCCCAAAATGGGCCAGACGTGCCTTCTAGAACCAACTTGAAACTGCCCTCCAAGAGGTAACCCAGTGTGTGACCTCCTCACCCTTTTGTATGTGTGGGGAGGGTCTTGTCTTCACCGCTGGTGGGGCACAGTGGTGTGTTCTTCGTGGCCTTGACTTCATTTTTTGTTTCTGTGAGTCTCCAGTAGGAGCGACGGAGCGAAGGCACCCGGGCGGTGGGGACAGATGCATCAGCACCTCGGACTCGTGACTGCCCCTCTGAGCTGGTCCTTCCTCATCTGTAGAAAGGGGAGATAATATCTACCCCTTGGGGGAGCCGTGTGGATTAACTGTGCTTGGCACCGAGTTTGTGACTAGTAGACTGTCAGTAGGTACACTATGGTAAGCGCTGTTTTTACCAGTTGTGGATGGAGATGCTGGCTACTTGGTGGGACCACCCAGGGAGTCACTGAGAACGATTTGAAATCACTTACTAGGGGATCTGATTAATGTTTGTTTATCTTCACTCCATGAGGACAGGTGCCCTGTATGATACTTAATGCCTTTTGTGTCTCACTTGGCAAGCTCTTGATACATATTAAATGAAAAATTAGCTCTTCATACGTATTAATTCAGAACTTGTTGCTTTGTGAATAGTGATTTTTTAAAAATGAATATGAACTTAATAGGTCAGACTGCTAGAAGCACTCATCTGAATTAGGCCAGACAAGGATATCTGTGCCCCTGGAAGATGCTTGTTTCTGGGGCCCATCAGGTCCTTACTAAATCGTGGCCAAGTGTTTTTTATAAATAATGGAGTTGTTGGGTGGAAGTTCTAAGCAGGGATGAAAATGGTAACGTTTGAACAGCTGCCAGCCCCTCCCAGCGCGGTCGATGTACAGAAGGAAGTGGGCTAGTCCCTGTCGTGGGGTGGCCGTGGCAGCCGATGTCACTGTGAGTCCCCCCTCTTCCTGGTGTAGCGAGGTGGAGCGTGCTGAGTCTGCCCACGTCTAAGACCCCAGTAGGGACCTTCCTCTCAGTCCTAGGCAGCCCTGAGCCATTAGAACAGTTGAACATAGATGCTATTAGGACGTTGGATGCAGGCACTGGGCTCAACTCTGGGGGTACGTGCAGAGCCACGCCCTTCCCGGAAGGAATGCCCAGGACGGTTGGAGCTCTCCTGACCCAAAAGGAATTGTGCAGTCAGATATGATGGGCAGGGTCCATGTTCATCACCAGGGGAAATTTCTAACTATATGTCGATAGCTTTGTGACCTTGGGAAGGTCATTTAATTTCCCTGAGCCTTGATTTCTTCTTCTTTTTTTTTTGTAGCGGGGAAAATAGCGTGAGGGGCAGATGAGGTAGCATATGTGAAAGGCTTCAGGGCTATGCCTTTGCTGAGTATGGGAGACACCGAACCGGATCAGGCCTCTGCGCTCGAATCTGTCTGCTTGGTTATTTTAAGTTTGCATCTGAGAATAAAGGGTGATGGCTCTCCAAATATAAAAGAATTGGATCCAGGCTCCAAAGGGATGTTTGCTGTTCTTCAGCAAAATACCATTCTTCTTAAGTTTCATTCAATCATTGCACAAGAATCTGAGCATCTGTTTTGTCCCAGGCACTGTGCTCGTAGTGGGGGTACAAGAGTGAGCAGAACACTGAACACTTGCTTTCCGCTCACGTAGAGCCGACAGTTGGGCAGGGAATGTAGACATTAAATAAATAGAAGTGTGATGATGGCCATATAGGGGGAGGCCTGCTGTGTGCTTTAATATTTAACACTTGCTATGTGTTTTAATACTCACACGTATCTTGGGAAGGTCTTTCCACCTAAAAATACTGATTAGTCCCTTTGGCCGCAACTAGCTCCGTTCTCTCTTAGGCAACAGGAATCCTTAATCAAGTTTTGAGTGAGCGGTTCCGTTGACAGGGAGGAGAGGGGCTTTTACAATGGAAAGTAGACTAGGTGATGGTGTTGAGGAGAGAGTATATGTTGGGTTCTTCTTGGCTTGTGCATTCAAGTTACTGAGGGAACTTCCAAAGTAACCTCAAAATTCAAACATCTCGTGTACACCTTTTAAAAGAAATGTATAAATACCCAAAGTTCAGGGCTCTGTTCTTGCATCTACACCAGAGCTCTCCTGTAGAACTTTCTGTGAGGATGAAAGTGTTCTGTATCCTGCCCATCCAATAAGGTAGCCACCAGCCCCATGTAGCACTGGGACGCCTGAAAGGTGGCCAGTGGGACTGATAGGTAAAATTCAGATGGATTTAAATTGGAATAGCCAAATCTGGTTTGTGGTCACTAACCAGTACAGATCTAGACGCACAATTACCTGACAAAATTCTTTCCTCCTGAAGTCTGTGTTTTGACAAGGGCCACTAAGACCTGTATATTTCATTTTTCTTGTCATATTGAGGTTTCATCAAAGCAGTGTGCACATGTTTTAAAAAACACACAACACAATCACTTTGGCCAGCTGTCTCATGGCACACATTTTCTGGAGGTGTTCGTGTTGATTATTTGACTGTACAAAATACTTCCAGTGACCTAAGAATTAGAAAACAAGCATGTCATCTTCTGAAACTAAATGTGAATGGGTTGCTTGGTTGAGAGAACAACATCAGGTGGGTCTTCATGCTTCTATCATGTGGCCACGGAGTTGTGGACACGCAAAAGCTTTTGTGGCTACGGCAATAAGCAGGATTTTTAGAAATTTGGAAACTATTGAAATCCTCCTTCGCATTTAAATTTTTTGTGGTGTTGATTCTCATGTCTTCTTTTGGTCCACCTGTTTTGTTTTTTTGTTTCTCTTTTCCCCCTGCTTTGTTGTTTCATCAGGTTGGGAGGCTAAAAGGCTGCCTGGTCAGTTCAATTTTTATTTAAATTCACTTCCTCTTTATTCCTTCTAATCGAACACAGTCCTGTGACATAGCGAGATCAGTCTGCTCTGGGGAAACGCTGAAATATGAAAACATTTTCATGAAAACATTATTTCCACTTCCATGTAATTTTTCTTCTAATAGGAATATATATATATATATTTCCAACTGAATCCTCCCTCATCCCCTCTTGCAATGAATTGCTTTATAGAAATAGCATTAATCCACCCAAATGTACAAGGACAATCTCAGCCATTTAATGGAGAGATAAAGGCCCAGAGAATGGCGGGGTTCAGAGGCACAGACTGTCCGCCTTTCAGGATGCTAATAAACGTGGGCGAGGCCCTCTGTTCGTTTCTCCACCCAGCAGCACAACCCAGAGCAGTCTCCAGCTCACTGCGAAATGTCATTCCATCTTCAACCATCGTCACCCTTGATTTTGATTTTTGTGGACAACTCATGTCTGTTGGGGCCAGCCGATGAAACTTCCCCTTTCCAAATCCCACCTGACAGCTGGGACCAGTGCCGCTAGAAGGTATTTGCACACACCCAGCGGCATCTCCCCCTTTCTTAAGGAATGGGAAGAGTGAACACTTGTGCCTTCTCTCACACTTTGACTTCATTGTTCTGTTCCTGAGTGACTTCATTCCGCTTACTGGGAAAGCCCAGCCTCGGGGGAAGGTGAGCCCCTCTTCCAAGAAAAAGTAAAAACTTAGGGAGAACAAATGATCTCACCTAGAAACACAGCCAGTGTGAGCTGCATTGTGCTACCATTTACAAAGCCCATGAATATTAGGGCCAGCGTAAAAATCCAGTTCATTCACCTGCGTACTCGTGTGTGGTGTATTTGGGAGCTCACCGATCAGGCACATTGCATTTCATTTTTGCAACAGCCCACAGGGAAGAGGCTGCCAACACTGTGCTCTTGATGAGCTGGTGGAGGCCCAGAAAGTGGAAGGTGTCCGTGGTCACAAACCTGGTAGGTGGGAGAGACAGGATTTGAACCAAGATTAGACCTAGTTTCAAAACACACGCTGTTTTTATTTGTTTGACGGTCTTTTTACACACTTGGGCGGTAGAGAAAATTTCCTGCCGCACCTTTTCCCCCAAGTAAGAGCCCATAAAATGAAAATTTCCACTTTGTAAACCTTGCCCTCGAGAGGGGCAGGAAGACCCTTCCCTTTGGCTGCTAAAAACAATAAGAGAAGGAAAAATAATTTCAGCGTATCTGAGCTTTCCGATTGAGTTACGATTTTTGCCATCTTGTAAATGCCTCGAACACGATCAAGATGTCTAGGATTTTTCCTTGTTAAAAAAAAAATGAGTCACTACTTAAAACATGTCACATTCTGAAATGCATTGATTAAATGTATAGTGATTCAGTGAGAGGATGTTACAGCCTACATGTAAGAATGCATGTGTCAGAATTAATTTCCTCAACAAGGAGAAGAAGATGGAAAATTCAGGAATCCTAGTTCTCTTGGCCTTGCCTATAGTTATATACTTTTTTGTGCTGGCAAAGCCACACGCCTTGGTCGTAGGTGTACAGGTTCCTGACGTGATGGCGATTCTCCTTGATTGCTAACTGTATGATCAAAGACGCCAATCTCCATTGCTCAGATCCAAAAATAAATCAAAAAACTCCATGCAGACTCCGGACATAGCAGTGGGTGCAAAAGCCGAAACACTTGTGCAACCTTGGTGGACGTTTGGGTCCCGAGTATCTTAGGAACCTACTAGATTGTAAACTCCATGAGACCAGTCTCCAAGGCGCTCAGTCAATACTTGCCGGGTGAAAGGAGGGGCGGAGAAGTACAGCAAAGCCTCAGGGAGGGCTAAGGCTCCGGCTCCCATTTCTGAGCTCTATCTCACTGGGAATCTCTTCAGAACAGATTATGCACTCCTTTGCTTCTTACTCTAGTGAATATAATTTAATCATTCTGGCCGACTCGGGGACATCAGTGAGCATAAATTGTTGTATTGTGCATAATACAGCGATCGCCTCAAGGCCTGGTGGGAAGTGGTTCGCCTTCGACTGAAGATTTCTGGTGCTTATTGTGTTCTTAGGGTCTGGTTTTATCATTTTTATGTCTTCATTCCTGTTTAATAGACTTAAGGCAGTAGGACGAGAAGGCAGTGTCTATCAGCTCCTCTGTAGGTGATTAGTTCCTGCTTCCTCTCTGCTCTGGGTATCCTGAAGATAGATCTCCTAGCTTGTTGGGATTGTGCATGGGAGAAACCTGGCTCCCTTCTGGTCCTTGGCTGCCTACCCAGACAGGTGTATGGCTGGAGAGCTGAATTCTGCAAAGGTGAGGTATCAGTATAGGCGTGTTTTTCCTTTGTATACTTTTTAAAAAAATTTTACTTCTCTTTGTCCCTTCATCCACCTGTCTCTTGCTCATAATATGATGGTTCCTGGAATCAATAAAATGAGTGGAACACAGCTATCCACAGTAAAGCCAAAACTGGTCAAAATTACCTTTGAAATGGACGTGATCCCCACTGCTGTCTCCTAGACCAGCCCCTAGTTTAATGACATCATATTCTAGAAGGGTGTCCTTGTACCTCACCTTCAGATACACACGTACCTGGGCCCTCTCTTCCCCTGCTGCTATTCCCACCCTCCTGGATGTCCCTTCTTCAAGAGGACACCAGCCTCCCCCTTCCCCCCGCGCTGACCACCTCTCAGCTGTTGTCGCCTCAGCAAAGGAACTTTATTTGAATTTGGGAGGCGACATGGTATAGAGTCTGGATCCTGGATGGAGGCTGACCTGAGTCCCTGCTTCACCACCCGGCCCTGTGACGCTGCACAAGCAAGGCCAGTCTCTGAGTCCTCACCTCCCGTCCTCAGGAAGGCGTTGGGAGGACTTATTCGGCACAGTTCCTGGTATGAGGCAGAGGTTTGATCCGTGGGACCCCGCCCCGTGCCGTTGAGAAACACGGCGTGTACGTGGCACCGTGTGCTTAAGGCGGCCGTGCCTCCGTGCCCAAAGCAGTCTCCTCCTCCGTCGCACACCACGCCATGCTGGGAACACCCAAGCAACGATGTGGGCTTTGGCCCATTCAGTGTTTGGCCTCAGTTTTCCAGTACTCCCCAGTGAGGATCAATTCATTGGAGGCGCGTAGCTGGGGGATAAAAAAGGAGATCAGGTTTTTCAGGTGAGATTTAGTGCAGACTCCTTCGCTGTACACTGTGAGGCTTTACAACGTGGGGACATTGCAGCGACTGCTGGGGAGGCGTTTGCTGTGTGAGAGAATTTGGTCCCTTGGATGAATAACAGGAAAAGAGCGAAGCCTGTATGATCGGTAGCAGATGACAGAACAGAGGAGATGGCCAAGCTGGAAAGTACAGTTCTCACTGCATTTAGAGCTTAAAGACAAAGGGTTTTTACCAGGACCCAGGAGGGCTGCATGCCTTGTGCTGTTGTCCATCTTGTTGACTGTTTCCCTTTGCATCCTGCAACCATCTTACTTCCCGCTTCCGCCCTGCCGGAGGATACTGGAGGGACAAGCTGACTATTAGGCAGGATGGTCAGAACGGGAAGGACCCTCAGCTTGTGTGCCCACATCTCTAGCAGCCTCATTAGCCCCGAGCAACACTATTTATCTGGGGATTATCTGGAAGAAAAAAAAGTACAGATTTGCCTTATCTCCAAATTGTTTATGAAACTGTCAGTGGTTGCTTCGGGAAGCAGGGCTGTTAGTAAGTCTGGTTCAAGTGGCAGGCGTGTGCACGCAGTTCAATCTGCTATTCAAAGTGAGCTTTCTGGTGTTTACCTGTGATTTATTGGCACGTATCCTGATAGCGCAACAGTCCCTCTTTTCAGTTTAGTCGACGTGCACGCTTAAGTTGCTTTCTTTTTTCCTTTATGAACTTTTCACAAGATTTTTACTGACTTTATCGGGGTGACAACGGTTAATAAAATTATACAAGATTCAGGTGCCCAATTCTACTGACTTCCTTTAGGAACTTATAAGTGACTTTCACTTCTTTAACTTTTTACACAAAGTCTTAGCCAAAAGGCCGAGATTTTTTTTTTTTTTTTAACTTTTAAATTTGAAATAATGTCATACTTGCAAAGACAGTCACACGGAGTACCAATAATCTTGCAGACCCTTCACCCAACTTATCTGAAGGTTAATGTCTCTCCTAACCATATACCATATCAAAGCTACAATGTTAACACTGACGCCTTACTCAGCGTTTCCAGTGTCTCCTCAGTTTCCTTGAATCTAGGACCATTTCTTTGTCACTTCACACTACTGAAGAGCATGGGCCAGTTATTTTGTAGAAAGTCCTTCAAGTTGCGTTCCTGCCTCCTCCTGATGATTAAATTCGGGTTATAGTTTTAGCAAGGAGATCACACAAGTGCTGCTGTGCCCTTCCCAGTGTCAGGGGACACGTCATGGGCTTGTGACGGTAACTCGGAGTACTTGGTTAGGATGGCCTCTGCGGGTTCCTCTCTCATCATTACCGTTTTCCCTTTGTAATTAAGAAGTATCTTTTGGGGGGTAGATACCTGAGACTATCTTGCTCACACTGTTCTTCATTCTTTTTTCACCTAATTTTTTAAAAAGAAATTTATTTATTGATTTTTAGAGAGGAAAGGGGTAGGGGAGAGTGAGAGAGAAACATTGATTTGTTGTTGTTTCACTAATTTATGCATTCACTGGTTCTTGTATGTCCGCCAACTCGGGGTCGAACCCACAACGTGGACATGTCAGGATGGAGCTCCAACCATCTGAACTACTGGGCCGGGCCCCCTACTAATTTTAACAGCCGTCACTGCGGTGTTTGCTCAATGCCGATTTTTCTATTCCTGTTTCCTACACTTAGTAATTGGTATTCTACTCTGAGAACTTTATGTATTTTTAAAATGAGGGGCATAAAACTTTTTAAATAGCAGTGGCAGCTCCGCTTCTTTCTGAGAGGACAATTATGGATGACAAGCAGCAGAAAAATCTGCAGAAGCTTAAGAAATCTCAACTATGGTTGTTATTTCAAATGGCGTTGCCATTTTCCCCTTGGAGGAGGTAATGGAGAAGGGAGGAGCTCTCGACTGCTCCATTAGTTTCGGTCCTGGCTGCAAATATCTCTTCTATGAGGACTCAAAAAGGGGACCCATTTGGAGAACTGATTCTGAAGCCCAGCCCTAATTAATTTAATTTCAGCAGCCCCAAATCAGATTCACGTGAGGAAATCATTATTTTGAATTTTCTGTCACTTACAAGAGTAAAATTACTCCTTCTTTTTAGAGAGGGGGAGTTCTTTAAAATTAGGTAATTTTTTTCTCTTTTCATCCTGCCAATATGATCTGTTTTTCTCTTATCCCTTAAAAGAACAACAACAAAAAAAGTATGTCTAGTCCCTGACTGTAATATTTCATCAAAGCCCCGGTGGCTAGTTGAGGGCACTGTGAATGGCCGCATTTTTTTTAATATCCTGCCATCCATCCCAGTTCGTAATTTTTATTATCACACACAGACAAGATCACGCCAGGGTCCACCAAGCTTCTCTGAGCCCTTATTTTTTTTTCCATGTTGACATTTGGAACTGCTCACAAATTAAACTTTAGAGTTTGAAATGTTAACTGTTATATAAGGGAAAGAAAAAAGGGAAAAAGAACCTCACAAAAAGAACTGTAGATGCCCAACAGCATCCGATTCGCTGGACAAAGTAGGAATTTTGAGGGTGGAACTGCTGATTCTGCATGAGCGCGGCGGCGACGTGCGTATGGGTGTGGGGCCCGCGCAGCATTCCAGCCGCCACGTGGACTGAAAAGTTCTTTCTTTCCGTGTCTGCGAGCTCTCGGGCGCAATGTTTTCCATGTTGGCCGCCGCGGAGCACAGCGAGACACGTTCACATTGAATCGAGTGTTCTGTCTAGACCGCAAGCGCGAGGTTGGACGGAGTCCCGACGTCTCCGTTCAACTTATGGCACAGGCGACTGCGGACGCGGGGCTGCCACGCCGCCGCCTCGGCTCCCAGCTCCGCGCCAGCGCCAGCCAGGCTGGCGGGGCGGGGCCAAGCGTGCGCGCGCCCGCGGAGCTGGGGGGGGGGCGGGCGGCGGCGGCCCCGCCACGTGACGGCGCCCCCGCCCGCCGCAGCCCCCGCCCGCCGCAGCCCGCCACGTCACGTGGTCTCTGGACACCACGTGTGCTCCGAGTGGACGGAAAAGGGAGCGGCCCGGGTGTGGCGGTCTAGTTTTGGGGGAAACTGAAAAACAACTCACAAACATAAAACAGGAACCCCGTTTTTCTCGTTCCCCAACTAAATTCTTCGATCCCTAATCGATCGTTCAAACAAAGACCCGATGGCTCAGTTATTGCCAATCGTGTCGCGTACACCTCGTGGCGGCGGCTCAAGTTTCGCTCCGGAAATGTGGTTTCAGTCGGGCGGGGGCGGGGGCCCGGGCGGTGGGAGGGGGAGCGGCCACGGTGCCAGCAGCCACGCGGCCTCCCTGGGGATGCGACGTGGAGGGCTTGGATTTCCTGCATGTCGATCAGCCGTTGTTTTTTTTTTTCTTTCTTTTTTTTTTTTTAGGGCGGAAAGTGAAGCCGTCTGAACGGTTACCTAACAAAGTCGAGTTTCTTTCTTTCTTTTTTTTTTTTTTAACGGTCATGGAGTTTTCCGCGAAAACTCAGCGAAACCGAACAAAAAGAAAAAAAAAAAAGTGTCCTAAAGTTTTAAAGAAGAGCGCGCTTGGACCTCCGAGTGGGGCGCCCCCCACCCCAGCCCCCGGGCGCCTTTCCCCCTGAAACGGGCGGCTCGCGGTGCCGGGCTGATTATCAACTCCCGTCCTCGCGGCGGTGGCTGCGGTGGCGGCGACTTACTCACGAGCGGGGCACGGTTTCTAACCGAAAGTAAAAGATGCGCCATGTGTGTTTTTTTGCAAAAGGGAAAAACGAATATGGAGGGAAGGAGAGCGGGCGTGCATTCCGAAATCGGACCCAGCCTATTGTTCCGAGCTGCCGCCCCATTACTCATGCTCCCGCTGGGCCCCGATGGGCTCGGGCCAGGCCGGGGCGCCACGCGGTCCACAGGAAGAGACGCGTGGTGCGGTACCCCGCCGCCATCTCACGGACACGTGTCCCCTCCTAAGTTCTTTTCACTCCATAAATGCAGAGCCTGATTTAAATCCTTTTTTTTTTTTCTTTTTTTTTCCAGAGCACTCATTTCTTTCCATTTCGAGTAGGAAGTTTAAGGTGCTCTTCACTTTTCCTTTCTGTTCGCTTTCATGAAAATGCAATAAAGCGGAGGAGTTTATGAGGGGAGCTATACCAAGGGGACAGAGACAATTTATCGGAAAGATTAGAAAATCTCGAAGGATTAAACCTCCTCGTGAAAATCAGCGATGGGCTCTCTCGGTCTTAATAACTTTGAAATATGCAACTCCACCTTTTGATAAATTTATTTCATTGGAGTAGTTATGGGGACCGGGCATTTGGTAGGTAATCTGTGTCTGGTCATCAATTACAGTGATTTCCTCGCTTCGGCTCCAGAAAATCAGAATATTCATGAGCTCTCTGGTCTGACTCAGACCTTCCGGAGCCATGAAATTTTCCTGCTGGGGCGAGAGAAGTGTTATCGGTGAATTAGGGACCTAAACGAAACCAGAACTAGATTAGCAGGAGAAACGGGTGACGTCCATTTGTTCGGTCCCAGTCCTCCGTCTTTTAATTCGTGAAAAAAGTTTTCGAAATTCAATTAAACGTGCGCTCCTTTTTTTTTTTTAAATTCACGGGGGTCTGTGGAGGAAGTGGTTTTGGGGTTTTTTTGTGTGTGAAAATGTTTAAATAAATGACTGAGGTTTTTGTTTTGTTTTTTTCTGTGTCTAGCCAAGCAGAATCGCTACACTTAAAAACAAAACACATAAAATACTGACCAGTCAGGGTTTTCTGCCACCCCTGTCCTTTGTGAGGAGAGGATAAGGAGGCAAACACCAATGGCGCCTCTCACAATAGAGGTTTGTTTATTTTAAAAAATTTAATGGAGAGGTTGTAGATGATTTGAAATTTCCTTGTGCTAAAACAGAGACGGAGAGAAAAAGAATAATTAGCCCATTCTAACCAACTTGAGCGATAGATCCACAGGCATTTGCTTTGGACAAGAACAGAAGCCTCTTTTGGACCTCATCCTGAGATCTTTTACACAAATTCGATTTGTTTAATTAGAAATCTTTCTTAAAGGTGAAAATGCACTGGGGTTATTTTGAAGAAATTTAAGTTATGCCCCGGACGCTTTCGCATTTGGTGAGAGCGTCCTCACGGTATGCGGAAAGTTGTATGTTGGGATGTTGGGTTCCCGGTCAGGGTGCATACCAGAATCAACAAATGAATGCATAAATAAGTGGAACAACAAATCGATGTTTCTCTCTCGATCTCTCTCTCTCATCCTCCCTCCTTCTCCCTTCCGCCCTCTCTCAAATCAATAAATTACATACATTTTAAACGTTTAAAAAGTTTAAGTTATAGGTGAATAAAGATGGCAAAAATGACGATTTATAATTTTCTGTTGAAAAATACGAGAAGCCCCACCCCCATCCCCCAGTCTTAGAATGTCAGGCATTCCTGCCTGGCTGGTACACACCCTTCTGTTCTGAGGTCCTCTAAGCGGGATGTATTCTTATCCTGATGCGTGTCTTTTTAGGATGTGTTTCTTTACCTTGAGTCTTTATCTGTGTGTACATCTCATGTGCTCAACTGGCCGCAGAAGGTGTTGTGCGTTTCTCTGAGCCCTCATGGCGTCTGATGTGCCTTCCAGACAGGTATATTCAGGTGTTTCCATGAACAAATATTGAATTCACAAGAACTAACCCAAATAAGAGTCCTTCGTATTTTTTTTTATGCCATTGTTATTAAACGCTGTGTTTTTTTTTTTTTTTGGGGGGGGGGGTGTGGCACTAATTCTGTGCTTTCTCAACTCGTACGGATTATTAGGACATTTCAAATATTCAAATAATAGGACTGAGAAATATTTTGAAGTTAGGTTTAAACACGGCAGTAAAGTTCCCACCTTTTTTACATTGCTAAATCCATGGCTTTTTGGTCCTTTGGGATGGATGGCTCCAAACGGCCCTGACAGGTATTTTAAGGCACAAAAATGAGAGCTTCCCATGATCTCAGGACTGGACGCTGACCTGACATTCAGTCCTTGTTATCTTTTTTTGTCAGCTCTCCGGGCCTGGTGAATCCCAGCCTCTTTAGTCTCCTCATCACTGGAATAATGCTGACTCCTTTCTTGAGGACTGAGAGTGGGTTATGGGCACTGGAGCCCCGTGGCTCGGGGTATGAGCCCTGGAACAGATCACTGGAACAGAAAATGCCTGCCTCTGCCTCCTTCAAGCCATGTGACTCTGGGCAAGCCACTGTCTGGGCCTCAGGCTCCGTTTGAGAAAAGATTAGGAAAAGATAAGGTAAAAGATTGGGCTCCCTGGTCCTCCCTCTCCCCCTCTCCGGGATGTGGAGATTAATCAGGCCCTGCAGGCTGAGCTCTTAGCACGTCGCACGACTGCCCCCTAAGTGGCAAATGCCTTACTACCACTGATAGCAAACATCCATCCCCCCCCCCCCCCCCTCTCCATCTGTACCTTCAGCTTTTACTTAATTTATATGGAGTTCTTGAAGGAGAAAGCGTTGTTTTCATCAGAAAGTTTTAATCTGCCTCAAAGCGAACGTGACCCAAAGGGAGGCTGCGGCTTGGTGTTCGATCAAGTGATTTTCTTTGTTCATTCCCGGGGAAAAGCACTCCAGGAGTGAAGCCGGGGGACTAGGGTTTATCTTCTTCTTCATCACCTCCGAGTGACTCCCCGTGATTTTTGTCATTTTTCCTCCCATTCTCAGGAGGGGGCCAGGAGAGGAGTGATTCCTGTTACTCTTCTCATCGTGGTTATTTAATAACAATAGATGATCGAAACCTAGAAAAGTACTCAGGCCTTCTGATTCGTATTTGCTTCTGATATTTATTCTCTGTCTAATGCCAAAGAACATACGAACCTGATTTTAATTTAAAAAATAAAATAAGAAGTCTGGCTGGCACAGAATGTGAGTGGCAGCGAGATAACGACCCCTCATGAGGAGGAGGGCGGTTGGGCTTCCCGGAATCTGTCTCCTCTGGATTCTTGGCGGCCAAGGCAAAAGCTGAAATGCGGAAAAACCAGCATGTGTGTGCATACACACCCTTGCACGTCCATTTTATATTACATTCAAGGGCTCTGCTCTTGGAAAGTTTGCATAAGCAGTGAACCGGGCTTACCTTAGCACCCGACGCTTCTGCTTCTCTGCAAGGCCCTCGAGAAGAAACTGTGAGGCCAGGAGAAATAAGAGATGGTGACCCCACCCTGGAGGAGCTCACGGCTGAGTTAGGAAGCGGGTCTTGATCACGAGTCACTGAACAAAGATGCACCAAGGACCCGGCTGCGGGCCAGATTGTGGGCATGGCCCTGGGCACTCAGTGATGAAGAAACAAGGGCTTTCTGCCCGCGTGGAGAGGACACTAGTGGAAGATACAGGAAGGGACACAAAACATAAAATTGTGTTGAGAGCTGTGGTCAAATATATGTCACGTAGAACTTACCGTTGTAACTTGACTTTCTTTTTTCAGTTCAGTGGCATCGAGTTCGTTCGCACTGGTGTGTGCCCACCCAGCAGCAACACCTTCCCTGTCCAGAACCCTTTCCATCCGGGACCGAAGCTCCGTCCTCATCGGACACTAACCCTCCCTTTCCCCTTCTCTCCAGCTCCTGGCAAAATAATACTAAGCGTAGATGGTTCCTGTGGTCAGTGCTTTGGAAGACAGGAAGAGGATGCTGTCACTAAAATGACGGGGCGGGACACAGATGTGGTACCCACCCCAGAGATGGTGGTCTGAGGACGCCTTTGGGGGCTGCAGACAGCTAGGCGGGGCGCTGCTGGCCGGCAGGGGAGGCAGGTGCCCACGGGGAAGGGACAGCGTGCCTGAAGGCCCAGAGTCACGGGCGGGTCTGTGTCCTTTGGGAAAAAGAAGAAAGGAGCTCGACAGGGAGGGCGGCAGGTTGCCGGTCGTCAGTCATTATGTGCATTTTTGTATCTGGTCGCAGCTCCCAGAACCACCTCCTACGTCGGCAGTGTCAGTAACCTGGCTTAGAACCCCGAGCCGTGTCCCAGAACTCTGGGCGGTGCCGGCACCAGGACATCGCCGCGTCCTGACTGAATAGATGCAGGAGGCCCAGTGGGAGATGGTCTGAGAGAGGCAGGTGGCGTCCCCTGCCCCATTGCGGTGTCCTGGAGGGATGGGGCAGGGGTGAAGGAGTGTCCCCGTGGTGCTGGCACCCGGGATGGTGTTTGTGAGGCGTGAGTGGTGGGTTTAGGTGGGGAGGTGCCGGTGGTGTGGGAACCAGACAGCCGGACGGGAGGTCCCATCCGCGGGCTATCCTTCCCGTCTCCACGTAGAGGAGCGCCCCCTGCTGTCTGAGTACAGGACCAAGGCTTTTTATTCAATATTCCAAGATCCTGCTTCTTCTGTTGGTTATTGCTCAGAGGTCTTCCTGTGACTTAGAAAATCATAGTGGTGGATGGATGTCTGTCCTCGGCTCTCAAGCCTCTGAGGGGTTCTTCTGGACCCCTCTACATTTGAGTCACCAACCTTTGAACCTGATAGTGGGAACTACATAGTTGCATAGATCTTCCAAATAGAATTACTATGTAAGGCCGGCTGTCTATTTGAGCAAGGCTGACAATTGGTGAGGCCTGCCTGAGGTGCATCAGCCCCTCTGCCCACCTGCCTCTGCCCAAGCCTGTAATTCACGCCGGGGACAGGCTTCTTTGCCTCTTTTTCTATTGCTTGTGGGGACTTTTAAATTTTTTTTCATTTTCATAGAGAAAGGCTTGTTGCTGTGGCCACAGTCCGCATCTACTAACCTATAGAAGAGTTGGATGAAGTTACAGTATTTTTTTTGAAGAGCAGAGTGGAGTCCTTCGAAACAGATTCTTTTTCTCTTTTGAAAAGAGCTTTCTGCCTCATGGAAGCTGATGGCTTGACTTCCATGCCTGTAAAGGCTTTGTTGGTGGGCTCTCAGAAAGCCCCCTCCATCCCCTATCAGGCCTCATCTCGAGGACCCTTCAAAATAGTAACACACTACAGTGAGCCTCCCCATGGTGTTATCCAGGGATCCAATAATAATAACCACTATTTGCAGAGGACCTACCACATGCCAGGAAAAATGGTCAATGCAGCTACGTGGCTCGACGCACCCGCCTTGCCCCAGCAGCGCAAGGTGGCATTGTGTTACAGGAACCGAGGAACCTTGGTCCCTTTGTCACACAGCGTCCCAATAAAGGACAAAGCTGGGATAGGAACTCATTTCCGACTAACCCTACAGTCCCAGGTCCCCTCTGACCTGCGCAGTGCCTGCTCTCTCCTGCTGTGTCTGCAAAGCAAAGCATCTCAAAAATTTTCAACACGAACTCTCTACAACCAATTTTTTTTTAGGATAGACAGACAGACAGACAGACAGACATGACTCGGGCCTTAAAAATGTAGCCCAGCTGGCACACAAGTGGGCGTAGGCTGTTTCCAAACTGTTGCTTTAAATTTTGCCAGCATAGCTTCTGGGCTGGTAGTTCTGTTTGCTTTTTAATATATTTTTGACACTGTTTACGGTCAGAGGAATGCTATTCCTTCCCATTGACCCTCCTCCCTGAGGCCAAGCCCAAGGTGTCTAGGGGCCACCTCAGGGGATGTGCACCCCCAGAAGGCCAAAGTGCCCAGCAGGAGGGATTGGGTCAATGACAATTTAATTTTTTTAAAGTAGACTATGTCACAAACACGCGTTGACCAGTGTTAATCTGTAAGGTGAGACCCATTGGCCTTCCCCACATTTTCTCGTATTTTCAGTTTCTTCATTTTTTTTTTTATCAATAGCTCTCTTAATAATATCTTTAATAAGTTTATCTTTCGATAAGTGGATTCACATGATTGATGTCTGTAGGACCCCGGCAGGAAGACGGAGAAGGGAGACCCCAGATAAAGGAAATGAGATCCCTTACTGGCTGCTCTCTGGGGCCGTGTGAGATGGGAACTAATCTGCAGGTGGTTTGTAGTCATTAAAAAAGCAAATCCGGCCCCTGTACAAAGAGACAGAGGCGCGTGGGCGCGGCACCTCTGTTGGGATAGGTACCAGGAGCCCTGACAGCCAGCCAGGATTGGAGAAATACTGGATTGCGATCATGTTGTTGTGTGTGTGTTTTTTGGAAACACCTGACTAATTTAATATAAAGTGTTTACACTTCATTCTTTTTTCTGGCAGTGGGCTTTCTATGTAGGTGGTGGAGGATTTCCTGTCAGTTTCGCAAGCTTCAGGGCAGGAGGGTTGCTTAGGTACCCTCTGTGGTCACAGAGACATGAAGGACGATTTCTTAACCCCCTGTTGTTATCACGTGTGGAGGTGGGTGCTGGATACTGCACAGGGTGCCCTTTCAGTCCTGGACTTGTGAGAAGGGCACAGGTATCTGAATGAAAATGAATCAGAATGGCTTTTTTTTTTTTTTTGTATTTTTCTGCAGCTGGAAACGGGGAGGCAGTCAGACAGACTTCCGCATGCGCCCGACCGGGATCCACCTGGCACGCCCACCAGGGGGCGATGCTCTGCCCATCTGGGGTGTCGCTCTGTCGCGACCACAGCCACTCTAGCGCCTGGGGCAGAGGCCAAGGAGCCATCCCCAGCGCCCGGGCCATCTTTTGCTCCAATGGAGCCTCGGCTGCAGGAGGGGAAGAGAGAGACAGAGAGGAAGGAGAGGGGGAGGGGTGGAGAAGCAGATGGGCGCTTCTCCTGTGTGCCCTGGCCGGGAATCGAACCCAGGACTTCTGCACGCCAGGCCGATGCTCTACCACTGAGCCAACTGGCCAGGGCCCTTTTTTTTTTTATTTTTTTAAAGGAATCCCAAACATGGAGTCTGGAAGAAAGATCATCTTTTCCCTAAATGTGTGCTCGGGTCAGCATGGTTGTCTAACAGGACCTCGTGGGTGAAACGGATATTTTAAGCATGACTGAGCTTAGTAAGAGCCCTGAGGCGCTTCCTCTACTGGGGTTCAGAAATTTCAAAGGATGAGGGTTAGGGAGGCAGGACATGTGGGCATGCAGCATTGAGGGAAGAGGAGGCTGGAAACAACAGGTTCAAAATGTATCTCAGTGCCCCTGCAAAGTGCTGGTGTGGGCTGAGACGGGGAGTTTAGGAAGATAAGTTCTTCCCGTCTGTGGCCCAGTAGAAAGTGGGTCTGGGGGGGGGGGGCTGAGGCGCCGTTTATTCAGATGGGGGGATGAGGCAGCGCATTTGGGGTGCTAATGCATCTAGTGGGCTTTACTTAGTTGGGGAGATGTGTGTTTGTGGTGGGGGGCTGACTCGTGCTTTTAGGAGGCATATAGAATTGGAAAATGGGCGGGGGTCAATTTTGCAATTTCCTGCATCATCTGAGGGGTCAGTGGGTTGTTTATCAAAAGGGATGGTGTGTTGTGAAGGCGGACAGAGGCATCTCAGTGTGGGGCATGGGGACAGCATATCACGGTGGGACAGGAGCGCTGGGCTGCATGTTTGGGTGACTGGGTGCCAGCCCCCCCCACCCCCTGTGTGGTGTGACGTTTGTAGCTCCAGCTCCCTGGGCTTTGCCGTCTTCATCTGCCAAAGGAACACAAGACGTTCCGAGCAGATGCCAAGCTCTGGGGTTGCTTTCAGCTGCAGAAAACAATGACTCCTTACTTGGGGCATTCCTCTCATTTCAAAGATGCCCAGGTTCCGGCAGAACAAAGCAAACGCAGCCCAGATCCGGGTGGGGGGTGGGGGGTGGAGCGGAGCAGACCTCAGGTGAGAGGTCCCCCTGGGTGACCCGGAGAAACAGGAGCTGCCCCTCCCTGCGCCCCATGCCCTACTTAACAAGCATTGCACAGAGCCCGGCCCGCTCCACGGGGAACAAACGCTGACTTCAGGCCTTACCCTGGGTTTCAGGTCACTCTGATTGTTTGCAAAACATGCTCCTTTTTTTTTTCTTGCCACTTGCCAGTACCTGCTCCCTGTGTGAGTAAAACGCAAACACCTCCTCAGGGAGGTTGTGCGGCCTGTGCCCTGGCCTCCCAGGCCCTCTGCTGGGGGTCAGCAGGCATGGAACTTGCACTTGGGGACCGCAGTGGCTTTGACAAGAAATTTAAGGAGGTGGCTCCACAACTTATTCCATTGAAGGGGAGGAGATAAAGATAACTCCTTTACATTTTCAGATCCTGTTTTTAGTTTTATTGAAGTCCAGGATTTGGGATACGATGTTTGAAGAAGAGATTGATGCTTGAGAGCCTTCTTTTTGCTAGTTTGGGGTTTGACAGTGTTCACGTAAAGCGCAGTCACGTATTGTAAATGCTGCCCCTGTCCTGATCTTAGATCCACGTGGCTTCCTGAGCACGCGTCCTGGGGCGAGTGTTTCTGAACTTCCTGTGCGGAGGGCTCGGGTCTCCAGACGGAGGACGGCGGAGAGGACGATCTCCGCTGAGGTCTCCGAGTTCAGAGCCCCCACGGACGCCTCGTGTGGCGGGCCACCGTGTTTTCTCAAAGTTCTCCCATACTGCGACGCTCTTCGATCGTTCGAGGCAACTCCCTTCGAACCCTAAAAGTCAGGCTGTAGGACATAGAGCAGATCATGTTCGTGAGGCAGTGCCAAGGTGCGGACTGTGGGGTGGGAGAAAGTTTGCTCAAACCTAAAGTCCCTGCTGGACCCGCGGCGAGCAGGTCACCGCCATGGTGACCGGGTGACCGAGTGGCAGCTCTTATGGACCAGCCCTCACACCGTCCACCCTGCTGTTCGGACCTAATCGTAGGCTTTGGCACATTTTGCTTCACGGGCCAGCTTCCTTAAATTCCAAAGAGACGTTGGGACGGCTGCTAGCCGTTTGATTCACTCTATAATTTGGATAATAGTCTGGGGGGATAAAACAAAACAAAACTGAACACCTGAAATCAGAAATGATGCTAGGTATTTAAAGGGTCAGAGTGCCAATAAAAATTTACCCTCTGATGTTTCTTAAGTCATTGAAAAGAGCAGACAGTGCCAGTGAACCCCGTTTCTACTGGACATTTAAGACAGAAGCACTCTCTCAACTAGCATTTTACTCATGAAATGCCTGGGTTGTCATTTTATGACATCCAATTTTATCTATCCTTTACAAAAACAAACAACAACAAACTCAACTATTGGGGTAATTAAAAAAACAAAACAAAAATGGAGTTTTCCCCTTTGGGACCCTTTGGTCAGCCTTTCCCAGTACAGAGCTGGGGGTCCTTCCGGCTGAATGGGAGGGAATGAGAGTTTCCCCTGTGATTAGATTTGTGTTGCCAAGGTAGGAATTGAGCACTTTGGATGCATTTTGGCAAAGTCGATCACCTGTTTATCAAACGCAGTGCCCCACCTCTACCTCTGTCATCCCCAAAATCAAAACAAAACAAAACATGAACCAACAGAGTTCTGTGGGAATGCCAGTTTTGTTTTTGCTTACTAAGTAACTTGTTTGCAAGGACAGGAGCCTTCTGCGTCTGGATGTTTTTTCCCCCCAAAGTACCAGTGACTCATCAGGTTAACTATATTCAATTTTTGTGGGGGCAGGTGTTCCACTGTCTAGTTCTCCAAGAACTTCTCCTGGGTTCGGGGAACGCTTCTGTAAACCAGAACGTATGACCATCTGGGGCACCCTGTTCCCTTTCTGTCCCCATCACGGAGTTGACAGTACTTTGAAAGCTCAGTGGATCCTCTGTGGTTTCTCCACAGCAGTAAAACTATCTGAACTTCTGGAAATGGGGCCAGCCATCAGATTAAATAATGAAAAAGGATACTGTGACATTATGCTCTAAAATGTATGTTTACAAGTCCCAGAGTGCGCCACCAAGGAGTACCACAATCAAAGACGAGACAACCAGGGAGAAGCTGGGTAGGTACTGAATGATCTCAGGTTCCCCGGTCCATTGTCTCTGCGATCCAGGCTTCTCCATCATTCCAGAAAGAAGGCAGGGGGCAGGCATTTTTCCTTCACACCACTAAAGTGAATACTTTGAAGGCACCAAGCTAGAGGCTATTTTAAAAAAAGCATATTCGTCTTGAAGGGCTTAAACTAATTTAAATAGATAGTAAAAACGTAAGCTCCTGAGAAGAAGATGGACCGAAGACACTAGGAGACTTAGGAGACGCGGGCAGGTGTTACAGACGGTGGAGAAATGGGCTGGTGGGCGGTGGCGGTGGTGGTGGGGGGGTAGGACCGCCAGCCTCAATAGCAGTCACAGGATTGAGACGAGCTATCTAGTTCCTCTTCTGACATGAGAAAAAAAAGGAAATGGACCATAGGCCATTTTTCCTTCTTTTCACAAAGACGTGCCCCCCTTAAGGTGGTAGCAAAGAGTATATACCTTGTTCTACGGAAGCATTTTTCAGAAGAGGATTCTGAAAGGAATTTGCAAAATTGTGAGGTCCTCGATGAGTTGTGCATCCTCCCAAAGAGGCAGGTTTGGACGGGCTGTTCTTTTTATAGCAATTTTTAAAAAGATTTTATTTATTCATTTTAGAGAGCGAGAAGGGGGAGGAGCAGGAAGCATCAACTCCCCTATGTGCCTTGACCAGGCAAGCCCAGGGTTTTGAACCGGCGACCTCAGTGTTCCAGGTTGATGCTTTATCCACTGCGCCACCACAGGTCAGGCTGGACAGGCTGTTCTTAACCACGTTTGAGACATGTCAGGAGGCACTGTCATGATGTGTCTGTGTGTTCAGGTGTTTTTATACAAATCTAAATGCCGAACCCATTTTCAAAATCGACCTCCCTGGGTAGTAGGACCTTGTCCGCTTACCACGGTCTCCTGATAAACAGTTCTGGGGTCAATAACATTTTATCTAAATCACTGTCTACCGCTCTCTAAATAGGAGTTTCCTTGCAAGTGTCGGTGTTCAGTGAACTCAGTGAAATCATGTCGACATACACGTTCCTGGATGTGGGTGGGGGTTTTTGCATGGGTGGTGGAACCATTGCACCTTTTGGATGAACCATTTCTACCAAAATAAGGAAAAAGAAGCACTGTGTGTGGCCGCTGGGCAGCAGGCTTTCCTAATGGGTGTATGCAGCAGGCACCTATTAGTGGCATTGACAGTTTGGCCAACACGAGCAAGGCATGTCATTGCCCAGAAATGGGCCCTGCCACTGGTGTCCAGAGACGCAGCCAAAACCACAAAGCTGGAGGCCTCTCCCTCCGAGCCTGGCCTCCACTTGGACGCCAGAACCCTCAGCTGGTCCCTACGGGACACAGGCCTGCCTTGTTAGGAAATCAGCAAAGTTTGGGAGCCCATGCCACCTCCCGTCGCTCTGTGTACAGTAACCGAGAGTGGAGCGAGGGCTGTGAGCACGCCCCGCCAGGCGAGCTATAAATATAGACGACTCTCTTAATTCCACTGGCGTTAGTCATGGAGGGACAGTGTGAGTTTTATAAACTTATAAGGAATATACAAACAGTTCCCAATTTAAAATAACTTGGAGTAATTTTTAAGTGTGTGAAAAGAATATATATATATTTCTCACACACACTCACACACACACACACACACATACACACGTGTTTCTGACCCTGTCCACTTAAGCATAGGTGACAGGCAGTAGGGTGATGGGTGTGTCTGTCTGTGGCCATGCCCAGTGGTGACAACACTGAGGAAAAGTTTCAGCAGAATCATCCATTCGGTGGGGATATCTCTCTCTCTCTCTCTCTCTCTCTTTTGAGAAACAGTAAAAAATAAAGGCAGGCTGAGGGTGTGAGCTGCCCTTGTCACCCCCCAGACCAGCATAGGTCCTGCCCGGACCTTCAAATGGCCTCCCCCGTTTCTTTGATTTTTCTCCTGTTAGAATTTGTTCATCTTTTCTAAATTTGTAGGTAGGCTTTGCGTATGAGCTTAGAAGAAAGAATTTTAGGACACTTTTAGAATAGATGAGACTAGTTGGATTTCTTTTTTTTAGGTTTCTATTTCATAAAAATAAAAAGAGTGGGGGAGGTCGGTCTCTCTCCCTGTTTCTGACTCGGACTTGATCCGTCGCCTTCTGCCTTGCCACCATCAAAGGGGACCTCTCTGGGATGTGGCTTTAACTCCATTTTCCCAGATGTTTCTGTAAACACAAAGCTCATTGGCATATTTATCCTCCACCTGGGGAGTAGGTAAGAGGGTCACAGACACAGTGAACCCCCCCACACACACATTAGATGGCTGTCCCTCTTTTATTTTTTCCTGAATATCAGAGAATAGCATCATTTAGTTCATTTAACAGGCAATCTAGTCTTTCTTCCCTTCTGTGAAGATTCTGGGGTTCCAGTGCGCCTCTCCACCAATTTGCCACCAGTATACCTGTGACTGTATCATGACACCTGTGAAGAGAGGGGCTGACAGGGCTCATTCTGCCACCTGTGGGTCACAAAAGTCAAAATTTAAGAAAGAAAAGCACAGGGGAAGCACCTGTGGACCATCCCACAGCATGGATGCACCACGAACACGTCGTGCCAAGTGGAAGGAGCCATGTCGCGTGTCTGACCTGTTCATATGAAATGCCTGGAATAGGCAGGTTCGTAGAGACAAAGTAGGTTAGTGATTGCCTAGCGCTGGACAGGGGCTGGGGGCTGGGAGGTAATACGGAAGCCACCACTCTACGCTTTAGGTGGGTGAATTGTACGTGAGTCATATCTCAACAAAGCTGTTGAAAACATATGAAGGGAGGAAAGAACATGGTAACCCACCGTCACCAGCACCAGCAGCTCAGCAGAGGGCAGTGCCTGACCTGCCCCCTGCTTCTCCTTAGTTTTTCTCGTCGGTTACAAGCCTCCTTTGTATCTTGACACTGACGGCTGCTCTTTCTTTTGCTCCCACTAATTAGCTCTTGAGGTTTTTATTTCAGAATGGGGCCATTATAACTCCCCCCACCTCTGCTTCCTCTGGTGCCTTCCTCTTTTCTCGGGCTGCTCCTTGGATCCTGGAGGCTGAAGTGACCCAATGAATATTGTGTGGAGGCCATTGTTTCTTTTGTTCACTAGTGAAACATCCGCCGATTCCTCCAGTGGCCATTATGACATGTTTCCCTCAACGTCCCGGCTTCCCCTTACACTAGGCAGCGAGGCTCTTCTCGGGACTGCTGTTTCTATGAGCCTTGATTGTATCAGTGGGCGAGCCTGACCCCGGGGAAGACACAGGTTGTTTTTCCTCCTCTATGATCACGTTTCGATCTTGCCGAGACCTGTGAATTGGTGCAGAGAGTGAATTCTGTCCGTCTGTCTCATGAATAAGACTTGAAGGGTTCCAGAGGCCATACATAGAGTCTCCCTGCGTCTCATTGGTCTGACTTCCCCATAGTAGAGGCGTTGATACATAGTACCGTTTGCACCCATTGAATGTATCCCTTGTTGCAACTTAGCAATGACCCGTGCTGATAAAACTGACAGGTCTCCACCTTGTCGTTTGTGCTGAAAAATGTCCTCCAAGGCTCTACCTGCTGTAAGTCAATAAATAAAGAAGGCTTTAGTCGGGCACACGTTATCTCCTTAACATCACCTGGACGCTTGAACCTTTTCCAGAAAGTCGTGGGTTCCTGGGTCTTATTCTTCTTTTCATCTAAGTGGTGTACCCTGGGGAGGAGGAAAGTGTATCAGGACTTGTGATGTCATTTTCTTTTCCTGACGGAGGCAGACCTCAAAAGGAGAGTGTCACGAGGAGAACTCCCTGGCCTTTTACTTTAGACAGCAGTATCAGGCTGAAATGTGGTGCCCCCGTGGGGCAGAGTGGGCAAAGGGCTTAAAACGTGGTGCCCCCATGGGGCAGAGTGGGCAAAGGGCTTAAAACGTGGTGCCCCCGTGGGGCAGAGTGGGCAAAGGGCTTAAAACGTGGTGCCTCCATGGGGCAGGGTGGGCAGAGGACTTGAAACGTGGTGCCTCCATGGGGCAGAGTGGGCAGAGGACTTGAAACATGGTGCCTCCATGGGACAGAGTGGGCAAAGGGCTTGAAACGTGGTGCCTCCATGGGGCAGAGGACTTGAAACGTGGTGCCTCCATGGGGCAGAGGGCTTGAAACGTGGTGCCTCCATGGGGCAAAGGGCTTAAAACGTGGTGCCTCCATGGGGCAGGGTGGGCAGAGGGCTTGAAACGTGGTGCCTCCATGGGGCAGAGTGGGCATGGTAGGAGAAGACAGCTAACAAGACAAAAGTGAGGAGTGAAAGTCCTAAACTTCTTGACACTCAATATGCCCCCAGCATTGCAGGAAGTCCATAGGTTGACATCAAGACGGCGTGTCCAGGGGCCTTCCTGTTAGGAAGGAAGCTAACAACTGAAGATTGAATCTAAAAACCCTTTCAAAGATTGCAAGGAACTCCTTCCTATTCACTGAACTTGGGGAGGATTCATAGGCTCGCTGGTTCACTACTTTAAAAAATTCATGGATTCACTGGTTCAAACACCGTGGCCCACCTCATCCCTCACTGGGTTATCCCTGCTCACCCAGAATTCTCTGTCCCAGCCCCTTCTGCGTCCCTCTGGGTGTGTTCCCAAAGCTCCAGTTCTGGGGATGACCTTGCAGTGGGCACACTGACTACGTTGGGTTCCCACAGAAGAACTCCTGTGACTTAGAAGTCTAAGCATTACAAAGTATCTTTTTTTTTGGCTACTGCTGGTTGGATGTTTTCTCCCTGCTTAGAAGGTGGTGCTGTCTTTTGTCATGGAGAAGAGAAACTTTGTTGCCAATGTGGTTTTCTTTTGGAAACATTTAAGATACAGGGATTGCTTGCCACTTGACCTTGGTGGTTCCCTGCCTGACTGATTCTGCAGGGTGGCTACAGTTTGTTTGGAAGTCCTTACACTCGGGCTGGGATTCCTAGGCCGTGCTCTGGGCACTTCTCCTTTGCGTCAGGATGTCAAGAAACTTGACATTTTCTTATTTTTTTTTTTTTAAAGAAAATTAGGCTGTGTGTGTATGTATGTATACATACATACATACCTACATACATATATACATTTATCTCCAATTTTTGAGTCTGTATGTGTGCTGTACCAGGTTTATTTCTGTTTTATTTCATGGATCTAAGCACTCTCCCATAAGCCTGCTCTTCCATCCCAGCTGCCTTAGAGAACTCCGCACTAATAAGACCAATGAGATGTGGCAGCTCTGCCTGAGCCTGGGAAGCTTCTCTGCCCCTCCCTGCTCTGCCTGCTGTGACAGACGCCTGTGCTTGGGCTGATCATGTGGGGAGGGGCGTGTCCTTACGGGCAGAAGGGAGGACAGACTGAAGGGGATGTTACAGGGCGAGAGTATTCCCTGCCCACTGTGGGCTTTCTGGCCCCAGGTGGGTTCTCCCGGCCGCACCTAGAGCTCCTCTGCAGTGGCCATGGCTCCTGAGGATGGGTCACCTTTCTGTCCGAACTGGAAAATTCAGCCATCTGGCACTCGCACTGCTTGTCCTCAGCCAGGTAGGCTGAGCTGTCTTCTCCCTTCCATGCCAACAGGACCTAGCCGAGCACCTGGCGAGGGGACCTTGTTCGTCCCCTTACCTGTGGCTAAGTGCTCGCTGGGGGACAGTGCCAGCAGCCTTTAGGTGGGCTCTGGTGTTCGGTTGACTCAGCTGGGGTCCCTCTTGTCCTCTTCCTTCCCCATGGTATCTGATGGTGTCAGTTCCTCTCCTAGCAAGATGTGAACACCTCAAAATTTCTGTGGCCTCTATGGTTTGCCCTGATGCACGCTGAAAGTTCAAGTGCACTTTCCCAGAGTTAACAGCAGTTCATGCCTGATGATGTGTGTCTGTTAGGACAGAGATCCCTCATTTTATAGGGAACAGGGGTGTGTTACCTAGGGTAACCCAGAAATAACCAAGATGTCCCTCAATTAGTCTGGATATTGACTAAAAAATGTGACCTCATTTGAACGCCCCTTGAACTAAGTTCTATCCTTGAGAAATTATTCGGGATAAAACTTTCCATTTTTAAAAATGATGTGGCTAAGTGGTCCGTTTGCTCTTTCTGTGTCCCCAGTGAAGAGGTTGAGTCCTCCCTCTTCCAGAAAATCACTTTATTATCATGTATGCTTTCTAAATGGTTTCTCTGAGGGCAAGATTGTGAAAGAATTTATGGTGAGAACAAAAACTAATGTTTTTTAAAAACCCTAGAAAGAGAGGGAGGTAGTTAATGGCCAATGCATATGATGTTTTTCCTGTCCCCAAAATGAAGACAATGAGCTTTTAGTGCAGGGCCATATTTTTATGAGACTGTGACCCCCACCAACCAGTCCCTTTACGGACATGCCATTTGCTTTTCCAGCAGTTTATATAGGCTTTTGTTTTTTATTGTTGGCCATTGTAAGAATTCCAATGACTAGAAAAATTTTATGGGCAAAATCAATTGCCTTTCCCCCTAACCCGTCATCTAGTTATATATGTTTATTTATAGTGGCTTTTATTTCCTTTTTATTTTTCAACACAGAAACACCTTTAATCCTACTAGGTGTGCTCCTTCTTCATGGAAGCCAGGGAAGAGGTTCCCTTCCTCACTCCCACCGCTCTGTAATTGGCCACTTGGTAACTGGACTAAATTTAAAGTTTTGGCATTCACACAGAGCATCCATCCATCTGCTGGCGAGACACACTGCCCAGGGCTTTTCAAGAAATCCCTTAATAGTTCCGAACACTAATAATATTTATATACATTATGATGAGACAGAATTTACAGCAGGCTTCTGGGGCTGGCTCCAGAACTCCTAATCCTGAGGCTACTGCATGTTCTCTCCTGCCTGTCTCCCGGAATTCTCGCAGATGGTCCTGCAGCCAGGGGCACATCCGGTTTCCAACGCTGTAGTGGCTGGAGGTTACCCCTTAGCCAACAAGTCACCTGTCATCTTGAGCTCCTCCTCCTCTTACCATCACCTGTTTTTCCCTGGAGTATTTGATAGATGTCAGTGCACACCTTATGTCAGGTGGCTCGGGGGAACTCCGAGGTGTGTGGTCCCTGTAAGATGAATTGTTCCATCTCCGAAGGGCACGGTTTTCCCTACTCTAAGCTGTTCTGAAACTCCTTCAGAAATATTTCCCATCCGCGAAACAGCTCTGGTTCCCCGTCCCGTGTGCTGCTCGTGGTGAGAACTGACTGCCCATGTGGTTCCATTAACACCCCTTTGGGGGGAGGGTCTCAGCGGACCACTGCCCAGCATCTGGTGGAATGGGGGACAGACAGACAGAATGCAGAATGCATCTGCAGACTCTGTTATGTATTACTGATTTATTTCTCCTCATTCTGGAGATGCCCCGAGTTTGCATCTGGGTGTAATCAGTGCCAAGCAAGTGCACCCGGACTTTTGTTTGTTTGTTTGTTCTGTTCTTTTAAATGCTCGAGTGCTTGGTAGTCCACGAATGGCTATGGTGTCTTCTACCTGTCATTTTCTATAGCGTTTTATTTAGATTGTCAATGAGGGAAAGGTGGAGGGGGGAGACATTTGGTAATGATGCAAGCAGGTCCAATCTTTTCTACACTAAATTCCCGGAGACATGAATGGCATCATTACTGTGTTCCAGTTCAGGGGTTTTCAAGCACCGGGTCAAGGCATCAGGGAGGTTGACTCTTTTTGCAGGCGGGGGCTGGTCTGTGGACCGATAGTTAAAGACCACTGTTCTAGTTTGATCCTTTTAAAAAGTAATTGAGCATTAGTGCACACTAAGTCTTTTCAAGGTGTTTCAGCGAGGAGCACATTCAAAATGCAGGAGCAGCAGAGCATAATGCCTTTTAAAGCTGTGATAATACACAGACATGTTCACCCAGGGCCGCTACGTTATCACACGGGCCTCAGGCAGCTGCTAAGGTGGATGGCTGCCCCATGTTATAGATGAGCAAAGAGAGGGTCCGGGTCATGGATGCTGGGGACTCCCCCGAGATCCAACCCACAGTAAATAGGCTGGACTTCGCCCCGGCCCTTCTGACTCGGGATACGGGGAATATCCTCCTTGTCTCTGCGAATCTCTGAGTGTGACTGTAGGACTGTCGTTGCACATCTGACGTGGGACACAGGGTCCAGTGGTTCTCCATTTGGGGACTTCACGTGTGGGTGACTGGTTTGATATTGGTCGCTGGAGCCATTCGCTGGGCACTGACCGAGAGGAGGCCGATGAGCCGCACTCAGACTGACCGCCTATCCCCTCTGCCCCACAGCGTGCCCGAGTGCGTGCGGGAAGCGGGCGTGCTCCGAGAACAACGAGTGCTGCCACCCCGAGTGCCTGGGCAGCTGCAGCGCGCCCGACGACGACGCGGCCTGCGTGGCCTGCCGCCACTACTACTTCAACGGCGTCTGCGTGCCCAACTGCCCGCCCAACACCTACCGCTTCGAGGGCTGGCGCTGCGTGGACCGCGACTTCTGCGCCAACATCCCCAACGCCGATAGCACTGAAGGCGAGGGCTTCGTGATCCACGACGGCGAGTGCATGCAGGAGTGCCCCTCGGGCTTCATCCTCAACGACAGCGACAGGTCAGTCTGGGGCAGTGGGTGGGCCTACACCCCTTCCGCCGCCCAGGGAGCCGGCCCGAACCCCTCCGCCGCCCAGGGAGCCGGCCCGAACCCCTCCGCCGCCCAGGGAGCCGGCCCGAACCCCTCCGCCGCCCAGGGAGCCGGCCTGAACCCCTTCCACCGCCCAGGGAGCCGGCCTGAACCCCTTCCACCGCCCAGGGAGCCGGCCTGAACCCCTTCCTCCGCCCAGGGAGCCGGCCTGAACCCCTCCGCCCAGGGAGCCGGCCTGAACCCCTTCCTCCGCCCAGGGAGCCGGCCTGAACCCCTTCCTCCGCCCAGGGAGCCGGCCTGAACCCCTTCCTCCGCCCAGGGAGCCGGCCTGAACCCCTTCCTCCGCCCAGGGAGCCGGCCTGAACCCCTTCCTCCGCCCAGGGAGCCGGCCTGAACCCCTTCCACCGCCCAGGGAGCCGGCCTGAACCCCTCCGCCGCCCAGGGAGCCGGCCCGAACCCCTCCGCCGCCCAGGGAGCCGGCCTGAACCCCTCCACCGCCCAGGGAGCCGGCCTGAACCCCTCCGCCCAGGGAGCCAGCCTGAACCCCTTCGCCGCCCAGGGAGCCGGCCTGAACCCCTTCCTCCGCCCAGGGAGCCGGCCTGAACCCCTTCCTCCGCCCAGGGAGCCGGCCTGAACCCCTTCCTCCGCCCAGGGAGCGCGCCCGAACCGCTCCGCAGTCTTGGAGCGCGCCTAAAACCCCACCGCCGGCCCGGCAGGCAGCCTGTGTCTGAACTGGCAGGTGCTAAGCGTGAGCAGTTGCTGAAAAGAACCTCCCCTTTCCATCAGCACCTTCTTTCTCTTTTACCCCTCCCCTCTGCCCCTCATTTTTCTTCCTAAACACTGAGACTTTGCTTGGGAACTTCACCGAGGAAGTTCCGTTCTGGCAACACGCGTTGCCTCTGCGCATGTCTGCCGGGCTTCTCTAAATGTGTTGGTTCGTCTTTGTACAGAGCCCTGCGTTAGCCTTTGCTACAATGTATCAGGGATATAAGCCAGAGCAACAACACTTAGGAAGCAGCAGCTCGGTTGTAAGGGGCCAGAAGCTTCCTTCACGATTAACACCAGGGGATCCTTATGTTCCTGGTTCTTCAGAACCATTCTTCAAACATAAAATACCACCAGAAGAGTCAACAGTGATTTTGAATAGGATGTGGAACTCCCATGTATTGCCGCAGTCTGTTTCTGTAGGCTGCATCGAGTGCGTCTCCATAAAGGGGAGTCTGTTTTCTGAGTCCTCTTTGAAAGTGCTGTGCACACGTCAAACTGAAGGGTAGAACTCACATTAGTTGGTAATGCTGAATGTAGAGTAAGTTCTTGCCAACTTTATTGGTAATACCCCTAAACTGGAAACCACTCAGATGTCTCGCCGTAGGTAAGATGCTTTAAGCAAACTGTGGTACATCCCCACCAGGGAATAGTATTCAGCAAGACTAAAAAGGAACAAGCTATTGAAATACACAGTGACTCGATGGATCTCAAGGACATTACACACAAGGTTGTTAAGCTAATTTCAAATGGTCACACACACTATACATACTGTATGAGTCCACATATATAACATTCTCAGAATGACAAATTATAGAGATGGAGACTACAGTAGTGGTTGCCAGGAAGGAGTTGGGGACATGAGGGTGGGTGACTGTGTAGGATCTCTGTGGACCAGTGCTCTACCTTTTTTTTTTTTCTTAATTCAGAGAGAGGAGAGGAGGCAGAGAAACAGATACCCACATGTGCCCAGAAAAGGTTCCACCTGGCAAGCCCACTAGGGGTGATGCTCTGCCTATCTGGGGCTATTGCTCTGTTGCTCAGCAACCAAGCTCTCCTTAGCGTCTGAGGTGGCAGCCATGGAGCCATCCTCAGCACCTGGGGCCAACTCATTCCAATCAGGCCATGACTGTAAGAGAGAGAGAGAAAAAGAGAGAGAGAGAGAGAGAGAGAGAGAGAAGTGACAGGTGGAAGGGTGGAGAAGCAGATTGGTGCTTCTCCTTGTGCCCTGACCAGGAATTGAACCTCACACATCCACATGCTGGGCCGGTGCTCTACCACTGAGCCATCTGGCCAGAGCTAGTGCTCTATCTTGACTGCAGTGGTGATGACAGAAGTGTGAAGATAACATAGAATTATACACATATGTTGTAGTGGGGCTCATTCCCTGGTTTTGAGATAGTTATCATCATTATGTACAATGTAACCATTGAGGGAAACTGGGTGAAGGGTACACGGGACTCCTTACCTAACTTTTGGTGCTTCTGTATTTACTTCAAAGTAAAAGGCTTTTAAAGAGGGAGGGGCTGGGGCAGTATATTATACGTAGTTAGTTAGAAGGAGTAAAAGACCAAGTAAAAACGCAGACAGGAAAGCAGCTGAAAGTAGCTACGCCCCACACCAGAAGTGAGAACATGGCTGCATAGGATGGTAGCGGCAAGAGAAATGCCCTCGGCTGTGGATGGCCCAGTTCCTTGGGAAACCTTACCTGCCATTTTCCCACCATGAAATAGGACCATACCAGGGAAATCTGGTTTACCTATAAGCTTTTAAACAAAACGCAACCCTGCACCTTTGCCTTAGATTATGCAATAAAGTTCCAGGGGAAATGAAAGGTACTGATGAAAAGAGCTACAACTTACACTGTTGTCTTGAGTGTTTTTTACTTATCTCCGTGAATTTTAAACGATCGAATGCGCTTTTAAACTTCACAATATAAATATGATGGCTCTCCACCTCACCGTGCTGTTATTTACCCAACCCCATAACGTCTTATTTGTTTTGTTCGGAAATCCACTCAAATGCTGATCCGTGCTCTGTGGTTCAGGGGCTAGATGAGCATTTTGCTCACTATTTCCTCAATCACAGTAGGTAAGCAGGAAAAGTGCCAGTCCCTGACGGTCGGTGGCTGGTCGTGTGTTCAGGAGAGCATTTGAAATAGTAGCTCATTACAGAGTAAATGGAAGTTCCCTGCTTTTATTGTGCATGCAGCGAAAACAACATTTGGATCAATTTACAAGTTTCTGCAAAACACTGTCAAATAATTTCAGTTGTGCTCTAGCAAGAACAGAGTGTGGATCTGGGCAATGCCACATGCCTCTCAGAAGTCCTCACCAGGCTCTACGGGGCCGCTGGCGGCGGAAGTTAGGCTCCTTTTGGTGGCAGCAGACACACTGCTGCCCCTTCACTGCCCCTGTCTAGCCTGCAGGGCGCACGGAGCTGGAGCCGTGACTTAAGAGAGCAGCCCCGTTCTCCTTGGAGGGCTCCGGCGCCTCCATTCTGCGAGGCTGTTCCCCCTCGGTGGGACCAGCTGGCTCACCAGTCGCCAGCCTGTGATACGCACATACCTCGCGGAGGCATGGTGTGTTTTGTCTGAAATAAGCAGCACGCTCTCTCCTCTTGTTTGCAGCCTGCGTGGCTGATCCTAGGTGGGCTTGGGGATGAGGTACAGGGTGACCCGAGTCAGATGCTTCAGGACGGTTGGTGTTTATAGCGAGTGCGACTCAAGGGAGAACATGTCCGTCTGGTGTTGTCGGCACAAGGAGATGATTCTGACCTTTGTGTTCGGTTCTTTATTTTGCAGTAGTATGTTCTGCATCCCCTGTGAGGGTCCTTGTCCCAAAATCTGCGAGGAGGAAAAGAGGACAAAGACCATCGATTCGGTGACTTCTGCTCAGATGCTCCAAGGCTGTACCATCTTCAGGGGCAATCTGCTCATTAACATCCGGCGGGGCAGTGAGTACTCCCTCCCCTGGGAGAGAGGGCTGGGCCCCTTGTTTTTGGTGTGTGTGTGTGTGTGTGTGTGTGTGTGTGTGTTGATGCCTTTTCCACCCATCCGAGACCCACCCCTAACATCTAGGCCCCAGGAAACAGCGTGGTGTGTCGGCCTTTGCCTGACACCTTTGAATTTCCCTCAGAGATAAAGAACCAGATCGAAAGGCAGCCTGCTTTTTAGCCACCGGCCCAGAGTTTATGGCTGTCAAGGGTCATTCCTCATCTTTCTGTGCGTTGCCCCCTACGCAGGGGCAGGGCTCGCTGTCCAGACACACGCAAACCACAGAAGAGATGCTGGATCGGAGGCATGACTCAGCGGTCTCTAGTGGGCGCCAGACTCACGCAGCTTTAAGCCCAAAGAGTTTTGGTGACTTGGATCTGTTTGGGTTGGGAAGCCTGGGCAAAGATACCACTTTACGATTGTGTCACGTCCAAAAGGGTAGTTGATCTCCGAATTGACTCTGAGAAGCGAAATGATTTATGTGTGTGATGACATATGTAATGTTTTGGTACCCTCCTTCCCCTCCTCCCCCCACTGTAGGGTGACCATCGTTTATGACTGATGGCATTCTGGGAGTTGCATTTGTGCAAAGTAGCTCCCAACGACTTATTCTGTGGCATTTTCCCTCCCGATCTTTGATTGACAAGGGCTTTTAGCTGTGGTGCCTTGAATTCTGCACACCCGGGACCACTCGGTCAAGGTCCTGACTGTTTCCTCAGCTAGAATAAATACAGTAAGAAGGCCTTGAGGTTGAAACGGAATTTTCTCCTCCCTAAATCCTTTTGTGAAGAAATTGCTTTTGTACTTTGAGGAGAAAAAATGACTGCCTTCTGCATTCTGTGGGTGTACTTGTTGGTTAGAGGAGGGAGCTGTGTGTGTGGGTCCAAGATGGCTGGAACACTTTTTTTTTTTTTTTTTTTTTTTTTTACAGAAACAGAGGGAGAGTCAGAGAGAGAGGGATAGACAGGGACAGACAGACAGGAATGGAGAGATGAGAAGCAGTCAATCATCACTTTCTCATTGCGCATTGAGACACCTTAGTTGTTCATTGATTGCTTTCTCATATGTGTCTTGATCGCGGGCCTTCAGCGGACTGAGTAACCCCCTGCTGGAGCCAGCGGCCTTGGGTCCAAGCTGGTGAGCTTTTTGCTCAAACCAGATGAGCCCATGCTCAAGCTGGGGACCTCGAGGTCTCGAACCTGGGTCCTCGGCATCCCAGTCCGACGCTCTATCCACTGCGCCACCGCCTGGTCAGGCTGGAACACATTTTTGCTTAGTTCCTTTGAGGGTTTTGATGCTCCTGGCTCTTCACAACAGGGATAACTGTCCGCACAGCTAGGGCTTTCTCACAACCCCTGTGGCCCTTCGAAAGGAAGTTTTATTTTCCGCTCTTACTGGATTTCTTACATCTAAAAAGATTTGCTTGTTCCTAGAACATATATCCTTTAAAAAGTTCCTCAACCTGCCTTTTTTTTTTTTTTTTTTTTTTTTTTTGTATTTTTCTGAAGCTGGAAACGGGGAGGCAGTCAGACAGACTCCCGCATGCGCCCGACCGGAATCCACCCGGCATTCTCACCAGGGGGCGATGCTCTGCCCATCCGGGGCGTCGCTCTGTTGCGACCAGAGCCATTCTAGTGCCTGGGGCAGAGGCCATGGAGCCATCTCCAGCGCCCGGGCAATCTTTGCTCCAATGGAGCCCTGGCTGCGGGAGGGGAAGAGAGAGACAGAGAGGAAGGAGAGGGGGAGGGGTGGAGAAGCAGATGAGCACTTCTGTGTGCCCTGGCCAGGAATCGAACCCGGGACTTCCGCACACCAGGCCGACACTCTACCACTGAGCCAACCAGCCAGGGCCCTCAACCTGCTTTTAATAGCTAGTCCTTTTCTGAAGATGAGAATGTGATCCATGAATTAAATCCGTGGCGGAGTATAATACTGGGTGTGCCCAGTGGTGGGGTAGGTCTCCCAGTCTATCTCTGATGCAGGAAATCAGTTGGATGCCACGTGATGGTCACCTCATGACAGAGGACAGTCCCCAGCCTTGACTATACGGTGTAATATCCAGCCCCACTTCTCAAATTCGAAGTCTTCTTCTTGAAATGTCAACTGCAGGCAACCTCCTGTCTTTACAGCTTGAATATCTCCTTAACTTCTCTCTGAAAGCCACTAAACTGTACATTCAGTGTAGAGTTGTGTCCTCTGGGACAGCACCTTTTTGGTTGGTTGGTTTGTTTGAGCAATTCAAAGCAATATATAACCTTATATCGAATAAGTCCTCTCAAATCACACCCAAACCCCAGCAGTCGAACAACACCCCACTTGTGATAGTGTTTTATTATAATTTTAGGGTAAGTTGAACCAAAGTGTATGTTTTTGATTTGCGAGGAGACAACGATAGATAGCAAGGTTAAAGCAAACATGCCTTTTGTCCACAATGATGGGAAATAACCCAATGACGTTTCACAGATGAATCAGTGACTGTTTTCCCAACCCGTGTTCTGGTTGTGGGAACAATGACGGGGCAGACTTCGAGGCGCAGAAATGAAGTTTTCAGAGTTGCCCACAGATAGCCGTCCTTGACGTTAGTGTGCTCTCCTCCACCCTGGGACGAGGGAGTCTGGAAATGGAAAGAGGTCCCTGTCTCTTAGAAACTAGCCTGGCTGCAAAGGCAGTCCGTACCGAGACGGTGAGCACCCTGTTTGCTCAGCCCCGGCGTTCCTGCGGGGGCAATGCTCTGTGTTGACAGAGCTTCTTAAAAGACGTTCCCTAGACACGTCAGCCCTGGCTAATTGGCAGTCTGGTATTTATGATTTTACATTCTCCTAATCGGCCTGGGAGCGACAGTGTCCAGCCGGCTAGATGCTCCCTTTCCCCTGCTCCCAGGGCTCTGTCTGTCCCAGGAAAGGTGGCTGGGAGTCCAGCCTAGGGAGGCAGTTTCCGACCAGGGATGGCGGCCCGTCCCAGTAGCTTGACCATCTCAGTGTCACCCCCACCCCTCCCCCCAGAACATAAGCTGCCCCAGAAAACTCCCTCCACGCGTGTCAGTGAGAAACCAAGTGGGTGCCCCACCTGCTAAGGGCCCTGCTCAGTGACACGGTCCCCTCTCTGTGTAGATAACATCGCCACGGAGCTGGAGAACTTCATGGGGCTCATCGAGGTGGTGACAGGCTATGTGAAGATCCGTCACTCCCACGCCCTGGTCTCCTTGTCCTTCTTCAAGAACCTGCGTCAGATCTTAGGCGAGGACCAGCTCGATGGGTAAGTGTGGATGTCGTGGCCGACACGCTCTGGTCCAGAGCGAGCCATGGCCGGCAGTGCCCGTGTTGCTAGGGTGAGAGCGATGCCCTCTCCCCTCATGTGGCGTTTCCAGAGCCGTGAGCCTCCATCCGTGGGGCGCTGCTGCTTTGGAAAAGTGTCGTGACCCCATCGGTCAAGGGCGGCATGCTCGGCCGTGGCTGGGGAAGCCGCAGATGGGGACGCTCCGGGGGAATCTTTCTGCCGAGGGAGACAGGATGGGGTCTGAGACACTTGGCTCTGTGAAGCCATCATGACATGACCCTTCTCTGCCCCTGGGTGCCATACCCTTCCGCACAGAAGCCACCCTGTCTTCTACAGTCTACGGGAAGGAACCCAAGAGACTTTAGAGAGGTGTATGGATAGTTTGTCCGCTTGTCAAGAATCTTGGTTCACAGAAATGTTTCTATTGATTAGCTTCTGGGATTTACACCGCGAATAGAAGTCCTGCCCTCTGTCGAGATGTGCTTTCTGACAGGGGTTGCAAAGCAGAGGCTTTGCTCCAGAGAAGTCCCGGCTGGTGCGTAGGGACAGTGTCTTCCCAGCAGCTGTCTTGCGGGTGCCTTTACGTGTAGACTTTTCTCTTCACGCAGCCCCCCCCCCCCAAATACAACCCCAGTCAGGCTGTAAGCTCACACTGCGAAATCCAGTTCACATTGGGACACCCGTGAATGAGTGAGTTCCTCCGTAAAGAGAAGTTGGGGAAATAATCTAGGAAGGAAAGTGGTGGGGAGGTCATGGGAAAGGCTCCCCTTCCTACTGTCCTGCGCTGACGGGATCAAGTGACTGCAGGAGGCCATCTCTACAGCCTCCCTGCTCTTTTCTCAGACCAGCTTCTTGGTCGCTCTGAAATTCTTAGAATTCCGTCATCTGCGACAGCTAAAGAGAGAAGGCAGCCTCCTGTCCCTCTCCAGACAGCACATGTCCCAGCACCGGGGACACGGGCTCTTCAGAAAACGGCCTTTCTCCTTGCAAATCCAAGGAGGCTGCCACCGTGCCCACTCCAAGAGTGCCCCGTGTCACTTGGACGGCAGGCTGGGGCTCTGCCATTTTTGAGGTGGTGGTCATTGTTTGTCGTATTCAATTTCTTTTCTTTTTTTAATTTTTATTCAGTGAGAGGTGGGGAGTCAGAGACAGATTCCCACATGCACCCTGACCGGGGATCCCCCCGGCAAGCCCCCTGCCGGCCAGTGCTCTGCCTATCTGGGACCATTGCTCCATTGCTCAGCAACCCAGCTATTTTAGCTTTTGAGGTGAAGCCATGGAGCCATCTTCAGAGTCCGGGGCCAACTTGCTCCAGCAGAGCATGGCTGCGGGAGGAGAAGAGATAGAGAGAATGGAGAGGGGGAGGGGTGGAGAAGCAGATGGTCACTTCTCCTGTGTGTGCCCTGGCCGGGAATCGAACCTGGGACATCTACATGCTGGGCCAACGCTCTACCACTGAGCCAGCCGGCCAGGGCTGTTCAATTTTTAAGTGAATTGTAGCACATCTTTGTTTTGTTTTGGGTGTTTGTCTGTTTTCCCCAAGCAGGTTCCTGTGTCTGGAATCCCTGGTGTCTGTGAACACTTTCTTAGGCAGACTGGGATCTACCAGTTTTCCTGCTACTTAAGGACACACACTTTTCTTTCTTTCCAGGCTGAGCTTTTGATAGGTATAGGAAGCCAACAGGAGCACTTAATTAACTTTTATTAGGACTTACCGTATGACACGATTACTTTGAGTTGCGTGGTGACTTAAGTGTTATGCACTTAAACACACCTGAAAACTAACGGCTGGTGGTTGTACGCACGACTATGTGCAGGTGTCTCATTATTGTGCAACTCGTCTAAAACTGGAAGTCTCAGGGGGGTCTTTGAGGGACACGTGTGATTTACCGAGGCGTTTGGGATGCTTCCGGCTCAGGTGAGCTCCAGGCCCCTGCCCTGTGTTCATGTTTTGGATGATAGCGGAGGACAGACAGACCCCAGGTTTTCACAGCCTGTTGCTGGATTGGTCACCGCTGTGGCCTGAGGAGGCCGGTGTCCAGGCTCTTTATCTCTGGATGCTGCTGCTTGGAGGGTCCCTCTGTAGCCGGGACACTTGCCAATCCTGCCTCTCTCGACGGGGGCTGGGCTCTCTTACCTGCCTTCCGCACCGTGACCAAACGGACATCCTCGCTTGTGGTGACCTCCCGGTGTTGGATCCGGCTGGAGCGGTGGGAACAACTCAGTGCCTGATTTCTCCTCCCCAGACTTAGGAAGAGAGCTAGGACCAGCCCCTCCACCTGCCCCCACACCCCTGCAAGCAGGGCAGAGTCCAAGAAAGCGAAATAAAAAAGGAGTACTATCAGCAGATACAAGTCCAAGGCGGACTGGCGAGCTGCGATGAGGGTCAGGAAAGGAACATGCCTCAGGCCTGAGGAGGGTCAGCGTCTGACGCCGCAGACTGGACAGGCTTCCTGAAGACGTGGCCTTGAGCTGGGCCCCAGAGGGTCTCGGGGACACTCAGAAAGCAGAGGCAATGAACAGCAGTGTGGGCAGGGCAGGAGGGAGCGATGGTAGCAGTCCTGGTGTCCCGGGACCTGTTTGGCAAGTGACGCTGGAGACGCCGGTGGCGCCAGAGGTACGAGAGGTGTGACGTGCGGTCCAGGTGCGGAGGTTGAGATGTAGGAAGGCTGTGGCACGCCGCCGAGGCTCGAGTTGGGGGAGGGGAGGGTGTGCGCAACGCTGTCTGGACACCACTGCCTTCTGGCCGCTCCGTTTCTGTGTGCTTTCGGTTTAAGCCAAGGGAGTGTTTCCCCCAGAGCTCCCCAGAGCTGATGACCCGTGAGGATCATCTGGAGGGCTTTTTCAAATTCCCAAGACCCAAGTTGGACCCCATCTCAGTTCCATCAGCAACATAGGTGGGGTAGGAGTCCAGGTGTGCTGCTTTTCTGAGGATCACCAGCTAACTTCAGTGTGTGGCACAGCTTGGGAGCCGCTGCTGGATAGCCTGTTACTTCTCGAACGCATGTCCCCCGGTACCTTAAGTTTTGTTCCTAAATATCTTCTTGTCGCACTTGAGCCTCAGAGTGCCGGCCTCCTTGACCCTCTCACGGCCGCAGTGAGAACGTAAGCACGTGCTTCCCCTCGGCTCCCCGGGGAGACAGCTGTGCAGCCGTGTGCTCGCGGGTGGCAGACGAGCTCCCACTGCTGAGACCCCTCGTATCGACCCAGGAGCCTCACGGCGGGGCCGAGGTCTGCCCCCAACAGTGTCCTGAGCCACCCGGACCACTGGGTCAAGTCCAGAAGGGGACATCCAGGCGTTCTCCCTGGAGTAGAACGTTCTACCGTGTGCCCGGGTCCTGCTGTCCAGGCTGGGGACAGGTGCAGGCAGGCGGCACCAGGACAAACAGCAGGTGGTTGGTGAGCAGAGGGTGGGGCCCAGACCGCCCCGGGTGGTCGCCCGTTTGTCCAGAGGTACCCACCTGGCCAGCGTTTCCTGGAGGACGTCACTCAGTCTGTGTTTCCAGAGTCAGGTCTTAGACATTAGGAAAATCAAAGTTTGTTTTTTTTCCCCTGCTAGTTATGAAGGAAACAGAGTTTGTAACACACACATACAAGATTTCTATGAGACAGCTCACTTTCAAGCCCTTGACCAGAGCGAGAATGTTGCTGTTACCTGGCAGTTTCTCTAGCTGGGCAGTCCTGTTTCCTGACGGCATTGGGCAAGTAAGGACTTACAGCTTCACCTTGTTTTCTGTTGCCGCCGAGTCTTGTCACCCCAGAAATAATAAGAGGAGGAGGAGAGGATGGGTAACGAGAACTGGAATCCTGGGGTGCCTCTAGGCATCCCCGTGCTCCCCTCCCGACCGCCTGGCTGTGCAGTGCTCCGCGCTCCCTCTGCCTGCTTGCGACGCTGAGAGCAGGTGGGTGCAGGCTGCACTTTGAGCACGTCTCCGGGACTTTCAAAGGAACAGGCAGTCCACGGTGTGACTCAGCAGTCCCAGGCTCTACCCAGCAGCTCCCCAGAGAGAGGAAGACGTGCCCACACAAGACCTGTGTGTGTGTTCAGAGCACTGTTATTCATGGCGGACCCCTCCCCCCGCCGCCCGGCAGGGACAGAGCAGGTCAGTGACAGCTGGGATAGCAGCAGGCACAGAACCACCTGTGGCAGTGAGGACACCTCCTCGTGGTAGGAATGTCTGGCACAACCTGGAGGCAAGGACTGCCCAGCTGCACCCCTTTCCTGAACCTTATGAGACGCACGTGTATACTGGGTCAGTCTGGGGGAGGAGGATTATACCTCCCATGGAGCTGCTGAAAAGTGATTTCAAGAGGAAACATTTTCTGAACGTCTGTTCAGTGCCCGGTGACCGTCAGATGTACATTCCCACCCCGTGGAGACCCTCAGTGTGGGCGCAGGTGTTGGGTTTGCAGGGCAACAGGGACGTGGCGTGTGAAGCAGCCGGCTGCTGATGGCTTGGAGGAGGCAGCATCTGTGAAAAGGCCACAAACCTGTATCCATTGCAGATGCGGGATGCTGGAGACCGCCCCATGCGCTGGGTTCTGACGCCCCCTAGAGGCCGCCAGAAGGAGGCCTGGTTTCTCCTCTGGGAAGTGAAAGAGCATCAGGGTGTATTACAGCTTCCCCCCTCAACCCGTCAGCAAGGGCTGAAGAGAGGGAGATGCCGCTTCCTCCCTCGTAGCTGGGAGGCTTTTGTGCCTGCTGGGGTGGGGGTGGGGTCGTGGCAGAGAGGACACTCAGACCCTGCCCTTTGGATCCCAGATGCAGTTCTCCGAATCCCAGACCCTGGCTGTCTTCCAATGCCGTGCCCACACCTCTGCCTTCCTTTGCGTCCCCACCCTGCCCGCCCCTCGCAGCAGCACATGGGCAGGCGGCGAGGTTGGTGACTCAGAGGCGAGACAGCCCCGAGACGGGAGCCGCAAACAGAACAGCCAAGTGTGTGATGCGCGTGAGGCGTTGGGAACGCCAGTGCAGATCACATACAGACAGGGTCCTGAAGGAGGTGGCCCGCGCGCCCGGCCTGCCTTGGCTGGGCTCAGTGAAGAAACACACACACACACACACACACACACACACACGCCTCGGCTGGGCTCAGTGAAGAAACACACACACACACACACGCCTCGGCTGGGCTCAGTGAAGAAACACACACACACACACACACACGCCTCGGCTGGGCTCAGTGAAGAAACACACACACACACACACTCACACACACACACACACACACACACACGCCTCGGCTGGGCTCAGTGAAGAAACACACACACACACACACACACGCCTCGGCTGGGCTCAGTGAAGAAACACACACACACACACACTCACACACACACACACACACACACGCCTCGGCTGGGCTCAGTGAAGAAACACACACACACACACACACACACACACACACACACACACACACGCCTCGGCTGGGCTCAGTGAAGAAACACACACACACACACACACACACGCCTCGGCTGGGCTCAGTGAAGAAACACACACACACACACACACACGCCTCGGCTGGGCTCAGTGAAGAAACACACACACACACACACACACACACACACACATATATATATTTGTAACACTGAGAAGGCCGGGAGCCAGGTCACCAACACAACAGCCCCCCCCCCCCCCCCATCAACAGGCCGTGGCATTTATTGTCATTCCGTCACAGTGGTTTGAGATGCCCTGGGAACTCAACTATTGTTTCTGAGAAGGTTGCCCCCAGCATCACTGGTTTTGTTGCACGTCCGTCCTTGCACTTAAAGTCACAGAACCCGTCGGGGATGTTAAGTGAGGATCTCCTGCTTCTGCAAACCCTGGGCATCACGGGCCTGTGTGGGCTACAGAGAAATAAACAAGGAATTTTAAAAAGTGTTCATTGGATGTCAAGGCAGCAGTAAGCTTAGAAACGATCAGGAAATTGCATTTACTGAGTAACTAACTGAGTAGCCATTTCCTTCAGGAAACAATGAAAATCTAAGTGTGCGTGTACTAAAGATAAGTAGATATGCAGACAGCTCTCTTCCTTTACTATCTCTCAGTTCTCCTCTAATCGTGGGAAGAGTTGGGGGAGGCATGCTCCAAGCCGGGGAGGAAAAACAGGAGCACTTCTGACAGGCAGCTCAACAACAGCCCGATTAGTATTGTGACAAGATTTCGGTTTCATTTTTCTGTTACCTCCACAGGCTCTATATGCCCAGGTTTTTATATTGCTGTTGGTATCCTGGCCCTCCAGCCTTCTCCACGTTGTAAAATATGTTTCTGTTTACTGTATATATATAAAAAAAAGGTCATCTTGCTTTGCAAAGGGATTAATCACACACAGGGACCTCCCGGCCGCCTGTCACTCACATGTCACACTCCCAGTACAGAGCCCGTGCCTCCAGCTGCGGGAGAAGTGGCACGTTTTGTTCGGGAGGCATTTTCGGTGCACTTCTGTTCCCTGCTGGTGACATTGAGAGAGCAGCCTCATTCCAGGTAGAGACAGCCCTTGAACCTGGTCAGCGGGCCCTTCTTCTCAGCCCAGAGGTTTCCCGGCCAGCCAGGAGAGTTTGTCCCAAGTGGCCGACTCAGGGGCCTGGGGCAGCCAGGCCCAGGAGCGTCAGTAATGACCCTGCACAGTGGCCTACAGACCTAGCAATGCTCTGTGGGCGAGAATGGGCCTAAAGCAGGAGGCCTCTGCGTCCACCTGTCAACCTGTCCTTTTGTATGAACGGTGATGTGAGTCCCCTGCCTTCCAGCTGCGCCACCTACACCTGGCCCTGAGGGAGAGGGTGGACACTGTCCTGAGGGATGGCACACGTCCCCTGGCCACGCCCTGGGGCTTTCCACCTGGACACGTGGCCTGTGTTGCCCACCCACAATGTGGATTCATTTGGAAAATGTCTAGCAAGTGGCTGTGTTGAGCAGTGAGCTCTCACACAGTCCACAATGTAGATCCATTTGGAAAATGTCTAGCAAGTGGCTGTGTTGAGCAGTGAGCTCTCACACAAGGAGAGGGCTGTGCGCTGGCAAGCTCTGGTTTCCAGACTGGGGCCAGGGGTGTGTCAGGAGGCCTCGTGGTGCGTTTAGAGGAGCCTGGTCTGGTTTCTGAGTGCTATCTCTGGACTGAAACCCCTGTGCGGGCAGGATCACCACCCACGTCCCGTCCAGTGTGTGTGCGCGGGTGGGAGCCCGGTGCTGGACTGCCCACTGAGGATCCGTTTCTCGTCCCCACACCCCTCCCATCTGCTGGGACAGACACCGAGGCTTTTCAGGGTGGGGGAGTCTGGCGGAGGGAGCAGGCCCAGGGTGGGTCCACCACCGAGCCGGTCTCCTGTCCCGGGCTCTGTCCCACCCCGTCGTGCGTGCACTGCTGACGGTGTGCATGGGATTCACCCCCGAGGATAATGGCTGCCTCCCTGCAGCCACTGCACGACGTGAGCCGTTCCAGTTGAGTAGCAGAGCACACCTGTTCTCCCGTGCGAGGATTTCGGGCACATGGAACAAGCTCTGTGCCGAGAGAGACAACTGAAGGCGTCTCTAGGGAACGACTCACGTAGCATCTAGGGTGCAGGAGGCATTCCTTGTTGCTTGGGTAGCATCTTGTCGGTTTCTGTGTCAATTTCAACATGCTGTCCTTGCATCCGTTGTTAAGGGTAACTTTCCCTTCCTAAGAGGCCCCGTGAGGGTGGCCGGCAGGCTGCAGAGGAGGAAGGAGGCAGAGGTCGCGGGCTAATGCCGCTGTCTGTGCTCGCAGGAACTACTCCTTCTACGTGCTGGACAACCAGAACCTGCAGCAGCTCTGGGACTGGGACCACCGCAACCTGACCATCAAGTCCGGCAAGATGTACTTCGCCTTCAACCCCAAGCTGTGCGTCTCCGAGATCTACCGCATGGAGGAAGTGACGGGGACCAAGGGGCGGCAGAGCAAAGGGGACATCAACACCAGGAACAACGGGGAGAGAGCCTCCTGTGAGTGGGCGCGCTCTCAGCCTGGGGCCTAACATGGCGGGCGAGGGGCCCTTCTCCCCGTCTAGAGCTTCCTTCTAGAACTTGGCTTGTCCGTGGGTGTCTTCAAGGTCAATAGTGGGGCAGACCTGTGAGCGTGTCTGTGTGGGCGTTCCTCAGCACCTGGGTGAGTGTAACAAACTTTCAGAAACCGGTTTCCATGGAGGCTTCAAGGCAGTGCTTCTGGAACACCCAGAGTTAATGCCTGTCTTTGCGCAGGGATACCGTGAGGCCATGTTTCCACCAGGAGCTAGCCTTCTTGGTCTCATCTAACAGTGCACGTGAAACTGCCTTTAGAAAATGGGTGTTTCAAAAAGAAAAAAAAGAGAAAGAAAGAAAAGTTGTGATTCTGTTTGGCTGAAGTGGGTGATAAAACGAAATTGTCTCTCCCCTGTAAACTTTTAATAAGGAAACAGTATTTAAAAAAATCATCTATAGCAATGGTTTTCAACCACCAGTCTGCAGATGGGAGCTGGTCCCATCTGAGTTAACTACTCTGATATTTGTGTGTGTGTGTGTGTGTGTGTGTGTGTGTGTGTGTGTGTGTGACAGAGACAGAGGGAGAGACAGATGGAGGGACAGACAGACTGGAAGGGAGAGAGATGAGGAGCATCAGCTCTTCTTTGTGGCTCCTTACGTGTTCATTGTAGAGTTAACCACTTTGAAGTGTGAAGATGACAGACCCGATGATCTTAGTCGAATTCATTTATGCTCGAGGCGATGTCTGCCTTCGCGGCCCCTGAAGTAATTCTCCTGTTTCACCCGTCCCCAAGTGTAAAAACGTGGGAATCTTGCACTATCTGTAATGTTCATGTGACGTCAGGGGGTTTAACTCTTTCGCGGACCAACACCCGTCCGCGACCAGCGGTTGAAAACCACTGACCTGCGTGATCGAGGGGGATCCTGTCCACGCAGGACCCTTTCCCTTCAGGGTGAGAGTCACACTCAGGTCATATCTGCGCCCAGCACACTCACAGAGCAAGGAGCCCTGGGGCTCCGTGGCCTCGGGTCCCTAGCAGACCTAACCAAGCCACCGGAAGCCCTGGAAGGGACTCGGGTGGCACGCACACCAGCTCCCGAGAGGAGGGAGACCGTGTGGCCCGGGGGGCGTCCCCGACACGGGGAGGAAGGGGCCGCTGCCGCCCGTCACTCACGGTGTGCCCCGGGCCCCCAGGTGAAAGTGACGTCCTGCACTTCACCTCCACCACCACCTGGAAGAACCGCATCATCATCACGTGGCACCGGTACCGGCCCCCAGACTACAGGGACCTCATCAGCTTCACCGTCTACTACAAGGAAGCGTGAGTTGAGCCGGGCGATGTTGGCAGGACTGGGGGGGTGGGGGGATGTCCGGGCTCATCCTCAGGGCCCTCCCCGCTGTCATGTGACATCTGTCACTGCCTGTGACAGCTACAGTGACAAAGCGTTAGCTTCTGTGGGTAGAGGCATTTGTAGAAAGCAAATCGGAAGCAAAAGCTTATTTTTCAGAGACTTCGGTCAATTCCAAATATCCATAATAGTAGGAGGAGGGAATTGAAGTGTCATTTCAACCTTGCTGCCCACTGACCCCCTGTTCCGGGTCACCCTGCAGATGCTCAGTGCCCTGTGAGGTGACCCCGGGCAGGGCCATTGTCCTATTGCTCTCCCTCTATCCGTGGGCCCTTCCTGCGGTCACTGCCCCGCAAACAGGAGAGAAGAATGGAGAGGAAAAGGTTTGGGACCTTTCAGGTCATGACTCTTTCATGGTCGCTCCTTGAGCCTGCTGGGGCTCTTCTTGTGCCGAAGCAGCCGTGACCCCTTCCTTCTGGGGACGGCTCTCAGCCCCGCTTCCTTTCTCTGCCTCCTTTGTCCAGGGCCCCGTCTTGACCCAGGTCCCACCTTGGTGCCGTGGGTCTGTTTCCTGGGTGCTTGGCTTCCCCAGAGCTGGAGCCAGAGCCACCGATGGCAGTGTCTGGTACCCTCTGCGCTGCTGGGGCCTCGGGCAGGGTCCTAGCGATGAAGAAAGGGCTGATTAAGTGTTCTTGCACATGGAGGTCACTCAAGGTCTTTGAATGCAGTGACAGCGAGGGGTGTGTTAATGTCTATTTCATTAGCCAGAGGTCAGCGGCTGTCCAGCTCTCTCGTCTATGATGGAAGTCAGCTCTCTACCCAACCCTGTGTCTATGCAAATATCCTACCCCTTTGATAGTCCTACCAGGGGTTTGGCAGTGTCTGCTGGTCATTGCACCAGAGCCGGGCGCGGGCTTCTGAGATAACCTGAAAGCCAAACACCTCAGTATTCTGAGCTGCCTGAGCAATTAGAGTGGCTGGCGAGTACCTGAGTTTTTGCAAGCCCTTCTTCAGAGCCTGTTTTCCTGTAGCAAAGTCATTTTCCTCAAGAAGTTATTCTTTATCCATAGTGGATGTTTGCATTAAATGATTCTGCTTGTCTTTTTGTGGGTTGGGGTTTTTTTTGGTATTTTTCCAAAGTGAAAAGCAGGGAGGCAGTCAGACAGACTCCCACAAGCGTCCGACTAGGATTCACCTGTCATGCCCACCAGGGGGCGATGCTCTGCCCATCTGGGCCCTTGCTCCATTGTGGCCGGAGCCATTCTAGCACCTGAGGTGGAGGCCATGGAGCCGTCCTCAGCGCCCAGGGCCAACTTTGCTCCAATGGAGTCTCGGCTGTGGGAGGGGAAGAGAGAGATAGAGAGGGAGGAGGGTGAAGAAGCAGGTGGGCACTTCTACTGTGTGTTCTGGCTGGGAATTGAACCCAGGACTTCCACACGCTGGGCCATCACTCTACCACTGAGCCAACCAGCCAGGGCCCTTTTTGTGTTTCTTAATTCTGAAAAAACCCAAAAACAAAACCCGCCATTTTGAAAGACAAGAAAGTAGCTTTTGCATGTGTTCTGATGAGCAGCAAGCAGCGTTTTAAATCCCAGAACTCATTCTTCCGGAAACAGAGTATCCAGTTCTCTAGTGTACCATCTCTGTGGTGAAACCAAACCCCTAGCCCAGTTGCTTAATTGTATCCTTCCATAAAACTCTTGCGCTACTTTGTTTTGTTCAGGGTTCCCGGTATAGACAGGGTGACATGCTTGCCCCACCTGGGCCGAGGGATGGTTTGTCCGAGCTGTATCAGCTGCTGTTTTTTTCAGGCCCTTTAAAAACGTCACGGAGTATGACGGGCAGGATGCCTGCGGCTCCAACAGCTGGAACATGGTGGACGTGGACCTCCCAACCAACAAGGAAGTCGACCCAGGCATTCTGCTGCACGGGCTGAAGCCCTGGACGCAGTACGCCGTGTACGTGAAGGCGGTGACCCTCACCATGGTGGAGAACGACCACATCCGTGGGGCCAAGAGTGAGATCCTGTACATCCGCACCAATGCTTCTGGTATGCCCGCCCGCTTCTCGTCGCGACCTCTCAGTCGTTGTCCTGACGCAAGGGCCCCCCATCTATCTCTCATTGACCCCCCTTCGTGCCATTTGAGTCAGCTTCAGAAACCTCAGATAAAATGCATGTCCCTCCATTTTACCACTCGCTGGAGTTAAATGCTTGGGAGGGGGCAGTTGGGACAGATGAGAAAGCTGCAGTGTTTGATTTAGCTGCAGGTGTCACCCATTATCACCCGGTGGGGCCCCCTGCGACCTGTCCCATGTGCAGCTGCAGCTCTGTCACGTTTGTTCCACGGAGGTTCCCTGGACACGGGGGTGGCCACGGGAAGCATGGGCACCGACACGCACACTGTTTTGGAGCAAGGCTCTGTTTGTGTTCCACGTTTTGCCCAGCGTGTCTGCGTCCAGGCCAGGCACTGGGCTGCTGGCTGGGGTGCACGGCGTCGAGCGCCCGCCGGCCGGGACCGCGGGTCCGGACGGTTCTGTGACGTGCCCTCGGTTCTGCTTTGCAGTTCCTTCCATCCCCCTGGATGTGATCTCTGCGTCAAACTCCTCATCTCAGCTGATCGTGAAGTGGAACCCGCCCTCCCTGCCCAACGGCAACCTCAGCTACTACATCGTCCGCTGGCAGCAGCAGCCCCAGGACGGCTACCTGTACCGGCACAACTACTGCTCCAAAGGTGAGGCCGCCAGGCGTGGGCACCCGTGACCCGGAGCGTGTCTGGGCGCCGGTGGTGGCGGGACACCGGCTCCCCGTGCTCCGCCCGGTGGGGTAACGGCCTTCCTTCCCACGCCCGTGGGGCCTCTTCCCCGAGCAGACAAAATCCCCGTCCGGAAGTACGCCGACGGCACCTTCCACATCACGGAGGTGACGGAGGACCCCCGGCCCGAGGTGTGCGGCGGAGAGAAGGGGCCGTGCTGTGCGTGCCCCAAAACGGAGGCGGAGAAGCAGGCCGAGAAGGAGGAGGCTGAATACCGCAAAGTCTTCGAGAATTTCCTGCACAACTCCATCTTCGTGCCCAGGTGCGGGCGGCTTCTGCCCTGGGTCCGGGTGGGGGGTCCGGGCTGCCGCAGGGGTGTGGATGTCTCCCCTCCCTGGGAGCTGACAAGTGTTCTCTGTTTGGGTCCTTCCCGTTTCCTTGGGCTCTTCGTGTCCTATCCCCGGACAGGTCTCCACGAGGGAAGGACAGGGCCTCGTCCCTGTCTCCCACCATCCCCTTGGCTGACCTGAGTGTGGCCATTTCTTTGAGTGATGCTGACGCTCACGTCCTGTTTCCGTGGGGTCCTGTAAAATGCCTGAAGCCGTTTTGTAATGTTTCTGGGGGGAGCCCAGAGGCCTTTTTCCCGTATCCCTCAGATAGCCTTCCGAGGGGTCACCTCCGGATCCTTGGACCAGCTCTTCTGCCTTTTTGGATGGGGACATTCTTCCTTTGGTGACTTTATCCATTTTCTTTTACTGCCTGTTGTTGTTCTAAGCCCTCCTCAGATCCATGAGTGTGACTCTGCCCCTGTCATGGGCAGGGACTTGGGGAGGCTGCTGCTGAGAGGGAGGCAGAGCCAGGCTGGGAGAGACCCCCAGGAGAGTGCAAATCCAGACCCCAGGGCCTCAGAGGAGGGAGGGTCTGGAGTCCAAGCCGCAGCTCCCTGCTGGCACCTGCACTTTGATCCACCATCAGAGGGCGTCAAAGGACCGCCCGGCATCGGTCACTGACCCTGCTCGCCCCGTCTCTGGGACTCACACCATCTACCTCACTCGCCTCACCCTCTCATGAACTTCAGTGCGGCCAGCGTGTTGGTCTCCTGTCGCACTTAACCGTAAGGTCTGCGGACCGGATGATGCAGTGTCCTGACGAGACCCCAGGGCACTGCCTCTTTCTCTCTACAATCGAGTGACCAGTCTGGGAGCCGGCGTGGGTGTCTCTGTGCCGACCCTGGGGTTTGCAGAGGAGAGAAAGCCAAGTGAATAGAGAAGGAAGGAACCCCGAGTTTCTTGCTTGTTCTCAGCCAGGAGGGCTCAAGCGCTCCTTTCTTCCAAGGTCAAGATTTTCCCTTTCTCGCTGTGACCCTCCCCGAGGTCACAGGCAGACAGAAGAGGTGGAGGCCCGTGCTAGCCAGGCTTGTCTCTTCCTTACAGACCAGAAAGGAGGAGGAGAGACGTCCCTCAGATTGCCAACACCACCATGCCCCCCCGGGGCCGGAACAGCACGGTGGCAGACGCCTACAACGTCACGGAGGTGGAGGATCTGGAGACGGAGCACCCTTTCTTTGAGAGCAGAGTGGACAACAAGGAGAGGACGGTCATCTCGAACCTGCGGCCCTTCACTCTGTACCGCATCGACATCCACAGCTGCAACCACGAGGCCGAGAAGCTGGGCTGCAGCGCCTCCAACTTCGTCTTTGCGAGAACCATGCCTGCAGGTACGGTGCGGTCCAGCTCCGCCCGATCCCCACGCCGTGGGGGCTCAGCTGTAGGCGGCCTGGGGATGTCCTGGTGACATGACTCCATTCCCAGACTCTCCGGACACAGTGTTCAGGAGCAGGGAGCATTTCCTGGGCCCCTCCCCCCATCCGTGCGCGGGTACACATGCCCAGTCCCTCCTGGGTTTTTAGTGAAATCCCCAGTTAGCTGTGTTGATTTCGAGTGACCATCACTCCTCAGGCTCATCTCCTGGAATGGCCTTTGGCCCTGCTTGTTGGGTCTTCACTGTCCCCTTGTAAGTTAGCAGCTGCCTGCCACTCAGCCAGCGATCCACCCGCCTTTAAGGCTAGATGATGTGCCCGCTCCCCTTTCCGGCTGGGGGCGGCAGGAAGTGGCTTCATCTGACACCTTGCGACTTCCGGGACATGACGCTGCTCCAGCTTCAGACCCTCTGCTGGGTGTGAGCCACCAGCTCACAGGGACCTTGTGTGGTCACCGTCCTCGGTCTCCCTCCTGGGGGACCCGACGCTGATGTCACTGCCGGTTTCTATGGTTCCACAGAAGGAGCAGATGACATTCCTGGGCCGGTGACCTGGGAGCCGATGCCCGAAAACTCCATCTTCTTGAAGTGGACAGAGCCCGAGAACCCCAACGGGCTGATCCTCATGTATGAGATAAAATACGGATCACAGGTCGAGGTGAGAGGGGGCAGGGGCCGTGTGTGGGCGTGCCCCGTTCCCGCTGACGGCCGGGCTCCCGGCAGCACGTCACCTCCGGGCCAGCTCGCGGCTCAGAGCAGTGAGACACGGGCGAAGCCGGGGAGGGCAGAGGTCATGGCAGAGTGCGTGGACCACGTCAGGAGCCGGACTTGTCGCCCTCACGAAACTGTTTTGAAGCACAAAACGGTTCATTGGCATAGACTAGAAGGGCCTCGCTAGCTTTTCATCTTTCTGGAGCACTGCTTGTTTACAAAAAAATGTGTCATTAAAACTGGGGTGTGCTTCTGGTCCCCAGAGGATGCTCCGTTTAAGACGTGGTCTCTTCCCGTTTATTGCCATTGGGGGTCACTGTCAGGTGGGAGGTGAGAGGCTGGGCGGAGAGAGTCGCGTGTCTCGCACGTGTCTGGGGAGCTGACCCGTCTGCCCCACCTGCCCCGCCCCCAGGACCAGCGGGAGTGTGTGCCCAGGCAGGAGTACAGGCAGCACGGAGGGTACAAGCTGAACCGGCTCAACCCGGGGAACTACACGGCCCGCATCCAGGCCACCTCGCTGTCCGGCAACGGGTCCTGGACGGAGCCCGTGTTCTTCTATGTCCAGATCAAAAGTAAGGCCGGCTGGAGGGCGTGGCCGGGGACAGGGCAGTGGAGGGGGTCGGGCAGCCCGTGTCTTGCTGGCCCTTTGGTTTTCTGACTTTCCGTTGGAACCGAGCTGGCCAGCTGTCACGAGGGTCATGCTGCTGTCAGCCCCCGAGCGAGGGCTGTGGCGCTGTCCTGCTGCGTCTGGGGTCCTTGCTCACCAGACGGGCAGGGCTGAGCACCTCTGTGGAGGGAGGCAGCTGGGTTTGTGCCTAAAGCGTTCTCCAAAGCGTTGAGTTGGCGGTTTTGCCTCCTGCCGCCTGGGGCACTATGGTTAGGGCTCAGAGTCAGGGTCAGTCCCTGAGTTCATAGTCACACATCGACTTGATGGGATTCTCGGAAGGCTGCTCCAGGTGAGGATTTCAGATTTGAACACTGAAATTTGTAAAATGCTAAACACTACAAGGGCCCAGTATGGGCTTGCCCGAGAAAAGTGGGTCTTTTATTTATGACACACATGTTCCTTATTAGTTCCATATTGAATGTCTACTGTCCTTATTAGAAACCCAGTTTTGTAGATTACTTCATGTTCGGAGAACAGAGATCAGACCTGGCACCATGTCGTTTCTGGCTGCTTCTCCCCTGGGGAGGAGCAGCCCCACCTTGCTCAGTGGGATGACTTGGGGGTCCGGTGGGCACCCCCTACTGCCCAGGCAGATAAAAAGGTCGCCCCTCCTGGGCACTGTGCGAGTGAGAGTCTGTGTGTGTTCTATTTTAGCAAATGTGCTCGCTTCTGTGCCTAGCCCGTACACTGCGTACAGCGATTCTGTTACTGGCGCCCGTCACGTAAACTTATTTCAGAACACAGTGTAGTTGGAAAATAAAAATGGGTCGACTCCTCAGTCTGCACTTATTTGGTCTTTTTTCTCCAGGGCGCAGTCTTTTTCCTCTGATTTCTGGCGCTACTGCCGACCTTCAGAGTGCCTAGTTCGTGATGGGGCGCTTTTTTCATGCTTCCAGCTAAATGTAAAAAGAAAGTGAAACGAGGGTCTTGTTCACCTCATGATGTTTAATTGTCCGTCCTTCCCCACTTTCTCGCAGAGCCGTATGAAAGCTACATGCACCTGATCATTGCGCTGCCGGTGGCCATCCTGTTGATCGTGGGGGGCCTGGTCATCATGCTGTACGTCTTCCACCGGAAGAGGTGAGGACTGAGCGGGCAGCGCAGACACGTGTCGGGGGCCGAGTGGTCGCCGATGGGCACCCGCGCTGAAGAAATAGTTTGTGGATCAAAAAAAACACCCCAATTTCCCAAGCGAATGTGCTTCAGGGGAACAGAGAACATTTTCTAATGATGCAACGAGGACACGGTGTTTCTGGGTGGTGCCACGGCCCCCCCCCAGTTCCTGGTCACAGAGGTACCGCTGCCGTCCCACACACTCTGTTAGCCCTGTCCGTCCAGGGACCCTGTCAACTGCCAATGAAGTAAGAGATGTTTTCCCATTGATAGGAGAGAGAGAGAGAGAGAGAGAGAGAGAGAGAGAGAGAGGAAGGGGGAGCAGGAGAGGGAGAGAGAGAGAGAGAGAGAGAGAGGAATGGGGAGCAGGAGAGAGAGAGAGAGAGAGAGAGAGAGGAAGGGGGAGCAGGAGAGAGAGAGAGAGAGAGAGAGAGAGAGAGGAATGGGGAGCAGGAGAGAGAGAGAGAGAGAGAGAGAGAGGAAGGGGGAGCAGGAGAGAGAGAGAGAGAGAGAGAGAGAGAGAGGAAGGGGGAGCAGGAGAGGGAGAGAGAGAGAGAGAGAGAGAGAGAGAGGAAGGGGGAGCAGGAGAGAGAGAGAGAGAGAGGGAGAGAGAGAGGGAGAAGCATCAACTCATTGTTGTCCTTAGTTCCATTTAGTTGTGTGTTCATTGGTTGCTTCTCGTACGTGCCCGGCCGGGGATGGAACCTGCAGCCTTGGTGGCCCAGGATGACACTCTATCCACGGAGCCACCTGGCCTGGGCTGAAAGAGAACTGTTTCTTAAAAATCTCCACCAAGCTCTGCCCACTCCCACTCCCCCATACCTAAACAGAACAAATAAAACCGCTATAACGAACACGCATGTGCAGATAGAAATGTGTGGAGATGGGGGTTTTTCCAGCCTAAACTGCATCCTCTTTGACAGAAACGGCAGCCGGCTGGGGAATGGAGTGCTGTACGCGTCCGTGAACCCCGAGTACTTCAGCGCTGCCGACGGTAAGTGCTCAGCTCGCTGCCGGGGCTCCTGAGCCCAGGGCCCCCTGAACGTTGCCGATCTAGAAGAGGTCTGCTTCCTCTTGAGGGGCCTTTGGCTTCAGACCAGGCTTTGTCCACACTTCTGCTTTTTTTTTTTTTTAACCAAATTTCTTAGCAGTTCACCGAATATCTCAAAAAGTCTGGACTGCCTCAAAGAGAAAGAGGTTCCAGAGACGCATGTGGCCAGCACTGTAATCAATTTATGTAATGGCTGGGGATGTCACGTGGGGACGGAAGGAGCCCTTGAGTTGTTGACATCTGTTGGGAGGATGTCACACCTGACCAAACAGTCCTTTTTTTTTTTTTGCACAAGTTTTAGCCTGAGTTTCATCTCAGTAGAGTTGACCTTGGTCAGTTTTGGCTTCTCTGCAGTTTTTTATCTTGTCGTTTCTCCATGCATCCACTCCTGACCGGGGCCAGAGGATGTAGACCCTCACGGCCTGTTCACGGTCCCTTTGGGAATGACTAATGAGGCCCATGGAGTCAGAAGGCTGAGGTCTGACTTGGAAGTTGGGTTGTCCCTGGTGGTTTTTAGTATATTCCCCCCCTTTTTTGCTGTCTTCTCTTCCTAGTGTGCTTAAATCCAAATCTTGAAAAGGAAGTCAGGGAGGGGCGTTGGCCATCAGGTGCAGCCGCCCTAAAGGGGACAGCCCTTTGCTTCGTCCCCTGTGACCCTTTAAGGTGGGCTTCTGTATGCCTGACTGCCTGCAGGGGGGCTCGGGAGAAGCCTGCCCGGGTCCCGCCACCTGGCGGCTGAGAAGTCAGGACGACGCAGTCTCTGGCGTCTCGTTGACAGTGTGAGGTAGTCACTGCAGACTGGTGGAATGGAACCTAATTTCTCCCTTGTCTCCTTTCCTCCTCCCCCCACTCCCTCCTGCCTAGAATTATTTGTGTGTTTATTTTCTTAAATCAGACTGAATCTGACCAGAAACATGGGCTGGGGGGGGAATCCTATTCGGGCTCAGTCATCTCCTCCCAGCTCCTCCTCACAGTGGTGGGGGGTCCCCAAGTCCACAGAGCCTCTGCTCAGAGCGCCCCTCCATGCTGGTCACACCTGACTGCCCATCGGTGCCTGAACTCAGAGGCTTCTGTCCCTTAGTAGGTGCCCCAGGTCTTGGGCAAGACCAGTGCTGCCATGGGGATGTAATGCCAGCCCCATATGGAACTGGATGATTTTTCTGGTAGCCACATAAAAAAAAGAAAACAAAAAGAAACAGGTGAAAAGAATGTCAATACCATGTTTTAGTTACCCCAGGGGATCCAGAGCATGACCGATTTTCATATGTAGGCAGTATAAAAACGATGGGTTTATTGACATTATTTTTTGCACTTGAGCCTTTGCAATCCAGTGTGAATTCCATACTTGCGACTTGCTGGTTCTTATTATATGCTGTTGGCATGCTCGGATTTTCTGGGACCCCGTGAGGGTTTGAGACACCAGTATTTGAGCATATTGTTGCCTTATGCAATCCACAGCATGTGGGGACATTTCAGAACCAGCCAAGCCATGTCCCCCAATGTCCTCCTAGGTGGGCTTTAGGAAGTGGCATCTTGTATTCTTCCCCTGAAAGCTTGCCCCCCCCCCCCCCGCGGTGCCTGTGGCCCCAGACGTCTCAGTCCTGTCTCCTTCTCCTCTAGTGTACGTGCCCGATGAGTGGGAGGTGGCGCGGGAGAAGATCACCATGAGCCGTGAGCTGGGCCAGGGCTCCTTTGGCATGGTGTACGAAGGCGTGGCCAAGGGCGTGGTCAAAGATGAGCCCGAAACCCGGGTGGCCATTAAGACGGTCAACGAGGCCGCGAGCATGCGTGAGAGGATCGAGTTCCTCAACGAGGCTTCGGTGATGAAGGAATTCAATTGTCACCACGTGGTAAGCAAGAGCCCCGGAGCAGGCAGGACGTGGCATAGGGAGCCGCTCTGAGTGACCGTGGCCATGCCTGTGTGCTTGGTGACTCGCCCCCCTCCAGAGTTGAGCCCTGTGCCCACAGAGATTCTGGCGACGCAGCCCCTGGCAGTGGTGGGGGTGCCCGTCGTGGATACTGTGCCCTCTGAGTCCTCTTTGTCACTGTTCTCAGGTGCGGTTGCTGGGCGTGGTGTCCCAGGGCCAGCCGACGCTGGTCATCATGGAACTCATGACGCAGGGCGATCTCAAAAGCTATCTCAGGGGCCTGAGGCCAGAGATCGAGGTGGGTCTGGACTCGAACCTGCTCTGCACGTTTCCATCCTCTCCCTCCTAGAGCCTCTCCCCGAAGGTCCCATGTTTCTTTATTTCTTTTTTTTTTTTTTTTTGTATTTTCTGAAGTTGGAAACAGGGAGGCAGACAGACTTCCGCATGCGCCCCACTGGGATTCACTCGGCATGCCCACCAGGGGGCGTTGCTCTGCCCATCCAGGCCATTGCTCTGTTGCATCCAGAGCCATTCTAGCGCCTGAGGCGGAAGCCACAGAGCCATCCTCAACGCCTGGGCCAACCTTGCTCGAATGGAGCCTTGGCTGCGGGAGGGGAAGAGAGAGAGAGGAAGTAGAGGGGGAGGGGTGGAGAAGGAGATGGGCGCTTCTCCTGTGTGCCCTGGCCGGGAATCGAACCCAGAACTCCTGCACACCAGGCTGATGCTCTACCACTGAGCCAACCGGCCAGGGCAGTCCCGTGTTTCTTAATTCATTTACAGTGAGAGTTTCTGATTCCTGCGGGGCAGCTAGGTGCACCACGTGACCACGGGGCAGGCACTAAGGTCTCCCTAGTAACACGTTCCACCGAGCAGGTCCCGCCTCCTTAGCGGAGTGACCTGTGCTGCTCTACTGAGCAGGCTCGCATTTGCAAACCCCGAGAGAATGTGGGCTGGAAACGGAGCCTAGCCTCTTGTGTGATTTTTTATTTTTAATCTCCTGCAGAAAAACCCGGCCTTCGCACCTCCCAGCCTGAGCAAGATGATCCAGATGGCCGGCGAGATCGCTGACGGCATGGCCTATCTCAATGCCAACAAGTTTGTCCACAGGGATCTTGCTGCCCGCAACTGCATGGTGGCTGAGGACTTCACCGTCAAGATCGGAGGTGCGTCCTCGGCTCCTCAGAGCTGAGCGAGAACTCTGCTCCCGCGCGTGTTAGGGACCCAGTCGGCATCAGCCTGGCTTTGGTGGGGAGTGGGGGTCTGGTGCGTCTGGGGTGCAGGGGTTTGCTCTTGGGGATCACGTCATCACCTCCATTGACAGTCACAGGCCCGCCCGAGCTGGCTCTGACCCTGGTCGCACAGGGCGCTGCCGCCCAGATTGTGGGCAGGGCTGAACTCAGCCTGGGGTCCCTCATGTTGCCCCTCCTGGCGCTGGAGGTGTTTCTTGGCAGAACTAGTCTAAGCGTTGGTTACAGAAAGAACACACTGTCTTCAGGGGACTTTGATGTGGGAATTCAAGTTGCCATCCAAAGCACCCATAGTCCCTCCAATTTTCTGAGTGTCCAAGGAGCACTGCCGCCCCTACCCCCGGCTCCAGGGTCTATGAAGTTTTCTCCATAGACAAGGTGAGGTCCCCTAACGGTGAGGCCCCTGCACAGAGCAGCATGACAGCAAGGTGGCCATCCCTCAGGTGAGGGCAGATAGCTGCTCACTGAGGTCGCACCCAGGCTGGTCACTCGAAGCTCATGACCCCTCTGCTGTCAAGCGTACCTAGCTGACCAACCTGCTGGTGACCGCTGTTGCCACCACCCACTGAAACCCGTTTCCTCACCTCTGAAATGGGGTGACAACATAACAGTCCCATGAGATGGTGGAAAGGATGGGGACATTGCAATGGCATGGGACAAGTCCTTTGTGTCAGCTCCCGTGGTCACCAGCATCTCCCGTCCCCCTTCCTGGCACACCGCGAGAGCTCAGAGCCACTCCTTTCTCCCCTGCTGTGAGTGGGCGGGCCACTGTGTCATGTGCCACTGGAAGTCCGAACCACTGGGGACTGTCTTCACTATTTAACCACAAGGCACATGGATAGTGCTAGTGTCTTTGTACTTGTTGGCTTTTTCCCCCCAAGAGTTTGCAACCCTTCTGCAGTAAGAGAAATAGTTGTTGCTCGCAGTTTCTTTTTACTTTTTGTACAGGTAAAGGCACGTCCTCCCACCCGCATGTCCCCAGATTGAGTCTGAGATAGGATTCACCACTTCCTTGTTCTGCACTAGGGCTCCACCCTGTCTCCAGTTGTGCCAGAGGCGGGCCGATGACCCTTAGCGCAGTGCAAGTAAATGATGTTGGTCAGCGTCCAAGGAATGCGGCTGGGTTTGTGGCCTCACCTTTCTGTGCCTGAGTTAAAGGCATAAATGAGCGTTGTCCAAAGGAGAGCGGCCCTTTCCCCCGGGAGGGGGCACGGCAGCCTCCCTGCTGCAGAAGGTTGTCTCGTTCGGTGGGAAACCGGCCTGACAAAGAAGCAGTGATGTAGGCTTCCGCTGCAAGCCTGCCATCAAACATAATTACCCGACATCTTCAAGAGACATGGGGAGTAGAAGAAATTTTCAAAAACGAGTGGGAGTATTCTGTTGAAAAACATCACTGAGTAACAGCTTCGGGGGCCACATCGGCAGCTCTCAGATTCTCACGGGGTGCCCTTTCCGTCCCGAATGGGCACGCAGCCTTCATTTCCCCGCGTCAGATGGTGGGGCCCTTTCCTTCCCGGGCAGCGGGCAGCGTTCTTCGGTGAGTAAGGGTCAGCGTCAGGTTGGAAGCCATGTAGGAGTGACCTTGGGTCTACGCAGGCATATTTTTTTGAGAAACCCTGGAGCTTGGTCATTTGTTCACCACCTGTCATTTTAAATGCAGTAAGGGGTTAACTCTGTAAAAGAGTCCAGTGGTGAGTGTATTTGAGAAGCAGGGGTTTCTAGGTGTTCGCTTGTTGTTTGGCTGACCCTTTGTCCCTTGCTGTCTTTGCCTGGAAGACGGCAGGCACTGACGTGCGGCCCCTTTAAGCGCCCCCCACCCTGATGTGGGCGCGGGGCCTCTGGAGCAGCAGTGGTGCTGCATCTTTGCTGGTCCCCCAAGAGCTGCTCTGACAGAGTAACTGGTGCCTTCTCTCCGCCCGCAGACTTCGGCATGACCAGAGACATCTACGAGACCGACTATTACCGGAAAGGTGGCAAGGGCCTGCTGCCCGTGCGCTGGATGTCCCCCGAGTCCCTCAAGGATGGCGTGTTCACCACTCACTCTGACGTCTGGTACGAGAGGCTCTTCCGGGTTGCGGCCCCTCCAGCCTCCACGAGCCCCCCGGCTCCGTCTGGATGGCTTTGTTTGCCTCCTGCTCTGCTCCCTGTTGCCCGCTATCCGCTTTGGCTAAGAGTTGTGGGGCTGCACTCCATGCGGACGTGTCACTGGGCCGGCCCAGGGCCGACGCAGCACAGGAGCTGGGATGTGCCGGCCAGCCTCTCCTCTCTGCTTCTCCCCCACCCACCTCCATGCATCCCAGTGCTTGCAGTAATGACACTCTGTGTGTGTGTGTGTCTGTGTGTGTGTGTGTGTGTCTGCCTCACCTGATGAAACCGTCAGAGTGCAGACACCACTCTATTTAGACCCAAGGCTTGAGTCTGATGGGTTTTCCTGCTGGCTCCACTATTGTGTGTCCTGTGTTTTTTCTTTTCTGTATTTTTTTCTTCCATTGATTTGAGAGAAAGAGGGGAAAAGGGGAGGGAGAGGGGGAGGAAGGGAGAGAAGGAGAGAGAGAGAGAGAGAAGCATCAGTTCGCTGCTCTTCTTAGTTCTACTTAGTTGTGCACTCAGGTTGCTTCTCATACCCCCCTGACCAGGGATCAAACCCATGTCCTCGGTGTGCCAAGACGATGCTCTATCCACTGCTCCACCCAGCCTGGGCCTGTGTGTCCTTTTCCAGCGGGCATCCACCATTGTTGTCCCCGGGGTGGGATGGAGAGAAAAATGCCTCTCTGAGGGGGTAGAACAGTTGTCTGCTGAGGGTGCAGGGGACTCTCGGTGTTACTGTTTGTGGCACTTCCTCAGTGACACTGGGGGTGGGCAGTCAGGTTCCTGAAATACAACAGAAGCTCCTGGCATGCCCAGGCCCTGGCACGTCTGCCTCCAGTGCATCAGCTGGTGGCTTGGCCGTCCTCTCGTGAGGTCCTGTCGCTGGCGCGGTGCAGAGGTGGCAGTTGTTTGCTCTCCGGGTGACCGCGGAGGAGCTAGTTACATAGTGACGTATCATTTTTTTGTTGCGCTCGTGAACCTTTTACAGTTGGGGGGCCTGGAATCTTACTCTGAAGACAGGTGCGCACTGGAAACAGCCCTTGAGTGTAGCCCAGCCAGGGGTGCTGGCTGCTGGGCTCAGCTCTGAGATGTCCCACTGCCACCGGTCCCAGATGGTTATCTGCTCACTGTCAGATCCGAGCACGTGCCTCCCCGTGTGGCCGGGAGCTGGTGACTGTGCTGGGAAGGCTCCCGTGTTGTGCAGAGGGCAGCCCTGCCCCTTTCTAGGTGCTGTGTGTCTGAGCTGTCCGTGTGCACGTACTGTCGGGACAAATTTGTTTTCCAGGGGTCGGGTCTTCTAAACGAGCGGTCACGGCTGCACACATGGTGAACGGCTCGCTGCTCCTCCTGCTGGTCCCCTTTCCCTTCAGCTCTGCGCTGTGCCATGCGTTCTTCCCTGCCGGTCGCCTCCCCTGCCCTGCCTTGCCAGGGACACACTCCTTGTTCCCGCCTGTGAGACTGAGCCTTCCACAGGCCGGCTGCCCCAGCTCCCGAGGGGCAGGCCTCCCCTATCCCTGGCCCCACTGGACCTGTGAGATCCCTGTGGAGTTCTCTAATACCCCAAGGCCCCAACCCCGACCCTAAACCAGTGAGATCAGGACCCGTCAGGGGAGCAGGCATCAGATTCAACACCTCTCTGGGTGGTTCTACTGGGCAGCCAGCACTCAGAGCCACAGGGCAGAGGTTTCTCAAACTGGGAGCTTGTCCAACAGCTTGATTGTCCCAGGCCACATTCAGGGACACAGGATCACTGCTCTGGCCGGGCCTGGCATCCGCCCTGCTGGGTAGATGTTGGGGCCCAGCCCCTCACTCAGCTTGCCTGGGGTTCACGTCAGGGACTCCCGGCGCTGCCACCACGTCAGCGTCCTCAGCTTCACCACCAGGGCTGCGTTTCCGGGAAACGTGGTGGCAGCCAGTGAGGACAGAGCTCCCACACTCGGGGTGGCGCGGGGTCCGCGGTGGGGCCCGCTGTCAGGACCCGGGCAGGAGGGTGCGGGGAGGAGCATCCTCGGCTGAGGCCGCGCCCTCTGTCCCCACTGCAGGTCCTTCGGGGTTGTCCTCTGGGAGATCGCGACGCTGGCCGAGCAGCCCTACCAGGGCCTGTCCAACGAGCAGGTCCTGCGCTTCGTCATGGAGGGCGGCCTTCTGGACAAGCCGGACAACTGCCCTGACATGCTGTAGGTATCCCCTGGGTCCCCGGGCGCGTCGTCGTGACAGCCGTCCAGGCGTCTCTGTGGGCAGCTAGAGGAGGTTGATCCCATGGAGGGAGGACCAACTTCCTATAAAGAGGAGGGAACCCGCGCTCGCTCCCCTGAACCCTTGCGTCCTCACTGTGGTCCACACAGCGGTTTCTCAGGCCAGCATCTCTAAATATTTGACCAAAGCATTCTTGAAGCACCTCCATGCAGAGTAAAAAAAAAAAATTTCTGAACTTTACATGGATGACAAAGCTCGCACCTTCCCTGGTGCGCCAGTCTCCGCTGGGTTTGTAGGATTCAGGTACTTGAGTAGGATCCGAACCGTCAGGCGTGGCCGCTCCTGCCCAGGTGGCCTTGTGGTGGCCGTTCCCGTGGTGCTGAGGGGAATCTCTGCCCAGAGACAGGGTCCAGGAGGCGAGGGGTGTCCCACTGCCCCTCCTGCCTGGCACGTGGTTCTGAGCCAGTCCTGGCTGTGGGAGGAGCTGCCCGGTGGGGGGGCGCCAAGCCTCGGGCCCTCCCTGGAATCTGGTCTCTGCTGTGGCGGCTGGCTGTCCTTGCACTGGGACTGGGCTGCAGGGTGCGCTGTGGCTGTGAGGACGCCCAGCAGGGTGGGAACAGGACGCCCAGCAGGGTAGTGCAGCCGGCCTCCAGCCTCCTGGGTCACGCGTGTCCACATGAGGCCGCTGCACTCAGGGCGGCATCCCCGCTGGGCCTCGTCTCTTCCCAGGTGTGGGGCCGTGTCCACAGTCCCCCCCCCAATGTCGGGTTCAGGGAAGGATGCCTCAGCTCACCTCGTGCTTTGCTAAAGAGGACTTTTATCAGCTTGTAAATCCTCTTAGGACCTACTGGAAAGTTTTCTTGTGCAGATAGTGTAAACAAGGTTTGGAATCCCACAGCGAAAAAAGACTTCCTTTTATGGACAGCACGGGAAGGGCTGGGGCCCTGGAGTGGTTTAAAAGGGGCACCATGGGGCTCACTATGCCAGTGACACTCACGGCGCTGCCCTGCTGGTGGCAGCCCCTCAGCCTCAGGCCACGGGCACAGAGCCAGGGCACGTCACAGTCTTGGCCCTGGCTGCGCTTCTACTCCGGTTGGTCAGCCAGCCAGAGAGGGACTGCATCTATTTCTGGGGGTTCCTTTTTCTTAGGATGTGGTGGTGGTGAGGGCCGTGTGACGGGGGCTACCAGTTATCACTGTCGGGGGATACTGGCGGGATCATGAATTTCTCTAGTGGACGTGGCAGGTGGCCTCAAAGTGTAGCCACACTGTTCCCAGAACCCCACCCCCGCTCCACCCTCACTAGTTGGGGGACCTTGGGTGAATGACTGAATCTCTTGGTACTTCCTCTTTCTTGTCTCCAAAGTGCGGGTATTTCCTGGTTCATCTGGCCCCCAGATTTGTGAGGAGAAGGCAGCTCACACAGATCAGAATCCCCCATGACCCCGTGCGTGCTGCGGGGAGCGTCCGCTGTGACGGCCGTGGCCTGGATGCAGGTCCTCCGGTGGCAAGGGGGTGATCTCGTCACCCTCGTGTCCTCTCTCTCTATTTTCCACCAGAGCTTGGGGGGTGGGTGCAAGCTGTTTTGGTAAAGGGCCACACAGTCCACATTTTGGGCTTGATAACCCCTCAACTCGCAGTTGGAGCCAGAGAGGGGCCGCAGACGCTGTCATTCAAAGGAATGCGTTTCTGTAGCAACCAAGCTTGGCTCATACAAGCAGGCGGCAGAGCGGGAGCAAGGCTCCCTCCCACTCCCACTCCCACTCCCATCCCCTCGGGGACACGCCCCCCTCCACCTCACTGGACCCGAACCTTTCTCCCGCATCTTTCAAGGTGGCTGGCCGGGTGGCACGGGCGCGTGCTCTCTGCGGGCTGGTGTGCGTGCCTCACAGGTGTCCCTCCTCAGGGCTTTCCCTGGGACACCACACGTGGTCCCCCTGACAGGTGGCTGGGAGGCAGTGTGGGGTGCTTTGGGCTTCCTAGATAGGAGGAGCTACAGTCAGCCGTTTTTGTTGGAAAGCATCTCTTTAACCAGACATTAAAAACAAAACAAAAAACAGAGAATAGAACTTTCCGTGTGAGAATGAAAAGGGAAGGTGCTGGTTTCAAGCTCACGGGAGAAAGGGCCCGCCCCAGAACCCTCGTTCCGGGAAGCCTTTCCCCAGGTGGGCGGTGGCTGCACCCCTGCAACCTGCCTCCTGCTCCCTGGGGGGCTCAGTCCCATTGCCGGGACTTCTGGTGGCCCTCGTGACTGAAGGCCCCACAGGTTTGCGGGCAGGGGCCCTCCTGGCCCAGCTGCTGAGCACCAGGCACATGTGGCTCCGGCTGCCTGCTGGGTGCCCTGCCTGTCCCCGGCTCATGCGGGGATGGGGGCACAGGGCTTCCCTTCCCTCACTGGCTCCATGGGGTCTTACTCGGCTCAGTAAGCAGCGCCTTCCCCTCCAGACTAGACAGTGAATGTTAGACATGCGCTCCTGCTGCCTAGGTCCCCTGCTGGTGACACCCCCCACCCCACCCCCGCCACCTGGGGGCCGCTGAGAAACAGCCTAGGTGGGATTGAAAGAGAGACCGCTGTCGGACAGCGTGGTTGCTCCTCGGCCTTGTTCCTGAGAACCCAGGGGTTTCCTGCATTCTAATTCTGGAAAGAACGTTTTATCGGTGGCTGCAAGACAGGCTTCCAATACAACATTGGCTTTAAAAAAGTTATTTTTCTTAGCGCTGCCACTGTAAAGAATAACCCGCAGTAACAGGCTCTGCACCTGGCTGCTGCTTCCCGGGGAGATGCGATTGCGGGGGTGGGAGGAGTCGAGAGAAGCGGGGGCTCCATGGCGTCGGGCAAGGTGGGGGCTGGGAGAAGGGGCGGGACTGGGCAGCGCCCACTGTGCGCGGGAGGTGGGACCATCTCCGTCTGTCCCCCCAGGTTCGAGCTGATGCGCATGTGCTGGCAGTACAACCCCAAGATGAGGCCTTCCTTCCTGGAGATCATCGGCAGTATCAAGGACGAGCTGGAGCCCGGCTTCGAGGAGGTCTCCTTCTACTACAGCGACGACAACAAGCCGCCCGACACCGAAGAGCTGGACCTGGAGCCCGACAACATGGAGAGCGTGCCCCTGGATCCCTCGGCCTCCTCCTGCTCGCTGCCGCTGCCGCTGCCCGAGCGCCACCCGGTTCACAGGCATGAGAACGGCCCCGGCCACGGCGTGCTGGTCCTGCGGGCCAGCTTCGACGAGAGGCAGGCCTACGCCCACATGAATGGGGGTCGGAAGAACGAGAGGCCCCTGCCCCTGCCCCAGTCTTCCACCTGCTGATCGGGGACCCGGGTCCCGTGCAGACAGTAATGTCTGTGCACGCTCAGCGGGGGTGGGGGGTGGGGGGGAGTTCTAACAATCTGTTCACAGCCTCTGGTACCTCAGTGGATCTTCAGAACCGCCCGCCGTGCTGCCCACGGGGGACGGCTCCTCTGCAGTCAACACTCTTGGGATGTTCCTTTTTTTCAATATGCAAGCAGCTTTTTATTTCCTGACCCAAACCCTTAACTGACACGGGCCTTTAAGAACCTTAATGACAACACTTAATAGCAACAGAACACTTGAGAATCGAGTCTCCTCTCTTTCCCTGTCTCTTCTCATCTCTCTCTCTTTCTTTCTTTCTCTGCTTCATAATGGAAAAAGCATGTGCCACAAGCCCAGCCAGGACGTCCTCCTTCTCAGATTGTGACAATGGCTGACCACCTCCGGTCGCCTCATCTTCCTCCCATACACACCTGCCTGTCACCATAGGTCTTTTTAAAAAACAAAACAAAAAAACCAAGTCCCACGATGGCATTTTAAAACTGTACCTGTGACCTCTTTAGGGACAGGTGAAACTTATAGAGGGCCATCATTCATCTGAGGCGGTTACCATTTTGACGCTGCCAAATTCTGCCAAAACCCAGGGCGCCCTTCCTCCGCACCCCTGCACTGTGTCCTGGTCCCCAGAGGCGCAGAGCGGGCGCGGTCTCCTGTCGTGTCATGCCTGCGGGGCCACGCGGGCAACGCCCTCCCTCAGATGGTCCCGTGCCCTTTTCCGGTCTTGCATCCACACAGGCCAATTTGCTTTGGACTAGATTATTGTTTGGGGGGGAACTGGACAGAGGGGGCAGAGGAGTCAGGGGTGGGGGGAAGGTGACCGGCTTCTCTGCCCCACCTCCCCACCCCGACCGTCTCACCCCAGGGGCTCTGCAGCAAACAGGCCCTGGGCAGGGAGAGCCAGGCAGACAGACTGGGAGCGAAGGCTGCCCGCGTGCCAGGCTCCTGTCGCCCCCAGGGCCCCCTCCCAGCCCCCAGGGACGTGGATGCGAAGGGGTTTCCAGAGACTGAGCCCCACGGTGCACCCAGGCTCGCAGGAAGTTAACCCAAACAGCATGCGGTGAGAAGAGGAGCAGGGAATGGATTCAAGTGCGCTCTAAGCTCTGTTACCATGTCCTCTGTGACTAGGACTTCTTTGTGGGTCTCACAGCTCTATGTCGGACCACAGGACACTTGCTTACACATCGTCTTTTCATGTCACTTTTATAACTTTTTTACGGTTCGGATATTCATCTATACGTCTATACAGAACAATGAAAGCTGCTACTTTTTTTTCTCTTCTTTTTTGTTCTTTATCTTTGTGGATTTAATCTATGAAAACTTTCAGGTCTATCCTTGTTCCCTCTCTGCTCTCTCCAAGAGATTTCTAACGCTTTGTACTAGACTGTACCACTTCCTTCCTCTCTCCCTGGTAATCGAGACTTAGAGAGCGCGTAATCTGCCATGAACTGTTTGATGCCTTTTTATGAATCCATCCTCCCCTGCCCCCACCCGGCCCTGTCAGTTCTGTTCGGACCAGTCCACTCTGTGGGCACGAGGCCGGCGAGGGAAGCCGGTGGCGGGGCCCCGCTCCGCCAGCTGCGCCGGAGTCTGGCACCGTGCAACACGTGACACAAACTCAGGTCAGAAAACAAAGGTTCAGTACTTCACACGTCCTGTTCAGTGTTTCCAGTCACCGCTGTGGGGAAGTCTCCCCTCTTCTTTTCCCTGGCCTTCCTTTGGGTTGTGACACACATATATCTATTTTTTTAATTCTTGGGTACAACAGCAGTTTGAACTGCACACAGTAGGCATTTGGATTACATTTCTTTCTTTTTTTTGAAGTGGATGTTTAATCCTTCCATCCCATGGAAAACAGCTGCTGAGTCCAAGGGTGCAGCGGAGAGTGGTCCACGGGCCCCTCTGTGGCCTTCTGCCACCACCCTCCAGACCAATCTACCTGTCCTTAGAACCAGAAATTCCCGGGGACCCCCGTGGCAGGGGCAGGGAGAGCACGGGGGCGGGGCTCGGGGGGGCGGCAAGCCCACCGCCAGGTCTGCTGGCGGAGTCCAGCTGGGTCGGCGCCCGAGTCATGGGGCCCGGGAGCCTCACGCTCGCCCCCAGGGGACCAGGTCCCAGCATGGCCACACTCTCTGTCGGCCCGGCCTGGCACCCAGGTCCTCGGGGCCCGGGGTCTCGTTCTGTTCCGTTTTGAGCGCTTCTCCCCGGAGTTGATGGCCCAGGTGCTTCTAGGGTGGCCACGTTTCAATGGCGAGGACAGCGGAGCTCGTGGGCAGGGACTGCTCGTTGTGACTGGGGCAAAAGGCAGACGAGTCTGGTGCTGGTGGTGCTTGTCGGCAGCTTCGGTCCCAGCCTTTTCTCCAGCCTTGGTCCCCTAGTTGTTTCCTGTAAAAAACAGAAAAAGAAAAAAGTGAACTAAGAAGGCGTACGGATGCGTTTGAATTTCGGATTCCAGTTTCAGTCCCTGTAGAGAAAGGAGACCCCTGCAGAACTGCAGGGCGGAGAAAGGGTTTTGTGCAGTGCGTCAGACGGGACAGTTTTTGGTTTTTTGGTTTTCTTTTCAAGCATTTATCTACCTCACTCTTGTTTTTTATATGTGTATATACAAACAAAACAATACATCTCACATTTCTCAGCACCTGACAAGATGCCGTTGATACTGGTAACCTCATCCACCCACAGGCCACACGCACCAGGGACGCAGGGCCAGGCCAGGCTCCGGGGTCGAAGCAACCCTTTCTCACCTCTCCGCTCGTTCCGAACGGCTTGCCTTTTCCTGGGACGTCTCGCCCGCGCTGCTTTCCTCTTCTCCGAACTCAGTTCCCTGAGAGGCTGTGAGGGGTCAGGACCGGCCCCCTCCTGGCCCGCCGACCCGTGCTCAGTGGGAAGGTGGGAGGAGCACCAAAGTCATTGAATGGGAAGGCCGCTCGCTCGGCTGTCCCCAGTTGTTGGTTATGTGCAGACAGGTCGGATTCGTAGATTCCGTAGTTGGAAGGGCGGTGATTTCCTGGGGTCTGAGCCTGGGAGGTGCGGAGGGGCAGGTCGTCTGATGGAATCCTTCTTGAAAAAGTGTGGTGTGTGGGTGTGCTCCGCTGGGCACCGCCCTGGCAGCCTATGCCAGGTGGGCCAGAGCTCTGTCTGCCAGGCCTGCTGCTTGAGAGGCAGCAGTTCCCGAGCTCCCAGCCAGTCCCTTCCAGAATGTGTGGAGGGGCAGGGTTCCCTCCCCTCTCCAGACTGGTCTCTCAGCTCCACCCTCATTCCCTCCTCCCTCCCAGGAGAAAACAAAGATGTACCAAACCCTCGGGCCGGAGGGGGCAGTGGTCAGCGCCAATTCTCCGTCTGGGGTGTCTCACCTCCTGCCTGGCCATGCCTCTGTCCCTCTGTCCTGCTGCTCACAGGGGCGGGTGGTGCACACTCAGAGTCCAGCTGCTCTCACCAGCACTGGTGATGTGATCTGGGTAGCACCGTGTGGTTTCCAAAGTGTGACGGCTCCTTGACAGTCCCGGTACTGCAGCTAAACTCAGGGGCACTTCCCCTCCGGCCGAACGCTGCTCGCCTCTCCCCAGTCCCCTGGGATTTCTTCAAGGTCGTTAAGAATACCGCCTGATCAGGGTTTTCTTCCACACCGTAGGTGACCCCTTGGAATAGTGGCCTCCTGTCTTTTGCACATACCTTCCGGTTTCCACAAATGGTTTTTTGGTTTCCACAAATGGATTCCTACAGATCATTCAGCTGGTTCTAAGGGTTTCATTTAAACTGTCCAAGTTGTTGGTGTCATTTTTGCTTTTGTTTGATGTAGGTGTTTTCTCTTTAAGTAGAAGGCGAACACTAATCACGTAGCGCCTGCCCATCATAGCAAATGCTTCAGGAACACTTACCAGTAACCGAGAAAAGCTGGCTCATGCGAGGGTCCAGCCGTGTTCCTGGGCCACACCGCCCACCCAGACCCCTGAGGCACCCTGTCCAGTTCTCGCCTGACTGTGTGCTCATTTTCCCTCCTCTTCTTGGTTTTCCTCTTCTGTGTGCTCCACACGATCTACTCACGCTTAGTTGTGGCATTTTCTGTGCAGCTTCCTCTTGACAGCAGCTCACACTGCTTGAAGCAACACAAACCACTGAGGCACATCATTTGCGTGGACGTGAGCGTCCACACCTGATCACACGCAGCCCTTCCCCGAGGCAGCGGGCGCTGGTGTGTTCTGGAGACGTTGAACTTCAGCTAGGTGGGACCTGGACCACCCAGGTCTCCTTTATGGGGAATGTGTGATGCTGGACACACAGTTGGAATGAGCTTCCTCCTTGGAAGACAGAAGACGGGGTTCATGGCCAATGCTGGCCTCTCCTTCCAGCCCATTTCTCGTGACCCAGAACAATAGCTCAGTGGTCGGAGAAGTGGCTTGGTAAAACAGAAAAGTGGTGGTGGTAGTGGTGGTGGAACTACCCAATGGCAGAATGCTTGGTGTGAACTGTCGTCTCTTGGTTGGAGTGACAGATTCATGAGCCAAGCGTGATGCCCAGTCCCGGGCCAGTGGGTCCCACTGAAGCCTTTATGGGCAGCCACCCCTGCTGGCAGGTGGCTGCACGTGATTCGGGCCACTCCTGCGGCCCGGTCACCCTCACCCGATGGGTGAGATGGCTAGGATGCTCGGGCCAAGGTCCCCAGCTGTCACTATTGGGTGCCCCCGGGGTAGGGGGCAGACAGCACTGGAGGTGACTCCTGTCCAAAACAGAGTTTCCTCCCAGGGGACAGCAAGCCTCTGGGCTCTGCCTTGGCCTGTCTCGGCAGTCCCAGTAATGCATTTAAGGTTTGGGGTTTGTTCTCTTGTTAATGTTACTTTTGTGTTTGTTGGCTGTCTTTTCATTTCCTGGGCTAAAGCAGCATTGGGAGAGAAGGACCAGAGATCCACTCTTTGAGAACCAGTGATGAAAGTCAGACTTTCTGACTCCACTCTGATCTAGGTGGTAGCAAAATAGGGGCTTTGAGAAAGGATGTTGTTTAGATCAGAGATCTCTGTTGCCACAGATGCTGAAGATACAAAGCTTGGATGGGCCAGAGGGCTTCCTCGTTGGCCTCTAGCACAGATGGCTAGTTGGTCACTTAAGAGAAAAAGCAGACGGATCCTCCTTGATGGTGGGATGATCAGGCCATAGGAAACCACTGTGACGGTCCCCATGTGATGGGACGAGGCGCGTGAACAGAAGGGACCGGGGCTTGGCGGAAGTGCAGGCCACGTTCAGAGCTTGGTTTCTTGAAGGGATCAGACCACATTGAGGCTTGGGGAGTTATCCACGGGCGTTTGGTTTCAGCAAATTCAACCTAACAGCCTACATTGGAAACTGTAATTGTGGAGTTAAGCCAAATTATTCAAGGACGCGAACTGCATCACACACAGTGGTGGTCGGTTCCGGGGCACGACTTGAGGGTTTTATTTTGTTTAGGCGGGAAAGTGATCCCCTCATCTGCATGGGCCACGTTTGTGTGTGTCCACATCCTCCCAATAAACTTGTTTCCATTAGCCACACATTAGCATTCTCAATAGGGCTCTTAACGTCCAGTAGATTACGGGTAGTCAGTTGACGAAGATCTGGTTTACGAGAATTAGACGTCTCATTGCATTTTTGTAAGAACATAGAATAACTTTATAAAATGTTTGTAGTGGATAATTGCCGAAAATAATTTAAAAGGCACTTTCTCTGTGCGTGCAAAAATGTGTGTGCGTGAACCATTTTTTTATTATATATTTTTTAGGGTACCTGTTTACTAGCTAGCTTCACAATATGCCAAAAAAATAAAGAAGATTTTTTTCCCTGCCCCGAGCTGTGGTTCGCCCCATCACCCCATGCATTGTGCCCTCGTGTATAACAAAGGACTGATGACGAGTTAGGTGGCTCTGTATCTTCAGTATCTTGGTCTTCCAGAACCCTCTGCTAGGGAAGGGGATCACCTCTCACTGGTCGTTTCCTTTGGGAAGTATAGCTACTTTGCCAGACGGGAAGAACCTCACTGGCTGAGGGAACAGCAGAGGTGTTGCAGCCCACGGGTGCCCGCAGCTGTGGGGCACCCCGTGCCATTGGCGCGGTTGTTACCGCTGTTAGGCAACGCCTCGAGCTGGAAAGATGATTGGCACAGCCAATGGTGGTCATAGCGATCACCGTGTACGGACCAGATCATAGTTCTGGTGCACGCAGACTGCTTGCTTACACGCTTCATATCGTGATTAACGCTTTGTTATAACCAGGAAGAAACCTTATCTATTCCTAAAGTTAGAACACAGAGGATACATTTTCTTCTCCCCGATATGAAACAAAGTTCTTTTTAATAAGATTATGCATTCATACAAATTTGGTTTTGAAGTTGAACTCTTACTTCCTCCAGCTCGCAGCGGATTACGGGCCACGTCTATGCAACTCCACAGAATCTCCCATCATTGGAAACGCGTATTTCACACAACTGGGAGAAAGGTCCAGAAAACAGTGTTTTCTGTTCCCAGCTTTGCATGTGGATGTCTGGCGTTGCGTAGACACGGCTGCAGGTGTTGCAGATGCTTGGCAAAGAAAACAACAACAACAACACCACCTGTCTGGTTTCTAAGCCGGTGAGGTTGAGGTGAGAGGTTTGCCAGAGTTTGTCTACCTCTGGGACAAAATTTTTAAAAAAAAGGTAAAATCAAACCAAGGCGCGATGGAATGGATGCATCGCAAGTGACGCATTTTCTGAGTTTTGTTTAAAATAAAATTTTTTTTAAAAAAAATTAAAAAAAAAACCCACCAGTAATTAACAAGGCCAATTTGTTACAACAAATGACTTTCTGTGTACAAATTCCTAAAAAAAAAAAAAAAAAAAAAAAAATTTCCTCTGTTTATATAAAAAAATATCAGTAGATGGAAAAAAAATTTCAAAATGTTTTTGTATAGTCTGTTGTACGAACTTTATTCCTGTTATTGCGGTATACTCTGAATTCTTTACATTATGGGAAAAAAAACTTTTGTCTATTTTGAATGGCTGAACAGCAAAGGCAAGTTTAGTTTCTCTTACTCTGCTTTTTTCTAGTAGTTAAAGTACTACATGGTTTAAGTTAATAAAGGACTTCTGTATGCACCGCTGGCCTCTGGGTCGTCCTTTGCCCCCCCGACGAGTCACCACGCCTCCCAGGCAGGGACGCTGAGCTTCGTGTGGCATGTGTGTTCCCACACGTCAGTTGGAGGTGTTCTGCGAGAAGGCTTTGCTTGCTTTCTGACAGCTGACCCTCTCGGCATGCAGATCGCTGGGTGGGGACAGGGGAGCTATTCTATTCCTCGTGCTGTTCAACTGCCTAAAAGGAGATCTGAACAGCTAAACACAGGAACCCCTACTTCAGTTCTGAGCGGTACACTCTCCCAACGGCACCTTTTCACGGCGCTGTTGGCACCTTGCCGCTGGTGCACCTGCTCAGAGGGGCATGTGGGGTGGGGGACCACCGAGCCAGCGCACACCCTGCCTGTGGCTCACTGGAGGGTTCCGGAACGGGGGTGCCCTTCCAGCCGCTGCTCTGGGCCCGCTCACGGACCCTGCAGCCCAGGCACTGTCTGCTGGGGAAACAGGCCCAGTAGGAAATGTGAACATGTTTAAAGGACACAAGCTCCACGTGTTCTAGCTGCAGACCAGGGATGCTCGGACCCATCAGGAGACAAGCTGACCACTCACTAAATTTTGATCGTGGGAAAAGGCGGCAATAACAAACTCAGGCCACTGGACAAAGGGCTCCATAGCAGGGAGTAGGCAGCAGAAGTCGGGCTTGATGAAAGGCCATGCTTGCTAAGACCTAGTGAGTCTCCCAAGTATTTGGGCCTGAAACAAAAGGTGTTTCCGAAAGAAGGGACTCGGAACCTTGGTGTTGCCCTGGGGCTTTGCTCACTGCCATTGGGAAGGACTTGGCCTTCAGGGGACTGTCAGGAGATGACCAATGACTAAAGGCGGGCTCGTGTCCAAGGCTCCGGTGATGTCTGGGTGGCTGGCGGGTGGACACAGGTGCCTGCAATGCCTCTCCTACGTTCCCAGGCAGGTCAGCGCCGCCGTCCAGGCTGCAGGGGAGGGGGGGGGGGGCGGTCCGCGCCTGTCCTCAGGAGGGGCGGCGACTTCCTCTGAGGATGAAGGCGCTGGGTCTTCAGGAGTGTTCAGACCTCTCCCCTCTGCGCCACGTCCTCAGACCCCCGGGTTCAGCAGGGCCGTTTCTATGCTTTTCCTCACAGGTCCGGCCACAAGCCCCCACTTGGGGAGATGCGTGTTTTCCAGCGATCTCATCACTGACGGACACGCACATCCACCCCCTCACTGGGTCTCTGTAACGACTCTGCAAAGGAAGGGTTTTCGTTAGTGTTATAGATGAGCGAACAAGCAGACGCACCCAAGACCCCCACCCCCACCCCCGGCCATTAAATAACCAATCCAAAGCTCAGCTTTTTAAGCTGTGGTTTTCAAACTGACTCAGAACGGCCACCTAGTCCTAACTAAGCAGGCCCCAGTAGGCATCAGTGGGGGTGGAGGCCACCTAGCCCGGGGTGTGGGCCCTCCTGGGTTCTCCCTAAAGAATTTCGGAAGCCACATAAAGAGGAAATGACATTCATCAAGGGGGAGCTCTGGGCCTCCTGACCGAATGACATCTCACACTTTGTGACATGTGTATGGCTTGGTGTCAAGTAATCGGAAATAACAGAGGAGTCAGGCCCGGGGGCCCCTTTGCTGTCCTGAGCTGGGAGCTAGAATAAGAGTAGGGCCAGGGGCCCAGGGCCCTGAGCAGCAGCATCTGCACGTGAACCACGGTGCAGCCAGCCCTCTGCATGCTGGCCGCACCGCCCGCCCCACTTGCGGGCTTTGGTGTGCGAGGCCATGACTCTGATCTGCTTAATGTGAACCAATCCAGCTCCATTTGCAAAGGGGGTCCTGTACAGTCTATGCTGAATGCACAGGCACACTAGAGGGCGAAAGGTAAAACAAGCAAGGCCTGCCCAGTTCCTTCGTCGCTAAGCTGCAGATAGATACTTCTCATGGTAGATGAGTCTGAGCCCTGAGTGATACATTCTTTAAAAATATAACTCAGAGAAAAGTAATAGTTGGGAGCACACCAAGATAACAAGAACTTTTCCAGAGCTTGGCCACCTTCAACCCTTTCCTCCAAATGACATGTTGCTACTGGGGCTCCCAGTGGAAATCTGCTCCCGGAAAACACTGGACAAGTGAAACCTTACTGGGAGCAGTACAGTGTCATGAAGGCGAAATGCAAGATGGAGAGGGCGAGAGCAGCCTAACCTAGCTCTGAGCCTTTGCTTTAAAGACCAAATGCGACCCTGGCTGGTTAGCACAGTGGATAGAGCGTCGACCTGGTGTATGGACGGCCCAGGTTCAATCACCAGTCAGGGCACACAAGAGAAGTGACCATCTGCTTCTCCCCACCCCTTTTCTCCCTCTTCCCGTCCTGCAGCAAGGGGCTCAGTTGGTTCAAGCACTGGCCCCTGGTGCTAAGGATAGCTTGGTTGGTCCGAGCACATCAGTCTTAAGTGTTAAAAATAGCTTGATTTGAGCACTGGCCCCAGATGGGGTTGCCGGGTGGATCCTGGTCAGGGCACATGTGGGAGTCTATCTCCCTATTTCCCCTCCTCTCATTAAAAAAAAAAAAAAAAAAAAGACCAAATGATACTGGTAGGAACATAAAATGGTGCAGCAGCCGTGGAAAACAGTACGGCAGGTCCTCAAAAAAATTAAACCAAGAATCACATAGGTTCAGCAATTCCACTTTTAGCTATACACCCTAGGACCTTGAGTCAGGGCTCTGATATGCGCACACCAGTGCTCAGGGTAGTATTATTAACAGTAACCAAAAGGTGGAAGCAACCCAGTGTCCATCAAAAAAATAAATGCGTAAGCAACATGTGGTCTACTCATCAATGAAATACTATTCATCCTTAAAAAGGAAAGAAATCCTGACGCATGTTACAATATACATGAACCCTGAGAACATGCTGAGTGAAAAAGCCAGTCACAAAAATATCATGATTCCATTGATACGAGGTCCCTAGAACAGTCGCATTCAGAGACGGGAAGTCCAACAATGGTTGTGAGGTAGGGGTGAAGAGATACTATTTAATAGGTACAGAGTTTCCGTTTGGGAACATGAAGAAGCTCTAGAGGTGACGACTGCTCAATGAAACACATAATGCCACTGAGTGCTTAAAAACGGTTAAAATGGTAAATTTTATGTCACATGCATGTTACCACAATTCAAAAATAATTTAAAAAGAAAAAGCAAGCCTTTGAGATTCAGAAGCTGCTCACGGCGCTTGGATGCAGGAGCTTGGAGGTCAGGAATGGGGCGCCACGTGGTGACCACACCTGTATGTCCCCATGGCCCAGCACGTGGGGCTCTGCAGAACAGGGCTGTGGTCCCAGCAGGATCACACAGGCCTGCTGCAGGTTCTTTTAAGAGGGAAAAAAAAATTATAGGATTTCATTTTTTTTTAATTTTTTTTCTCCCTTTCTGAAGCTGGAAACGGGGAGAGACAGTCAGACAGACTCCCGCATGCGCCCGACCGGGATCCACCCGGCACGCCCACCAGGGGCGACGCTCTGCCCACCAGGGGGCGATGCTCTGCCCCTCCGGGGCGTCGCTCTGCCGCGACCAGAGCCACTCTCGCGCCTGGGGCAGAGGCCAAGGAGCCATCCCCAGCGCCCGGGCCATCCCTGCTCCAATGGAGCCTTGGCTGCAGGAGGGGAAGAGAGAGACAGAGAAGAAGGAGGGGAGGGGGGTGGAGAAGCAAATGGGCGCCTCTCCCATGTGCCCTGGCCAGGAATCGAGCCCGGGTCCCCCGCACGCCAGGCCGACGCTCCACCGCTGAGCCAACCGGCCAGGGCCTAGGATTTCATTTTATTGTCACAAAAACCATAACTGCAGCTCATTACTCCCTGGTAAAATGCCTGCCTTTCAGAGTGTTTTTCCTGCCTTCTGACAATTAAAAAAAAAAAAAAAAAGAGTTGTGATTTCATCGGGCTAATTCATATTGTTTTTCCTATGCCCACTGTTTTATAAGCATTTTTTTTTTAAAAGTCTCTCAAAGCACAGTTAAACTCTCCACACACAGGACTGAAACATTTAATTCTTCTCTAAGGAACCAGTCCCCAAGTTGGTTCTCCTTGGCTGGAATCACCGAGGTTGAGTTTTCTGGGAACCGGGCTTTGAATGTGGGCCTCCTCACCGTCCTCCAGCATCTCCTGGATGATGACCTGCAAGGCCCTTCCCAGCAGGCTGGCCGGGAGCCGCGGAGATAGCGGAGGGACGTGGATGAGTGCCGCGCATCCGTGGCCGTGATACAGAGACAGGTAGTAGGTGTAATCGCAGACATATCTGCAACAACAGCAGGGGGCGCCAGGTTACTCCTTGGACCAGCCATGAAAGGTGAGCACACATGGCCAGGGGGGCATCCCCAAAACACTAAGAGGGGGACTGTCACCCGGGGGGAGGGGGAGCAAAGGTTTTGTCCTTCTGCCTCAAACAGGACATGTGCCTGGGAACAAGCTGGGGAGAGACTGGCTCGTGGCCTGGTGGACTCGTGACCATCAAGTGGCTGTGGCCAAGCTGGGGACCAGATTTTCAACCCCTAGACCAAATCTCATTCGTGTCTACATGCATCCTTTTGTTTTCTTTGGAGGGGCGTTGTTTCACTTGTTTGTTTGTTTTACGGGGAGGAGAAACGACCTACTAGGAGTCCGAGTTGGGTGATAGGTCAGTTCATCCCTATCTGGGGGCTGCATCAGAATGGTTCAATCACAACTCTGGCCGCAAAAAAACAAATAAAAATAAAGCATGCACAGAATGTGAGTGGCTTTCAAAACATGTCTCCAGGATATCTTTGCTCTAGCAGCGCACCAAAGGCCATCCGAGGGGGAGAGGGCCTTGGACAGACACCCTGGGGTTAGCACCACGAGACCACGTGCCCAGCTGGATGGCCCACGAGGCCTCTTGGGGGGGGGGGGACGACAAAGGCGGACATCCGGGAAGAAAGATGGTTCAGGGGACACTGCGGCCGCCCTCCCCTCCCTGCGCGAGGATTCGGCAACACGCACCGGCCCGCGTCGCGGGAAAACGTCACCTCCACGCCGTCCACCGCCACGCGCCGGCTGAGGGCCTTCATGTCGACCCGCGACTCGATCACTTCCGGGCCCTCGGGGACGGCCGCGCTGCCCTCGGGGCGGAAGCCGCGGACATCTGTCTCGCGATAGCTGCGGTTCCGGCCGCGCTGTTCGAGCAGCACGGCCCTGGCGGCCGCGTCCAGGCCCACGTGCACGGTGAGCTGCGGGGACGGAGGGGCCTGGGCGGCGTGTGGGGAAACGGAGGCCGGCCTCGCAGTGGGAGGGCGAGCGGACAGACGGACACACGTGGCAAACCCCGACCGCGCTCTGCTCCTCTGTCCCGCCCGCCCTCCCCCACGTTCCCCTCGGCACCACGTGGCGCCGCATTGGGATGCGCCCCGGGTTTCAAAATGTTTCTGAACAGGGTCGAGAATACGCCCCTTTTTTCTTTCTTTTAACCCCTGGGAGGGTGGGCTTGCCGTGGAGTCGCATATCTTCGATGAACGGCGAACGCAGACAGTTTGTGACACGGTTAGTACAATGGATACTTGTGAGCGTTGGGGTTTTTGGAACTGATTTTGATTTTTTTGTTTTTTTTTAAAAGGAAAATAGCGACTGTTTCGTCAGGATACGTGAGCGGTTGTCTGAATGGTGCTGAGGAGCGTGGTTGATCTTATTACCTGGTCATGGTATTTTTCATATCTGTACCAGTTTTTTGTTTTTGTTTTTAGTTAAAAAAAAAAAAAAAAAAAAAAACCTGAGCGAGATGGGAAGGGAGAGACAGAGAAAGAGAGAGACAGGAACATCAATCCGTTCCTGTATGTCCCCTGGCCAGAGATGGAACCGACCATCTTACTCTAAGTCAGGGGTCCCCAAACTTTTTACACAGGGGGCCAGTTCACTGCCCCTCAGACTGTTGGAGGGCTGTACTATAAAAAAAACTATGAACAAATCCCTATGCACACTGCACATATCTTATTTTAAAGTAAAAAAACAAAACGGGAACAAATACAATATTTAAAATAACAAGTAAATTTAAATCAACAAACTGACCAGTATTTCAATGGGAACTATGCTCCTCTCACTGACCACCAATGAAAGAGGTGCCCCTTCCAGAAGTGCAGCGGGGGCCAGATAAATGGCCTCAGGGGGCCGCATGCGGCCTGCGGGCCGTAGTTTGGGGACCCCTGCTCTAAGTAGCCGAGCTGGTCAGGGCTGTACCAGTTTTTTGGTTTTGGGTTGTTTTTTTTTTAATATAGCGATTGTGTTTGATGAAATGGGCTGGTTATGATGAGGATGCCCCCCCCAGGTGGGCCACCTGCCACCTGCATCCAGGGTGGAGAGGTCCAGGCCCATGCCCCCTCCCCGATGCACACACGGCCCACCTTCCCTGGGTGGGTGCGGCTGGGAACTAAGCCCAGGGCCTCTCTGTGAGGTGGCAGCTGTCCTTTGAGTCCTGGCTGGGAATAAAGCTTCTCTTTCCTTCTCTCTCTTTCATGCCCAGCACCTCTTTCCAAAAGGCACCCTGTATGTCGGGTGAAACTTCTAGAAACAGGCCCAGAACCTTAGGACATCCCCTGGGACCGTCCTAGTGGGATACCGGGGTGGGGTGCACTTCAGCCATTCCACCCTAGAACCAGCGTCACAGGCTCTGGGGCGCCACCCTGTCCTCAGCACCCCTACCACTGGGCCCCCCATCCATCACTGACTTGCGGTTGAAGGTCTCCCCAGATCCTGGTGATTCTCTGCTTCACCGCTCTGTAATCCACGGGCAGCTCCAGGGTCCGCAGCTCCGCCTGCGCGTCTTTGCCCAGGCCCAGCTTGGAGAGCTCCTGTAGGAAGAACCAGGCCAACACACCTCAAACGATGGAGGGCCAAGGGGCGTTCCTGAAAAGCTTACCCTGGGGGGTCATCCATCCCACTCCCAGGGGCCTTCTATGGGCCTGGACCCTGCCCTCAGGCAGCTCACGTGCTGGCAAGGGGCCAGCCAGACAACCCCAGGTCCTGCCTCTCGAGGCCCAGGGAAGCTGCCCCCATCAGGGCGTGGGGACTCTAGGGGCCCTTCTGACCCCGCCTGTAGATTTGGACGTAGTTCACGGACAGGATGTAGGGGAGTCCTAAGGGACAGATGGGGTCAGCCAGAAGATGAGGCTAGGGAAGGGTGTGGCAGGGACAGGTCACTGTGGAGGCATTGGGTGGGCTTGGGGAGGGGGCACAAGAGCCAGAGGCCTTGGGGCCTGGACTGGATGCTTAGCCTTCCTGGGCTTGGGTCTCGGCCTGAACTTCCAGGACCCCCCTGGGGGGTAGGCTGGGAAAGTGCCTGTCCTGTATACACCTGTATTGAGAAAGATTTTGTCTTGAGATTTGGTAGGAAAGCAGAGGGGTCATTTGCTTCTTTTGCTTAGAAGCAAAAGATGAATTCAAGAAACAGTTTGCTCTCTCTTGGACAGGAGAGCTGTCCCCTACCTGTCCCCAGTGGAGTCTGTGGGACCCGCCTTCACCTCAGAGAGCTGTACAACTTGGTACCTCTCGAACCCGTGGGTCCACCGTTTCTTCTTTACCGTAATGATTTTATAGGGCAGCATGTAACAAAGGGGCGCGGCCACCTTGTCTTTGGAGTAAAGAGAAATTATCCTGCGTTTCCGTTAGTTGATCAAATCTGGCAAGAGCCCTGAGCCCTTGGCCACCCGGCTGGGTCTCCGTGCGGTCGTAGAACGTCTTGCCCAACTGGCCCCCGGTGTGTTCCGCAAAACCCTGGTTGTGTCTGCTGCGTTTCCAGGCACAGGCACGGCTGCGGGAGCTAAGGGCGTGACTGCCTTTGAAAGAGCACAGAGTGTACTGGCTGCAAACTCAGCGCTTCGGGAAACCAGGAGATAGTGACCCAGCCACTGCCAGCGTCCCCCGGCCGGACGTGACTGAGGAGGGTGCGGGGCACACCGAGGCCAGCGAGTGCTGACTGTTCAGGCACCTGCTGTTGGGAAACAGCAGAAAGTCACTCTTCTGGGAGTTTGTAGGAAACCCCTTTTTCACTGTGGACGTTCAGCATGCCTGTACTTTTTCTGTTTTTCTTCTGTTTAAAATGCCCCTCCCCCATTTAAGAGCAGCCGCCGCAGAACGTGTTTATGTTTTTATTTTTCACCAGCGCCCCTCTCTCTGAGGTGCGTCTGCAAGAACAGCGTTGCGTTCTTCTCCTCACTCTGACGCCACCCCTCCCGTTTCCAACTCCTGACAAGGGGTGAGAGCACATCGCACACTGCCCGTGATGGCGACAGGTAGACTCTTGCTGGGAGAAGACAGGATAACTCCTATCTTTACCCCAGCCTTCCCGTTTTACAGATAAGGAAACTGAGGCACAGACAAGCTGGAATCTTGCCTTGGGTCCCGCGGTTGGCAGCTATTGGAGCTGCGAGGTGAACCCCGGTGGCTCTTCTGTTTTCACAGTGGAAAGAAAGAGCTCAGACCACCAGGGCTCGGCAGGGAAGACCCTGCTTCTCAAGAGCCAGGCAGCACACGCCGGGAGCTCACGGAGGCCCCGAGCTGCAGGCAGCACACGCCGGGAGCTCACGGAGGCCCCGAGCTGCAGGCAGCACACGCCGGGAGCTCACGGAGGCCCCGAGCTGCAGGCAGCACACGCCGGGAGCTCACGGAGGCCCCGAGCTGCAGGCAGCACACGCCGGGAGCTCACGGAGGCCCTGAGCTGGCCTTTCTGCGGCGTGGCAGTGAGTCCGGGGTCCCTGAGCTTTCTCTGGTTGAAAACAACCCAAGTTCTAACTCGGGAGTGTGACACTACTTCCCTCCTGTGTGGACAGGCTCAAATGTCAGTGCCCCGGGGCCGCAAGCGCACGATTCTGAGCGGCCCCTCTGCCTAGTCTCTTTGACGGGAGATCCGAAGCAGACTCGGGCCCCCTGTGACTTACCCCAGCGGAGGAGTGACTGACGGTCAAGGACGCAGCCCCACTCGGCCGGGGCCAGGGCTGAGGCAGTTGCTTCAAGGGGAGAGAATCCGCTCTGATGAGACCTCAGCCCCTCCTCACGTGCTGCCCTGGGACGTGCTCTCCTCCTCAGCTACTTTCTCAGAAGTCAGGTTGTTTGTAACAATAAGTGATTGCTACAGGCTTACCCCATGCAGGTGCGGTGTTTCACAAAGTTGCCTTTATAGGCGCACGTGCTTTCTGCTCTACATGCTTACCTCGTACTCCTCAGAACTCCCCTGTGACAGCAGCCCTGTCATGGCCTACTTCATGAATGAGGCCCACTGAGGCAGGCTGGGGTGGGGTCCGAAAGGGAGGGCCCATGGGGACCCAGATCTTGGGGCAGCTGAGCCTGCCTGGCTGTCCCAGGAGTGCCCATTTAACCTTGATCTTGACCAATGGCCAAAAAGGCCACCTGGGGCCAGGCAAGGAACAGCCAGGCACCAGAGGCCAGCCCTCTTCTAGGGCCCCACGTGTTTCTGCTTCCTCCGGGGCCCCGCTGCCAGGAGCCTGCGCACAGGGCGTCTCAGAGCCCCGGCAGGAAGCGCCGCGCCCGCACGCCTGAGCCTGGGTTACCTTCACTGCTTCCCAACTGGGGTTCACCAGGTGTTGTCGGAAAGGCCCGAAACCTGAAACCAAAGAGACTCTGGTTTGCTCAGGCCAGGCTTGGGGGGACGTGGGGTGTCGCTGCTCCTGGGCTGCTCCCTGCAGCCCTGGGGGGACCCCTGAAGCTCCAAACTTCCCCACCGGGGAGCCTTCTCAGGGTTGTGGTATGTGGGGTGTGTGGGAGCCAGGAGCGCAGGCTGACACCCACCCCCAAGCCAGGAGGCCTTGGGAACATGTGTGCAAGTGTCCCGTTAAAACGCAGGCGTTGTAGAGAGCCCAGAAATACACCCACAGACACGCCCGGTAGTTTGCTACAGACGTGTGAAGATGTGTCAAAGGAAGCGGCGAGCCTTCTCAGCTGCCGGGCTGGCGGCAGTTGGCGCCCAGGGCCAGAAGAACATACCCTCAGCGCGAGGCTCACACCTCGGACGACAGCTAACTCAAAACAGATCATGGACTTAGATATAAAACGTAAAACCTTTAGCGGGCAAAAAGGGAGGAAATCCAGTATGAAGCAGAGTCCTTAGACTTGACCTGACCCAGAAGCATGCTCTGTCTGTGAAAGTAGAAGTTGATAAGCTGGATCTCGTGAAGATGAAGAAGTTCTGCTCTGCAGAGGGCCCTGTAAGAGGGTGGAGAGGCGGCTGGAGGCAGGGATGAAAGCACAAACCCCACTCTGACAGAGGCGCTGCGTGCAGACGATGTCAAGAACTCTCAACACTGCATGTTAAAACAACCCCACTAGGAAATGGGCGAGAGGCCCGAGGAGTGCTTGGCTGGAGCGGGTGCACAGAAGGCAGAGAAGTCCCCAGAGACGGCACAGTCTCACCAGCCTCCGGGGGAGACGCCCTGGCACTCCCGCTGGGCCCGGGCCTGTCGCTGGCCTGGTCGCCCTGTCCGCACCTTCCCGTTGTGGGTTTTGTCTGCACTTCAGCTCCGGCCCCTGGAGGGCGGGCAGCCCTGTCAGAGGGGCACGGGACAGGAGGCAGGCCCGCCTCCTGGTGGCAGGGGTGGCAGACACAGGTGGCTTCTCCCGCTCAGCTCGGTGTGGGGCACAGCTGAGGTGTAGGGCTCCGTCTCTCTCTGATTCCCATGACTTCTTCCTCAGTTTCACACAAGCTCTGAGACCCCAGCGCCCCCGGACCTCGGCCCGTGGAGTAGGAGGCAGCCCCGGGAAGGGCTGGGTCTCTGCAGGTCTAAAGTGGCTCACAGGGGTTAAGGGTCTCAGAGTGAGACTCCGCGGGGGGCGTCTCGGCACCAGGAAGTGGGCGGCACCTCTGACACTGACGGAGTCCTAGGAATAACTAAGTGTGTAGCTGTCATGGGGGGGTAGGAAATAGTGAGTGGAAGGGAAGTCCCTGAGAAGTAGGCACCTCCAGTGGGGGAGGAAATAGTGAGTGAAAGGGAAGTCCCTGAGAAGTAGGCACCTCCAGTGGGGGAGGAAATAGTGAGTGAAAGGAAGTCCCTGAGAAGTAGGCACCTCCAGTGGGGGAGGGAATAGTGAGTGGAAGGGAAGTCCCTGAGAAGGCAGGCACCTCCAGTGGGGGAGGGAACAGTGAGTGAGAGGAAGTCCCTGAGAAGGCAGGCACCTCCAGTGGGGGAGGGAACAGTGAGTGAGAGGAAGTCCCTGAGAAGGCAGGCACCTCCAGTGGGGGAGGGAACAGTGAGTGGAAGGGAAGTCCCTGAGAAGTAGGCACCTCCAGTGGGGGAGGAAATAGTGAGTGGAAGGGAAGTCCCTGAGAAGTAGGCACCTCCAGTGGGGGAGGGAATAGTGAGTGGAAGGGAAGTCCCTGAGAAGTAGGCACCTCCAGTGGGGGAGGGAACAGTGAGTGAGAGGAAGTCCCTGAGAAGTAGGCACCTCCAGTGGGGGAGGGAACAGTGAGTGGAAGGGAAGTCCCTGAGAAGTAGGCACCTCCAGTGGGGGAGGGAACAGTGAGTGAGAGGAAGTCCCTGAGAAGGCAGGCACCTCCAGTGGGGGAGGGAATAGTGAGTGAAGGGAAGTCCCTGAGAAGTAGGCACCTCCAGTGGGGGAGGGAATAGTGAGTGGAAGGGAAGTCCCTGAGAAGGCAGGCACCTCCAGGACGCCTCAGGGAGACGGAGCGCGCAGCACCGCACAGCACACGGCCAAGGCCACAGGAGAGCTGTCCCTGTCGGCACTCGGGTCCTCTCCCGTCTGGCTTAGACAGGACGGCGCGTCGGAAGGTGGAGGCTCGAGGCTCCTGCTCTGCAGGCCTGACCCTCGTGCTTTACGCTTGGTGGCCCTGGAGTGGAGCTTGCGCAAGAGCTCGGGCACCTTCTCCTGGGACTGAGAGGTGCTTTGGGGGGGGGGTGTCCTCCGTGCCCCGCGGTCGTTGCTGCCTCCGGGACGCCTCCATCGCAGGCGGTGTGCTGAGGCCCTTGCTCTCCTGCCACCTTTCTCCACGCCAGCCGGCTAGATGCACACGGAAGACCCTACTAAACGGAAAGACTGTCCCTGGCAGGGCAGAGCATTTGGGTAAAGGTGGGCCACGCTCTGCAGCCGGCGGGCATCCCTAGCCCCACCGATGCTGGGGCGCTCAGGGAGACAGTGGTGTGCCCCGGACACAGGTGGCCAGGGCAGGCAGGGGTCCACGTGCATCTGAGAGTTGCCACGGCCCCACACTACTCCCACTTCACTGGTGACAGGCACCTGTCCCTCAGGGGTACAGTTTCCTTACGGAGTTCAAGTATAATCTGAACCACTCAATCTCTGTGCCCAGAAGACCATAGCGAGAGTGCAGGAGAGCATGGGTTTTCCTCAGAGGGTTGAGAAGAGTTCAAGGATAGTCTGAAACTGTTAAGGTGGGTAACTTTCAGTTTGCCACACACAGAGGAGTCCTTGTCTCTCCTGTGTCACCTTCACCCAACACAGTTCCAGAACTTAAAATATGCTAGGTGAGTCCAAGTAAATAGAAAGAACTTTGTAAAGAAACAGCCCCCCTAGGGGCCAGCTATGACAGACTGAGGCTGGCTGGGTGGGTTGGGGGTGTGCCAGTGACAGACAGCAGCGGGCGACACCCTTCCTTCCCAGGTGACCTTGCAGTTCAGAGTCTCCAGCTGGTGGCTGTCAGGTGCTTTGGGGGGTTCTGAGTGGCCGGAGGCTCTCCAGTCTGGGGGGGTGCTCCTCGGGGGGCTGGCCACTGCAGACGGGCTGCCCCAGCCAGAGGAGGCCTGTCCTTGTTGGGGGGTGCTCCTTGGGGGACTGGCCACTGCAGACGGGCTGCCCCAGCCAGAGGAGGCTCTCCAGTCTGGGGGGGTGCTCCTCGGGGGACTGGTCACTGCAGACGGGCTGCCCCAGCCAGAGGAGGCTCTCCAGTCTGGGGGGGTGCACCTCGGGGGGCTGGCCACTGCAGACGGGCTGCCCCAGCCAGAGGCGGCCTGTCCTCGTTAGGACCCCTGCTCCTCCTTCCTTGCTATGACAACGCACCCTGGTAGATGCCACCCCGGCCCACTGGGCCCCAGGCTCGGGGACAGCAGACCCGAAGGACAAGGGCTGAACTCAGACACGTGCAGCTTACACGTACCTGAAGCGAAGGACAGGACGGAAGCACGGGTGTCTCTCTGACCCCCGATCGGTTTTAAAGGGCACAGCCGATGCTAGCTTCCTTCTGGGATGGCGGGGACCACCGAGAGCCACTTGTGTTTCTCCATGAGGGAACCGCGTGTGACCAGAACCGGGCAGCCTCGCATGCCAGGGTCAGGCTAACAGCGGTGGCACACGGGGAAGCAGACACACAGCCTTACCGGTCACCACCACGCAGCTGGGCTGGGGCTCCATGAAACCTGAGCACAGAGCAGGCCTGTGCGCCTCCCGGGGTCAGGTGGCTGTGGTGCCCCTCCCGCAGGGCCACTGTCCTTGCTCCTGTGGGGCGGGGGCCCAGCCTCATCCAGCTCCGGCCTCCCCTCCCGAGGTATTCCGGGGCCATTAAAGCCTGAAGACACGAAGGGTGGGGGTAGGGTGGTAAGCTGATGCTCGGAGCAGAAAGAGCCAGCTCAGGGCGCAGACTGAGGGTGACAGGCAGGTGGGGCGGAGCGTCCCTGGGACTGGCTGGCCACTTGGGTCTGGGTCCCACTGCCGCTCGGTACGTTTCAAAAAGGAGTCCTGGTTGCCTGGGACGGGGTTTCTGGGCTCAGGGTGAGGACTAAAATGTGCTGAGACCGGCATGGCCCGGGCAGACCAGGGTGAGTGCGGACCCTGCAAGCTGTTCGTTTAGGTTTTCTCCTCTTCGTACTCTCCCCACCCCCTCCCCCTTCCCCAGAGCCTGCCTTGTGTTTGGCTCTTCTGACTTGGTGACATTCGGTTGCTTTTGACACTGATTTTATAAAATATGTGAAAAACCGAAAGAAAAAAGAAGAAAAGGGAAAAAGAAGGGAAGAAAGTAAAAGAAAGGAGAAAGAAAAAAGGGAGGAAGGGAGGGAGGGAGGAAAAGAAAGACAAATGCCAGTCTGAACCACAGATGAAGCCTCCAGTTGAGAAGTGCTGGTGGAAGCCCCGTGCCTGTAAGCTGTGGGTCCTCAGGCAGGTCACCCTCTGTGCCCTTGCGCCCTTTGTGGGAAGCAGGCGTGATCACAGGCCCAGGTGGAGCTCGCCAGTGCCGGGCCCTGACCCCAGCCCCGAGGGGCAGAGGTCACACCCCCACTGTCCGGGCTGGCCCGCCAGGCTGTGCCCGCTCTGTCCCACACTCGCCTGCCACTAGTGCTTGCTGCAGGGCTGGGCTCACGACAGGTGCCACCGGGAGCTGTCCCCGTCCCTGCAGTGCCCCCTGGCTCGGGAAGCGCCTCCCAGTTCTGACTGTCAGACTAACCAAAAGGGCTAACGTTCCAGGCTCATTCCTACGCTGAAGAAGCTGTGTTCGCAACATCTGGACTGTTCAGAATATACTACTTAAAAACAAAAACACCTTAAAGAAAACAAACTAAAAATACCTTTTGAAAAAACTGATCAATACAAGTGACATAAAGCCACTCTTTCCCCATCTGGGTGTGGCCAGGGGAAGCCACAGAGTCCCCTGGTGCCATGTCACTGCCCCAAGTTAATAGTGCCCAGATTAGAGGGTTTGACCATGTGGTTTCATCTTACTAATTTGCCCCCTGATAAAAAATAAAGTCCCCCCACTCTTAATTGGGATCACTGCCAAGGGCGAGACTCCACCTGGTACCTTCCTGGGACGCTGACTCGCCGGCTGTTCCTCCTAATTGGTCCCAGGTGTGGGTTGCAGGCTTCTTTGCAGAGAACAGGTGGGAAGTGGCATCTGTCCCCAGGGGCCTCCCTGCCTGTTCAGAGAAGCTCGGGCCACCTTGTTTTGCAGGAGACGCACTATACCTTATTTTGAGATTAAAGTAGGCAGTACCAGAATTCAAGTTCCAAAGCCATTACCTCGTTTCTCACACCTCTGGCGTTGTTGACGGGACCTCAGCTCCCTTCTAATGAGTGGTGGCTTCCCAAGTTCATGTCACTCGCCTGGTTCTACCTTTGCCCTCCGGTCGCTGTTAACAGGATTAGGCCACTTGAAATGCCCACATTTGGAGAGTTGGTCGCCTCTAAGGTCACTTTCTGACAGCAGCACTCACTCCTGAGGACTGGGTGTGGTCATGTTATTTCCTAAGGTTAACTTCTCAGGCCTCAAGACAACAGACTCCTCAGCGCAGAGATGCCCTTTTTTTTTTTTTTTTTTACCAATGCTGCTTTCTTTGTGGCAACTTTTACTTTTTTTCCTTCAAGATTTGACACAATCCATTGTTATTTAACCGAAACCAAAGTGGGTCTTGGTGTTTTCACTTCCCATAGGTCACTTATTGTCTCAGTCCTCAAGTTTCTTCTAATTGCGCAATTAATGAAACAAAATGAGAGACGCTACATGTTCTTTCTTTGCTGCGGTAGCACGTCTGTGATTGTCTTCGACTCCTCCCGGAAAAAGAACACACGCACTCTCACTGTCTAAAGGGAAAACAGTCGAGAGAAGGATGGATTCTGAGCACTGACCTCTGCACTCTGATGTCTTTTTTTCTGTTGTGAAAAAACTGATTTCTACCCATTGCTGGTGTCACACACGATCTTCAGGCCAGCGAAGCACAGGAAGGCTGAGATACAATGGCAGCTACACAGAGATGCTTTATTCAGCAAAAAGCACAGCAGTCTTCCTGGTGAGTGACGTTCCTGGGAGGAAACTGCGGACAGACCTGCCTCTGGGCCTAAGAGGGCCGGGTGCGACCCCCACGGCGCTGGAAAGCAAGGGGCAGCAGCAGCCACGCATTCTCGCCGGGGAGCGAGATGCGGGCTGTGGCGAGTCTAGTATCCCAAGACCTGAAACGTTTCATATTTTGAACCAAACTCGGAACTTTTAAATTTCTCTTTGGCAAGCTCTCGACTTCCTGCTTAAGCAAGACACAGATTAAAAGGGTGGTGTATCATCCCCGACACACACAGCTCTCTTAAACAGCACATGCTGGACACTGGACGTGAGTGACGTTTAATCGAACTGGTTCGATTCCTCTCAGGAGGGGAGAAAACAGCTCAATTGGCCAGAAATGCTGGCAATTAAAAAATAAATAAAATAATAGCTGTCCTCTGGATCACACATCATCACTGCTTCTGTATCAGCTTCTTCTAAAACTTAAGCCAAACTGCCTCTTGTCAAAGTACTAACAGGTTTTCAGAAGTGTCACTCTTCCCAAGTGGCCTTTTGGACTCAGCCCGTCTTTTCGACCTACTACTTCCGCAGGGGCTGGCACACCATTTCCATAAAGGGCTGGATCATAAATAAGATGTTCTGAACCACATGGTCTCTGTTGCAACTCTTCAACTCGACTGTTTTGGTTAGAAAGCGGCCCTCCATAATATGCAAATAAATGATGGGCGTGGCTTGGTCCACCAGCTATTTATGGACTCTGAATTTTGAATTTCAGATGCCCACATGTCATAAATGTATTTTTTTTAAAAATGATGCTTCAGCTTTTTTTCCAGCTGTTTAGTAACTATTTTTTTATTATCACTGATTTTAGAGAGAGATGGAGAGAAAAAGAGAGGTAGAACTATCTATCTGTTCCTTTGTTCCTGTATGCGCTCTGACCAGGTTTCAAACCTGTGACCTTTGCATATTGAGATGAGGCTCTAACCAACTGAGCTATCCAGCCAGGGCCCTGGGGCTCTTTTTCCAATGATTTATGTGTGTAAATATATACTATTCTTAGCTCACAGGCTGTAGAGATACAGGCAGCGGGCTGTAGTTTGCCAAACCTTGCCCCAGAATATTGTTTTTCTCCTATAGGAAACAAGATATGGCCTGGTGGTGCAGGCGCTCAGAATGTCACCCCAAGATGTGCCTCTGGGTTTGCAAATTGTTTTGAGCCGAAGGCAACCAAGACCCAGCAGGCTCAAGGGAAACTTTTGCACCCTCCCCTCTTTACCTAGAAGAATTTAAATTAGGGGCCTTGCTCATCATAAGAGATGATCAGAGACAGCCTTTTCTGACTTGATGAGGCCGGGCGGTCTTCTTACTGTCTTGCACTGATATTCCCGTCCTCTGAGCCCCAAGGTGACCCTTACTCAGAATGCCCCATCTAGCTCATTTCCCCTTTGTCTCGAACCCTCTCATGTATGTTGGGGTCTCTGACTATCTCGTGTATGTGGGTGGGGTTCCTGTACATATGTAGGCGGTTAAACTTGGTCATTTTCTCTTGCTAATCTGTCCTATGTCTATTTGGTTATTAGACAAGTCAAAAGACCTTAAGGGTAGAGGAAAAGTTCTTCCCTTGCCCACAGTGATAACGTAACTTTTGGCAGAGACAAACAAGTTTTCAGTCAAATCAACAATAGATTATAATTAAAATCAAAATGAGGACTGATTAAAAAAAAAACCTTGTTTTGCCTTTTTTGTTACATTTGCCCAATTAGTTAAATTAGAGCATTAAAATAAATGTGGTAGCCATTTTTGTTTCCAAAGTTATGTATGTATGATTTTTACTAGTCCGGAATTAGCTCACTTGAAGCAGTTACAGTGAACACTTTTTCTCACCTGTGGATATGTGTGTCATTGCTGGTCATCCGAGGGTGAGATTTGGCCCCAACAGCCAGGTAAGGAAGGATCCTGAAACTGTACTTCTGTCTTTTTGGAGACTTCAGACACCTTAGACCAGGGGTCTCAAACTCGCGGCCCGCCCACTAATTTTGTGCGGCCTCAGACTGGCCCGCAGACTAATCCACGAAGTTTGATTAGTCTGCGGGCCGCACAAAATTGGTGGGCGGGCTGCGAGTTTGAGACCCCTGCCTTAGACTCATGTTTTTAGCCTTTCTTATAAAGCATAGCTCTCAAATGCAATTGTCATTTGCTTATTTAAAAAGTAAAAAATTGAGACTTTTATAACATCCTGAAAAAAAAACTATCTTCAAACAGTTGGGGAATTGGTATGTTAGAGGCAAGATTAATGCTAGAATTAGCTTCAACATTCCACGGGAAACTGGAAGAGATGCTCCTGGTTTTTATAAATAGCTTCACTGAGGAATTATGAATGACTAGTTTAAAAATTAGTGTTTAAATTTTTTCTGGTGCTTTTCTATGATACATTGTAAGGTAATATTTCTCCCATATTTTATTTTTATATTTTTCTTTTTATATTTTTTTCCCAATGATTTTTCCTAAGCCTTGATCTTTTTTTTTTAAGCCCTCCATCTCCTTGACTAAGGAGAAACAACTGTTGCCATAGGAATTTGTTTTGTTAATTTATTACAATCCAGTTGCTTGCTAGCCCAATTGTCTAAATATTGGATTTTTTTCTTTGAAATTTCACAAATTCCTTGGTAATGGCTGCAACAGTTGTGTTCCTAACGCTGAGGGGATTCCAGTGTAGATCAGTGGGACCAGGTGGAGACACTGAGGAGTGTTGGGGACCTCCCGGATGGAAGGGAAGGCCACACGGAAACAGACTCCCGACTCCCGTGGAGACATAGAGAGATAACATTCTCCTTGTTTCCTTGGTTAGTCAAGGGACAATTTTAGTGTCCGAAGTGAGTGCTATAAGCGGCTCAATAGGTTTGAGGGAGGTTTGGAAGTCCAGCAACGTATTTTCAGACAATCTAACTGTCGACCGTAGAAAACCTATGATAATTGAGTTCAGAAAACTATTTGGATCTCATCAAAGTGCGTGGATGTACCCAAGACCATAGTTTTCTTGTATACCCGTGATAACCAACTAGAAATGTAATTGGAGAAAAGAAACAGCTCATTCACAACAGCCAACAAATATAAAAATACATAAGAATAAACCTATCAAGAAACATACTAGATCCATTTGTAAGAACTCTAGAACTTTAGCCTAAAACACACACACACACACACACACACTCTCTCTCTCTCTCTCTCTCTCACACACTCATTAAAGACCTCAATAAACCAAGATGTGCTTATGTTCTCTGATGGAAAGTCTCAAAACTTTAAAGGTATTAATATGCAAATTAATATTCAAGACCACATGCTATTTCAGTCAAATCCCAGTAGGTTCAAAACCAGCAGGTTCGAATATTTGATAAGGAAGGGCTTGCCCTTACAGACATCCAAACATGTGACAGAACTGTGAAAATTAAAATAGTGTAACATTGTGGCAGAAGTAGTGAAATTGTCAATGAGACAGCCTTAACATATATGGGAATTTACTATATGATACAGGAAGTAGTTCAAATTAGTGGGGGAAGAAATAGACCACTCAATGGTGTGGAACACCTGGCTAAAGGTAGATCTATTCTTCACACCATATTCCAGTGGTTCTCAAACTTTTTGAAGTTGGGTTGCATTTAAAATCCTACAAATAATTGTAGACACACAAATTTATGAGAAATATGTTATAATAATTAAGTCAAATATTGATATTAAAGAAAAAAAATAAAGTCCAAGTGTGTTTTTATGGTAATTAAATGAAATAAATACAAAATTAAATTTATTCTGACATTAAAAAACATTTTTATGTTACATTTTTTGTTATGCTTTTTAGAATTTGTAAAAAAGGGTTAAAAAAAGACAAGTTACCTTTTTACATATATAGATACATTCTTAGTAAGATTTAGTAAATTTAGCAGGTCCCGGCGTGAATGTGTTAAGTTTTTTTCATTCTTGTGTTTATGAGAAACATGAACCTGATGTGTCCTAGTGATTTCTTCAATGTTTGGGCATATATTTGAAAGGCAAACTCTCATTTCCTCATTAATACATTGAAGAATTCCTCTCTTTTTACTCTTGTGTTGAGGGTAGAAAATCCTAATTCACATAAATAGGATGTTAAAAATTGTAGTAAAATGTTCAAAGCCTTTTTAGATATTGCCACATATTCTTTTATAGAAATCCAAAAGGCTTCAAGAGACAATTCCTTATGTTTAATCATCAATCCACGATCAGTGGATATAGCTGCCAGTTCTTCTGTTAATGTTAAACCAAAATCACTTGAAGCTTCCATGAATGGGTTTCTAATCCAATCGTATTGTTCAGTGTTAAGTGATGGAAAATGCTATAAATTAAACTCTGCCCGTCAGCCTTCAAGTCCTGTTTTATTTATACTAAACTTTTGCTCACTTCCAGAATCAGATTCTTCAAAATCACTCTTCTTTTTGAGAAATCTATCCATTTTATTTGGGTGTATTTATCTAAAAATAATATAATGATGTGTTAATAATAAAAATAATAATGATGTGTTAACAAAAAGAGCGGTATTTCCGTAATGAAATGGTATAATAGAGTTAACTATATTAATTTTTATATCCGGGCACATACCGTGAACCAGCGCTGCTAGTAATTCCAGGTTCTGAGTGGGAATGGTGCGGAATTAAGAAAATATGTGGAATTAAGAAAATATGGGGTCGGGAGGGCCCTGTAATTGCCGCTGGCAAGAACAAAGCACGCCTAAAAACCCATCTTGCTTTATTTATAGGGCAAAGTGAGGCCATTAGCAAGTCAGTGGTCTCTGATCACGTTTCCAAGGCAACCTGAGAATTTTACCAAGTACAGAAACCCCCCCACCATACATATCATCTTAACTTGACACCAAGGATAGAAGAAACTTGCCTCCAGTCTCTCTGGGGAAATGGGGGTAGTGTAAACAATCCAGCACCACAGCTTAACTGCCCTTTGCAACCTAATCAGGCAAGTGAGGTGGGGAGTTGGGCAGACTGTCAGTTTACAGCCAATTCCCCACACCTCTGTCCCCCAAAAATCTAAATTCCAAAAACCCTGTTGGTTTTTTGGTCCCCAACAGGCACATATTTCTCTGGAATACCATAGGGCACACCTGGAAATTGTCTAGGGCACACCAGTGTGCCCTGGTGCACACTTTGAGAACCACTGCTATATTCAATATATTCTGGTTGGATTTGAAATTCAAATCTGAAGGCCAAAAAAGAAAAAATATTGCAGGAAAACATGGAAGAGTTTATTTTCTGATTTGGGGTTAATGTCAGCCTAATCAAGCAAGACAACCCAGAGACTATAAAAGAAAAGAGGAAATATTTGACTAAAGGACTTTGGGAACAGGAGCTGAATGAGAATCAAGGCACTTCATTCTGTAATTTTAAATTTCTTTTCCTGAAGGAACATGTATTCAGGTACTATGTAAATTAAAAATAAAACAACACAAAAACTTTTAAAAAGTAACAAGGCCTTGAAGAAGTATGTTTTAAAGCAGAGATGTAGAAACCTTTGGCCCTATGTGCCAGCAGCTTAAGTCACACCCATGGGTATCAGGGGCTAAACAAAGGGCGAGGACCTCAAAAAGGTCTTTTCACACCTCAGGGCCTTTGCACTTGCTGTGGTCCTTGCCATTTAGTTAGCATCCTCACTTTCTTCATAGCACATAGTAGAGCCTAATATGCGTGCGTTGAATGAGGGCACTGTGTTTGGAGGAGTTCAGTGTCCTGAACATTATGGCCCAAGTTGCGCTGTCTTTCATCACTGTAGAAAATGAAATCTTAAAATTCTAAGAGGCGACTCCAGGATGGCTGTAAGGGGCAGTGAGTGCACACTGCGGCCTTGTGTGTGGGAAGCAGACGGCAGCCATTTTTCATCCTCTGCATGGGGCGTGCCCTGGCCTTCCTCGAAAGGGATGCTCTCTAGGTTGGGGAGCAGCTAGGAGGCTCCCCTTTTCCCCAGTGACTATTTGCTGGAGTGGAGGGACAAGGTAGGCAGATGAATCCCAGACCCAGCGTGGGACTAAGGCCCAGAAGGGCATCCTAAGCATGAACTTCAGAGCTGCGAACCAGCGAGGAGAGGGAGGTGCCAGGTGACTGCGCCCGGGGCTCTGGGTTCCGAGCCTGTTGGCACTGGAAAACTACTGGTGCTCCCCACCTCCCCCGGGAAAAACACACACCTTGAAACAGGTCAACAGGAAATACTGGGGGGAATTGCCTCTTGATTTTTGCTGTTTCAAGTGAGTATAAGCTCGAACATTTAATAAATAAAAATATCAGCTAAAGCAGCAATTTGCAGTTGTTGGGGGGAAATGTTAAAGACTTTGAAATGGGCAGTAAATGTTACTGGATGTCCTCTGTTATATGCGCCATTCATTTGCACCTGTAAATCTTCAGTTTTCAACTGAGGAAATTTTTGAAAAGGCATAATGCAAATTTTTTTTGTGTGTGCATAGAAATAGAAGAAAGTGGGATGGGATGCAGAGAGGGGGTTGCCCAGTCAAGGCCCAGGGGCCTTTGCAAAAGGTTGGTGTAAGAACAGTGTTCTTTTCCAAAAAATTAAGAGGAATTAAATACTTATTGGAGGTGGCGAACTCGCTTTGGAAACAGTTCGGGGAGCCGGGGAGCGCTAGCGATGAAGTTTGTGTGGTCTTGGCTTCAGGGAAGGTGGCGGGGGAGCGGGGCACCTGTGGGAAGTTCGAAGGGGGCAGCCCCTGGGGAAGGAGCCGGGGAAGCCCCGGGGGCGGGGACCAAAGCAGTGGAGGTGAAACCGGGTGGCCGGGGGCGGGCACAGCGCGGCAGGAGGCGAGCATGGAGGCCGGAGTGGCTCCGGGAGCCGCAGGTAAGGGGCCCGCGCCGGCCGCCTGCCTGTCTCGCGGTCCACCCGGTGGCTCCTCCTGCTCGCGTGTTGGGTTTCAGTGGCTGGGTCGGCTGCACAGCTCCGGCTGCGGCGCTGCAAACCGAGACCTAGACCGTAAACACCGCAGCAGCCAGAAAAACTCCTTGAGCTGGCGCCAGGGCTCCGTGATCCGCGCACCTGTCGCCTGCGGGGACCACGATGGGCGGGCAAGGGCCTGGTGTGAGGGCCTGGCGTGGGCCCGGAGCGCGCAGACCCCGACTCTCCCGGCCGCCCAGGGTCACCCGGCTTCCGGACCACTGACCCGGACTTGGAGAGCTCCATGCCTTGGTGGCCTGTCTGTGAAACGGGAACCGCACGGGGGGGGGGGGGGGGGCGGCCAGGACAGCAGTTCTGGTCCCTGGAGGTGCCTCTGCCGCCGCCGCCCCACTTCAGGACCGCCAGTGCCACCCCCAGGCCCCGTGGGGTGGCGGGCGGAGCAGCTGGGAGCGGGGAGCCTGGGTTTCTGGGCGCCCCCTGAGCACGGCCTCCCTCTGGGCTCGGCTGGACCATGCCCGGCTCTCTGGGGGAGAAAACACGTGAAACAAAACGGCAGAGGGGTTTCTGCCAGCCCCACACCCAGCAGGCTCGGGGTGCTGCTCGCAAGTGCGAGGTCTTTAGGTTTGCGTGTGTCCTCTGGGGTGTTTGCACAACTACCACGAAATGGCCCCAGGACGGCTTTCCTAGAACACACACCTTGTCCTTAAGCGGAGCTGACAGTACAGCTGGCTGATCTCGATAAGAAACGTCTTTCTAATGTAACCTTGACTGAGTTGCAGTAGGAATCCAAGTCTTGTTTATATCAACCAGCCTATGGCAAACCTTGTTTTGCTTAAAGTTGCAGAACTATTCATGCTCTTGAGTGAGGACGTACCCTACTCAGCTTGTTTTTATGACCTGCTCTTAAGAGCTGTGCCTTTGAGCTCTTTTCCCCGGATTTCAAGTGAGTTAAGGAGAGAAGGTGGCCACTAGCCAGTTGTACAATTACTTACATTCCTTGGTCTAAGAGCTGGACAAAGGGAATTGTCTGTATTTTTAGAGGGACTGTTTTATTTTTGATTTTTCATGTGGTCCTTTCTGTACTGTTGGTTGTCATGGCTGTGGATGGTTTGAGAACTAGGGCCAGAGACAAAGTGGCACTCTGCTGACCCCACCTTCCTTGTGTGCATGATGGAAAATTTGCCGCTTTGGGGCTTATGAACAGAAGTTCTGCCCAGACCCACTACGTTTTCAAGGGAAAAGTAATGGCTGGTTTCATCTTCTGAAAAAGTGTAGTTGGCCTGGCCGGGCTTGGGGTTTTCCTGTGTGTGTTTCAGCGTTCGCCGTGGCTTTTGTGGTTGTCGATGGCCCCGGGTGACTCACAGCATTCACCCACTAACCATCTCCGCATAGGCTCCTCCTGATGGGTTGGACTCTTGCAAAGCTGACCCGTTGCTCAGACTTGAATAGCCCATTTCCAAAAGGCACTTGAGCAAATCACGTCTATGTGAGGATCCTTTTCCCTTTAGCACAGAAGCACTACTCAGAGAGCGAGGCTTTCAGATAAGGCCGTGTCCAGCACCCACCGAGCACCAGCACTGAGCTGTAGGGAGAGGGCTTGTGACACTGCCGTGGGGATGGTGTTCTCTGTCTGGATGAGGCCTCAGTATAGCTGGTCGGGGGGCTTTGGAGGCACCCCAGTAATAATACAAGGCATGCCTCAGGGCCACACACATTCCCCCCGTCCCCCCGCTGAAAATGTGTATGTGTTTTCAGTCTCCCTGAGGCTTTGGGTCCCACCAGACCACCTGTTGCTGTCACTCCATTGGAGTGCGGTGGGAAGGAGGAAGAAAGCCAGACGCAGCCCAGGTCCGTTGCTCCCCTGACCCTTGAACTTCCCTCACCTGTAGACTCGGAGTCAAGCTGCCCCAGGAGGATGTACAAGATCCTGAGTTCATCAGAGCTGCCGGACTGCTGGGGCTGTCCTGAAGTGTAGAGCAGAGGGAGAGAAGGCCATTGATTCGCCCCTCCTTCTGCTCACACACAAAATTGAAGTGTTTGTGAGAATTATCTATTTTATACTCTCCATTCAGGAAGTTGGTTTGGTGTTCCAACTTAGAAAAGTTAGGTGTTGTACACTTTGCACTGGAAATAAAAAAGATTTATAGACAGGAAAGTAGGGAGGAGATCCCAGGACGACTTTGAAGCTTGGGTTGGGGACAGGGACAGCAGTGACGCCAGTCAAGGAAAGGACTTTGTACTGCGGCGTGTGGCAGGAATCTAGAAAAGCCGGTGTCCGTGCTGACCGCGGGTGGGGTCCCCTGCAGCGTGTCCCCTGGAGGGTGGGCGACCAGGGGCAGAGGGTTCGGGGACAGCTGGAGACGCGGACCCAAAGGAGAGAGACCGGAAAGGAAAGAAGCCATGGGCAGGCCTGGTGCTGAGGGGGCCTGGCAGGTGCAGGAGGGGAAAGGGGTCAGCATGTCACGGGGCCCTGCTCTCTCAAAAGGGGAGGGGGGTTGAGGGGCTGGTGTGAGTGAGGGAAGGTGGCATTTCTCCTGTGTTCTGGGACATGGACCCTGAGGAGCGCTGTCTGTTGGCTTTTGCAAGCGTCACCTTGTTTGATCTGTGTAATCAATAATAAACGCAGATACTACCAGTATCCCCACTTTACTGTGTAGAACAGGGGTCGGGAACCTTTTTGGCTGAGAGAGCCATGAACGCCACATATTTTAAAATGTAATTCCGTGAGAGCCATACAATGACCCGTGTACGTTAAGCATTATCCAATAAAAATTTGGTGTTGTCCCGGAGGACAGCTGTGATTGGCTCCAGCCACCCGCAACCATGAACATGAGCGGTAGGAAATGAATGGATTGTAATTCATGAGAATGTTTTATATTTTTAACATTATTTTTTTTATTAAAGTTTTGTCTGCGAGCCAGATGCAGCCATCAAAAGAGCCACATCTGGCTCACGAGCCATAGGTTCCTGATCCCTGGTGTAGAAGCTGGGGACGGGGACCAAGTCATGTTCCTGAGTCACGCTGATAGGAGGTGGCAGTGCTGGGATTCGCAGGGGGTGAGGGGTGATCTGACTCGCCAGAGAAAGGAGCCTGTCCTAGGGTGCGGTTCGAAGTGGAGCCCTCCCCTACACCCCCAAAGAGAAGAGGCCCAGGAAGAAAGGGACCCATGAGCCGGTTCCTCAGAGAAGGCCCTGTGTTAACAGAAAACTAAAAATATCAGCTCTTCCCCAGCCCACATTGCACAGGAGTGCCTGTAGAGGGTATGGACGCCCCAGGTCTGGGACCTCTGTTCCTGGGGAGCAGGGCCTCGCTCGGGGCACTGGGCAGGGTCTGAGCTGGGCTGGCTTGGGGACGCTGACCACTGTCACTAAGTGCTTCTGCGATCTCCAGCAAGTCCCCTTGCCGCTGCATCCAGGAGGGAAGCGGAGGACCAGATAGACGGTCTTAAGTCCGCTTGGCTGTGAAGTGTGTCGGTTACTTCTGCCCACCAGACTGGAATTCCCTGAGGTAGGACCCCCGTGGCCATCTCTGCCCTGGTGCCCTGCTCACACCTGGCACGCAGCAGGGCCCCCATGAGTCTGGAAAGGAGGGCTCCGGTCCCTGTAAGGGCTGGCGAGGACCTTGGTTGGTTCCGTGGCCATGCGAGAGGTCGCTGGGAGGAATTTTCGGTACATTGGGTGTCGTTCTAGGGACCCCACTCTTCTGGGAGGGACAGGTCCTGAGTGAGCCCTTCTAGGGCTCGGGCATTCGATGCCCGTCTTCTGTTGGTTCTGAGCCCTGGCCATCTAATGGACACATCTGGTAGATGCTCTGGTTCACCCTGTGTTTAGGTGTCGAGGGCTGTACTCTGTGTCAGACGGGGCCAGGCACTGCGTGAGGCGGAGCCAGGGACAGCGGGGCCCTGGGGGTGGGGTGAACACCCCGGAGGTCAGGGCTCAGCAGGGTGGGGGAGGGCAGTGGGCACTGAGGCAGTGTCTTTCTGACCTTTGAAACCCCAGTCTGCTGACCGGCTGATTGGCCTGAGCTGGGTCCTGACAGCCAGCCGCTGGCCTCTGCTCGTCTGGTGATGGTCTTACGTGGAGCTCAGGTGGGGGGGGGGCCTCCAGCAGAGGGTGACAGGGAACGGCCGTGTTTCTGCCGTGGCGTGTGGTACAACCGCCAACTTGGGGGCAAAATTCAGTCACACGTGCTGGTTAGATGTCCCACATCACGTGCCTTTCAGAGTCAGGGTTTCTGGTGGGGGGCAGGTGCCATTGGTGGCTGTCTAGCTGTTGACGTCCGGGCCTTTGAAGAATGCTTCTGACTTCGCAGCGGCGGTGTGCAGAGCCCATGCTGTCTCGTGCGCCCTGTCCTCTGTGGTGGGGTTCGGTTCTGAGGCCGCAGTCAGCAAGCGTGGTGCGTGTGGGACACACAGTGTGTCTGTGTGACTCCAAAGGCCCCTGTCTGCTGATGTGCAGGCAGGTCTTTCCCAGCCCCTGTTCTCTGCTGTGGGGTTCGGTTCTGAGGCCGCAGTCAGCAAGCGTGGTGCGTGTGGGACACACAGTGTGTCTGTGTGACTCCAAAGGCCCCTGTCTGCTGATGTGCAGGCAGGTCTTTCCCAGCCCCTGTTCTCTGCTGTGGGGTTCGGTTCTGAGGCCGCAGTCAGCAAGCGTGGTGCGTGTGGGACACACAGTGTGTATGTGTGACTCCAAAGGCCACTGTCTGCTGATGTGCAGGCAGGTCTTTCCCAGCCCCTGTTCTCTGGCCTGCCAGGACCCTTCCACACGGCTGTGCCCAGGCCGGGCCCCCGTTTCTTGCGGGAACTAATGCCTGCTGTCTGTTGAGAGGTAGACACCTTCCAGTGTACCTTTGTTCCTTCAACGCAGCGCGGCCACGGGGCACTGGGCACCTGAGGCTGAGGGCTGGGGCCCTGGGGAGGCTGGGGGAGAGCTCCTGTCCCCGGATGTGTGGTGGGGGCTCCCAGGGCCCAGACCTCCCAGACCTCTGGGCTTCCCTGACATGCAGAAAGGAAGATAAAGGCGTTTTTCTTGGAAACCAAGCCTCTAACCACTACTGACAGAGAGAAAGTCATGTTCATTTTCTTGCCTTTTGCTGAAATGAGCCCCAGTCAAAGTCCCTGAACCTTTCACACAGTGGCGAGGGTTCGAGAAGTCCATGTGGTGGCGATGTCCCTGTGCCACCTCCCTGCCCACCTGTCCCCAGCTACGCTGCTGCTTGGCGCACTGGTCTTGGTGAGCGTATGTACATGGGTAGGTGGGCATGATGCCCAGTGAGTTGAGGTCAGCTGTCCATTTTGACCTTTATGTTTCCTGATAAGTGATTTCCATAATGCGTGTGTGTTGCCCACATTGGGGCTATTAGACTGTCCCGGGGACAGTTTTATTTTTAAGCTATGCTGAAGGAAAGGTATTGCTTAGTGTTTTTTTCCCACTAATATTGAATAAACATGTTATTAAAATCTTAAAAAATACTTGAGGTAAAAAACGCTAATAAAACTAAGTCTGTCCTGCCAAAACGCCATCTCGTTAACTCGTTGATGAATATCTGCTTTTAATCAGAATTGTTAAATATCGAATTAAAAGTGAACTTAAACAAATAACAATTAAATGTGGATGTAATTGAGCACAGATCATGTTGTTTTCATTTCTTGCCTCTTTTATTGAACTAGACATTCCCGCGTTCTTACCCTAACTCCATGTTCTCTCTCTCCTGTTTTGAAATTTAACATCTATATTATGTTTCTATTCTTTCAGGGCATGCTATAGACATTTTAATAGGCGTATTAACTTTCATTAAATCTGAAACTGATCAGCGCTAAACTTTCTCTGGGATCAGAGCAGGGCCGTGCTGTGTTTCCCCCCAGTTACCCCCTCCCCAGTTTCTGTGCTGTTGTCACGAAGCACCCTAGTCTATTATGATTTTTTAAAAATCTCCCCAGACTAGCTGTTTTTGTTTTGATGGTCAGCATTGGCTTGGATTTCATCCATGCATCTCAGGTTCTTTGCTACGGTTCCTTCCTGACATTTTCTTTTTTTTCTTTCTTTCTTTTCTTTCTTTTCGTGAGAGGAGGGGAGACAGAGACACAGATTCCCGCCTGCAACCCGACCAGGATCCACCCGGCAAGCCCACCAGGGGGCGATGCTCTGCCCACCTGGGGCCTTTGCTCCATTGCTCAGCAATGGAGCCATTTTATTAGCACCTGAGGCAGAGACCGTAGAGCCATCCTCAGTGCCCGAGGCCAACGTGCTTGAGCCAATCAAGCCATGGCTTCAAGAGGAGAAGAGAGAGAGAGAGAGCATGAGAGAGAGAGAGAAGGAGGGAGAGAGGGAGAGAAGGGGGAGGGTGAAGAAGCAGATACTTGCTTCTTCTGTGTGCCCTGAACAGGAATCGAACCCAGGACTTCCACACACTGGGCCAACACTACCACTGAGCCATCCAGCCAGGCCCTGTCTGACTTTTTCTTGAGGTCATTTTCTTTCCCTTTACCAAGGCACCCTTGGTAGTCAACTCACTCGGGCTTTGTTCTTCTCAACATTTTATTGTTTCAAATCCCATTCTAGGAAGGCCCTTTTGCTAGACGAAGGATGAAGGTATTTTCCTTTTTCACTTTAGACATGTCCTTCCCTTCCTGGCTCCCACATTCACGGGGAAGAGGGCAGCTAGCTGTCCATGCCACCGGCCGGGAAGGGTCTAGCCGTCCGTGCCACCGGCCGGGAAGGGTCTAGCTGTCCGTGCCACCGGCCGGGAAGGGTCTGGCCGTCCGTGCCACCGGCCGGGGAGGGTCTGGCCGTCCGTGCCACCGGCCGGGGAGGGTCTAGCTGTCCGTGCCACCGGCCGGGGAGGGTCTGGCTGTCCGTGCCACCGGCCGGGGAGGGTCCGTTTTTCCCTTCCCTCTGCTTGTATGGTCACCTTTCTGGGTTTGCTGCCTTGCGGTTTGACCATAGTGTGCTTAGGGGAAAATTTTCTCTTTTTCCTGCCTTGAGGTTGGTTGGTATTTCAGAATCTGAGGAAAGGCATGTTTCATTAATTTCAAAAAGAAGATCAATTATTATCTCTTCAAATCTTGACTCTTCTTTATTATCTTTTTCTCCTTCTGGAACTTCAGTTGCATCATTCCTGGACCTCATCATCGCCCTCTTCGTGTCTCTTAACCCGCCTTTAAAGTCTGTTTTGTCTTTCCGTGCTGCATTCTGGGTAACTTCTTCATAGAGATTTCAGTTCAGTGGTTATTTAAGACGTTCATTTCTAAAAGATCTACTTTCTTTCTCCCCAGAATCTTACTGGGCAATTGGAAAAAATACCAAAAACAAACCTTGGCCCTTTAAATTTCTTACTTAAAGTTCTTTAACGTATTTAATGTTTGTATCTTCTATATTGGATACTTTCAGTATTCGCAGTGTTTGTGTGTGAGTCTGTGGTTTGTGCTGACCACTTCATGGCAGTTTATTCTTTTTATATGTTCAGAAAAATTTTTTTTGACAGAGACAGAGAGGGACAGATAGGGACAGCAGACCGGAAGGGAGAGAGATGAGAAGCATCAGTTCTTCATTGTGGCGCCTTAGTTGTTCATTGACTGCTTTCTCATATGTGCCTTGACTGGGGGGCTACAGCAGAGCAAGCGACCCCTTGCTCAAGCCAGCAACCTTGGGCTCAAGCTGGTGAGCTTTTGCTCAAACCAGATGAACCCACGCAAAAGCAGTGACCTTGGGGTTTTGAACCTGGGTCCTCCGTGTCCCAGGCCGACGCCCTATCCACTGTGCCACTGCCTGGTCAGGCTGTTCAGGGATTTAAAAAAAAATCCAGTCTAGATGACCACAAAGCTAGTGCCCTTGCCCTCACTGCCTGTGTGGCCCATTGTTGGGGACATGTGACAAGGCAACAACATTCTGTGGGCGCTTTATCGGTCTTTTCATACTGGTTCTGCTCACAGCACCTTAAGGGAAATATTTAATGTTTGAGAATAATGTCCGTCCTATTCTGATGGCCAGGTCCTCCGTTCCCCCTATGGAAAGAGCCGGGATCTTACCAGACTTGGACTGATTCCATGTTAGTTTATAAGTCAGCCACAGTTGGGAAGCTACCGGCTGAATTTCGTGGATGTGTACGGAGGGGAGGGGCTGGAGCTGGCCCGCCCGGCCCCTGACCCACACACCCAGCTGCCCACCAGCTCTCTGCGCCCACCGCCGGCGTCCAGCCAGGTCTGCACCCCCTCCCCCCATCACTGCCATCCCGGCAGAGGCTCTGCTCCGGCGTCCAGCCAGGTCTGCACCCCCTCCCCCATCACTGCCATCCCGGCAGAGGCTCTGCTCCGGCGTCCAGCCAGGTCTGCACCCCCTCCCCCATCACTGCCATCACGGCAGAGGCTCTGCTGGTGATCTCCGCACCTGGGTTTCGGTTCCAGTCCCAGCACAGACTCCTGACTGCATGTCTGACAGGCCAGCTTCACGCCTTGTGCTTTTTTGTGTGTGTGGCAGAGACAGAGAGAGTCAGAGAGAGGGACAGACAGACAGGAAGGGAGAGAGATGAGAAACATCAATCCTTTGTTGCGGTTCCTTAGTTGTTCATTGATTGATTTCTCATATGTGCCTTGACTGGGGGCTACAGCAGACCAAGTGACCCCTTGCTCAAGCCAGTGACCTTGGGCTCAAGCTGGTGAGCCTTGCTCAAACCCGATGAGCCCATGCTCAAGCTGGCCACCTCAGGGTCTCAAACCTGGGTCCTCTGCGTCCCAGTCCGATGCTCTATCCACTGCGCCACCGCCTGGTCAGGCCGCCTTGTGCTTTCCTGACATGAGCTTCAAACAAGCAAGGGGGCGTGGACACCCTTTGTACACCGGAAGACACTATGCAGATGCAAGGTGTGGAGGGCCGTGGTTTAATGTGAGCACGTGTCACTGTTTCTTTAATACTTTTCTCCCCGCTAGTAATTTAGAAACCTAGTTTGTCTGCAGGAGGCAGAATATTAACTTTCTTTTGTGTTTCTTTTTATTTTGTATTTTTTTATTTTTCAGTTGTCTATGAACATCCTTCTTGTGGGTGGCGCATTTTAGTTAAATATTTCCTGTTCTTTTATTTCTTTTAAGTTACTCCCACCCCCCACGCCCTCCCCTTGGGCAGCCCTCAGCTTGTTCTCTGTACCCCTGGGTCTGGGTCTGTTTTGTCTTCTATATTTCTTTAATTTAAACCTGAGCTGGCACGGCCTTGATGCCAACATCCATTTTTTGCCTGACCTTCCTCTCCCTGAAGTGTACACAGAAGGGTCCGGTGCCCTTAGAACAATGGATCTGTGCCTGCACATGGCCCGCTCTGGGGGTCACCGCTTCTCTGAGGCGGTCAGCGTCCAGGTGGATGTGCCTGCACATGGCCCGCTCTGGGGGTCACCGCTTCTCTGAGGCGGTCAGCGTCCAGGTGGATGTGCCTGCACATGGCCCGCTCTGGGGGTCACCGCTTCTTCTCTAAGGCAGTCAGTGTCCAGGTGGACGTGCCTACACATGGCCCGCTCTGGGGGTCACCGCTTCTTCTCTGAGGCGGTCAGTGTCCAGGTGGACGTGCCTACACATGGCCCGCTCTGGGAGGGGAGTCACCGCTTCTTCTCTGAGGCGGTCAGTGTCCAGGTGGATGTGCCTGCACATGGCCCGCTCTGGGGGTCACCGCTTCTTCTCTGAGGCAGTCAGTGTCCAGGTGGACGTGCCTACACATGGCCCGCTCTGGGAGGGGAGTCACTTCTTCTCTGAGGTGGTCAGCGTCCAGGTGGATGTGCCTACACATGGCCCGCTCTGGGGGTCACCGCTTCTTCTCTGAAGCGGTCAGTGTCCAGGTTGATGTGCCTGCACATGGCCCGCTCTGGGAGGGGAGTCACCGCGTCTTCTCTGAGGCGGTCAGCGTCCAGGTGGATGTGCCTGCACATGGCCCGCTCTGGGGGTCACCGCTTCTCTGAGGCGGTCAGCGTCCAGGTGGATGTGCCTACACATGGCCCGCTCTGGGGGTCACCGCTTCTCTGAGGCGGTCAGCGTCCAGGTTGATGTGCCTACACATGGCCCGCTCTGGGGAGTCACTGCGTCTTCTCTGAGGCGGTCAGCGTCCAGGTGGATGTGCCTACACATGGCCCGCTCTGGGAGTCACCACGTCTTCTCTGAGGCGGTCAGCATCCAGGTGGATGTGCCTGCACATGGCCCGCTCTGGGAGGGGAGTCACCGCGTCTTCTCTGAGGCGGTCAGCGTCCAGGTGGATGTGCCTGCACATGGCCCGCTCTGGGGGTCACCGCGTCTTCTCTGAGGCGGTCAGCGTCCAGGTGGATGTGCCTACACATGGCCCGCTCTGGGGGTCACCGTGTCTTCTCTGAGGCGGTCGGCGTCCAGGTTGATGTGCCTACACATGGCCCACTCTGGGGAGTCACTGCGTCTTCTCTGAGGCGGTCAGCGTCCAGGTGGATGTGCCTACACATGGCCCGCTCTGGGAGTCACCACGTCTTCTCTGAGGCGGTCAGCGTCCAGGTGGATGTGCCTGCACATGGCCCGCTCTGGGGGTCACCGTGTCTTCTCTGAGGCGGTCGGCGTCCAGGTTGATGTGCCTACACATGGCCCGCTCTGGGAGTCACCACGTCTTCTCTGAGGCGGTCGGCGTCCAGGTGGATGGTGAGCCCATTCTTCTCCGTCCTCTCTCCAGATGTGAGTTGGGGGATGTGTCAGACTCCACGGCATGTGACCACTCCACCCAGGGGGGCGTGGGGGCTGCTCTCAGCCCCTTTGTCACTGGCACCTGGCAGGCAGCCGGGCGGGAGCCCATCTCCTGGTTCTTCTGAGGTGTTCCTGTGTCCAGGCAGCAGGCAGACACAGGGGAGTGACTTTGGGCTGTGAGACTAGAGGGTCCACTAACACCACAGCGTGGAGGCCAGTCTGGGCACTGTTACCCATGATTACTGGCTGAGAGCAGGAGGGTGAGGAGGGGTCCGTCCTCCTCCTCTCGCTGGGTGCTGGTGGAAGGCTCTGGTTCCGTCCTGGACAGTGGGTCCTCTGCAGCACCTTCCCGCTAGCTTCCGGGCCACCACACGTGCTGGTGCCACCAATACCGGGCTCGGTATTTTTACAAGTTCTTGGTCCATTAACTTCAGGACACAAAGAGCCAGGCTTTCTGAGTTCTCCTGAGCCTGTGCCAAAGCCCCTTCCCTCCTGGAAAAGGTTGGACAACAGGACACCTCAGCGATGACCACACAGGAGCACGTGGCTCAGGTTAGGGACAAGAAAGGCCAGAGCTTCCCGCGTTTGTGTCCATGAGGACCAAGCAGGTGTTTGTGATGCAGTTTCCTTCCGTCGGCCCCAAAGTAGGGCTCCACATTTGTCCCCAAGTGTGACACCCCTTTGCATGCAGAAGGAGCAGTGTGTTTAGTCCCACCTCATGTCCTTTTGCACGGTTCTGGGGAAGACTTTTTATCTTTATGTCATCTGCCTAAGAGTAAGACCCAGCAAAGCTCAAATTAGGAGCCCCTCCTATTAAAAGCAATTAGGATTCTGTGAACCTCTGTGTGGGTGACACAGAAAGTCTTCTGCATATTTTACCATCTCAGATTGGGGGCCCGGGATTTGTTCCTTGCCAACGCAGTGACAAGCTGCAAATTGGCCAATACTGACTCTGTGATACCAGAGTGACAGGTTCCCTGTCAGTTACGGGTGCGAACAGTCCCCGCCGCCACCTGCTGACCTTTCCTGAGCGGAGCGTGGAGCCCGCTCCCTTTCCTCCCCGACAGCGCCGCTCGTCTGCCGCAAGCGCTTGAGCACGTTTTCCGTTCTGCCTTCCAACTTCTTTTCTTATTTTCCCCCCAATGCTCCACTGATCCGCTGCTCCTCAAACACCCAACGAAAACACCCCGGTGTGTTCCTGCTTCCCCTGCTGTTCCCTGCTCCTCAGGGCAGGGGGCTGCTCCATGGACACACGGCCCCCTTGCCTGGGGGCCCTTGAGCTCTGGGTGTTGGCGCATTGGTTGTCAGACTGGTAGCAATGGGTCCTTCCGCCTCTCCGAGGTGAGTCTTGTCACCTGTCAGTTACTGTTCTGGAACAAGGGGTCCCTGGTTAAGTAGGTTTGGGAAACATGCTGGGGTAAGTGGGTTCCATTGCTGCAGAATTTACATGGTCTGACTGCCGGCAGGCGGTGGGACTCGCGGGCACGTGGTCTGACTGCCGGCGGGTGGGACTCACAGGCACGTGGGACTCACGGGCACGTGGTCTGACTGCCGGCAGGCGGGTGGGACTCACAGGCACGTGGTCTGACTGCCGGCAGGCGCGAGGGACTCACGGGCACGTGGTCAGACTGCCGGCAGGCGCGTGGGACTCACGGGCACGTGGTCTGACTGCCGGCAGGCGGGTGGGACTCACAGGCGGGTGGGACTCACGGGCACGTGGTCAGACTGCCGGCAGGCACGTGGGACTCACAGGCACGTGGTCTGACTGCCGGCAGGCGGGTGGGACTCACGGGCACGTGGTCAGACTGCCGGCAGGCGGGTGGGACTCGCGGGCACGTGGTCAGACTGCCGGCAGGCGGGTGGGACTCGCGGGCACGTGGTCTGACTGCCGGCAGGCGCGAGGGACTCACGGGCACGTGGTCTGACTGCCGGCAGGCGGTGGGACTCGCGGGCACGTGGTCAGACTGCCGGCGGGTGGGACTCACGGGCACGTGGTCAGACTGCCGGCAGGCGGGTGGGACTCACGGGCACGTGGTCAGACTGCCGGCGGGCGCGAGGGACTCGCGGGCACGTGGTCAGACTGCCGGCAGGCGCGTGGGACTCGCGGGCACGTGGTCAGACTGCCGGCAGGCGCGTGGGACTCGCGGGCACGTGGTCAGACTGCCGGCAGGCGTGTGGGACTCACAGGCACGTGGTCTGACTGCCGGCAGGCGCGTGGGCTCTGAGCACCCCTTTTGAAATCTGCTGGTCTCAGGGCCCCTTCCATGGCCTACCTTGTGGAGCTAGCGTTCCTTGGGACATAATCCAAGGACAGTCACAGTGACAGGTGCACAAACCTTGGATTCCATGATATGAAATGCACGCCAGGCACTGCCTCGCACGACTGTGGGTATTCGGGTGTTCCCACCGTGTGCAGGAGTCCTGTTAAAAATAACTGAATGTAATCATGCTTTGAGGGAAGAGCAGTTCTCAGTGGTAAGGCGTCCTGCAGTGAATGCTCTGGAGGCTCAGGATGAAGTCTGCATCTGTGAGCTTCATAAGGCCGAGTTCTCCTACAGCGTGCAGACACCCAGCTCCGGGGACCAGGCTGTGTGGTGGAATGGGCAGACACCCAGCTCCGGGGACCAGGCTGTGTGGTGGAACACGTCTCCTGCTAGGGCTGGGGGCCCCGAGGAACCGCGGGTGCTGAGCTCTGAGCAGTGGAGGCGGCATCTGGGAACCTCCCTGCAGACCACCGGAGTCTGGACCTCCACAGAGGCTTCCTGTTGCCTGTCACTGCCAGAGTCCTCCTGTCTCTGCTCAGAAACGAGCCCCCTGAGCTCTCTGCTAAGCTCTGAGTGAGTCCCGTGACCGCCCTCAGCAGATTGCTCCTACGATAAGGATCCCTTCTTATGGTCATTTCCTTTTAGAGAAAAGTTTTAATTTCTGAAGGGGAAAAAAACATACCACTTATGTAAAAATAATGAAAAGCAAAAACAAAATAACTGTACAAGCAATACCTACTCTTTTTTTTTTTTTTTGTATCTCTCTGAAGCTGGAAATGGGAGAGACAGTCAGACAGACTCCCGCATGCGCCCGACCGGGATCCACCCGGCACGCCCACCAGGGGCGATGCTCTGCCCACCAGGGGGCGATGCTCTGCCCCTCCGGGGGCGTCGCTCTGCCGCGACCAGAGCCACTCTAGCGCCTGGGGCAGAGGCCAAGGAGCCATCCCCAGCGCCCAGGCCATCTTTGCTCCAATGGAGCCTTGGCTGCGGGAGGGGAAGAGAGAGACAGAGAGGAAGGGGGGGGGGTGGAGAAGCAAATGGGCGCTTCTCCTATGTGCCCTGGCTGGGAATCGAACCCGGTTCCCCCACACGCTAGGCCGATGCTCTACTGCTGAGCCAACCGGCCAGGGCCAACAATACCTACTCTTAACCATTTATAGAAAAAGAAGTCGTATACTGTTTAATTTTGCATCCTTACACACGTATTATCATGAACAAGAATTGTTCTTTCTGTAATTTTAGAATGACAGTCCCCATTACTAAGAAAACCAGGTGGTCACAGTCAGCTTTTCTAGTGACATAATGCCATGTGGCTACCAATGGGCACATGCTTTCAGTAAAGACTTGAGAGGGGCAAGTGAAATTTAAACTTTTTTTTTTTTTGTATTTTTCTAAAGTGAGAAGCAGGGAGGCAGAGACACAGACTCTCGCATGTGCTGGACCAGAATCCACCCGGCATGCTCACCAGGGGGTGAGGCTTTGCCCATCTGGGGCATTGCTCCACTGCAACCAGAGCCATTCTAGCACCTGAGGCAGAGGCCATGGAGCCATCCTCAGCACCCTGGTTAACTTTGCTCCAATGGAGCCTTGACTGCCGGGGGGGAAGAGAGAGACAGAGAGAAAAGAGAGGCGGAAGGGTGGAGAAGCAGATGGGTGCTTCTCCTATGTGCCCTGGCCGGGAATTGAATCTGGGACTTCCACACGCCAGGCTGACGTTCTACCACTGAGCAAACCAGCCAGGGCTGTAAACTATCTTTATTCAAGTGTCTCACATGAGTAAAATTACACTTTTCTAAAGTGAAAGAATTTTCCTAATCTTTGTGGTGAAGTATTATTTGGAGAAAATATTCTGCAAATGACCCTGAATCACTCATGGATTTAAATGCAGAGCATTGACCCATCTGAAAGTCTTTATTAATTAAGATTGCTGTTTACATAGGGAGGACCACAAAGCGCTGGGAAAAGCCTTGAGCATTAGGCCTTACCCAGCAGTGGCTGGCTGACCCCAGTGGGAACAAGCCATGGCTCAGAGCAGTGTGGCATGCCTTTTAAGCTACCCTGGAAACTCAGATCTTGCATGATTTAAGCATTTTCCCGAGAAGAATGCTTTTTTTTCTTTGGCTGACTACAGCAAACATATGCTTAAAGTGAATTCTTAAATTTGGGGTTCATTTGGGGATTTTCATTTCTTTACAGTCTGCATCGAATTAGCATGTCAACTGTGGGCTTTTTTTTTTTTTTTTTTTTTAAATAAAATTGTTTTACATTGTCCTGCAAAGATTACATTCTTTTGGCTTTGGAAAAATATTTCCTGTTCAGTTCAGGCCATTATAGCCTGTTAGTGTTTCCCATCTGGACACCCCCGCCAGAGCCTGCCTCCCATCAGCACCACCGCGAGGGCGCAGCCCGGCAGGCCGGCGGCGGGGGCGTAAGACACCCCAGACCTGCTCACCTCCTCAGCGCACCTGTGCCACCCACACACCTGCCCTTGCAGTGTGGGGCCTTTGTTTTTTTCTTTTTTTAATCTTTAAAAAGTACGTGATTCCCCCTTTCACAGAAGAATCAAACCGATGTCCTTTCTTGCCTTCCTCTCCCCCTACCAGGCACTTACCCCGTGGATGTTTTGGAAGATGACCCTGAAAGACATCGGGAGGCAGCGCTGGCTTACTACACTGCCCTCAGAGCTGGGCTGCAGCCCTCCGCAGAGGTCTTGACCCTTCCCACCGGGGAGCAGGTATGTGTGATCTTTCTTGCTGATAGAGATCTCCGGAAAATCGAACCGACTAGAAAGTGAAATGTTAGTGAAAGGGATTGCGGATTTAAAAGGAAAACCTCCTTGAGGGAAAAACTGCAGTAATTCCACCCTGAGAAGCATCTCAAGGTCAGTTCTGCAAGGCCGTGAGCCACACAGCCTGTTGAGAATCCTATACCTACCGCGTGCTAGCTGTGCAACCTTGAGCAAGTGTCTCAACCTCTCTGATCTTGGTATTCTCATCTCTGAAACGGGGACAGTGATGGAGCCTGCATCATACCGTGGTGACGAGGCTTAAATGAAACACTGTATGGATCGCCTGGCTGGGCCTCAGTTTCCCTATTTGTAGCACGAGGGGATTGGATGGTCTTTGGTCTCTGAGGTTTGGCTCTGCTCTAAAATGTGCTTGGGGACAATGTTCCATCGGTTGGAATGCAGTGACAGCCATTACGATATTCAGCACTGGTGAGGTTGCCTCTTGAGTACAGACCAGGAGGGAGTGGAGAGAAGTGAGAGCCGTTCATAAGCATGGTGGGATTGTGTGTGAAGTTCATACACTCCCCCACCCCCACAGCCAGTGAAAATAAATGTGACTCCTAGGCTGCGTGTAGGTCAGTCACCTTTCTTTCAGATTTGAGGCTGACCCGCTGAAAGGGACAAGATGTCACCCAGCCCGGATTTTGTCGCTCTCTGGCCAGCGCCGTTGGTTGAGGCCGAAGAGGTTTTATTTCTCTGAACTGAAGTTATCCCAGCGTGAATTAAAACAAGGGCCTGTGCAGTTTAGATAGTGGGGCTCCCTTGAGATGTGCAATCAGCTCCCAGAAGAAGCTGGTTCCCAGGAGTGGCCGCTCCTGGTTGATGGGCCCAAGGAGGTCGCTGTATGCACGTGCTTGTGGCGCCCCCTGGTGGCAGTGTGAGCAGAGAGGAAAGCAAGCTCTTGGTCGAGGCCAGGGGCTCCCTGGCTCTGGAGTCAGGGGATGAGGTGGCGTTGGAGGGAGTGTGGGCGATGCCAGGTAACCGAGGAGTGTGGTGAGATACAAGCTGGCCCCCAAGTACTTAAGGGTGAAGTTTCCATCATCTGCTTGTGTTTCACGCTCATTTATGGACGTTAGTTTTCAGAAACCTAAATATATCGTATGCTTAGGGTGTGGATGATTTTAGTGTTACTAGCACAATCATAACAAAACAAGACTGTTGACCCAAATTAACTTGTTCTCATGTGATAGGAATGTTAGAATGACTTCATACCTAGATGCTTCTCGCCTTGTAAAAAAAGATTTATGACAATAATCAGTTGTTTTCCTACCATTTTAGCAGCTAGTTAACAAATGGCAGAAATTTCTTACCATTTGTTCAGTTGAAATAGTCTAATTTTGGATGGCATTGGGCCTTGTTTTTGCTTTTAGCAAATTTCAACTTTTCTTTTTGACTCCAGAGAGATTTTTTTCCCTAAACAAAAAGAAAGGATGTATCATGGCACATCACCCTGGTCCCCTAAAAGGCCTTTCTTTTCATAATTGACTCTGTTTTCGGTCTTGAAATGGTCCTATCCCTTTAAAATGCAATCGTACTTACTGATTTTTCTGGTTATAAAGCAGGGTATGCCTCGTGGTAAAATGTTGGAACCATAGCCAAGGCCAGTGAAGATGCAGTCACCACAGTTAACCGCTGTAAATGTGTTGTTATTATTATTATTTTAATTAAGTGAGAGTCAGAGAGGCAGAGAGACAGATTCCCACATGCATCCCAACCAGGATCCACCCAGCAAGCCTCTTATGGGGCAATGTTGTGCCATCTGAGGCCACTGCTCCATTGCTCAGCAACCAAGCTATTTCAGCACCTGAGGCGAGGCCCTGGAGCCATCCTCAGTACCTGGTGCCAACTTGCTAAAATGAGCTATTGTTGTAGAAGGGGAAGAGAGAGAGGGTGGGGTGAGGGAGTAGAGAAGCAGATGGGCGCTTCTCTTGTGTGCTCTGACCTGGAATCGAACCTGGGATTTCCACATGCTGGGCCGACACTCTATCACTGAGCCAACCAGCCAGGGCCCGTTGTAAACACTTGACATGTTTCTGTTCAGCTTCTATTTCTGCATGTGATGTTTGAATATCCAGATCGCAGTCTGAATACAAGTCTCTGTACTAAGCCTCCTTCCCTGTCAACACAGGGCTTTGTGTATAGAGTTTGCAGTGGCCTTGTAATGGCCGTCTGGTGGGTACACCATGCTTCACAGAACCGCTGCGGACCCTTCACTAAGGTGACTTGAAGATGAGGAGGCATGGAGATAAGTTCAGGTCTCAGGGTTTGTTCTGAAACTGGAGGCCTGCTGTAGACTTTACCAGCCACTGGCCACCTCCCTCAGTCCACCCATCCTTCTCTCCCTCTGTTGTGCCTCCTCCGTGTTCAGAACAGGCTCTGCAATGGGACTGTTGACCTTCTGCGCTGGGAGCTGGTGGTTTGGTGGCCACAAGGAGAGGGTTGGGGATGTGGGCGCTTGAGAGAGGCCCTCGGGGTCAGTCCCCGCATTCGGTGGGGGCCTTGAACATGCTGCTTGGTGTTCCTCTCGTTCATAAGCCAGCAGGTGCCCGGCCCCGAAGTTCCCTGTCCCAGGGTGCCGGGGCAGAGCCTGCGCCGGACGGGCGGCGGTTTCTCGAGACTGCTTGCAGAGACCTGGCCAGGGCAGCTACGGCGGGTGACGTCGTGGGGGGCACACGGTCTTGTCTGCAGAGAGGCCCCAGGCCTGCGTGGCCCTCTGCTCTCACAGGCTGAGGCCCAGGTCGGGGTCGCATCAGTGCCTGCTCAGTGGACAGGTGGGGGAGGGAAGAGCACGTGTGCTGGGAGGGTGACAGCTGAGAGCCTCCGTCACGTCACCCTTCGTGTTGGGCTCAGAGTGGGCAGGTCTTCCATTTTTGTGTTGCCCATAACCTGTCACATTACCCTCAGTGTAACTGCTTTTTCGGCCAGTACTGTGCTAATTGTTACGTGGTATCCAGCACCCTTCCTGTGATCAAAGAACAAAATGGCGATTTTATTGTCCGTTTCAGGTCAAACTGGAAGCTTCGTCCCTTTGCTTCTGCTCTGTGCACCACGACGAGCCTCAGCATAAAATCTTGGTCTTGGTCAGTCCCCAGGACACACAGACAGGTGGGTAGTTGTTCGTGGGTTTAAAGCACACAGACTCAGAATTAGAGCGCTGTGCCTGGAGCCCAGCCTAGGAGATGGTGTTTGGACTTAGAAGTCCATCCAGGCCGAAGTGCTGGGTGTTCAGCATGTGGAGATCAGACAGTGTGTATGTCTGTTCACTGACACACACTGATTGTTTTTACTAGAGACACGCGACGCTCCCTGGCCCGCAGTGACAGTGTGCAGGCCTGCCTTTGGGGGTGGACCAGCTGTTCTCATGAATGACGTCTGGCTGCACGCACAGGGGCCATCTCATCCCCCCGGGCAGAGGAGGCCGTGTGGCTGCGACCTGCCCGGGGTCGCACGGCGAGTGCAGGGGAGAAGGTGCAGGCGAGGTCCAGTTTATATGTTTCCTTCTGTCGCCGTTGTTGCTTGTGCTTTGGTGTCGTGTCCGGGAACCCGTGCTCATGAGGAGAGCCAGCCCTTCCCTCAGCTACACTCCCTCCCCCTGGCTGTGTGCTCAGTGCCATTGGAGGGTCAGAGGGCATCCTTTGCCTCTGACCCAACTTGTTACAGAGGTGCTGGCACTGTGTTCATGCAGTGATTGCCCCCCTGAGGGCACACCCAGCCCCTGGCTCGCTGTGTATTTAGGTCACCACAGAGCAGTTCCGAAGGATTGTACGCTGTGCACATCTGAAGTTCAACAAAGAGGGGAGTCCGGCTGAGTCAGAAAGATGACTTCTGTGTAATGACTCTCCTGACACCAGCCAGGAACACTTGTTGGAAACGGGAGTGAGGCCACTTTGCCTTGTCTGTCTGGTCTTGGTGAACTCAGGTTGATTTTAACTCTGGTCTGTCTTTCCTAGCAGTTTCTCTATGGACCTTTCATAGTTTACTGCAGACCACCCTCAGGAGGGCTTTTCAGGGAACCAGGGCTAGTTCGTCCCAAGGTCTCCCTCTGCACGCGCCCACCAGGACAGCGCTGGCTCGTGTTTGCTCTTTGTGGCCGACCCTAGGCTCCGAGGCTCCCAGGGACAAGGCGTTTACAACGGCAGGATCTCCTCCCGGGGGACCGTGTGGCCCTGGGATGTCCATTCACTGGATCTAGAGACGCGAGCGTCCCTGAACGTGGCTGATGCTCCCCCTCCTTCCGCCTTCCCGCCCTCTCCAGCACCAGCCTTGCTCCAGGTCCGGGGATGCTCTGCCTTCCCTGTTCGGACAGTCCTTCCTCTGTGACCACTGCCACTTCCACCCAGGGAGTTTCCGCCCCGAGAGCTTCCCCTCTGCGTCCAGCCAGCCTTCCTGGGCAGCCCACTGGCCTTCCTGACCACGTTCCTGCTGGTTCAAGCTCACTCAGCACTCTGGCCTTGGCTCCTCGGGTCTGCAAGGACGGTGCTGGTCCTGAGGACCTGTCCTCGGCGACGGGCCTCTTCCGTCCTCTACGCTGTGCACAGTGGACCCTTTCTGACGGAGGCCTCTCTCCAAGCTCCTGGGCCACAGGTGTAGCTCTTTCTCGATGAGACTATCTGCTTGTCAGCTCTTTCTGACAATAACTGAGATTTTTTTCCCCTGGAACACGCAGTGGTTAGATGACCATAGGTCAGGGCAAAGAATGTCAAGAGACTTATTACAAAATGTCAGTTTGTCATGGAGTCAAATGAAGGAGACCCAGTGCCCCCATGCCCCAGTGCTCCCGAGGAAGGGGACTCTCGGGCATTGCTGGGTGTCGGGGACAGCCAAGCCTGGCTCTTGGCAGGGACGTGGTAGTCTGGTCAGAACGGGGCAGGAGGCCCGAGAGGCTCGCCACTGCCCACACCGTGGTCTCAGAGGCTGGGCGTCAGCCCTGGGGCGCCAGTGGGGGTGGGACCCGGGCACAGGGGCCCCGACAGCGGCTCCTGCTCACTCCTGGGCAGCACCGGCCTGTCCAGGTCTGACCAGGAGTCACATCAGTCCCTTCTTTGAACATTTTGACATTTCCTTCCACAATCTCCCCCTTCCGCCCTGAGCCCTCTTGGGAGGGTGGGCCGAGGGGAGTGAGAGTGACGCCCGGGGACGTGCTGTGCGCAGTCCTGGGTGGGAGGCCGGGTCCTGTCTGCTCTGTAGCCCCTGACAGGATGCTGTCACTGGGGGGTGGGTAGAGGGACGGACACGGCCGTGAACCCCCGGGAGAGATGCCACAGGGGGCCTGGCAGGGGACAGGGGAACCAGGCTGGGAGAGAGTGGAGATGACAGGACTCGGGATGGGTGGAGGGACAGGAGGAAGGCTGGGGGCGGCTGGGTGTCACTGTGCTTGGTGGTGGTGAGAGCACTGTAAGCTCCTTTCTGAATGTGCTGGACATCGTGCGGGCAGGACCCTGGACCCCAGGTGCCCCCTCGGTGCGGGGACATGCTGTCACCAGCCTCCATTCCTCTCTGTCCTCTCTGGTGGCCGACCTTCTTATGTAGACAGGGAGCTCTTTGAGGGGAGGTGTCATGTCACTTAGATCTTCTGGACTCTTCCCAGAGGGTGTTGGGTGAACCCTCCTTTGCCTGCTGTGCAGAGGGGAGAACCGCGGGTGGGGGAGGGGCCTGAGAAACAGAACACAGGACCGCCGGGGAACCACGCGCTCACCTCCCCAGTCAGACTGTCTCCCCGCCAGCCCACTTCCAGGATGTTCTCTGTCCGAGCGGAACCGTCCTCCATGTGGAGACGGACTTTTTTTTTTTTTTTTTGGCAATTTCTGGTGTTTGCATGTCATGGGCACCCTGAGAAAAACAGGCAGGGAATAAAAAAATTATGACTTTTTCTTGGAAGAGTGTCCCCGTTCCGGGCTCGCAGCGGTGGCAGGAGCCAAGGCAAACTTTCAGAGGAAGCCAGAGCCCTGGGGACCTGCCGTCCCCATGGCTGTCCTGGGCCGGGCGGGGTTACGACACAGAGGGCCTGGGGCCAGGCCTGGTTGGGGCTCTGCTGGGGGCAGGTGGGTGGTGGGTCAGGGGCACTGGGAGGGTGGGAGGTGAGGTGTTGGGGCCAGGCCTGGTCCGGGCTCTGCTGGGGGCAGGCGGGTGGTGGGTCAGGGGCACTGGGAGGGTGGGAGGTGAGGTGTTGGGGCCAGGCCTGGTCCGGGCTCTGCTGGGGGCAGGTGGGTGGTGGGTCAGGGGCACTGGGAGGGTGGGAGGTGAGGGCCTGGGGCCAGGCCTGGTCCGGGCTCTGCTGGGGGCAGGTGGGTGGTGGGTCAGGGGCACTGGGAGGGTGGGAGGTGAGGTGTTGGGGCCAGGCCTGGTCCGGGCTCTGCTGGGGGCAGGCGGGTGGTGGGTCAGGGGCACTGGGAGGGTGGGAGGTGAGGTGTTGGGGCCAGGCCTGGTCCGGGCTCTGCTGGGGGCAGGTGGGTGGTGGGTCAGGGGCACTGGGAGGGTGGGAGGTGAGGTGTTGGGGCCAGGCCTGGTCCGGGCTCTGCTGGGGGCAGGTGGGTGGTGAGTCAGGGCCACTGGGAGGATGGGAGGTAAGGTGTGCCCCTGGGGGCCCTTTCTGGGACGCCCCTCGCCCCTTTGCAGGCTGCTCGGATTCTGGAGAGGAATCCGGGGTGGGAGTCCAGAAGGTGGGGTGGGGGTGCTGTGACCGTCTGACCCCCATGCAGAAGGACCCGGCGAGAGCACTCCTCGTCCTGCCTGTGCCTTGGAGGGCGAGGCCTGGCCCTCCGGTGGGGGTGGGGGGGCTGGACCCCAGCTCTGCCCCTCAGGGTGGCCTGTCCTCCCGGCCTGGTGACGTGGGGGCCGTGTGTGTCCACTAGGGTCAAGCCGATGTGGCCGGAGTAGAGGACAGGCTGGTTTCCCTGGAAAGTCTCAGATTTGGAATAGGGAGAAGCCAGTGCACCTTCTCCTCGTGTTCAGTTGTGGTGACCCCACCCTTGCCGCTGCCCCCTCAGGCTCACAGACACCAGGTGTCCAGGGACCACGTGGTCAGCCATCCATCCTGATCTGGCTCTTTGCAGTTGAGTCTGTGCTGGTTTTTTGTTGTGAGCGGTAAGAGTCTGTTCTTTTTTATGGCCGAGTAGTATTCCACTGTGTAGACGTACCGCATCGGCCTTATTCCCGTCCACAGAGGGACCGCGTGCTGGCTTTCTGGATAATGCAGGGGTAAGCATCTGCCCGAGATGGGTCTTACCCTCCCCCCTTCTGCACGGGTGGGGCCCACTTAATTGGTGGGTTCGACAGATTGGGGGAAAGAGTTCTGGCTGGAAACCCAGCCTCGGTTTGAACACCTCCTCCTGGCAGCGTGGTGCCCGTCTGGCCTCACACTCTCACTGGTGTCAGGCGGCCCCCGGGTTGAGTGGGACCTGAGTTCTCATGCGCAGCAGGCTGGCTCACGCTGGGCGTGGCGAGAGCTGTTTCCCTGGGCTGTGGTGGGCGCCGGCTGAAGCACTGTGCACAGCGACAACATTGTCTTGTAGGAACACATGTTGGCCATTGTTTGGGAATCCCTCCTTCCCTCCCTGTTAATTTATGGCACTTCCTGTGAGTGGAACTGAAACGCCGGGGAAGACAGCCTCCCACAGACAAAGGCATGTTGTTCGTACCAAGGGACTCCTGGTATTTGGAAAGCAGGGAAGGTCCAAGGAGAGTATTCTGAGTGTCAGGGGTGGAGCTGTGGTCTGGGGCGGGGCTGCTTCGAGGCCTCCGGGGCTTTCACCCCTGCCGCCTTCCCCACAGAGACACTCACTGTGTCCACTGTTGTCCCGCCTGCTGGCTGTCAGCGTCCCTTCCTAGATGGAGCGGCTCTGGGGTGGGTGTCTTCCTGCCCCCACCCCGTCCCAGTCTGCCGCCTTCCCCACAGAGACACTCACTGTGTCCACTGTTGTCCCGCCTGCTGGCTGTCAGCGTCCCTTCCTAGATGGAGCGGCTCTGGGGTGGGTGTCTTCCTGCCCCCACCCCGTCCCAGTCGGCTCTCCCTCGGCTCCAGGCTCCCCATCTCAGCCCCTCCTCCTGGAGCTCAGAGCTGGCCGCACGGAAACCACACAGCTTTCGGCTCGGGACCCGCAGAGAGGCCGATGCTGAGATGCCCCCTTCCCCAGGGGGAAGCACCCACGTTCCCGGGTCACCCGGGAAGCGCTCTCCCACGAGGAGGACGTCCTGTGGAAAGGGCAGCCCGCGTGATGCCGTGCGACAGCCATGTGTCAGCTCCCGTGCTCTCCCTCCCCTTGGACGATGACCGCTGTGATCAGTGTTGCTTAGAAGTCACGCAGCACCTTGGCACGTGTTTACGCACAGCCCTCTGCCAGAAGTTTTCAGCAGTTTTTGTAAAGTATTTTGTTTTTGTGAAGATGGCCTGTCACTTTGGTTCAACTTTGGTTTTTTTTTTGTTTTGTTTTGTTTTTTTTTGGCGCACTGGGGACTACATATTTCTTTGATTTGTAATGGGACAGTGGAGGCTTAGACTCCAGGGGAGCGATGGGGGGTGCTGGAGAAGCAGCAGAGGAACTTGAAGCCCCCTCCACGGTGGCTGAAGAAGTTGACATCGTAGGCCAGGTCGTGAGCCGCTTGCAGTCCGTGTGGGGGCGGGGCTCGCTGCTGGGACTCGGGAGAGGGACAGTCCCCTGTGCACTAGCCTTGCCTTCCTCAGCCTGTGCAGTCAGGGTGGGCTGCACAGGGGCGTCGCCCTTGTCTGGCCCCATCTGGCTGCCCCAGCCCGAGGCTGCAGTGCCCTGAGTGTGGCCTTGGACTTGCAGGGCTCCGGCCTCGGCTCAGAGGTGGTGTCGCCGGCAGGGCCCTCGCCTGTCATTTCCGCCTGTTGGATTTTCACCTGGTGCTGCCAGAGCCACGTGGGCGGGACTCCCCAGGGTCCTTTCCCAGCATCCTCAGCATAACCGCCTCCCTCCTCCGGGTCCTGGTGACCCCCCGGGTCCCAGCTCAGATTCCCGCGCCTCCTATCAGAGCGGCCCGTTTGGGTTTCTCTTCCTGTTCGGGCTGCCAGCTCCCAGGGGCAAGGACGGGACTCGCTCCCTGGCCTCGGTGCCAGCCCAGCACCAGTGGTGCAGCCAGCCGCTGAGTTCAGCTGGTCGTTCTGGGCCTCCAGGCGGCCAGGGAGTCGGCCTCGGGGACCTGTCTCGCTGTCTTAGCCTGTCGGGGACGCTGTGGAGTGTCATGGAGTGCAGCCCGTTGCTGACGTCTGCTCTGTGGCCCGTATGACCCGTCACTCACAGAGAGCAGGGGACTGAGTCAGCTCAGCAAGGTGCCCCCACTAACCGTGCCCGCCCAGGTGTGGTTGTCACTCCTGCACACACACCTCCTGCAGGTGCCTGGCGCCCGCTCAGCCCTGGTGAGGAGAGGGGGATGCTCACCAACCAGAACTGTCTGTTCTTTCAGAACCAGGGATGCGTGCTCTCTGTTTGGCAGCTGTCCAGTCTTACCGGCTCCAGGGTCTCAGAACTGACGCCCGAGGCCGGTTCTGCCGCGACGGTCAACCCCTGGGACTGTCCTCTGTCCTCCCTGGCCGGGTGCAGCTCTGTCCGTGGCTCTGCTGCCCGTCCGGCCTCCTGTGTCCTCCTCGCTGGGTGTCATGCTTGTCTGACCGAAAGCCCCGCTCTCTGGGGGGCTGAGTCTGTTTCCTGAGAGTTGGGACGCGGGGCAGTTTATTTTAGGCCTGTTCAACTTGCTTGGACCTCACCTTCATTGCTTGCTAGCAGCTCGCAATTCTGTTCTGAAAGAAAAGTTCAGTCTGCTGGGTGACAACCGTGTGACTAATTAATACTCTGCTTGGCACCGTGGAACTTACAAGGCATCATGCAAACACCAGGCTGGAACACGCTCCCTGCTTGAAGCTGCCTAAACACATCAAACACCTGAATTCCAGGAATGCTCTGTATCAGGAAACTGAATATCTTTCATTGATTCATCTTGTTAGGCAAGAAAATAATCCTTATGGCTTTCTAATCCTGCAGATTCAGTGGGGGCCACCTTTTAACAGGAATTCAGCTGAATTAATCAGGCCGTTTTCAGGCATCTAACTGGCCCTTCTCTCTCAGCCGGCCCTGTCTGTCTGGGAACTGTTGTGGGAGATGAAATAATTCGCCAATGGCATGAAACTGACAGGGTGGATTAGATGCTCCTGGTTTTAGGAAGGGGGGCTGGCTGTGCAGGTTCATGTGCAGTACTGAGCTCATGCTGCTGTAGCCGGGTCCTTACAGGGTGTCCCCCCAAAGTTCCTCAGAGAGCACAGAGGACTGGGGGGGGAGCTCAACCTGACTGACCCACAACACTTGCCCGAAAGCCTTGAGCTTCGCAGTCCATGTCCAAGACTTTCGTTTTCTACCCCACGTTACCATTTTCCTCCTAATCTTTTGACTAGGAGGATGTATCTTTTTTATTTTGTGGCTTCTGGACCCCTGGGGCACAGGCACCTGGCTGGAGAAGCAGGTGTGAGAGTGGCAATAAAAGGGGAATAGAGAAGACACCAGAAGGGGAATAGGTCACAGTGTGTCCACTCAGTGGAATAGTACACAGCACTGAAAAGGGTTTCGAGAAACCAAAACCCAGGGGAACCATAAAGGTCTATCACGAATCCAAACAGTCCGCACGGTGGATGATTCTGACCCTGTGATGTTCTGGAAAAGGTAACACTAGGGAGACAGTGAGAAGTTCAGTGGTTCAGGGAGTTGCAAGGTTGCAGGGAGGGAGGGGACATCCTGGAGCAGAGGGGACTTGGGGGCAGTGAAGTACTCTGTCCCACGTGAGAACAAGGGCCATGTGTCATCAGGCATCAGAGCAAACCAGTCCGTGTACAACCCCGAGAGTGAACCCTACGGTAAATGATGAGCTCTGGACAATTATGACGTGTACGTATCTCCATCTGTTGTAAAAAATTAACCACTCTGGTGCGGGAGCTGGGTGCTCCAGTGGCTTGCTGGGTGCCCCTTAGATAATGCTGAGTTTGACTGAATTTGGGGCGTTCCGAGGTGTGACACATAGTGGGACTTTGAAAAGGAGTGTAACCCTCGGCCACTGAGTTGGTCAATATTGGTGTGTAAAAAGGCCCAGCATCGGCCTTGGCCGGTTGGCTCAGTGGTAGAGCGTCGGCCTGGTGTGCAGAAGTCCCGGGTTCGATTCCCGGCCAGGGCACACAGGAGAGGCGCCCATCTGCTTCTCCACCCCTCCCCCTCTCCTTCCTCTCTGTCTCTCTCTTCCCCTCCCGCAGCCGAGGCTCCACTGGAGCAAAGATGGCCCGGGCACTGGGGATGGCTCCTCGGCCTCTGCCCCAGGTGCTAGAGTGGCTCTGGTCGCAACAGAGCGACACCCCGGAGGGGCAGAGCATCGCCCCCTGGTGGGCAGAGCGTCGCCCCCTGGTGGGCGTGCCAGGTGGATTCCGGTCGGGCGCATGCGGGAGTCTGTCTGACTGTCTCTCCCCGTTTCCGGCTTCAGAAAAATACAGGGGAAAAAAAAAAAAGGCCCAGCACCATTAGGTTTGGGGTTCACTGTGGGCCACCTATGAAGACAACTGTGACATGCCCTTCAGGTGAAAGAGGTCATCCCTGTCCTGGTTGCTGCTCTCGAACACGTCAGCTCTAGCAGTGGTGCCTGCTCTGCCCACGCACACTGTCCTCTGGCTGGGGAGGGAGGCTGCCTGCAGTTGAGCCCGCGCCCTGGTGCCCAGCTGACTGTGTGCCCACCGTAATCTTGCCTCGGCTTTCTCTTCAGTTGTGGCTGTGTACCTAAAGGAGTCCTGGTGGTCCCCCGAAGACGTGCTGAGAACCTCTGACCCTGCGAGAGAAGGTCTGATGCAGGTGAGGGAACAGCGTTGTGGTGGACGTGGCAGAAGAGGTTGTGAAAGTCGTCGTGCTGTTCCCACGTGAACACCTGAGAGCTGTCCACCCCGTGGCTCCTTTGTCCAGGACTGCTGATCAACAGAGGACCCCAGACTGGGGCGGGGGACCCTAACCCACAGAAGGGCACTGTCCCAGTCCTGGGGGCTAAGGTCTGAACCCCCGGGGACCGCAGGGCCAGTCCCTTCCGACGGAGCTGAGGGGGAACCCAGCAGGTTAATGGGGTGTGAGGTTCAGCCTGGCACATGCTGCCCCATGGGGCTGCCCGGGGCCCCTGTTTGGGCGGCTGTGCTGGCCCCTTTCATGGGCCAGGTGGTACTCGTGGCTTGTGTTCTGACTTCTGGGAAGAGTCCGATCTGCTCTTTATATTATTTCTTTTTCAGAACCACAGCAGTCACTTTCTCCATGTGTCAGTTCTTCTCAACCTAGATGAGGAAAAACCCCCATATTGTCCCAAAACATGGCCTGCATTGTGAACACTGAGAAACTTGGCAGTTCATTCTTTCCACCTAGAGAACCACACTGTGAAGGCCTGTCCTGCCTCAGCTGTCTGGGGGGACAGCTCCCCGTCCTTTTATAGAACTCTGGGTGTGGACTTCTTTTTGCCTTTCAATTACATTTCGATTCTTAGCCAGCTCTTCTTAAGCAATTACCAAAAACAAACAAACAAGCAAACAAAACAAAACTTCTTAATGTTTTTTCCATGAACATAATTAGTGGTCCTGATTGGGGGATAGGAACTGGGTCTCCGTTTTGTGTCTCAGAAACGTTTCTAAGTCAGTGTCACATGTCACATGCAATTGTATCCCCAGTGATGAAATCGGATGGATCAAATGCACCTTCCCCTCCTCCTTTTCTCCCACCAGTCTTTGGGCATTTCCCTCTTGCCAGGTGCAGTTCTGCCTTCCTCTCCAGCTCCCCTCTGAGCCTTGGGTTTTGTACGCTGACCATTACGACCCCCACGTTGCACCAGCCGCGTTTCGTGGCTGGCTCATGACCGAGTCTAAACACGCTTTGGCCGCCATCTTCTGAGATACAGAATAGGGCGGCTTCTCAGAGTTCGCTGGTGTGGTTTTCACAAATTTTTTTTCCTCATCTAAGATTTGGCTGCAGATTAAGGTGAAATATTTTCCATTTGGGGCCAATGAATAAGTTTCTTGGCACCAAACACTTGGTGCTATCAGCTGGGATGCTGCAAGCTGCCTTATTTTTATTGCCAGAGCAGCTGAAAAACATGGATGTTTCCCCTTGACCAGCAGAGGCAACTGAGGCTCCAAGAGGTTGTAAAAGTTGCTAAAGGGGCTGCAACCATAAGTGATGATGGTGATGATGGTGATGGTGATGGTGGTGATGGTGATGGTGATGGTGATGATGGTGATGATGGTGGTGATGGTGATGATGGTGATGGTGGTGATGGTGATGATGGTGATGATGGTGATGGTGATGGTGATGGTGGTGATGGTGATGGTGGTGATGGTGATGGTGATGATGGTGATGGTGATGATGGTGATGATGGTGATGGTGATGGTGATGGTGGTGATGGTGATGGTGGTGATGGTGATGGTGATGATGGTGATGGTGATGATGGTGATGGTGATGATGGTGATGGTGATGATGGTGATGGTGGTGATGGTGATGGTGATGATAGTGATGATGGTGGTGATGATGGTGATGGTGATGGTGATGATGTGATGGTGATGGTGATGGTGATGGTGATGGTGGTGATGGTGGTGATGGTGATGATGGTGATGGTGATGGTAATGATGGTGATGGTAATGATGGTGATGGTGATGGTGGTGATGGTGGTGGTGGTGATGATGGTGATGGTGATGATGATGATGATGGTGATGGTGATGATGATGATGATGGTGATGGTGATGGTGGTGATGATGATGGTGATGATGATGGTGATGGTGATGGTGGTGATGATGGTGATGGTGGTGATGGTGATGATGGTGATGGTGGTGATGATGATGGTGATGATGGTGATGATGATGATGATGGTGATGGTGATGGTGGTGATGGTGATGATGGTGATGATGATGATGATGGTGATGGTGATGGTGGTGATGGTGATGATGGTGATGATGGTGATGATGATGGTGATGATGGTGATGATGATGATGGTGATGGTGATGGTGATGATGATGATGGTGATGGTGATGGTGATGATGGTGATGGTGGTGATGGTGATGATGGTGGTGGTGATGGTGATGGTGATGATGGTGGTGATGGTGATGATGGTGATGATGGTGATGATGGCGGTGATGATAAAAGTTTAAGTGTCAAGTATTACATATAAAACCCAGCCCTGATATTTATATTAAACTTCCCTTTCCCGGAGTCTCAGCTCTAGGAGGGGAAGAAATAGGAGGACACCACTGGCCAGGCTCACACAGGGGCACCACCTTGCAGCTGAGAAGCCCTGGCCTGTCACGTAAGCCCACCTGCCTCTGATGGAGCCTGCACCCAGCTGCCACCAGTCCCCGTGGGAATGAGGGAGGGGAGTTGATCAGCACAGTCCCTCACCCTGAGAGCTTCAGTTTGCTCGCCTGTGAAGCAGGACCTCCCGGGGCGGGGGGCAGGTGGAAGTCACAGCCCAGGAATAGCCTTTCCGGTTTTGTCAGGGGACGTGGTGATCAGCACCCACATGCCTGGGCTCTCCCACGACCGCACTGTCATTTTGTCAGCAGTGGGTTGGTGTCATTGCAGGCGCCACGTGTTAGCAGTTGCGTGGAGCTGCGTTTAGAATAGGGGGACCGCGGGAGCACAGACTGATTAGCTCTGCTGTGGTTGCGGGACCGGGAGGCCTCCACTGCGCCCTGTGTCTGCCATCCTGGGGGTCCCACAGATGCAGGGAATTCTAGCAGCGGCAGCGCGTCATTTCCGCCTGTTAGGGAAGCACTGACCGCCGCTCGTTTCTTCATTGGCCCTGACTTCGCGGTGGGCGTGGACGGCTCCGTTGTCCCGCCTTAAGTTGGGGCGGGCCTTGGGTCCCAGCTGCTCTCGGGGGTTGGGGCTCAGGCATGTGCTCAGACTCTGTCACGAGACCCTGAGAGTCAGTTCCTTCTGGTGTAGTCGCTGGTTGCACTCCCCAGTTTCTTCCGCTCTGGAAGGCCAGACGTCCGGGGCTGGTGCAGGTGGTGGGCTGGACTCGTCCAGCAAATCTGCTGAAGTGCCCCCCACCATGAAAAGTTCCCGTCTCGTCCCTGATCTCTGTCCACTAAACTCCACCTCTGCGGCCCTGGGGACCCTGGACACGCCTCGGGTCCTCCCCCTCGTTCCCGGAGGCCGGTGGGTGCTGAAGGTCCCGGGCGGTCACATCTCTGCGGGAGGCCAGTTCCCGGGTTGGCCCGTGAGCGCGAGAAGCACCCGGGGCCGTGGGATGCCCGCGTCTCCGGTGTGTGGGCCGATCTGGTGCGGCCCTAGGGACCCTGGACACGCCTCGGGTCCTCCCCCTCGTTCCCGGAGGCCGGTGGGTGCTGAAGGTCCCGGGCGGTCACATCTCTGCGGGAGGCCAGTTCCCGGGTTGGCCCGTGAGCGCGAGAAGCACCCGCGGCCGTGGGATGCCCGCGTCTCCGGTGTGAGGGCCGACCCGGGCGCAGAGTGACTGCCTCTGATCTTCCTCTCTCGTCTCACTGGGTTGCTCTTGTTTTTTTTCCTTTTTCTTCCTCCAAAGGTTCGCTCATTTGGGGAAAGAATTGTGCTTTTCATTCTCAACGTCGTCATTTTTGGGAGCCGGGAGCGGACACTGGACAACAGCGACCTGTTTTTCCTGCCCCACTCCGCGAGGGAGGAGGCCACACTTCTGTGGCGGGACGGGGCCGCGGTCGGCTTCTACACGACCAAGAGGAAAGGTAATGGCCCTGGGCGGTACAGGGCCTCCGCCCCCCCAGGCCCCTGAGGGGCCCCTCAGCACCCGATTCCCTTCGGGGAGAGTCTTCTGGCACCAAAGTGACAGCTGACTCAGCTGGCATGGGCGGGCATCCAAGGTGCAGAGGTCATTTTCACCCCATTTCTCGTGTTACCGGCAAACGGGCTGAAAATCGTGCCCCTGTGACTCGGACAGCACAGGGGCCCCAGCAAAATACTTGCTGCCGTTCAAGGTGTTGAACGGCTTTGGAAGAACAGTGCTTTCCATGGTTTCCTGTGACGTTACCAGTTCGCCGTCAGGAGAGCGAGCGCTGCTCCCAGCTGACACGGGGCGCAGAAGCACACTGGGTGCAGAGGTCTGTGGACGTGGCCTCAGAAGGGGGGGGCTGGCCACGCTGGCCGGGCCTGGGCTGGGACTTCCTTTCCTGGGCCGGGACAAGAAGGGACTGTGGAACAAGCACCATTTTGCCGAAGGGTTTGGGCTCATCTTTAGAGCTGCTTTCCTTAATCACTTCTAAACTGTTGTTTTCAAATTTATTTTTCAAGTACAGCTGTGCTTGTACAAAGTTGCACTGGTTTCGGGTGGAATACGTTGTGATTAGATGTTTACGTACCTGGCAAAGTGATTTTCCCCAACAAGTCCGGTACCTACCTGCTCATTTGCTTTATTGATGGTCATAGGTTGTCTCTCCTGAAGGGTCTGTTCAAAGAGTTTTCCAATTTTTTTTAAGTCGGGTTGCTTGTTTTCTTGGTTTGCTTTGAGCATTCTTTATATGTTATAGGTATCAGTTGCTTATAAGATATATATTTTGAGGCCCTGGCCAGTTGGCTCAGTGGTAGAGTGTCGGCCCAGCGTGTGGAAGTCCCAGGTTTGATTCCCGGTCAGGGCACACAGGAGAAGCGCCCATCTGCTTCTCCACCCTTCCCCCTCTCCTTTCTCTCTGTCTCTTCCCCTCCCGCAGCCAAGGCTTCACTGGAGCAAAGTTGGACCGGGCGCTGAGGATGGCTCCATGGCCTCTGCCTTAGGCGCTAGAATGGCTCTGGTCGCAACAGAGCAACGCCCCAGATGGGCAGAGCATCACCCCCTGGTGGGCATGCCGGGTGGATCCTGGTTGGGCACATGCAGGAGTCTGTCTCTCTGCCTCCCTGCTTCTCACTTCAGAAAAATACAAATATATATATATATATATAAATATATATATATTTGAAAACATGCTCAGGGTGGTGTGATTCTATGTTTGAAAGCACATGTGCTCTAAGTGCTGACCAGTCTGATGGGTTGGGTCTCCCTCTCGCTGGCTTGGGGCTCTGTGCTCTCTCCCCTTCAAACCCACAGGGTTTCCACTTTTGCCTGGTGAGCCGCTCACATCTAGTAATGTTCTTGGTTAAAAAAAAAAGTATCTGGACCTGGCTGGTTGGCTCAGTGGTAGAGCGTCGGCCTGGTATGCAGGAGTCCCAGGTTTGATTCCCGGCCAGGGCACACAGGAGAAGCGCCCATTTGCTTCTCCACCCCTCCCCCTCTCCTTCCTCTCTGTCTCTCTTCCCCTCCCGCAGCTGAGGCTCCATTGGAGCAAAAGATGGCCCGGGCGCTGGGGGTGGCTCCATGGCCTCTGCCCCAGGCGCTAGAGTGGCTCTGGTCACGACAGAACGATGCCCTGGATGGGCAGAGCATCGTCCCCTGGTGGGCGTGCCGGGTGGATCCCGGTCAGGCGCATGCGGGAGTCTGTCTGACTGCCTTCCTGTTTCCAGCTTCAGAAAAATACAAAAAAAAAAAAAAAAGTATCACACGCGCAGATCTGACCCTATGTTGTACCGCCGTTCAACAGTAGATCCCTCTGACTTTTTTTTTTGGTCAGGTCCCCTGGGGTCTCCTTCACCCTGTGTGGTTAGCTGTAACCCAGGGACTTGGGCAGTTGCTCTGGATTCGAGTCTAATTCATTCTGTGATTCTCATGCTGTGAGCACGTCCCCTTTAGATTTCAGCTGCTTTCCTTGCCCTAACATTGTGTCTCGGACACCTGTGGCCGGAAGGCTTCTGTTTTCCCCTCCCAATGTGTCCCGTAGCCTCGGGGGCTGGACCCGGTGGCCAGCAGGCTGCAGACTATGGGCTCCATTGTTCCTGGTGTAGTTTTCTGAGACTGAACTTCCCTCGGCTCTTCCATGTGCTTTTGGATGCCCTATGGGTGGTGTCTCTGAATGGTTTCCTGAGCTTACTTCTCAGGTAGTTCCTATATGTCAGAATTTGCACGATCAATGCATTGCAAACCCTCCCCCCCCATTATCTCACGGGACTGGCCCCGACCTGGATTATAGAATTTTATTTCTTGCCTTTTCATCTCTTTTAAGTTCAGAGAAGGATTTATGTTGAGGAATTGAAACACAGTTGCTCTTAGCAGCATGCAAAAATAAATTACAAATCATTTAGGTAGCGACTTAGGTAGGCTTCATCGTTTGACACGGTGCTTGCTGAAACGTCACCGGCTGCATGTGATTTAACTGACGGCAGGAGTATACACGCAGAAGTTCAGCGCAGCTGATGAGGCTGCTTTGGGCTCGGCTCCGTCATGGCGCCTGTCACAGCATCACCTAGCATTGTGGTGTTGGCACTGAGAACAGCAGGGCGTAGCACAGGGCCTGCCCCTCAGCTTGGTGGGTGTCTCTCTGCATTACTTGAGATCCTCAGGCTGTGGAAGACCGACTAAGTCAGCTCAGCTCCGGCCAGGCTGCAGCGGATCAGCAGGATGTTTGCAGGAAAGAAAATGTGGAGATTCATTGTATCATAGGGTCGCAGGCTGTTTAAGAGGATGCGTGGTGGCCGTGGCTGGGAGCTCAGCTGATGAGTGTGTCATCCTGCAACGCCAAGGTCGCCGGTTCACCCCCAGTCAGGGCACATACGGAGATCAACCAGTGGATGCGTAAATAAGTGGAACAACAAATCAGTGTTTCTCTCTCTCTCAGATCAATCAATAAAAATGAAAAGACAGTATACCTTCTTTCTAAGCACATTCTTAGCACATTTATTTATGTGTGGGTAATGAAGTACTATTTAAAAATTATGAGACAGTAAAATTGATCCTTTTTTGACTTTACGGTTCTATGAAATTTAAACATTTTTTTTTAAATTTAGTGTTCAGAATTCATAAGTCAGGGGACAGTTGTGTCATTGATGTTTTATGGGAAACTGGATGTAGTCTGTTGGGGTAAATGCCCTTGGCCATAATTGGACACAAGGAGCCCGTGTTAGAGTTGCTGGAAGGAGCCCGTGCCCTGGAGACGGGCCGGGTGGGTCTCCCAGCCCCTGTGCCCTGGGCTGGGGAGGGGGCGCAGTGGTATTGTCTAGATGGGTCTCTGTGGACCGTGCACAGTGAGGGAGGGGTCTCAGGAGTCTGGGTGCCTGGACGCCCTTGCTCTGCCCCGTCGCATGTTGGCTGTTCACGTGAGAGTTAGAGTCCAGTGACCGCATCCATAGCGATTCATTGCACACGGGCCGGCGGGCCAGTCCATTGGAGGACTGGGGGGGGGGGTAGCGATTCATTGCACACGGGCCGGCGGGCCAGTCCATTGGAGGACCGGGGTGGGGGGAGCGGTCTGCTTGCTGAGGTCCACGTGAAGCTTACCCTGCATCCAGATGGTACAGGGACCTGGCCATGTGGGCGTCCTGCAGGGTCCCGGCCGGCTGGCACCAGCCCAGAGGACGGTCGTGTCTCTTGTGCTCCCTCAGGCAGCCTGTGTGGTGATGGCACGGGCGCGTGCTACCTGCTGCCGGTCCTCGACACTGTGTTTGTCAGGAGGCGGCACCGCCGCCAAGGCCTGGGCGTGGCCATGCTGCGGGACTTCTGTGAGACATTCCGGGACGAGGAGGCGCTGGGCATCAGCTGGCCGATCTCTCCTGCCATGTACCAAGGTGAGCCCCCACCCTCGCCCCGGGTCAGGTTGAAGTGTGCGGGAGTGGTGGTGAATGCACGTGTGCCTGCCAGGTGATGCTGGGGAGGGTGGGTCCTCGGAGACTCTGCCCTGTGACACGTGTGGGGTCCCTCAAACCACCGTGCTCGAGTTTCCATCTGTGCTGCTGCCCCGGCCCGAGGAGGCCGGGAGGCCAGATGGCCTCCCCTGCAACCGCATCTGGGACACTGCCGTGTGACAGTGTTCCCCTGTGGGTGTGACACCCACAGCCGGGAAGGGACCCAGAATCAGGCAGGACAAGATGAGCCGGAAGGTTCTGTGGGATGTTCTGGGGTGGATTGGATGCCCCAGTTGTGAGGTTGAAGCCATAACCCCTGTGAACCCCAGTGTGGCTGCTTGTGGAGATGGGGTCTTTAAAGAGGGCGTTAAGGTAAAATGAGTCAGGGGAAGGGCCCTGATGTAGGAGGATGGTGAGAAGAGGTGCTTCCGACCGAGAAGGACACGGGTGGGCTCAGAGGAAAGGCCCCACGAGGCCACGGAGACACAGTGGCTGTCAGCAAGCCGCGGAGAGAGCGGGCCTGCCGACCCTCGCTGTGGGGCATCCCGGCCCAGAGCTGTGAGCCAGCCGGCATCCTGTCTGAGCCCCCTGTCCAACATGGTCCTGCATCACGGCTGCCCGAGCTGGTGGCGATGGGACAGGCGAGGGACTCGGAACGGAGGAGGAGACGCCAGTGGCTGCATGCAGCAGGGTCGGAGCCGAGGCAGGGGCGGGGCTGGGTGGGGGGCGTGCCGGGAGCGGCCACCGGGCTGGCCCGGGCACGGGGTGGGCAGCCTCAGCCGCCTCTTCCCTCAGTCTGCAGGAAGTTCCTGTCGGCCCGCCCGGAGGAGCGGGAGCGCCTGTGGGAGGTGGAGCCCCCCGGCGCCTGGGGCCAGCGGGCCAGCATTTGGCTTCAAGTCCAGCTGCAGCCACTGGGACTCCCAGACCGTGAGTTCGCATGACAGAGGCTCTTGGTCATCACAGTCTCCCGCGTCAGTTGTGGAGGACAGATGAGTGGACGCGGGTTGAGTGGGCCGGGTAGCTGTTGGGCTGGCTTTGGCGGCAGGGGTGCTGGGCCGTGGCACCCTGCCCTGCGCCCACCTGCCCTTCCTGAGGGGGCCACACTGTGCCACATGCCCCACATGCCCCACCTGCCCTTCCTGAGGGACCCACACTGCGCCACCTGCCCCACCTGCCTTTCCTGAGGGGGCCACACTGTGCCACATGCCCCACCTACCCTTCCTGAGGGGGCCACACTGCGCCACATGCCCCACCTGCCCTTCCTGAGGGAGCTACTCTGTGCCACCTGCCCCACCTGCCCTTCCTGAGGGAGCTACTCTGTGCCACCTGCCCCACCTGCCCTTCCTGAGGGAGCTACTCTGTGCCACCTGCCCTTCCTGAGGGGGCCACACTGCGCCACATGCCCCACCTGCCCTTCCTGAGGGACCCACACTGCGCCACATGCCCCACCTGCCCTTCCTGAGGGGGCCACACTGCGCCACCTGCCCCACCTGCCCTTCCTGAGGGGGCCACACTGTGCCACATGCCCTGGGGGAGCCCCCCCAGCTTAGCCAAACCAGAAGCCCCCGTAAGCAGGGGCTCTCTGCTAAGTTTGCATGTGGATCGCTGTTGCAGGTGAGATGAGTTTCCTTGCCTCACAGATCAGTCGGAGACATTTCAGAAGACGCTCAGGGCTGTCTGGGAAGAGCTGGCCTCCTGTCCCCTTGTCCGTGGGGAGAGGAGGAGAACGTGGCCGCGTCCCAGCAGTGATGTCTTGCACGTGGGCACCGGGTCCTTCCCAGGGGCAGCGGTGTGTGATGTCACGTAGGGACGTCCTTGTGCTTGTCTGCTTGCGCAGCCTGTCAGACACACGCCGCCTCTGGTGTGGGGTGTTACGGACAGCGCCATGAGCCTCACCGGCGGGGTGCTGGTGGGGGGTATTTGCGTGGTGGGTCCCCAGGGGAGACGGGGATGGGAAGACTAAATGACCCGAGGGCAGTGCGGGGCAGCAGAGACCCTGCAGAGAGCAGCGTGGACACCCGGAGACAGGGAAGCGTGGTGCACGGTGGGCCATCGCCGGCTCAGACCTGACCGTGGGGCCGGGCGGAGCCCGGGGTGTGGGGCCCTCCACTGCAGGTGTGCGGGTGCTGGGCGGTGCGGGGGGGGTCCTGAGGTTTAATTAAGACCACTGGCCAAGTGCCAGCACCCGCTGCCCTGTCAGCGTCAGGTGCCACTTTGGAGGCTTTGGGTGGCTCATTAGCAAGCCCTGGCCGGCCACGGTGCCTGGCTGAGTCCCTGCTGATTTACCTGAGACAGTGACAGGGAGACCGCCTTGGGATTGATTGATGATAATAGTGGTGACTTTCCCCTGGGAGGCGTCAAGGGTCTGTACAGATGTTAATGGGGTAACGGGCCCCTGGGAAGGAGGCTCCACAGGGCTGTGACTGTGGTCCTAATGAGGCAGCTAAGGGACTTGCCCTGTGGCACTGACAGGAGCGGAGGGAGCCAGCATCCTGACTCCACCCCCACCCCTGCACCTAGCCGGCCGCCTCTCGGGGTTCTGGGTGAGTGTCACTGAGGAGCCCCCAGCCCAGCCCACAGGCTCTGTGTCCCAGAGGTCACAGCGCCCCGGCCGGAAACGGGGAACGGAGGGCTCGTGTATCAGAACGTGGCAGTAACGTAGGAACCACACAGGCCGGAGGAGTGCGGGGACGGGGGCTTCGCATAATCGGAAAGGTGGCCTCTCCCAGGAGAGCTGCACGGGGCTATTTCCAGAGCCGAGACTCGGGGCGTCTGGCGGGGAGGCCCAGCCCAAGTCAGAACCTGGAGCTGTCTCTGCCGCGCACATGGACATGCGCTAGGGCTCCCTTGAAATCAGCCAATCAGGGGACTGTGACGGAGAACATTCCAGAAGCATGCACGCGTCCCCTGAAGGAAGAAGGGTCGTCATTATGAGGATATGATTTAGCTTATGAAAACTATAATTAAAAAAAAAATCAAGTCACCGTCTCTTCGCCACCCCCCCCCACCATGTAACTCAGCCCTGGTTCCCAGGTCACCCCCACCTCTTGTCCCCTGGGGCCAGCCATGGGCACGGCAGTCCGCCAGGCGGCCTCCTGCGACGGCTCTGCCAGTCAGCGCTGGCATTTCAGGTCCCTTGCCGCCGGTGAGCGCGGCCTGCAGAGGCGCTCACGGCGCAGCCGGGCGCTCCGTGGATTGTCTCTCGTCCGCTCAGGGATCAGCAAGATCAGCCCTCTGACGCCCCCCCGGGCCAAGTCAACCCACGATGCAGGGTCCGGGGCCCTCTCCTCCCTGCCCGCCCTGCGAGGGCGCAGAGCTCAGTGTTGGTTCTTCATCAGGGTCGGCCATCCTTAGAGGAGCCTTCCGGCTCTCTCTCTCATCCCCGCATTTCTGCGTGTCATTTTGAAGGTTTCCTCACAATCTCACAGGCCCGTCGAAATACGAGAACCCCCCGCCCCCACCGCTGAGGGGCCAAGCGCCTTATCTGTGGAGCTGGGCTTGGCCGCGTTGCACCGCATTCCAGAGGGAGACGGCGTTCCTCGCAGACATTCCCGAATCTGCTTGCGACGCAGCGTCACTTGTGGACGAGGTCTTTCAGTCTTCACACTTCTTCCTCTGATAACATCTGTGGCTCGTGACGGACCCCAGGCGTATTGACAGGGTTATTCTGATCTTTTGAGAGCAGGGCTTCGTGAGAGGCATTCTCATGGCCCTAGATTACCGATGGTGCCTTTGAAACGTGACCAGCAGGACCACAGTTCTGTCTGCCGTGTCTCCCCAGCTAGCACGCACACACGTGCGGCGCATCCTCGCTGTGGGAGGTGAGGTGGCGCACGTCACTCTTGGTCCTTTACAACAGTGTGGCTGGAGGCGGAAAGTCATGGCACACCACGTAAGAATGACTCTTCAGTCTCTGCATGATCATTTTCCTTTCTTTCCATATGAATTTTTAAACAGATTCAATTGTCGTAGGGAAAATATTTTCTATTTAGGTTATTTTTTTTTTTTTCAGTGAGAGGAGGGGAGGCAGAGAGACAGACTCCCGCATGCGCCCAACCAGGATCCACCCGGCATGCCCACCAGGGGGTGATGTTCTGTCCATTTGGCGTGTTGCTTCATTGCAACCAGAGCCATTCTAGCACCTGGGGCAGAGGCCACAGAGCCATCCTCAGCGCCCGGGCCAACTCTGCTCCAATGGAGCCTCGGCTGCGGGAGAGGAAGAGAGAGACAGAGAGGAAAGAGAAGGGGAAGGGTGGAGAAGCAGATGGGTGCTTCTCCTGTGTGCCCTGACCAGGAATCGAACCTGGGACTTCCACACGCCAGGCTGATGTTCTACCAGTGAGCCAACTGGCCAGGGTACGTTACATTTTTAAAGCTAGAGGGAGTGTATATAAAGAGACATGAAATATCTGAGCGGGGGTGGGATCATTTTCTCTAATCTTGTTTCAGGTGTTCTGGTGAGTCAGACATTAGGGTGGTTGAGATAGGACATCATATAGGGTAGTAGCAATAGCAATTGTATGGCAGTGAGCTAGGCTGGGAATTGCCAAGGATAGGACCCCTATACTGGATGGGTTTTTTCTGTCAAATGCTGCTCTTTGGAAGGTTCTGTGCCTCCCTCTAATGGCCACTGTAGTCTACTGCATCCTTAATGGTAACTTGTGGGTGTTTACCACTGACCTGTGTGTGTGGTTGCTTCTCAGATTCTTACACTTGTGAGTTCAAATTCGTGCCTTCGTGAAAACAACAACAAGACATGTATTGAGCTTTCAGTGGTCAGGAATAAAGTACACCTCAGCCTTGAATACCTACTGGTATGCTTTAGTCCAGAACACATAAAAAAATTGAATACGTCAGGAAAAGGTAGAAACACTGATAATGGAGTATCTATTTTATTCACTCCATCACTCGCTCATTCATTCATTCACTGATTTAGTTGTATGTTTGCGTATTTAACGGGTCCCCATTAATGGGGCGTCCCTGACACTGGGCTTTGTCCGAGGTGATGGGTACGGTGGTGGAGAAGGCTGATATATTTTTTTTTTTTTTTTTTTTTTTTTTCCAAAGCTGGAAACAGGGAGGCAGTCAGACAGACTCCCGCATGCGCCCGACCGGGATCCACCCGGCATGCCCACCAGGGGGCAATGCTCTGCCCATTTGGAGCGTTGCTCTGTCATAACCAGAGCCATTCTAGCACCTGAGGCAGAGGCCATGGAGCCATCCTCAGCGCCCGGGCCATCTTTGCTCCAGTGGAGCCTTGGCTGCGGGAGGGGAAGAGAGAGACAGAGAGGAAGGAGAGGGGGAGGGGTGGAGAAGCAGATGGGCGCTTCTCCTGTGTGCCCTGGCCGTGAATCGAACCGGGTCTCCTGCACGCCAGGCCAACGCTCTACCACTGAGCCAACCGGCCGGGCCTCAAACTTAAATTTTTGTGAAGAGAGGTGCTTAGGCAACTTGTACCGTATTACATACAATTTCCAAGGGAGAACAGAAGTGTGCTGGTATTTTTAAACACTCACCATTACACTTTGCCCCACGGGATTTTGCTGACTTATAAGGTCCAGGAACAAACTTTAACATGCACTCCTATAGGAAACAGCTAAGTAACACATGTCTCCTTTCATTGAAAAATGGGTTTCATTTGTCTTTCCGACTCACCTGGAAAATGATATACTTTTTTCAGGGTCTGACCTCCCTCCTCACAAGCCTCCACACCGGGATTCCGGGGTGTCGGGAGGGGCGCTGTGGGACAGGAACGTCACCCCACCCTGTGGGACCTGCTTGGGTAGGAGGAGAGGGAGGCCGCGTCACCATGCAGGGGGCGCTGTGGGACAGGAAGGTCACCCCACCCTGTGGGACAGGAAGGTCACTCCACCCTGTGGGGACAGGAAGGTCACCCCACCCTGTGGGGACAGGAAGGTCACCCCACCCTGTGGGACAGGAAGGTCACCCCACCCTGTGGGGACAGGAAGGTCACTCCACCCTGTGGGACAGGAAGGTCACTCCACCCTGTGTGGGGACTGCTTGGGTAGGAGGAGAGGAGGCCGCGTCACCATGCAGGGGGCGCTGTGGGACAGGAAGGTCACCCCACCCTGTGGGGACAGGAAGGTCACTCCACCCTGTGGGGACAGGAAGGTCACTCCACCCTGTGGGACAGGAAGGTCACTCCACCCTGTGGGGACAGGAAGGTCACCCCACCCTGTGGGACAGGAAGGTCACTCCACCCTGTGGGACAGGAAGGTCACTCCACCCTGTGGGGACAGGAAGGTCACCCCACCCTGTGGGACAGGGAGGTCACCCCACCCTGTGGGGACAGGAAGGTCACCCCACCCCGTGGGACAGGAAGGTCACCCCACCCCGTGGGGACAGGAAGGTCACCCCACCCCGTGGGGACAGGAAGGTCACTCCACCCCGTGGGACAGGAAGGTCACTCCACCCTGTGTGGGGACTGCTTGGGTAGGAGGAGAGGAGGCCGCGTCACCATGCAGGGGGCGCTGTGGGACAGGAAGGTCACCCCACCCTGTGGGACAGGAAGGTCACCCCACCCTGTGGGGACAGGAAGGTCACCCCACCCTGTGGGACAGGAAGGTCACTCCACCCTGTGGGGACAGGAAGGTCACTCCACCCTGTGGGACAGGAAGGTCACTCCACCCTGTGTGGGGACTGCTTGGGTAGGAGGAGAGGAGGCCACGTCACCATGCAGGGGGCGCTGTGGGACAAGAAGGTCACCCCACCCTGTGGGACAGGAAGGTCACCCCACCCTGTGGGGACAGGAAGGTCACTCCACCCTGTGGGGACAGGAAGGTCACTCCACCCTGTGGGACAGGAAGGTCACCCCACCCTGTGGGGACAGGAAGGTCACCCCACCCTGTGGGGACAGGAAGGTCACTCCACCCTGTGGGACAGGAAGGTCACCCCACCCTGTGGGGACAGGAAGGTCACTCCACCCTGTGGGGACAGGAAGGTCACCCCACCCTGTGGGGACAGGAAGGTCACTCCACCCTGTGGGGACAGGAAGGTCACTCCACCCTGTGGGACAGGAAGGTCACTCCACCCTGTGTGGGGACTGCTTGGGTAGGAGGAGAGGAGGCCGCGTCACCATGCAGGGGGCGCTGTGGGACAGGAAGGTCACCCCACCCTGTGGGACAGGAAGGTCACTCCACCCTGTGGGGACAGGAAGGTCACCCCACCCTGTGGGACAGGAAGGTCACCCCACCCTGTGGGGACAGGAAGGTCACTCCACCCCGTGGGACAGGAAGGTCACTCCACCCTGTGTGGGGACTGCTTGGGTAAGGAGGAGAGGAGGCCGCGTCACCATGCAGGGGGCGCTGTGGGACAGGAAGGTCACCCCACCCTGTGGGACAGGAAGGTCACCCCACCCTGTGGGGACAGGAAGGTCACCCCACCCTGTGGGGACTGCTTGGGTAGGAGGAGAGGAGGCCGCGTCACCATGCAGGGGGCGCTGTGGGACAGGAAGGTCACCCCACCCTGTGGGACAGGAAGGTCACCCCACCCTGTGGGGACAGGAAGGTCACTCCACCCTGTGGGGACTGCTTGGGTAGAAGAGGAGGCCGCGTCACCATGCAGGATGATGGGCTCCCTGTGAGCAGGCACTCCTGTCGGCCACGTGGAGGAGGGCCGGGGCCGGGCTGGAAGCCAGAGTCCATTTAATGCCCTAATAATCGGAAGAGAAGATAAAAATTTCCTCTCAGAAATGCCCGATTGGAACCATCGCTTCAGGTCCCTGTCCTCTGGAGCATGCTGTAGAGGTGACAACGTGAAGGTCAACAGGATGGAAGTGGGTCGTGGTGGTCAGGTGATCAGCGCTCCTGGGAGGGTCCCCGTGCGTCCTTCGTCTTCCAGTTGTCCACGTCCTCGGGAGCCACCGCTGTTAGCTCATCCTGCTCTCTCGCGTGGGAGGGCGCCCCTCCCGGGAAACCCCAAGGAGGCTGTGCGCAGTGGTGGGCGGATCTCGGGATGGTGGGCGGAGCTCTGTGGACAGCGCGGTCGTGGAGAAAGCCACAGGCAGCGGGGACGGATGTCCAGTCAGCGTGCTGTGCTTCTCCGGGAAGCGGCGCGGCTCTGGGCTCCTCCGTGGCGGCGGGCGGAGTGAGGACGGGGTCTGTGGGTGAGCGTCACGTGGCCCCTTCCCTGACCAGCCAGGCTCCAACACGGCCAAGGACGGGGGGTGTGTGTGTGTGTGTGTGTGTGTGTGTGTGTGTGTGTGTGTCAGCACTGATCTGATGTTGTTAGGGAAATCCGAATTTCAGATGCGTGTGTGTGTGTGTGTGTGTGTGTGTGTGTGTGTGTGTGTGTGTCAGCACTGATCTGATGTTGTTAGGGAAATCCGAATTTCAGATGCCACCACAGACCAGTGTCTTTCAAGCCGGACAAAAGCCCATGCCGATGGGTCCTTCTCTCCTCCCCTGCCCTCCAGTCTGGGCAGAGGCGGTGAGACATGGCCTTGGTCGTTGGACCACCACAGTGACGGGCCAGGTGGTGCCTGCATGCTGCTTAGTGGCCTGTTGCTGTTCAGGATTTTTTAAGATTCCACAAGTGTCTTCCCAAAGGCAAGCCAGAGAGCAGACACGTGCCAGCACGAGGCCATGGTGATAACATCCACCCTCTGGCGTGGGGGGCCCTTTGCTCTTGAATCCTTTCAGTCAACGATGGTTTTAATTCCACAACTTCCCACCGCACGTCATGGAGAATATGCTTCTTTTGGGAAGTGGGCTGTTCTGTGATACAAGGTTGAACATTAAAGCTAAAAATGTTAGCTCCCTTGAGCACAGCTGTCTGGGGCGCGGATGTTAGTTCTAGCAACTCCCCAGCAGGGGCCTTGCACTGTCCTTGGCTCGCAGTGGACAGTGGACTCGCCTACGACACCACTGGGCCACAGAACAGACAGCATTGCCCTTGACCTCTTTGCTGACCCTGACGTGGCTTTAAACCGTGAAGGCTGGGAGGGGAAGCAGGGAGCAGCTGTCCCATGGGAGGAGGCCCGTGGGCCTGTGTCTGGGCAGTGAGCACGTCCACGCCCACAAGCCTCAGGTCTCCCCGTGGCACCCCTTGCCGTGCTCTCCGGGAGGCCCCGGCTGCACCTCCCTTAGTTCCCTCCGGCGGAGATGCGGCACGCGGTGGCCGGCGGCCCCTCTGCTGCGAGCGTGGGCTTACGGTGGGGCCGGGCTGTGCCAGGCCGGCCCGGGTGTCAGCGCCGTCTGGCATCCTCTGCAGCCTCTGTTGTGATTTCAGGAGAGGACCAGCAGTGAACGGCTGGAAGAGGCGAGGGAGGACCAAGCGTGTGCAGCGGGCGACACGGCAGCGGGGACGCCGGGGACACTGGGGACACCGGGGACGCGGGACAGGCCTGGGGGCCCAGCAGAGCCTCGTGCCAGCCCGGTTTCTGACTCCCGAGGCCCATTCTGTGCCCCCGGGGACGTGGGTTTGAAGGGCCTTGAGCAGAGCAGCTCATGTTGTGCGAGGTGACGGTCCAGGGAGCAGCCTCAGCCAGGGAGACACTGGGCTCCCCACCCCTCAGATCCCCACACGGCCGCCCGGGCGTGCGCTCTGTCACCACGGGGGGTGCAGAGCGAAGCCAAGTCTGTGCTCCCCAGGCCCTGTCACTCACTCACTCATCCCTGTGTCTGTCCACCCATCCATCCTTCCCCTGTCCATCCATCCATCCACTCATCATCTATCCATCCATCATCCATTCATCCCTCCACCCACTCATTCACCTATCCATCCACCCATTTCCACCCCTCTACCCATCCATCCATCCATTCACCCATCTGTCCATCATCCATCCATCCACCCACCCACACATCCATCTGTCATTCATCTGTCCATCCATCCATCCATCCATCCATCCATCCATCCATCCATTTGTCCATGTTTGCACAACAAACATTCAGTGTGGTTGCTCAGGGCCAGGTCCTATGCTGGGCCCGGGGATGTACAGATAGAAGGACATTGTTATTGGACTTAAGGAAACGATTTTCTCCGTAAGGGTGTCTCCTGGACTGTGCCCCTGGAGTTGTCTCTCACACTCATTAAAATGAGGGCAGAGTCCAGCTGACTGGAAACGCAGTTGGCGTTCTACGTGGAATCGTCACAGAGTGCCCCCGTGCACGTGAGCTCTTTGGAAGCAGGCACAGACCACAGCAGGGGACCCATCTCCACCGAGAGCGCCCGCTGTGTATGTGTGACATCAACACAACCTTCAGCACGTGACACGGATGTATCCTGCAGACATCGGACTGTTCCCCGTGAGTTGTCAGTGCTTTGTGTTTACGTGAAACTGAGCTGATGGCTGTGTCTCAGGGCTTTGCTGATGTTCCTGCTCAATAAAAGAGTTTTCCAAGGGAGAGAAACAGTGTCCTGATGGAGCTCATCGGCCTCCACGTGTGCACACCGCCCAGAGTCAGGGAAACTCTCTGAGCCTGCAGCCTCCTCTCCCCGGCGCGGCACGGTCCTGTCGGGTCTGGGGCTGCGTGAGCAGGGGCTGGTGGTAAAGCTTGTGTGTGTGCATGTGCAGGCATGGTGTTTCACTAAATCACCTGTGTTAATTTGTTACCAGTTCCTCTGTGTTCCTGCCTATAATTTGTAACAGCTCTATCGCTTCATAAAATTAACTTTTAAGTCTATGTCATGGTTTTGAGTGTTTTCGCAGAGCTGTGCAGCCACCACTGTCAGCACCTCGAAGAAGAAGGCCTGCCCCCGTGAGCCTCCCTCCCTCCCCACCCAGGCCCCAGCCCGAGGCAACCCCGGATCTGTGCTCTCTGTAGCCTTCTCTGACCAAGGCACATCCTACACACAGGGTCATGTGGCCTCTTGCATCTGGGTTTTCTCACTTAGCATAATGCTTTTAAGGTTCATCCCTATGTAGCCTGTATCAGGTCTTCCTTCCTTTTTGACGGCCCAGTAATATTCCATTATATGGGTGGACCACATTCTGTCCATCTGTTGACCAGTCAAGGGGCTTCTGGATTGATTGCAGTTTTTGGCTGTTATCTGTGATGCTGCAAGGTGGAATTTCTGGGCCACACAGTGACTTCTATGTTTAACACGTCGAGAAACTGCTAAGTTGTTTCAACGTGATGGCACCATTTTATGTGGCAGTGCGCGAGGGTTTGCGTTTCTCCCCATCCCAGCCCATGCCCGTTGCTGCCTGCTGTTTCTGTTGAAGCCACCAGCCCAGTGACTGTCACCTACTGTCTCGTGGCTTCGACGTGCGTGTCCCTGATGGCTAAGATGTGGGCATCTTTCATCTGCTGTGGGCCCTCTGTATGTCTTTGGGCAAATACCTAGTCACATCCTTTGCCCATTTCTCAATGGGAGTGTCTTTTTATTATTGGATCATAAGGGATCTTTATGTTTTCTGCGCACAGGGCTCTCTGATCACATGTCAACGCAGCTGTTTTCTTCCATTCAGTGGGCTGTCTTTTCCCTTTCCTGGAGGTGTCATCGGAAATGCAGCATGTTCAGTTTTGATGAGGTCCAGCGTGTCTTTTTCCTTATGATTGTGTTTTATAAACTCACGTCCTGTTCTTCCATCTGCAGGGAGTTATATGGGGGGAAGGCAGTCATTTGACTCTGGAGAGACTATAGAAGAGTCCACACAGGAGTCCTGACTGAGAAGAAGCTGTCCCCGGGTCCCAAGCCCAGGTGCTGGGAGAGGTGTATGATCCTGGGGGCTGCTGCAGCCTGTCCTCGGCCCCGGGCTCAGGTTGGCAGGGAGCTTCAGGGTCCATGGCCCTGAGGGAGTTCACCTCGTGGGCTCAGTCCCGAGAGTTACCCAGCCTGCAGCGTCACGCCAAGGTCGAGACGCCTTGCCCCAGACTGGCAGGGGCCTTCAGCGCTCAAGTCCTGGGCGTCTGCAAGTTCGGTCTGTCTCAGCCTCGCTTGCTTGTGGCTAGAGCTCAGCTCTCAGCATCTCTCAGAGGAACGGCTGCGGACTAAGCACGTGTTCTGTGCTGGCCAGGTCCCCACGCACAGGACGCTGGGCCCTCCCAGGGGTGTGTCCAGCTCGGAAACTAAGGCAGGACCTGCAAGGTGACCCGGTGGAGACCAGGCCAGTGCTTCGGGGCTTCCTGGACCCTTCAGCTGTCCTGACTGGCCAGAGAGTCCTTCCTTTAGAGGAGGGATCGCTGTGTGCCCAGAGATGAGGTCTGAGCCCAGGCACAGAGGTGCCCTGGGGAGGACTCAGACCCAGACGGCTGCATCAGAGCTAGATTTTCCTCTTAAACTGTCGCCAGAGCCCCCATTCTGGCTGGAGGCAGAGAAAGCGGCAATCTTAGAAGAGACTTGTGGAGGAGCTTGGGCCCCCTCGCTCCCGGGCCGTTTTCCGAAGTAAATGACGGAGGCGGCCACACGATGGCAGGCTTGCACAAACCAAGGCCGGCTGGTCCCCGGACTGCAGCTCTCCGCGGGTGCACCCAGCAGCGGATGTCACATTTCTCCCTGCAAACACCGAGGAGGCCGGCCAGGTGGGGGTCATGATCACAGCTGGAAACTGCACTTTGCAAGTGAAAAACTCACAACAGCGTCCACGACCCATGCCTGTCTCTGTGCGCGTGTTGATCACTTTCAATGTGCCACCAGCTGGCCACCCCGTCCAGCCATTTCAGTGATGTGACAAGACAGATAACACCGTGGACACCTCTTCTTAAGAGGAGCTCAGATGTCTTTCTCAGTATCTGTCTCAGACAGATTCCAAATTTCCCCAGTTTCTTCGTCAACCCCGTAATAGGCTTATCAGTGAGACACACAGACACGAGGCTGCCAACCCGCTAGAACGCGCCCCGTGTCTTCCCTGCTGCTCGGGCAGGAGGCTCGAGGCTGGCCGCCCCGTCTCTCCCAGGGTGAGGGCCTTGGCCAGTCTGTGAGGGGCTGAAGCACATCAGTAGACTGCAGCCACATGCCACGAGTGTGCCACTGACCGGGGCACTGTCCTGGTTTCCTCTGACCCCTGTGTGGTGTGTGGTCCGTCCACCCGGGCAGCAGTGGACGCGTAGAAACTGGGGCACCGTTCCTTTCAGGTCTCTTTTAAGGACAGCCTTGTCGAGGTTTTGTTGCTGTATGTAAACAGGCTGTATTTATTTATTTTATTTTTATTTAATTTATTTATTTTTTCATTTTAGAGAGGAGAGGGAGAGAGAGAGAGAGAGAGAGAAGAGAGAAGAGAGAGAAGTAGGGGAGGAGCTGGAAGCATCAACTCCCATATGTGCCTTGACCAGGCAAGCCCAGGGTTTCGAACCGGCGACCTCAGTGTTCCAGGTCGACACTTTACCCACTGCGCCACCACAGGTCAGGCAAGCAGGCTGTATTTAATGTGTGCAGGGTGTTGGGTATATTTGGTCCAGGCACGGGCACACTTTCATGAACCCGTCGCCACAGGATTAAGGTAATAGATGTGCCCATCACCTGCAAAAGTTTCCTGCGTTCCTTTTTGTTCCTGCGAGGACACATCAGATCCATCCTTTTCATAGACTTAAATGCATGGCCATGACTGTGTTGTCAATGGTGGGCACTGTGCTGCACATTAGACCCCTAGAGCTCATGCCCTGTGCATCCCTGAGACTTTATACCAATTAAACAGCTCCCGTTCTCCCTCCCCTGGCCTGGGCAGCCACCACTCTACCCGCTGCTTCTGTGAGTCTCTTATAGATTCCTCAGCTAAGCAGAATCGTGCAGTATTTGTCCGTCCGCGTCTGGCGTATTTCACTCGGGGTAATGTTCTCCGTTTCCACCCTTGCTGCTGCGAGGAGCCGTCTGACTGGTCCAGGCGTTGGCTGGGGCTCACATGGTCAGGACAGGGTGAGGGGGAACGACCCTGCTTTGGGGTCACTGTGGTTGTGGTACCAGTGTGGAAGCTTCTCATTTGTGTCAATAGATCTCCAGCGCGTATCACCTCCCCCAACACGTGTCTCTGGGAGGGTCGTGGAAAACCCACGGTACTCCTGATGGGGAGATAGCCTAAAGCTGCCCCTAGGTGATGTGGGTGGTGGGCACCTGGCTTCACTGACCGCCCGATGCTGCAGCTGGGACCAAGTGTCCCTGCCGTGTCGCAGGCCGGGGAGGGGGTGTGACCTTGTCTGCGGGTGGGTTCCCACTCAGGGAGCATGTGGGCGAGCCTGGTGCTCACTCCTGTGTCTCCCAGCCCCTCTGTCCCCTGCCCCTCCATGGCTTTTCCTCGGAGACGCCACCTTGACCTCCAGAACTCTGCTGGCCCATCTGGAGGGCCAGATACAGACCACAGGACCTCTGCTCTGAGTGGAGTCCCAGCTCAGCGACATCAGCGACCCCAAGACACAGTGACAGAAATACAGGTTCTCAGGACCCACCCCAGACCTGGGAACTGGGGACCCTGGGGAGGCCCAGGCATCCTCATCTTCACAGACCCTCTGGGTGATACGTGTTGTCAGAATGTGTCCAGGTCTGACACCCTGCGCCCTGCTGGGGTCTCTTCCTGAAAGAATCGTCTTTTTCTCTTGTTAATGGAGGCCGTTTCCTTTACAGCTCTGCTGGCTGGCCTGCCGCTGACAGGCACCCGGGGTGGCAGGCTCTAGCTCTGGCCGGCCTCAGCCCAGCTGTGCACCCTGGAAACCCCGGGACCCCATTCCAGGGTCCCCGTTAGGGCCCTCATCAACACTCGAGCCAAATAGGTTAAAACTCTGTACTCGTATTGGCCTTTATTTTTCTTAGCGATGTGGCAGCGGTCCCCACTCTTGTTCGCTGGGAAGCTCGGGGGGCTGTGTCGCTGCGCAGTGACCGTGGATTGGACGGAACCCCGTTTTTCCCTGGGATGGAAGAGGTCCCGGCGCGCGCATGGTGCTGCCGCCGCGCGGCCACGAGATGGCGCTGTTGCACTTCCCTGAAGCCCCTCCGGGGTGCGCGCCCTTGGGTCGCCCGCTGCTCGCTGCTGCTGCGGTCCCGCCCGAGTCCCCAGGCTGCTGTGAGCTGAGGCTGAGCTCAGTGAGATGTCTGAGAAGTGGGGTGCAGCCAGGGGGCTCTGGCCAGAGGGCAGCCGCTGACTGGGATTGCAGCAGGAACGCCCTGACGGACTCGTGCACTGTGCGGGGAGCAACGGAGAGCAGGCGCCCGAATAAAAGTGCAGTCAGGAGAGGGCCTGTGTTAACATCATGGGGGGCGGTTGTCATGGATGCTCTCCACCGTCCAAAACGGGGAGCTGGGGGTGTCGGTCGTAAGAAAGGAATAAAATGGCCTTTTTTGGTACTGTGTTTGAACCTTTCCTTCTCCCGAAGAGACTGCGTGTGGGGAGGGAGCACATCTGGGGCAGACCTGCAGCTGGAATTGTTTTCTTTTCGAGTGGGTCTCGGTTCCATCAGCCCCTTGACCGGGGGTCAAGGAGAGCATGCAAATGGATTATTTTTCTTTCTATATTTTTGTTGTCAGAGATTTAGTGAGAAGTATGACTTCCATCCTGGGAAACGTTTAGCAATTTAGTTTGGAATTCAAACCCAGTCGGTATCCAGTTTTACGTGGCTGGTAGTGGTCTCCAGGGTACCGTGTAGTGATTCACTCACACAGTAAGGTGTGAAAATGGCAAATCGGACTCTTTGTGCCCAATGGGGGAGCCAGGGTGTGGCTGTGTCTGGCACTGGGCACGGGCGGACACACCTGCTTTGTGACCTCTGGCAGGAGACTGCCCCTGGCTCAACTGTCCTTCACAGAGGACGCTGTCGACACCCCTGCTTGCTCCTGCCCATGTCCTGCTGGGCTTTCTGCTCTGCGCTCTGGGTCAGTCGATTTGGTGCACTTCTGGGACTTCTGATGGGGCAGTCGCATGCATGGGTGCATGTGTGCCCGTGTGCATGTGTGCCCATGTGCCCTTGTGCATGGGTGCCTGTGTGCATGTGTGCCCGCCCGTGTGCATGTGTGCACGTGCGCCCGTGTGCATGTGCGCCTGTGTGCATGTGCATGTGTGCCCGTGTGCATGTGCACCCGTGTGCATGTGCATGTGTGCCCGTATGCATGTGTGCCTGTGTGCATGTGCACCCGTGTGCATGTGCATGCATGCCCGTGTGCATGTGTGCCCATGTGCCCTTGTGCATGGGTGCTTGTGTGCATGTGTGCTTGTGTGCATGTGCGCCCATGTGCCCTTGTGCATGTGCGCCCGTGTGCCTGTGCATGTGTGCCCGTGTGCCCATGTGCACGTGTCCCTTGTGCATCTGTGCGTGCAAGCTGTCCCCGAGGTCCAGGTGCTACAGGGTGCAGCTGCAAAGGACTGGACCTTGCTCACTGGACTGCTGCACGAGGCCACACCTGCTGCAGGCTCCGCAGATGCTCACGGATAATTACAAGCATTTTAGAAAACACGGATCAGAGTGGCCATTGCTGGGATGGAGGTGCCGAGTTTGGAAACCCCTTTAGGTGAATCATCACGTAGAGAAGCCGTTGTTTGAGAAGAGCCTCCAGGAGGGGCCCTGTCAAGGGCTGTCGGACAGTCTCCTTCCTCCGTGTACTTATCGCTTGTCTTCCCGCTCTCTCCTGAGCATCCAGCGCGTCAGTTATGTATTCGTGAGGCAGACTGCCCCACAGCGTAGGGGCTGACACACGGACTGTCTCCCACACCTTCTGCCTGTCAGGGGTCTGGGAGCATCTTACCTGGGTGCTTCTGGCTCAGGGTGTCTGGTGAGGTGGCAGCCAAGATGTCAGACGGGGTCACAGTGATCTGAAAGCTTGGCTGGGGGGCAGGGGACCCACTTCCAAGGTGGCGCACACACATGGCGGTCAGCGGGAGGCTTTTGCTTCTCATCACATGAGGCAACCTGAGCATCCTCGTGACTCAGCAGCTGGCTTCCCCCAGAGCAGATGGTCCAAGGCGGAGGTCACAGTGCCTTCTGAGACCCGGCCTGGGATGTCCAGTGCTACTTCTTTTTCCCCAATTCCATTTCTCATGGTCTGCCTGCACCTTAGTTCAGGAGAGGGGAATTAGCTTCCACCTTCTGAAGGGAGCAGCTTCAAGGAATTGGCATGTATTTTAAAATCACATTACTTCTGTAAATGTCGTCCTCTGTGTGTTCAAGGGAGTTAGCATACCAGGTGCTTCCATGGGGTGTATCCTCCTGTGGACAGACCAGCTGCCAGCACACGTCACCCGGTCCTGCCGGGTGTTGGCTTAGGAATCTTCAGGGACCACCCGTCCCTATGGAGCCAGCACCCAGCCTCCAACCCCAGGCTCCAGGGCCCTGGCCACCCCTTCTCCCCAAGAACATTCTATTTGCTGCCCCCCACCCCTGATGACTTGCTCTCCCCAGACGTAGCCTGGCTTCCCCGTCCTCTGCCTCCATGGCTTCCCATCACCCTCTGCACCCCTGCCTCTCCGTGTTCCCTGCTGCCTCGACTCTCTCTGCTCGTTGCAGAAGGTGGTCCCCGCCCCTCTCTCTCTTCCGGCCCCCAGGGAAGACACCAGGCCCTCTCCACAACTCCCACAGACTTTCTCCATTTCTCTTTGTCCCCTCACTCGTGTCTAGAGACACAGCGGCCCCAGGGTGCGTCCGAGGCGCCACACTGCCCACGTGCACTCCTGGCTGAAAGCCGTCCCCTGCCTTCCCACCAATGGCTTTCTTCTGTGACACCCAGGCCCCTCGTGATGGCCCCCAGCCCGTTTCTCTGGGCCGCTCTCACTCCCACCCCGTGTTCTAGGAAAAACCACACCTCTGGCTGTAACGCTCACAGCTGGTGGTCCCCACCTGGGCACCTCCCTCCTGCGCCTGCTGGGCAGGTGGGGTGAAGGCCGGGGGCGGAGAGGAAGCAGCATCGAGGGCCCCTGTGCGTGCGAGCCCCAAGAGCCCAATGACATCCTGGGGGGCACTGAACTTTCCAGCTGGTGAGGAACGGGAGCCCCCAGTCCGGGTTATGTAGGCCTCCAAGGACGGGCCACAGGCCGATTCCGAAACCAACTTGCTAATTACACTCCCTAATGATCTTGACCTGGAAAACAAGGTCCTTCCCCGGGGCCCCTGTCAGCCAGGAGGAGCCTGGGGGTGACGGCAGAGCCAGCCAGCCAGCCCGGCAGGGGAACGCCCCAGAGGAATTCCCGCTGCACTGTGCCTGTCTAAACTCACTTCCAAATTAGGGAAAGAAGCCGGCTGTCAGCCCTGTGCTGTGCGAGAACCCAGATTCCTGGAGCCGCGCCCTCCTGTTCCAGCACGAGGCGGGTGGGGTGGGGTGGGGTGCGCATGCTCAGGGAATTCCACAGCGCGCATGCTCAGGGAGTTCCACAGCGCGCATGCTCAGGGAGTTCCACAGCGCGCATGCTCAGGGAGTTCCACAGCGCGCATGCTCAGGGAGTTCCACAGCGCGCATGCTCAGGGAGTTCCACAGCGCGCATGCTCAGGGAGTTCCACAGCGCGCATGCTCAGGGAATTTCACACCACCCAGCAAGGAGATATCTGAGCGCCCCTTCCTTTGCTGAACGCAGATGGTACTTGATTCTGCAGTGGTCCCCCTGCCACTCCGTGCTGCTAGGTCTCGCGAGGGACTGGGTGCCTTTGACTTCTGGTTGTCCTCACAGCTCCACTGTCCGGGGCTGGTTTGGATGGGGCTCCCAGATGTCTCCTTTTGGAGTCTGCACTGCCTGATAGTGTGATTCACCCGACGTTGCCCTTTCTTCCCACCCTAGGCACAATCCGGGAGTGTACCACCTGGCCCCCTCATGACTAGATGGTAGTTAGTGACCTGTACACATCAGTGGTTCTGCACAAACCACATCACCCACAGATCGGACACTCCACTGCAAACATGAGACCCTCCAAACCTCTTCCTCTCTGGCACGGGTGGTCAGCACCCTTTGTGATGGCCCCTTTCAGCCAGCCTGGATCTCCAGGTAGAGCTCCCTAGCTGACCTGAGGGACCCGTGACACCACATTTTGCCCACAGAGAGTTTGGACCTATTTGTTACTGCAGCATAACCTTGCGTGTCCTGACTGATACATCAGCTCAGTATTGTCCGTAACTAAACCAGCGCCAACGGAGTGCCTTCATCTGCCCTGGTTTGTCAGCTCACACTCCTCAGGGGGAATTTTCACAGCTGGCCCACTGACCGGTCAGAGTTCATCATCCTTTTCAAGACTGAGAAGAGGGAAGTTGTGGTTTAACATTTGTGGGTGGTCTGACCTGTTAGAGTGACCTTGGCACACATTGTGAGGTTCACCTTTCCCAGCATGACCATAGCAGATCGTGCCACTCCATGGTGGGGCCTGGTTAATATTAGCAATAACTGTGCCCACTGAGTGCCAACCACGTGCCAGGCACTGGGCATCCTGTGTCTCTAGTTCTCAGGACAACTTCAGGGCTGGCCTTCTGCTCTCCCCATTTCTCAGGTGATAACACCACGGGGTGGAGAGTCTAAAGAGCTCGCCTGAACTCACCCTGTGCGTGGGGCCAAGATTCAGACCCAACTCTGGGTGCCAAAGTCTGCATTCTCTTTATGACGCTGACACCATCTTCCCCTGCAAATTTCTAGGAAGGGGATGGGAGGGGCCCCTCCTCTTTGGGGTTCTCGTCCTTTGGGACATTAGTACCTGGACAGTCTTGTCTGTGTTTGTTTGGATGCTGCATTTCATCTGTCCGTCCACTCATTCCCTCATTCACCTGGACACTGACGTAGATTCATTCGCTCATGCAGTGGGCTTTGTTGAGAGTCGTTTAGGGGCTGGGTTTTCTCTGGGGCTGGGATGGAAGTCTGACTGGTTATGATTCCTACCTTCCAGCTCAGTGGACCGCGGCCTTGAAGAGATAGCAATATACGTGGCCACCCTCACAGAACGTGTCGCAGACACACCCAGGGAGGTGTGGGTGCACCGCGGATGGGACTGATGTTCTAGCCAGGGCCTCGAGTAGCGTCAGGAGATAGGAGCAGACACAATTTCAGAGGGGCTTGTCTTCTGTTCGTCTTTGGGAGTCTGACACTGTCTGTGCCCTGACCCCGCACCCTAGCTCACCAGACCTGTAGCCCGGAGGTCAGTGTCGTCATCACTAGCTGTCACCTGTCCATTTCTGGAGGTCACAGTGTTGTCAGCGTCTACAGTCTGTCCTCTTCCCGTGGCCGGCGTTCCGCCCCCTTCCTGCCCTGTCGCCAGCTCAGAGCCATCGTTTCCGGCACCCCATGCTGAGGAGGTTAGGCGGCCCTCCTAAAGCGTGACAGAATTGAGTCCTGCCACTTTGGGGGCATACAAAGATCTTCCTCCCCAACGTTGGGCCTGTCACTCGTCCTTAATGGCTTCTGGGAGGTTGCGGAGCTCCGGCAGGACGAAGGAACAGTGCCCCGTGTCTGCGCGGGCCTCAGATGGCCATTGTAATTTGAGGGGAAGCGGCACGGCAGCTCTGGGGAAAAAAATGTAATTCTGGCGTACGCACAGCGTGAACCAGAGTTGCCATGTTCGCTTCTTGTTTTTAAAGCCCCCACAGGCCAAGTCACACATCTGGGTCAGAGGGCCCATTGATTACCTGTCAGGGCTCGAGCTGTGGGTGATCAATAACGCTAACCTACAAGAAAGGTGGCCTTCAGCCCGGGCCTCCGTGTCTCCCTATCCGGGAGCTCTTCGTGGGAAAGCGGAACTTGCCGAACCAGCACCACAGACCAGATTCTGACCACGTTCCCACCGGCCGAGGCTGTGGGATTGGCCACGAGAGCTTGTTTGCCTGGGTCCCCAGCTCCGGATCAGACAGGGACACAGGCGGAGGTGGACATTACACAAACATGGCAGCAGGAGGGTCCCTGGGGGACACAGACGAGCAGTGATTCTGTCAGGAGGTCCCAGGGACCAGCACCTTAACCTTCACTAATGTGTAATCAGGTGCTCAGAGCCAAGCACTTTAAAAACTGCTGCGAAGCCGTGGAATGGATGAGGGCTTGTGACGGGGGAGGCTGGCTTTGCTGGGACCTTCTGGTGACACGCCCCACATGAGTGGCTCTCTTTCTGGAGGGCGGGGCCACAGGGCGAGGGCCGGCTTCTGTGTCTGTTGGGAGAGTACGATCCAGGGTTTGTGTTGAGAGGAGCAGATGTCACAACAGCTTCGGGGGCCATTGGGATCGCACCTCCCCCACATTCAGCTCCTTCTTTCCTCGGGTACCCTGAGTTTGATCTCCCCAGAGGAGGCAGGCGAGGAGGCCGGGGAATCGGCATGTAACCCTCCCTGGTGGCTGAGCTGAGCCCAGGGCTGGTCCCAGGACCTGCATGGAAAGTTCCAGAGTCTACACATGCAGAATAAGAAGTCTGCTTTCCAGCCCACCTGTGGGACCTGCTGCCTGGCTCCCTGCTGCCCCCCCCCCCCCAGCCCAAGACAGTCCCTTTCTTTCGAGCCTGGGTCTGCCCATATAGAAACAGGAGCGTGGTGACAATTATAAAATCATTATGTGATTAAACTCAATTAGCTTCAACTAACCCTTGGAATGCACTTCATGTCAGCCCTTGGTCCTGCCCAGACGGCTCCGCATCGCTCTCCTCGGAAGTTCTGATGACAAAGGCCGATGGTGCCGTGGTCCCCGGGGACCCGCCGGGCACATGCTGTCCCTGAGGCCGGGCGGGACCCGGTGCCTGTGCTGCGGGTCCCGGGGGTGAGTGGGGGAAGGTCTGGGGAGACCGTGGAGATGGGAGCGGGAGCCGCAGCTCTGCTGGGTCTCAGACCATGGATGCCGGCTGGGGGCCCCTGGGGGTGGCTGTTTCCCGGCTCGGAGGCGTCTGCTGAAACCCCTAACTTTGGACCAGGTGCCCGTTACAGGCTGAATTGGGTCCCTCACCAAAGTCATATGATGGAGTCCCACCCCTCCAACCTCCAGAACAGGGCTGTGCAGGGCAGGCAGACCTGGGTTGACACTTACCCATCTGGTACATAATACAATAATTAATAAGCCATAATAACCCAAGAATAACCTCTCGGTTTGCATACTCACTGTGGACCTCCTTTTGCCCCACGGGTGTGTGGTGCAGACACAGCGTGGAAGCCTGGAGGGGCGTGGCTGGCACCCAGAGGGGCCCCCACAGCGGGGCCCCACGGCCCCACGGCCCCACGGCCCGGCCTCTAGCCCATGACTGCATGAAACAGGTTCTCCTTTCCCAGCGTGAAGGGCGTTTCTGTCTCTTCAGAAAGACACCATGCTTTCCTGTTCTCTCTCTCTGTAGCGCCTGTAGCGCATTTTAGATGATGGGTGTGCTTCACCAGTACCGCTGCCATGGAAACGGGGTCCCGCTGTGCCTCCTGGACACGCCCAGCAGGCCCGGGGGGGATTCATCTTGGCTTAGGGAGGTCACAGCACCGGCCTCTGGGCGTGGCTCCCGAAAGGTGAAAGGTCGGGGGAGGAAGGAGGCCGTGGGATGTCACTGTCTTCAGTCCTCCGCCAGGGCGGGGCGCCCCTCCGGCTTCACCCCCAGGACAGCGCAGGACCACGTGGGCAGCCCCTCCCCTCCCCCCGCCCCATCCCGGCTGCCCTTACCGCCATCCGTCCTAGTTGTTCTGGGCTGGGAACGCAGCCCCGGGTGCAGTGAGCGGAGAGCCCCCTGGCGACGCCCGCGGCTGCCTCCAGGTGTTAAACACCCTTAGGAGCGTCAGGCGCTTAAGGCCTGTGTGCTGGGTCCTGGGAGTGAAGCTTGCTACACCGGAGAAAGGGGTCATTGCGGCTGCAGCCCCGGAGGACAGGTGGGCGTGGATGGGGTCAGAGGTCGTGGGGCTTTCATGGAGAACTGGAAGTGTGGGTAACTGCGTTATGTAAACTGCGGCGGGGAGGAGGCTCGCTCCTGGGGGAGAGACGCGCAGTTTGAGGCTGATGAGATTGTAGCTCTCTCCCCAGCGCTTTGGTCTGTCTGCCTCCAGTTTCCCGGACAGGGGGACATGAAGGTGAGGGAGGAGTGTCGTGCGTTCACACGTCCTGTTCTCTCGCCCGCGGTCCTGCAGGTCTCCGGGTGGGCTGACAGGCGCCTGGAGACAGTTTGGACTCGGAGGGCTGCGGCTGGCCATTGGCTTTGTGAGGTTCTCACCCTGCGATTCTCCGTTCCCTCTCTGGTTCCCCTTGGCAACAGGACGGACCCTGATTCCTGGGGCGCAGGAACCTCGGGGCAGTTTTCTTGGAACTATCAGCAGGTTCTTCTCACCCAAGCGCACCATTAAACACAGACGTGTCAGCACACCCACGGGCCAGTGTGCCTTAATTGGTATTGACCCCAGAACCATATTTAAATTGGAAAGATTCAGGGAAGTGCACTTTGGTGTTCAGCAACCCTCACCCACTAGCTGTAGCGTCCACAGGTACCTGGAAATAATTCCATGAGTTTATTAACTCAGCTATACGTAGGCATCAGTTAGTGTTAGTGTAAGCAATGTCTTAAAATAAACTATGCAATTAGAAATAAGATATAAGTAATTGTCTCCTTTATTCACTAGCTAATAAATTAGAAAGAGATAGGGTCAATGGAAGGCAGAACGTAGCTTAAAAGCCAAACACAACAGAATAACTCATAGAGACTCAGACTTTAAAAGAGGAAGTGACAAGGTTTTAAAACAATTTTCGAATGATCCTCCCTTCCCCAGAACCCCTGGGTTTGTGGTTCTGTGTACTAAGCGGGAACTTCAATTATAGAGAGATGTTCTAATCTGTAATCCAGGTCAGGGTGAGGGTCGAGGTCTAAGGATCTTAAAGCATGAGGGAACATCTGCCAGGGGGTTCTGTTTCCTTTGTCTTTTGTTTTTGCTTATTTTGTATTTTTCCGAAGTGAGAAGCAGTGGCGCAGTAGACAGACTCCCGCATGTGCCCAACCAGGATTCACCTGGCATGCCCACCAGGGGGCGATGCTCTGCCCATCTGGGGTGTTACTCCCTTGTGGCCGGAGCCATTCTAGCGCCTGAGGCAGAGGCCATGGAGCCGTCCTCAGCGCCCGGGCCAACTTTGCTCCAATGGAGCCTTGGCTGCGGGAGGGGAAGAGAGAGATATAGGGAAAGGAGAGAGGGAAGAGTGGAGAAGCAGATGGGCGCTTCTCCTGTGTGCCCTGACCGGGAATCGAACCCAGGACTTCCATACGCTGGGCTGATGCTCTATGGCTTAGCCAACCAGCCAGGGCGATTCCTTTGGGTTTTTTTTGTGTTTTTGTTTTCTTTTGCAGATGAACACCAGTCAGTTTCTGTAAGGGGAGTCTCTTAGAGTTCCTTTTCCTATTCAGGTAATATCTGTGTATCCTTGCAAAAGGTTTGCGCCTAGCCGCCTCAAAGCTAACAGCAGTGTCTTCTATTAGTAGTGAAGCTGGGACAGCAGGCGTCATACGGGGTTGTCGGGAGCGGTTTCTCTGGAAGCTGACCACCAGGGTCATCGGGGGCTCTTCTTCCCTTGTCTCTGCCCTCACCGCCCCGGGTTTGCTCCAGGAGCTCCCCGAAATGGTCTCCGTGTTCTGAAACATGCGACAGCAGTGCCGGTGTGTGTGGGGGGTGCTCAGGACAGAGAGCCCAGTGTCCCGGGAACATGCGTGGGCCGTGTCGGCCCCCAGTTGGGACCTCTGCGTCACCGCTCATTAGCCCTGTGACCTAGAGTCACGTATTTTCCCTCGTGGGCCTTGGTTCCCCCATCTGTATAATCAGGATCCTTGTGAGGATTGAAGGACATTATAAAGCATTTACCAGCCTGTCGTAGCAGATAGTGAGGACTCCGTAATTGTAGCTAGGATAGAATTGTCATTAAAAGCTTTAAAATGGGCCCTGGCCGGTTGGCTCAGTGGTAGAGCGTCGGCCTGGCGTGTAGGAGTCCTGGGTTTGATTCCCGGCCAGGGCACACAGGAGAAGTGCCCATCTGCTTCTCCACCCCTCCCCCTCTCCTTCCTCTCTGTCTCTCTCTTCCCCTCCCGCAGCCAAGGCTCCATTGGAGCAGAGATGGCCCGGGCGCTGGGGATGGCTCCTTGGACTCTGCCCCAGGTGCTAGAGTGGCTCTGGTTGCAACAGAGCGACGCCCCAGATGGGCACAGCATCGCCCCCTGGTGGGCGTGCCGGGTAGATCCCGGTCGGGCGCATGCGGGAGTCTGTCTGACTGTCTCTCCCCGTTTCCAGCTTCAGAAAAAAAATAAAATAAAATACAAAAAAAAAAAAAAAGCTTTAAAATGATGGAATTTGGTCAGGCTTAAAAAACGGCAAAAACTCGGAGTCCTACTTCCCCCAAAGACTGGGCTTTGCGGGGGCTTGGTGGGGTTGAAAGAGGTACTGTAGTTGGAAAGGTTTGTTATACTTTATTCCGTGTTAAATGTGCTGTTCCCTGGGAAGACGCACCTTGGAGGGTGAGTCTAGGAAGGGCCTTTGACCTCCTGACCTTTCTCAGAGCCAAGCAGGCCCAGGTTGGTGCTGTCCCGGGTCGCAGCCACGGGCTGTGTGTGCCAGGGAACCCTGGCCTGGCTGCCCCTGTGCGGGGGGTGAGGCCCGTGTCGCCACCACCCCTTACATCCTTACTTCGGCCGTGTCAGGAGGGGACGTGGACCTGCTTTCCAGAATAGGGTATTGAGACTCCCTTGGGACACAGAGATACCAGGGGCCACGCTGTGACTGGCAGCGGATCTCAGATGAAGTCAGGTTTCTTCCCGTGACACCGGCCGCCTGCTGTCTGGGAGGTGTGGCTGTCGAACAGCCACAGGACATGCCCATCACAGAGGCTGAACTTGGACAGGTGACATGTCATGGGGCCCAGGGACACACCTCGCCATGGTGTCGCCCCCAGGTGCCTATCCAGGTGGCCAGCCACGCCCAGATCCCAGGGATGCTCAGCCGATACTTTGTATCGAAGCCCTTCTGGTTGGCAAATGTAACACGTTAGAATGATACACAGTTACCCCATTTCCCCAGGCAGTTGGTGCTGCTTCTTTTCAAAAGAGGAAGAACAACTCTGTTTCATCCGTTACTTGCCCAGCTTGTTTCCCCTGGTCCAGACGGGACGCGCACTGATGGAGAAGACAGCTTCAGCTGGCAGTCTAGTAACTGACATGGGGAACCCAGTAGCACTGAGGGCCCCGGTGTCTCTGGCCGTGCGGGGCCACACTGCCCACACGGATGTCGCTGTGACGGCATGGCACAGGCCCTGCTGTGTGCCTCTTGTAGCTCATGTCCGTGTTTGTCAGTCTCTCGGTCTCAGACTTGGGAAAGCCACGCTGATGTTGAAAGCGAAGTTCACGCCACACCAGGGATTTTCAAACCTGGCGTCTGATGCCTGGAGTGTGGGGAAAAAAAAAAGAAAAAATCTTTTTAATGTTTCTTGTGCACTCTGGAAGCTGGAAAGGTTTTCCTTAGCTTGCCTGGGAACATAAGGCGTTGGCCGCGGGGGACGGTGGACGAAGGTGGATGTTACCCGGTGTTCTGGGACACGAGGAGGAGTGACCCCTTCTGCCAGTCCAGACAGGAGACATTGTCATTATATGCTGCTCTGGTAGAAAAATCGTCTACATAGATGATACACAACTGGGGTCATCTTTATAGGAAAAGATTCGTCAAATTCAATAAATATAAATGGGTTTATTAAAAAAAAATTTTTTTAAATGATGCATTTTGCACACGTAGGTTTTGAGGCTTACAAAACAAAGATAGAGAAGAGAGAATTGGGGAAACAGAGCCAAAAGCAGTAAGGACAGAATAATTATAAAGTCAGGGCGGGCTGGTTAGTTCACTGAAGTGAGAACGATATACACGTGAGCTTGTTGGAGCCGTCTGCAGGGCTGGCCGTGACTTCCTGGGCGCTGTGTGGGTTCAGAGGCCCTTCCTTCCCCCTTCCCTCCTCCCTCCGTCCTCCCTCCTTCCCCCTCCCTCCGTCCTCCCTCCTTCCCCCTCCCTCCGTCCTCCCTCCTTCCCCCTCCCTCCGTCCTCCCTCCTTCCCCCTCCCTCCCTCCCTCCATCCCTCCTTCCTCCCCCCTCCTTCCTCCTCCCTCCATCCTCCCTCTTTCCTCCTCCCCCCTCCCTCCCTCCCTCTGTCCCTCCTTCCTCCCCCTCCCTCCTTCCCCCTCCCTTCGTCCTCCCTCCTTCGCCCTCCCTCCGTCCTTCCCTCCTTCCCCCTCCCTCCCTCTCTCCATCCTCCTTCCCCCTCCTTCCCCCTCCCTCCGTCCTCCTTCTTCCCCCCTCCTTCCCCCTCCCTCCATCCTCCCTCCTTCCCCCTCCCTCCATCCTCCCTCCTTCCCCCTCCCTCCCTCCCTCCGTCCTCCTTCCTCCCCCCTCCTTCCCCCTCCCTCCCTCCCTCCCTCCCTCCCTCCCTCCCTCCCTCCCTCCCTCTTTCCCCCTCCCTCCCTCCTTTCCTCTCTCACTTCTTTCCTGCCTGTGTTCCCTCCCAGCTGTCACATCCCACCACAAACTGAGGCTCCCCCTCCTGCTCCTGCTCCTCTTCCCTTTCTAAACTCCACGAATGTCTACCTCCCAGAGAACCCGGCTGACGCATGAGCTGCTCAGGCACCTGCCTGTGACCCCGGTTTCTCGCCAGCTCTCAGGCAACCCTGCCTCCACCGGTTGTGGGACCCCACATTGAGTAGCAGCAAGATAGTGACTTGCCTCCCGGGTGGCGCTCGGTGTCGCAGGTTTTTATCTGGTGTGTCTCTGGCCTACCAGAGTGTAGGCATCGCGGGGCCGAGGACTCCGGTCCAGGCCGTTTTGGTCCCCTTCCACGTGTCCTTCACAGCATAGTGCCCTTCCCGTGGGTGGGGCTAGGAGGGGACCAATCACAGAAGGAACTTGGGTGAAGGCTTCTTTGCTCAGGTACCTCGTGGGGAATGCGTCTCGTGTGTGCAGAAGTCAAATCTGGTGCCGTCACGGGTTTCAGCTCTAAAGATCACTTTTTTAAAGTTAGTAGCTCTGAAAATAAATGACTGAAACTATTAAGAATTCTAAGCCCCTGGACATTATGTACAGTGTCACCCTGTGGTACCGCAGAGGTGGGGGGAACTCACAAGCATCTCTCCTTGTCCTTCAACCCCAAGGGTCCAGCCACCACCCAAAGCTAGACAGTGTCACAAAGTAGAGGTGCCGCTGTGCCAAGCCCTAGGACCTCCTGTTCTCGTGAGCTCCTCTAGAACAGGAGTTGGCAAACTTGGCCTATCAAAGGCCAGATAGTAAGTATTTTAGGTTGCAAGAGCCATTTGGTCTCTGTCACCACAGCCTTTTAACTTTGCCATGCTGGTGAGCAAGCCGCCAGAGACAATATATGAATGTGTGTGGCCGTGTTCCAATAAAACTTTATTGACAAAACCAAGCCGGTGCCCAGATGTGGGCCCACGGGCTGTCGGTCGCAGACTGCTGCTTTAGAACTGCTTCTGACAAGAGGGGAGGCGTACTAGGAACAGGTGCCTGCAGGCCTCTTCTGAGAAAGGCAGTTTTCTAGCAAATCCTCATTTCATACTACGAGGAGGGAGAGGCCGTGTGCATAGTCTCAGCCCCGTTGCCCGTGGTAACCCAGGTGGAGGGATTTGAATCTAGAGCCACCGGGTCAGTGTGAGGTGTACTTTCCCCACTGCCAGGCCCTTGGGGTTGGCTTGGGGCGCGGGCTGCTAGCTCACAGCGCCCACAGTGTCATTATAGGGTCTCCCTCCCCACCCAGCACTCCCAGCCTCACAACCTGCCCCCCACCCCAGCACCTGTGGCGGGAAACCGTCCCTCACCCAACCCCTCTGCTTCCAGACAGGCCAAGCTTGAAACTGGTGGGGGCCGGGCTGGCATCTCGATGACAGGCCTTAGTGCGCGAGCCGGTGGACACCAACAGGAAGAAAAATATAGAACCCGATCGCAAATTAAAAGCGCTATCTGCAGAAGCTAGCTGAAACCGGAGGTTAATTGGAGACAGAAATGTCACATTAATGCAGGAAGACGCAGGGGAGCCTGCCGCGGCCTCTGTGTACGGAACCCGGAACCCGGGCAGGGCGGGGAGGGCCCGGGACGCGAGGCGCCATTGGAGGGAGTCCCCTGTCCTATTAAGCAGGCTCGGCAATTAATTTCTCGCTGCAATGTTATTTCCACTGGCCTACATTTCCTCTAACCTGTCCCTTTCTATTTTTTTTTTTTTAAGTTACCAATGCAGGGCACGTGGGATTTAGGATTGGAATTGAACCCCCCCACACACAACTGTCTGGACTTGAAAAACCCACAGAGCTGTGATGAGACTGCAGTGCGGTGGGCGAGGGGTTGGGGTGTTCTTGGGGTGAGCCGGGGTCCACAGCTCCTTCCGAGGGAGGACACTGACCTGGGAAAGGGGGCCCGGCTCTGCTTGGTGGCTGGCCTCCTCACCTCGGCCCAGTTCAGAGTCACCCCCCCGGGGTCGCACCTTCCAGGAAGGGCGTGGATCGCACAGGAGGGCAGCGGCCTCAGCAGCCGGCGATGTGCGTTTCTGTTAGCATGAAGCACAGGCCTGGCTCGTTTTAAATACCTCACCCGGTCTAATCTTCACAAACCCCTCTGAGGTGTGCTCTGTAATTACCGCCGTTTTCGGATGGATGAATGGAGGCGCGGGTGCCCTATCGAAGCTGCACAGCGACCGGACGCCCCGGGCTGGGGTTTGAGCCCAGGTCTTCCAGATGCCGGGGACTGCGTCCTGCTCTGCCCTCCTCAGAAGGTCCCAGACTTCTCCCGGAGTGGCCGCAGACCACCACGTACTCACAATCGTTTTTATTTCTATTTTTAGTCTCCATTACGGTAAATACACGTACAATGTACGATGTGCCGTCACAGCCATGTTTAGGTGTATAGTTCAGCGGGGTATTCACAGTATCATACGTCCATCTCTAGAGCTCCCCATTGAGCAGAACAAAGCCTCTGTCCCCATTAACCATGAACTCCTCATTGTCCCCCCCCCCAACCCCTAGCAACCACTGTGCTTACTTCTGTCTCTATTACCTTGACAACTCCGGGACCCTCTCATGAGTAGGACCAACCATGCAGTGTCTGCTGTTTTGTGATTGGCTTAATTCATTTCGCATCTCCATGTTGTAGCGCGTGTCAGAATTCCCTTCCTTTTCAAGGCTGCACACTATTCCGTCGTGTAGTATTCCGTTATGCAATGGGCTGTTTTATATATATATGCAATGAATAATACTTTACTAATTAATATAATACTCAAGCAATGTTGAGTCATACACAGGGTGGGGCAAAAGTAGGTTTACAGTTGTGAGTACACAAAAGTTTTTCTTGTATTATTTATTATTTATTAATTATTGTATTATTTAACACACCACTGTAAACCTACTTTTGTCCCACCCTGAATATATGTGTTTAGACACTCATTAGCACTTACTATATAATGAAACCTCGTCTTCCATATGCTAAGTAATTTATTTTTTAATGTTTATTTTTGTTACATGGTATGTGCAATTGTTGAAAATCCACCCAAACTGAAGAATGAGTTTGTGTTTAGCCAACTTAGAGACTCATGATGTCTTAGGAGACATGGGCAGTGACATCTAGATAAGTGTCTACAGCTCTGGCTGGGCAGCTCAGTTGGTTAGCTTGTCGTCCTGACACACCAAGGTTGTGGGTTCGATCTCCAGTCAGGGTGGGTGCATATAATAATCAATGAATGAATGCATAAATAAGTGAAACAACAAATCAATCTTTCTCTCTCTCTCAAAGCCAATAAATAAAAATTTTATGTTAAGTGTGAACCGTTGGCATAGTTCCAGCCCTTGGGAATCCGTTGAGCACTTAGAATTCAGGAATCTCTTCCAACCTTTCTCTCTTTCCTCCTATAATTAATCCAACTATTTGTTTTCCCAGAATGCTGAAGATGTGGGCGAATTTTTAAAAGATGCAGAGGGTTTCCTTGTCATATGGGCAGATCCTCAATGGGCTCTCCAACCAACTGGCTAGTGGGTGAACCCCTGCATTTCAATGGATAAGCAGTGTCTTATAGTCGAATATTTGCACGTGCTCCTCATTGCTGATGCGGAACTGTCCCTGCCAAACACGAGTGTGACTGAGCCTTCAAAAACAGCTTGGCGTCCACCCCGCATTCATATTTTACACCACTGCTAACACTTGGTGCCGCAGATTCAATTTTACTGATGTTTTCTTTAAAAATACCTCCCATGGCAGTGAGTGATTTTGAATAATATAGGTTAGAACATTCCCATCAGGTCTCCAGAACCAAGAATTCTGGCGTGCATTCTACAGAGCAAAATAAATAAATAAATGTCCCAAAGTTCAGTTAATCAACTGGTTGTAATAAAATGCTGTACCCCTCCTCCCGCCCCCAACTGAGTGGATGTTGCGTTTCTATCTCGGAGCGTGGAGAGAACGAATCGTTCATTCAGTGCGGCGTGGCGTGGGGGAGGGCGCAGCAGCGGGGCCGGGCTGTGACCCGTGCCCAGGGGAACGTCGTCCTCCCCGGAGCGTGGGCATCCCGGACTCGCTGCTGCAGCTGAACCCTGTCCTCCCGGATTCTGCAGCAGCACATGGCAGGTGGGGGTTCAGGAGAGCGGCTGCCCCTGCCCAAGGACAGGGGGCTCATAGCGCCGAGCCGTTAGAAGGCGTCCTGCAGAGCATCCAGGGGCAAGGCGGTCCAGGTGGAGGAGGGAGACAGAGGAGGCTGGGGGAGGCCGGCAGAGGCCGGGAGGCTGGCCTGGTGCCTGGCAGGTAAGGGGCGTGGCCGGCAGTGAGGGCGGAGCTGGGGGTGACGCAGGGACTCGAGGTTGTGGAAGAACCTGCAAGTCACACTCAGGATGGACTGTAGGGTTTCTGGCAGGGTCGTCGTGCACCATGACCACTGGTGACTGACCCCCCCACCAGCCCCCAAGTAAGTGAGTCCTGGGCGAGAGCATTGATTTCCTATTGGGTATACTGTCATCCATAGACACCAGGAGTCAGTCACCCCTCTCGTGCATAGGACAGTCCCCACAACAGAGTCATCTGGCCCAAAATGTGAGTCGTGCCAAGTCTGAGAAACCTTGATGCACTCCCTCTCAGCTTCCAGACTTGGTGCTAAAACCCGGGAATGTCGCGGTAGATTATGTTTGACCAATGAGCTTGGCCCGCCGGTGATCTGTAGCAATGATGTTCAACCCTTTCTCCTCTCACAACACACATCGACTAATTACTAAAAGTCTGTGGCACATCGAAAATATTTTTTTTGCCTATCTGACAAAAAAAAAAAGATAGAATTTTGCTTTATTTATGTCTGATAGCTGTTGTTTGGTTGGCTGTTGTCATTTTTTATTTGACAATTTAGGGAAAAGAGGTCAGTGCCCCTGACTACATAGGTACAGCATGTTTTGAAAACTCTGGTGGTATACCGGGTGAAATCAATGGTCTATCCAAGGACAGGCTTGGTGGCGCCCAGCGAGAGGTCAGTGGAGGTCTGTGGGCCGTTGGTTTCTAGAAGCAGGGGCACTCCTTGAGTCTGCGCATGGGTCAGAATGTGTGTTTGAAGTTTTCTCAAGTGTGAAACAAACAAACAAACAAACACCAAGCCGTGTCCTCCCTCATTGCTGGGGCTGGCTCTCTTGGCTGGCACAGAACGTGAGCCCACGCTGGGGTGGTTGGCACGGGGGGAAGAATATCAAGGGAAAACAGCCAAGACAAGAGGTGGGATTCCGAATGCCGCCACGTATTTAATTTTATTTCTTTTTTTTTTTTTTTTTTTTTCTCATTTTTCTGAAGCTAGAAACAGGGAGAGACAGTCAGACAGACTCCCGCATGCGCCCGACCGGGATCCACCCGGCACGCCCACCAGGGGCGACGCTCTGCCCACCAGGGGGCGATGCTCTGCCCATCCTGGGCGTCGCCATATTGCGACCAGAGCCACTCTAGCGCCTGGGGCAGAGGCCACAGAGCCATCCCCAGCGCCCGGGCCATCTTTGCTCCAATGGAGCCTAGGCTGCGGGAGGGGAAGAGAGAGACAGAGAGGGAAAGCGCGGCGGAGGGGTGGAGAAGCAAATGGGCGCTTCTCCTGTGTGCCCTGGCCGGGAATCGAACCCGGGTCCTCCGCACGCTAGGCCGATGCTCTACCGCTGAGCCAACCGGCCAGGGCTAATTTTATTTCTAAATCACACTTTATTTGTAGAGGCAGGCAAGGGCCTCGACTGGGGTTTTTGCAAGCCCTGGGTCAGGGCTGACCTGTAGGAGACACTGATGCCTTCATGAACGTGCGTGGAGTTGCCCGGGAAGCTAGTCCTGCGGGACATCTTTTGGTTATTCGGTGTCCTTTCTGAGGGAATGTTTTTAGGTGTCTAAGGTTTTCTGAGGATGGTGTCACTGGTCCTAGAGGGGGCAGGTCCCACTGAGAAGCGTCCCCTGCTGAGGTTGTCAGTCGCAAGCTCATTATCCCATGCTGTGTCTCTCTGGCCTCTGCAATCTGCTGGTTGCCAAAGTCCCTGCTTCCTGCCGACCTCCTGCTGCAGCTGGGCCCTGGTCGGTCAGGACTGGACCAGACAGCTTCCCAGATGTGTGCGCTGTTAGCGCATGGTCCCTCCTCAGCCCGAATGCCCCGGACACAGGGGCTTCTGCACATGCCAGCTGCCACAGCCCTTCCTGAGACCCTGTTGGTTTCGCACACTCATCCACTGGTACACTGGGTCACAGTGGCCTGCAGGGTGACAGGACAGGGCCCATGCTGAGGCAGAAACGTGTCCTGAATGGAGAAGAAAATATGAAAATTCCTGCAAGTCGAAGAATGATGATGCCGGCTTACTCGCTGGGTTCCCGCTGAGCCCAGTTGTAATTGAAATGTATTCTTCGCCAAGTTTATTGGGTCCTGGGGCAACTTGTTACTGAACTGGTCAATTAATCTATTTTTTTTCTGTCGTGTTTTTTTTTTTTTTTTTAATGAGTTTGGGGATTTCCTCTAGCAGAAAATCACCAGGCAGTGCAGCCCAATGCCCAGAGCTCAGGGAAGGCCACGCCTTTCTGCGTGAAAACTGCATCCAACAGTTACAGGCGCAAAGGGACGTCGCCCGCTACAGGTGGCCAATCGGGCTGACCTGGGGAGGAAGAAAAGAAGGATTTGTCCTGCCCAGCGGTGACCGCGGGGAGAGCACTGTGAACCCGATTACTCACGCAAGGCAGTCAGAACACTCGGAAATAAAGCTGCCCGGCTTCCCTGCTGAGAGACAAATGATTTCTATTTAAAAACCTGCTTGTTGCACGCCTGTAAGTCCCAGTGTAGCAATAATTAATGATATCAGGACGTTAAGGAAGACCTTCTGCCGAAGTCCCTCTGCTCCAGGCGTGAAATTGGATTAAAGTGAAGATAAACTTAGATGCAAAACCTGCGGAGGCAGGAACGACGTGGCGACACCGCGCATGCGCACGCGCACGCACACACTCGGGCCGTTCAGAGGCCGCCCGACGGGGCTCAGGTGGTCGTGTCCCCCGCGCACACTCGGACCTGTTCCGAGGCTGCCCGACGGGGCTCAGGTGGTCGTGTCCCCCGCGCACACTCGGGCCTGTTCAGAGGCTGTCGGAAGGGGCTCAGGGGGTCGTGTCCCCCGCGCACACTCGGGCCTGTTCCGAGGCCGCCCGACGGGGCTCAGGTGGTCGTGTCCCCCGCGCACACTCGGGCCTGTTCAGAGACCGCCCGACGGGGCTCAGGTGGTCGTGTCCCCTGCGCACACTCGGGCCTGTTCCGAGGCCGCCCGACGGGGCTCAGGTGGTCGTGTCCCCCGCGCACACTCGGGCCTGTTCCGAGGCCGCCCGACGGGGCTCAGGTGGTCGTGTCCCCCGCGCACACTCGGGCCTGTTCCCAGGCCGCCCGACGGGGCTCAGGGGGTCGTGTCCCCCGTGCACACTCGGGCCGTTCAGAGGCCGCCCGACGGGGCTCAGGGGGTCGTGTCCCCCGTGCACACTCGGGCCTGTTCAGAGGCCGCCCGACGGGGCTCAGGTGGTCGTGTCCCCCGCGCACACTCGGGCCTGTTCCGAGGCCGCCCGACGGGGCTCAGGTGGTCGTGTCCCCCGCGCACACTCGGGCCTGTTCAGAGGCCGCCCGACGGGGCTCAGGTGGTCGTGTCCCCCGCGCACACTCGGGCCTGTTCCGAGGCCGCCCGACGGGGCTCAGGTGGTCGTGTCCCCCGCGCACACTCGGACCTGTTCCGAGGCCGTCCGACGGGGCTCAGGTGGTCGTGTCCCCCGTGCACACTCGGGCCTGTTCAGAGGCCGCCCGACGGGGCTCAGGTGGTCGTGTCCCCCGTGCACACTCGGGCCTGTTCAGAGGCCGCCCGACGGGGCTCAGGTGGTCGTGTCCCCTGCGCACACTCGGGCCTGTTCAGAGGCCGCCCGACGGGGCTCAGGTGGTCGTGTCCCCGTGTTGAGCTGTGGTGGAGACAGCTCTCCGGGAGCGGCCACACAGGGCGCCCCAGTCCCTGCCTCAGTCCCAACCACGGGATGAGTTCTTTTCCCAAGTCAAGTTCTGTGGGCCTTTCGGATGCCCTGTGGCCAATACGGCTGGTGAACTCCCATACCCATTTTTCTTTATTGACAGATTTTTTTTTTTTGTATTTTTCCGATGTGAGAAGCAGGGGGAGGCAGTCAGACAGAGTCCCGCATGCGCCCACCAGGGGGTGATGCTCTGCCCATCTGGGGCGTCGCTCTGTTGCAACCAGAGCCACTCTAGCGCCTGAGGCAGAGGCCATGGAGCCATCCTCAGTGCCCAGGCCAACTTTGCTCCAATGGAGCCTTGGCTGTGGGAGGGAAAGAGAGAGACAGAGAGGAAGGGGGGGGGGTGGAGAAGCTGATGGGCGCTTCTCCTGTGTGCCCTGGCCGGGAATCAAACCTGGGACTTTCACACGCCAGGCCTACGCTCTCCTGCTGAGCCAGCTGGCCAGGGCTGACAGATTTTTTTTTTTTAATGTACAGACCAATGAAGATCATTTTCTGAGCAGACTGGCAGCTGTGGGCAGGCCACAGTTCTGGCCCGAGAAACTTAAGCGTACGTTGACAGAGGGGCTTCTGGGAAAGCTGTTTTTCCTGTCAAAAAGGGACACAGGCAGGTGATAGCTCCCGTTGCTTTATTTTGGTCTCCAGTACTGGTGTGTCTGATACTGTGTCAATGTGTGGGACAGCAGGTTACGTCACCTCTAAAGTTCAGTTTCTTCAAGTGGGAAAAGGAGGTAAAAGAGCCACCTGTCCATCTGGTCACTCTGAGAACACAGCATGGTGTGTGGACATGCAGAGTCCTGGGCCGGGACATATTTAGAGAGAAACCACAGCTAATGACCTTCAATCAGCTCTGTGTGTGTGTGTGTGTGTGAGAGAGAGAGAGAGAGAGAGAGAGAGAGACATGAAGGGAGAGAGAAGAGAAGCATCAACTCATAGTTGAGGCACCTTAGTTGTTCATTGATTGGTTTCTCATATGTGCCTTGACTTGGGGGCTGCAGCTGAGCCAGTGACCCCTTGCTCAAGCCAGTGACCTTGGGCTCAAGCCAGCAACCTTGGGGTTTGAAACCTGGGACCTCAGCATCCCAGGTTGATGTTCTATTCATTGCACCACCACTGGTAATGCTAATCAGCCTATTTTAAGATGTTTTTAATACTTTTTAAAGAACTAGCTTTTTATCAGGATTCCAGGACTTTCCTATTGTTTTTACCTTCACCCTTTATTCTCTGTTGTAGTGAAAAATCTACTTTCTGTCATTTCCCCCCACGGCAGGTGACCATACATCATATGACTTGTTTTAAGGAAGAAGTCCCGTACGTTTGAGCCCTTACTTATTATGGACACTCGTAGCAGGGGCTTCCCGCTCACACCCTCTGCTGTGGCCCGCCAACACTCGAGATCAGAAGCTGTATCTGGAATAAATGTCCCTCCGGGCAGGCAGTGACTGTCCTTGCCGTCCTCCCAGGAGGCCTTCGGCATGCGCCCCCTTCCTCAGCACAGTGACACCGCTTCTTCCAGCATTGCAGGCCCTGGCCAGAGCGGGCAGCTCTTACGTGGCGTGTCCCAGGAAACATTTGGGGGAACTGTGAATTCTCAGCTACCTCACTGGGCAGGGGGAAGGCTGGAGCAGGCGGCTGGACCATCAGACCTGCCTCTCATCAGTGAGGCCGTCTTCTGTGTGCTGCTGGGTTCCACTCTGAGAACCGTCTCTTTATCTGATGAGAGGACAGCCGCCCGACTTCCTGGGTGTCCTTTCCGCTGACAACAGCGGGGGCACAGAGACGTGCATGTGGGGGAGGGAGGCAGCGTCGGGGTCTTCGGGAAGGGGCCTTGATGTCTTCCCCTTGCACCTGGTTTCTGTTCCTGACCCTCAAGGGTGGCCCCCCAGTCCTACCAGCAGGGACACAAGAACTCCGTGCGTGACATTGGATTAAAGTGAAGATAAAAAGGGAAGATAAAGGGAAGAAAGAACCTCCTCTTTTTTCCAGGACAGGAGTCACGTTCTGACCTGTGTTGTGTGAATCCTTGTCTCAGCGGCTCTTCCTCTCTCTCCCAACACCGACAGGGACGTTCCCTGCCCCAGGGACCCCTGGTCCAGGGGAAGAGCGGGGAAGATTTCTAGGTATTCTGTCTCTTCCTCCTCCTTGTTTTTTCGGGGGTGTGTGTGTCTTCTTATTGCCACAGTGTTGCTGATTGCTGTAGATACCACACAGGATGCGCGTGGAGGAGCTGCTGGGGCCGAGTTCACAGCGGGATTAACATGTGGCCGTGCTGGTCAACAGGTGTGGGGGTGGCACCTGCCCCTCCTGCCCGGCCCCGCCCTGCATCCCAGCACAGCCGCCCATCTGTTTGTATGAATTTGCTATTAATTTTCGCTTTGCAAGGGGGCAAGGTCGGAGGCTTGCGAAGAGAGAAGACACTTGAAACCAGAGCGTTGGAGTGTGAGAACCAGCCAGAGCCCCCTGGCCGCCCCCCAGACCCAAGCAGGAGTTGCGTTCTCCTCCCTCGCTGCCTTCCAAAGCAGCAATTCATGAAGGGTAGTCCTAGAGGACCCCGGGGGGTCGCCACGATCCAGGGAGTCTGCGAGAGGTCACAAACACAGTTATTAACATCTGTCTCTCTGTTACCGGTTATTAAAAATAAGTATCCAAGTACGTTTCCTTCTTATCCATCGTGAGGAGGGCACCGGCTATTCAGGTTGACTCAGTGTTACAATTCAGAGTAGCAGGTAAACGACACACACCTCACTAACTTTATAGACAGCAGTTGCGCCCGTAACACTTGACATTCAAATGCAGTGGAAAGGAACGCCCTCCTGGGACTGGCCGAGGATGTCAGCTGCAAGGCCTCGGGGTCACGTGAGGATGCAAGCTGTCCTGCCTGGGGGCGGGGGGGCGGGGCTCCCGGCCGTCACTCATTCAGGGGGCTGGCGGTGGTGTCCCTGCCCGACTCCATAAATGAGGAAAGAGCTAAGTGGGGCACTTCCGCTGTATTAGTATAAATTAAAGCCGCACAACAAAGTGCCACGCCGGGTGGCCGAGAACAGTAGACATTGATTGTCTCGCAGTTCCGGGAGCCAGATGTCCCCAATGAAGGTTTTGATGAGGCCATATTCCCTCCGAAGGTGCTGGGGGATGAAGGGGGGGGGGAGGGGAACCAGAGGCCTGACTCCCAGCTTCTCATAGCCTCGACCCGTAGGGACGATGTGTGTGTTCACACTGACATCCCTGTGTGCGAGTCTCTGAGTCCACATACCCCTTTCTTACAAGGACAAGTCATATGGGATTAGGACCCACCCTAATGACCTCATTTAATTTGATTACCTCTCTAAAGACCCTGTCTCCAAATAAGGTCACCCTTGGTGGTGGGGAGGGGCAGGATTCAACATATATTTTTTGGGAGGAGACACATGCTTTTATTACTAGACTGAAGCCTTGGATAAAACGTATTGGGAAAAGAAATCTGCTAAGGTTTCTGAAAAGCCGTTTTCTGAAGGGCGAGGACACCGAAGTCTCGCGAGGCCAGTGGTTCGTTAAATGGGGCAGCTGACCCGGCAGGTTTGGGTTCGGACCCAGGGCTGGACCACGCTTGTGCCTAGGAAGTTCTGATGAGCAGCAGGACTGCTAAGCAACTCTCTCCCTGGAAGTTCTTATCCGCCTTTCTCAAAGATGTCCCTCTTAATTGGAGAATTTGACATCGGCATTCTGTTGTTGGGAAGAGCCCGAGGCAACATGGAGTAATTGTCTTTCATTAGAGGAGTTCAGAAATGTATTCCAGCATCAGTGTCAGCTGCTGGGGAAAAAAACCCGACAAAAAAATAGTCATTTCTTCCCAGAATAACTTTGAAGTGAAAAGGTGGGAAAGAACCCACAGTTAATGACACACAATCACAACTGAATAGAGAGAACACCGTACTGTTCCTGAGCTTATTTTATTTCTTTATTTCCTCTTCACCGGTTATTATTATCCCCCCCCCCCCCCCCCCCCCCCCCCCCGTTACCTGACAAGGCTCACAGACAGATACTAATTTGAAGGATTCAGAACTTCGGGGGCGGGGGGAGCGGAAGCCAGTTTGGAAATCCTGTGCTGTCTTGATTGTTCTGTGACAGGTTGGGAATATGGGGACCCACAGGATGGAAATCATCAGTGAGATGTAGCTGGTCAGACCAAGATCGATGTGGTACCATCAGCAGGGAGGGCAGTTCAGGATCTGTCCAGCTGGTTAGTTATTTGGCACATTGGGAGGTGGGTCACATGTGTCCTGGGTGAGTCCTGTGTTCTCTCCATCTGTCTTTAGCACCTGGGCAGATTTAAGCAGCAAGAATTGCTCTCTCTCAAGACTCTCTCAAGCTCTCCTTCTTTCTCATTCTTTCTTTTTATATTTATGCATCCATTCATCCATCCATCCATTCATGCATCCATCCATCATCCATCTATCCATGCATCATCCATCCATGCATCCATGCATCCATCTATCCATGCATCCATCCATCCATGCATCCATCTATCCATGCATCCATCCATCCATGCATCCATCTATCCATGCATCCATCTATCCATGCATCCATCTATCCATGCATCCATCCATGCATCTATCTATCCATGCATCCATCCATGCATCCATCATCCATCCATGCATCCATCTATCCATGCATCCATGCATCCCTCATCCATGCATCCCTCATCCATGCATCCCTCATCCATCCATCCATCCATCATCCATGCATCCATCTATCCATGCATCCATCCATCCATCATCCACCCATTTATCCATCATCCATCCATCCATCCATCCATGCATCCATCCATCCATTCATCCATCTATCCATACATCTATCCATGCATCCTTCCATTCATGCATGCATCCATCATCCATGCATGCATCCATCCATCTATCCATCTATCTGTATTGCATGCTCTCAGATCTTTTTAATCTACAAAGCAAGTCCTTTACTTAACTCTATTTGTTTTTCAATGATGTGACCAAATTAATCATTGTAGTTATATAGATCCAGCTAAAAACATTAATGCACTGTCCCAATTAAAAAAAATTTTTTTGAGCAGGGTCTATGTTTTGCTTTTAGTTCCATTTTAAAAGTTTATTTATTGACTTTTAGAGAGAGATAGAGAAGAAAGAAAGGGAGTGAGAGACAGAAACATTGATTTGTTGTTCCACTTAGTTACACATTCATTGGTTGATTCTTGTATGTGCCCTGACCGGGGATCAAACCTGCAACCTTAGTGTATCAGGACACACTCTAATCCAGGGGTCCCCAAACTTTTTACACAGGGGGCCAGTTCACTGTCCCTCAGACCATTGGAGGGCCGAACTAAAAAAAAAAAAACTGTGAACAAATCACTATGCACACTGCACATATCTTATTTTAAAGTAAAAAAACAAAATGGGAACGAATACAATATTTAAAATAAAGAACAAGTAAATTTAAATCAACAAACTGTCCAGTATTTCAATGGGAACTAGGCTCCTCCTCTCACTGACCACCAATGAAAGAGGTGCCCTTTCCGGAAGTGTGGCGGGGGCCGGATAAATGGCCTCGGGGGGCCTCATGTGGCCCGCGAGCCGTAGTTTGGGGACCCCTGCTCTAATCAGCTGAGCTACCAGGCAACGGCTGAACATTTTTGAAGTGATTCATTCTTAATACTTATTATCCATGAATCAGTTCTTACTATTAATAAAGGTAGAGCTTTGGTGATATCCAGAGGTCCAAAGGGCCCTCTCTACTTGCCCTGTGGTTCTGTGTTCTCCAAGTCTCTCATGATTGATGCTTTGTCCCGAGGCCAGGAAGGATGATGGGCTTCCTTTGGTGCAGCTGGAACCATTAGTTGGAGCACAAGGGGAAGCACCCCCCCACACACACACGACTTTCTTTGTTAAACTGTATATAGACGCTGCTTATTTCATGCGTTCTTCCGCAATGATTTTTTTTTTAAATCTTCTTCATTTATGGGTAGTACCTCAGGCATCCAGTATCTGATAAGCACTTAATAAATAGTAATAACTTCTTATTACAGGGAAGACACCTGCTGATCCCTTCGTGTGGGTGGGACCTTGAGGACCCTTTCCCATCCCGCAGGAGAGTGGATTTGTTTTAAACCCACATCACTGTGGCTTTTCATCTCAATGCGTCAGCGTTCCGTTTATCCACGGGCTTTAAGATGCCTGGTGGTTCCTCTTTCTGTCTCCTCCATGTTCTTGGGCATCAGATTCTCCAGGAATTCAGATAACGTGAAATACACAATAGATTTGTGCCTCAGTAAATAATACAAGGAGAGAGGGAAGGTCTGCTCGCGATTATCATTGCATCTGTGTTTTTCTCACTTGAACAAAAAACTTTGGTCAGTTTATCCTTTATCACTTTGGGAAACAAGATACAACATGATCCGAGCCCTGCCTAGTCTGGGCTGTGTTCCAAGAGCTGTTTTTATTTTGTGTTGTGATCTGGGTGGTGAGATGCTTACGCCGCAGCGAGAGGCGGTTCAGTTTACACCGCAGTCAGTCAGCACCTTGCGCTGAACCCTCTCCCGGTCCATGTCAGGGAGACTGGGGCAGAGACTCTTCACTCCAAGCCTTAGACAAAGTGTTGTGGATGGAAACTGTTTTAATAAGGATGACACATTCTTCATTAAACGCACACCATTTCATCCTCATGATGCAAAGCGGTTGTGGGCCAAAGTTGTGACACGCTGAGGTGTCTCCAGGAGTTATCAAGGTAATGTCACACTCAACATCCCGGGCTGCTTTCTGGAACCTCTAGGGCCTTGACTGTCCCCTCCCGCATTACCAGGCTGTTCATTCTTTCTCTTTGTTGCTCTTCCTGCTGGAGGCATCCTAGAGTTCCCTTCTGTGGGTATTGGCGTATCTTCACTCCGCTGCTCCTGAGTTACACCTTGTGTGACTGCTGTCTGTCTACATCAGTGGTGGTCAACCTGGTCTCTACCGCCCCCTAGTGGTGGTCAACCTGGTCCCTACCGCCCCCTAGGGGGCGCTCCAGCTTTCATGGTGGGCAGTAGCGGAGCAACCAAAGTATCAATAAAAAGATAGATTTAACTATAGTAAGTTGTTTGATAAAGATTTATTCTGCCAAACTTAGCAAAAATCTGACATAGAGTACTTCATAAGTAATTATTATTATATGCTTTAACTTGCTGTAACTCTGCTTTATAAATTTTATAAAGTTACTTCCCTACTTTATAAATCACCATGACTGTGGAACCGGTGGGCGGTTAGAAAAATTTACTACTAACAGAGATACAAAAGTGGGCGGTAGGTATAAAAAGGTTGACTACCCCTGGGCTATGTCCAAAAGAGGCGTTTGGGCTGCCTGCAGAACGTGGTTATGACCAGCATGATTAGTAACAACCCATGCTTGTCGTATGCAGGGGACTTGCGTCTCAGGCCGCTGAAAATGCCAGCTCTTTTTCCTCGTTCACCAGAGGGAGGTTTCTGGCGTCTCTTGGATTATCGTTAAGTGTGGAGGAAGCTCTGTGTTCTCTGACTATAGACTCCATTCCATCGGCGTGCAGGTGTTCGTTATGGGCCACTGTGGATCGTGCCGTGGGCGGGGCATGGGTTGGTGGCAACAGTGACCAGATGAATTCTAGTCACTCCGGCACACTGACTGGGTGCTCTGTGTCACGTGGGTGAAGTCAGCCCCACCTCGGGGTCCCAAGCCCCATCTCGCAGCCGTTGAGACAGACGTGCAAGGGGCAGGGTTAGCGGCTGCCTGTCCTGGTCTGAAACATTGGCCTGGGGAATATGTACTGTAGTTGCTTCCCGACCAGAATTTTTCTGAATGGTCAGACGTTCCAACACAGTCAGCCTTGTTTTGTTAAATACTCGTGCGATGACTGTGACCGGAAGGGAGGAGGGGATGACGGAAAAGAAAACGCAACTTCACGTTCTGCATCAGAGCCGGACAGACCTGGGTTCCAGGTCCAGCCCCACCACTTTCTCAGAGGTGCGACCTGGGGCGAGCTCTCAGTGACCTTGAAGAGTCACTGCTCAGCTTCGAACCTCAAATTAGACTTCAGATGCTATTGGCATCAGCAAGGGGAAGCGGGTTCTCCAGTTCAGTTTTGCAGTGTTTCCGAGGAGGGACCCTCATCGACTCTGGTCGCCACACGGCCTTGGACCGCCACCTGCTGCCTGTGCCCTCAGCTGCTCCGCCTCCGTCTGGGGGACGATCGCTGCCCCCCAGGGCGGTTGCCACCTGTATTCCGCACTGGCCGTATGAAACCACGGCACCCACCATGGAATCACTTCGGATGAGCACCTGACTCTCTCAGAGTCAACCTTACAGGCCCCTTCCACGAGGAAAACGATAATTTCCTTGTCATTATTGGGGAAAGAATAGGCTCATCGCTGGGAAATACGCAGGACCCGTCTTCACCCCTGGGTTCACTGAACATTTGATTTTTTTTTTTTTTTTAAGCCAGAGAGACAGAGAGACAGGAAGGGAGAGAGATGAGAAGCATCAATTCTTTGTTGCGGCATCTTAGTCCATTGATTGTTTTTTCATATGTGCCTTGACCGGGGAGCTACAGCAGAGCGAGTGATGCCTTGCTCAGGCCAACGACCTTGGGCTCAAGCCAGCGACCGTGGGGTCATGTCTCTGATCCCACACTCAAGCCAGCGACCCCACACTCAAGCTGGTGACCTTGGGGTTTTGAACCTGGGTCCTCTGTGTCCCAGGTCGATGCTCATCCACTGTACCACTGCCTGGTCAGGCCACTGGACATTTGATTTTTATGCAAGCCCAGGAATGGACCATGTATCCTGACAGGCAACAAAACAAGAGGTCAGAGCGAGGACTTGGAAGCTAGACTTCAGTGTTTGAATCCTGGCTGCACCCTTCGCAGGCTCTGTGGCCTGGAGTGGGAGGAACTCAAGTGCTCCGTGCCTCAGTTTCCCAGATCCAGAGAGGGAACTCACCATCACATCTACCTCTGAAGGTCAGATTGGTGCTGGCACATGGTAAGCTTCAACTGGGTGTTAGGTGTTATGATGATGATCACTCTTGTCCCACTCCCTGGGCTGCTGGAGACGAGTTCACGGGCAGCTCTGGCTCCACACAGCTCTCCCTTCCTACTGATTTTTTAAGTTGTGTGGGGCTCACCTGCAGAGAACAGGGCCTGCAGGACTTCTGTCCACAGCTGTCTTCTCAGGGGGCTCAGGGGTCACGGTCTTCCAGCCTGGTGGACAAGGCAGCCACACCCCTGCCCCAGCCCCCTCACCTCCCCGTTGCTGAGCTAACCTTGGTGGGAACTTCCAGTAAAGCGTTTCTGCGGAGAGACCCACACAGCGTGACCTACAGCTGCCTCAAACCTACAAACACCCACCTCCAGCGGCAAGAAACATTTTTGTGGGGTCAAGTCGCAATGACCTTTCCTCATCTTCGCTCAAAGCGTTTGGTGACCTACAAGGATTGTATGTCACAGCTCCTGGGAGCCCCCTCAGCCCTCCTGCTGGTCACCCCAAGCTTTGAGTAGAGCAGAGCATCTGAGCGCGACTGTGTCATGGTGGTCCTGTGAGCTCAGTGCCGCACCCGGGCGCTGAGCCTGTGCCGAGCTGGCCGGCTTCTGACGGTGCTGCTCTGCCATCGGCGGCAGAGACGGGACGTCGTGTGTGTGGCACGCTGGACCCCTTACCCTGCCCCTCGTACCCTCTTCTCCGAGAAAGCGGCGTAACAGTTTTCAGATTCCAAGTGCATTTTCTGTTTTCCTGCGAGAAAGTCTTTTCCATGAAGAATTGAAGGCTACAGGTCCTCTGCAGAGTCTTCAGAAGGGTGGTGGGCTGGAGCTAACGTTCTTCGTAAAAGCAGTTTTCTGATCAGGGACCCCCTGTGTTTTTTGTTTTTTTTTAGCTCTTCTTTTCTGTTTATTTGTTGAACTTGCCTGGGGCTTACAGGGCAAGCATCACTGGCTTGAGTTCTGGACCCCGAACTAGAGGAGGTTCCGGACCCCGAACTAGAGGAGGTTCCGGACCCCGAACTAGAGGAGGTTCTGGACCCCGAACTAGAGGAGGTTCCGGACCCCGAACTAGAGGAGGTCCGGGCTGTCTGCTGGGGAGGGAGTGAAGGGCGGAGAGGAGATGGAGGAAGGACAGTAAAAAGAGGGGAGGGAGCCTGCAGACAGCCTTCTCCAGGGCCGGGTCAAGGTCGGGCGGGGCAGGGGCTCTGTCACCTGGCTCAGTGCGTCAGTCACCGGCTGCTGTTGGGAATAAGGCCGTCAGGTTATGTTTTCTCATAAAAACACGCACCAGAGCCCAGACACTTCTATTCCAAATGCAAGCTGGGAGGAGCATTTTAATCTGGGACCTGAACTATAGTTTGGAAGAGATGGACATAGATTTAAAAATGCATACATGCAGTGCATGTATATATATATGTATATATGTATGCACACATGCATGCGTGTGTTTGTGTGCCCTAGTGTCACACTCGCTGTGCTACAGGAGCTCAGACTTGGAACCTGGGCTGTTCCTTGCAGTGACTTGCAGCCTCAGGGGCAGGAACAGGGTCACCTGCCCTCCTGCCGGCTCGCTGCCCCCCGAAAGGTCATGTCGTGTTTCCCGGCTGGGTTTGGACGCTGCTGCGTGAGGTTGGGCCACTCCCGCTCTGCCCCGGTTTCTGGGCGGGCGAGCGTGCCTTCCAGCTGTTCTCACGCTGACCTCATGACCCAGCCTGGCGTCAAGCTGGGTCCTGACTGCAGCTTCCTCCTGCTCAGGGCTGCCCTGTCCCCGTGACCCCAGCCTCTGTGCCCAGGAGAGCGTGGGAGGCTGTGTGGGTGCCTCTCTCCCATGGCTCAGGAAGGCCTGACCCCTCCCTCAGCCAAGATCTGCTGCCTGTCAGCAACGACCGTGTGTGGGAGTGTGAGGACACGCAATGGAGGGCGTGGGGACCATTTCTCATGCTCGTGGCAGGGCTGGGACTGGAGGGAAGAGGAGACAGCCGGACGCCTGGGCCCCTCGTCTCCCATTTCAGTGCGTGGGACAGGGGACCTGATGATCAAGACCAGGTTACAGTTTTCAAAGTTTCCCAACTTATTGGCAGATGAGTTTTGGAAGCCCATTTTTAGTAATTTTCCAGACTCTATTGCCTCCCCTTATCTCCTGCCTGCGAAGGTTGTCCCAGGACATTCTCAGTGATGCAATACGGACAGACCCCACTCTGTCGCGCCTCACGGATGCTGCGCCTTCATCAACCTCGAAGCGAGACCCTATGCCAGCAGAGAGGAGGCATCAGGCTGATTAGCACTTTTAAGCCATAAAGTACTTTTCTAATTAAGATCTGTACATTGGTTTTTTGTGGTTTTTTTTTACATAATGCTATTGCATACTTAATAGAATACAGAAAACATAACTTACGTGCATGGGGAAACCAAAACCTTGACTCTCAGCACATTCGCCTGTGGCAGCGGTCTGGAAACTGAATTTGCACTCTCTCTTCTGTAGGCGGATACTTGTGAGAACCAGATGTATCCAGATGTATCTCTTTCCTGGCCCCAGGAAAGAGACTCCCTCAGGCTAAAATACTCAGCGAGTTCAAAGTTTTATGTCCTCAAATCACTGAGGAACTTGAGCAAGAGTGAGAGGCCAAGGTGCTTCTGTCCGGTGAATGGCAGGGAGCAGGCGGGCTGGGAGGTCTTGGTCTCCTCAGGACCGGGTCTATACGTGGCCCCGCCCCTTGGGTGGCCCTGGCCGTGTGATCTGAAACCTCAGAGCCTGTCACGTGGAGATCATGGAGATGGTATTCCTTACCCTTGTTACAAAGAATCAATGACCCAGCATCCAAGGAGGACTTCATCAAATGTTCATTTTAAGCGATTTAAGACCATGTTTTGTTTCGTTTTTCCCTCTGGGGCTGTTTCTTCCATCAGAGCCTGGCCAGTTACGGCTGAGGTTAGAAGAAGGAAAACAAGTCAGACACGGAGGGAAAAAGACCATTCTGAACCACGAAGGTCGGTCAGGTGGGGGAATAATTTTGCGCAGGAGGCTGTCAAGACGCGGGGAGCAGAGATATGCGCAGGGAAATTGGATGTCACACTTAGGGAAATCAAGGCTTCCTTTGCCCTTACGTGCCAAGCCTGAAGGAGGTGACCTAGAAGCCAATCTATAAAGAAAGTGCTTTATTTTTGTTGTTGTCTCAGACGCGGGCGCTCTGGGGGGTGACGGGATGTGTCGGGCACTTTGAAAAGCGCTCCTTCCGAAAGCACGACAGGAAGCTGAAGACCCGAGGCGTCTCGCCCTCTCCAGCACTGCGTCAGGAAGGCGCCCGTGTCCCCCACTCTGTGCCGGAGGGCCAGGCTACTCTGCACAGACGTGGACGGTTCAGCACCGTGCACCTTTATTTTTTGCTCCGAAATCGGAGGCAGCCCATCTTTGGCTGGTGGGGAGACGGCTTCCAGGAGGGATCGAGGAACCCCAGTTCCTGTCACCCTGGGGTTCTGCCCTGTGCTCCACCTTGGCCGTCCTCTGCGTGAGCTGGTTGGTGGAGGGAGAAAGGGTGTGCAGGACTGACGGCTGCTTCCTGAACGCCTTGGCCATGCGGTCGCCATCTTCCTTTTCACGTCCTGCTGGCCACAGTCCAGTTATATAGCCTCACCCGCCGGCAAGGGAGGCTGGGAAATGGGCCAGCTGGGTGCCCAGGTCGAGGAGGGGACAGGGGTCCCGCCAGGCGGCTTACCTCTGCCCTCACGCACCTTCTTCAGTCCTTCAGCAGACCCCAAGCGCTGAGACTGGAGCATTCACACCGGTAGACTCACAGGTTTCTTTGAGAGCCAGCGAAGAGGGTCAGTTCCTCTTCTCGGCCTTACCCTCATCGCCGACTCTGCGTGCAGGTCCAGGGAGTGCTCACAGTGTCCCTTCTCCAGAGGGATGGAGAATCTGTTCTCCAGTAACGGCCTAGTCGACAAAGTGGCTTTTTCACAAAAAAAAAAAAAAACTGGTGCGGCTTCAGAAGTCCCCAAGTGGCTAGGAAGCGTGCAAGGGGCTAATTTTGATGCCAACACCCCTGTGGCTGGTTGCCTGAGCAATACGTGGGTGCAGATGCTAGTCCTCACTGTGACCCTGTTCTCCAAAGGCACCGCGAACAAGGCCCGGCGTGACAGCCGCTCTCTGCGGTGTGAGGCCGCTATAGCTCCCCATCCGCGAGGCCCGGCTGACTGTGTACACAAGGCAGCAGGTCCCTGGGGCCCAAGTAGTGTGTGTGTGTGTGTGTTTGTGTGTGTATGTGTGTGTGTGTGTGTGTGAGAGAGAGCGAGAGAGAGAGAGAGATTGGATGATACAGTCATTTGAACAAATCCTTCCTTGTTTTATTTTATTTAAAATAAACCTGATTTGCTTCCTTTTCTTATTATTGTAAACAGTGCCTCAATGAATATCTTTTTGCAACTGACTTCTAAATTATTTTCAAAAGAACAAATTTTACACATCGGAATATTTGATTAAAGGGCGTGAAGTTGTTTTTTTTTTCTTGTGTTTTAAGGAATATATATTGTCAAATTTCCTGGAAGAGCTATATACTAGTTTATGTCATCACCAGCAAATACGGAATTTAGCAGTTTCAGGGCAGTTTCCCATTGTTGAGTTTTGCCTCGTTCTTTGTTCAATGATGAGGTCTGACATGGCACAGATTATGAGTTCAATTATATTCTTCTTATTTATATCAATGATCTTTTCTCTGTCCTTGCTGACTTTTTGTATTTTTAGTGTGAATATTCAAATAGCATGACTCATTGCCTGTTTGGTTAGATGTTTGTTTTTTTTTCTATTTGAATGAATCCTTTATAAAACATGAGCTTTATCTGTTTAAAAAAAGTGGAGTCTCGCTGTGATAATTATGTTTCTATCTATAAAATGTGCTTAACCCTTTGAGTAATGAGTCTTTTTCATGCTCGCTGACTCCTGGGGTGAGTTGTTTTTTTCAAAAAATGAAATTAGTTCCAGTTACAGTTTTATTAACTTAAAGTCATGTTTGTTTGATAACTAATTTATGAAAACAAGAACATATATTTACTTTTTTTTTTTTTTTTTTTTTTACAGAGACAGAGAGTCAGAGAGAGGGATAGATAGGGACAGAGAGACAGGAACGGAGAGAGATGAGAAGCATCAATCATCAGTTTTTTGTTGCGACACCTTAGTTGTTCACTGATTGCTTTCTCATATGTGCCTTGACCGTGGGCCTTCAGCAGACCGAGTAACCCCTTGCTCGAGCCAGCAACCTTGGGTCCAAGGTGGTGAGCTTTGCTCAAACCAGATGGGCCCACACTCAAGCTGGCGACCTCAAGGTCTTGAACCTGGGTCCTCTGCATCCCAGTCCGATGCTCTATCCACTGCGCCACCGCCTGGTCAGGCACATTTACCTTTTTTTTTTAAATGTTGCCTTACACATTTTTTAAATAAATTGATTGTACTCTGGATGGTCAGGAGGCACGAGGACATACATGAATGTTTTAATACTCAAAGGTTAATAACTCTTTCCCTGGGCTGCTGCACAGAATCGCGGCACTAACAGTAGACTGAGCTATTAAAGTGTGACTTTTTTAAAATATGAATACTCAATCCCAAATTTATGTTATTGTTTTGGGGCTTACATTTTCTGGTATCCAAGTCCTCTGATAGTGAAGTCTACACCTGTGAATTTGCTCCCCGGACGACACTTTTAATTTAGTGACCTGCTGTTTCTCTGTGGCTTAGTCGCACTAGAAAGTACCCTGGAGTTGGCTTTTTTATAGCTGCCCTTACTCTCCACGGTAAGGTCTCTTAGGTCCTCTGTGGTTTTTAAAGTGACCCCAGGGCCCTAAAGATAGTGTCACGATTGTGGACCCGAACACAGACCCTCCTCTGTATTCTATATTCGAGAAGGGCTCACTCCCAGCTGGGAGCATTAAGTTGGATTTTATTGAAACTGGGGCCAAACAGCTGGGTGATCCCCTGTGCTAATTTGAAAAGTATCTTGGGATCTTTAATTTCCACCTGCATGGCCAGGGAGGTGAAAGAGTGACCCTCCCCGGGTGCGACCTTGAGTTCCACGTGGGGTCTTGAACCAGGCAACCCCTCACCCCGGAGGCGAGATGAGCAATATGAACACGTTATACAACCTCTTCATTATTGTGCCGAGTCCCAGCTGTATTCCCGCGCTCGGGTCTCTCCCAGATGAGGTCAAACGGCCAAGAAGAAACGTTAAAAGGTGTTCAGACGGCCGTTTCCTAAGACTGTTTCCACCGGTCTGTACATGATGTTTTCTTTCCGTGAATGCCGTTCTTGTAATACAGACCCGACGAACGCTCAAGGTTACCTGATGGTTTGCTATACCTCATCTGGGTTGGAGGGAAAAGCCTCTCTCTTTCTCTCTCTGTCTTTTCAGCCTTCTTCCCTTTGTTCCTTGTTATCTGTGGCCTTGGCATTGCTGGCCGAGTGGTTAAAGGGTTATTGTGTCTTTCGCACCACACCTTGGAAGGTAAAAGTGCGAATTAAGCTGTAGCTGTGTGGCCTGGTGTCTGTGTGGGCTCCAGGAAGCCACAGACCTGGGTTAGCACACGTGTGTGTGCGTGCGTGTGCATGCATGTGTGCATACGCGTGCGTGTGTGTGCGTGTGTGCATACATGTTCGTGCGTGTGTGTGCAGTTTCCACCTTCTGAGGAACTGTTACCAGTAAGAATCGATTTCGAGCTTATAAACACAGCAAATTCCTCCAGCTGCTTCTAGGGTTGACTCAGAGACAGTTCACCCACCCGCCCTCCAGCTTGTGGTCAATGAAATCTCCCAGACCCCGAATCAAATCTGAGTATTTTCTGAGTCAAAGGAGGCAGATGGGGCTTTCTGACAACCAGTGTCCTCTTCCTCCCTCCCCTGGCCCTGTAGATATTAGGAATGATGGTGTGTAAGTGGAGGAGCAGCGTGATGTGTTGTCTCATCAGTGTCTCCAGTGTGAGGTCAACTCGTGCACTGCCTGGGCCCATGGGCTCCCCCGCGGGGCGGTGGTGACCACACTGTGCACTGCCTGGGCCCATGGGCTCCCCCGCGGGGCGGTGGTGACCACACTGTGCACTGCCTGGGCCCATGGGCTCCCCCGCGGGGCGGTGGTGACCACACTGTGCACTGCCTGGGCCCATGGGCTCCCCCGCGGGGCGGTGGTGACCACACTGTGCACTGCCTGGGCCCATGGGCTCCCCCGCGGGGCGGTGGTGACCACACTGTGCACTGCCTGGGCCCATGGGCTCCCCCGCGGGGCGGTGGTGACCATGCTGCACCCCTAGGAATCTGCTCCACGGCGCTGTGTTCATGCTGAAGTGCAGGTGCTGCACTTGGCTTCTGTATGGTGCAATAGAATGCGTGTGCTTCTGCAGATTTCTCAAGTACAGCCCTTGGTGTCCCTCACAGCCCGAGGTAAACTCCAGACCCTGAATCCAGAGGACCAAGGCTGAGGGGACCAAAGCCTCAACCGGCTGTTTCTGTTGGAGACAGAGAGGGAGCTTCGTGCACACAGTAGGACCGATCACAAAAACCAATGATGACAGCTCAAAGAATAAAACTGTGTCATCCACACCATATATATATATATATTTTTTGCAGAAGCCACAACACCCTTGTGAAAGTTAAAGGGAAAAGAAAAACTCGCTCTTTGAAGGGGAGGGGTGGGGACGGAGGATGGGAGGTGGCGATGTCAGGGGTGGTTGAATGTGTCTGGTTGGAGCCTCTCCACTTAGTCCCGAAGGCTTTTACCTAACCCCGTCACGGTCCCAACACCTTCTCAGGGCTGACAGTCTCGATAATTGATGGGGCTGGCGGGGGCTCTTTGCTGCAAACGTATTAAAGCGGGAGGGGCACGCCACCTCTCCACCGCCCGGCGCAGGACCCCGAGGGGAGTGGGCGGGGGCGCAGGACCCCGAGGGGAGTGGGCGGGGGCGCAGGACCCCGAGGGGAGTGGGCGGGGCCTGGCGCAGCCGCGGCCGCGGGAAGAGGAGATGGATTCTGTCCATCAGGCGGCTCCCGGGCTCCGGCACCTTTCACCTGCTCCTCGGAGTCATTAGAGCGCCCAAATCTCTCTGCAGGCCGTTCCGTCAGACACACACTCCCAGGTTTTGATTTCTTTTTGCTCCCAAAGTCATTTTTTTCTTTTTTCTTTCTTTTTTTTTTTTTTTTAAAGAAAAATAATTACCTGCATTGAACCACACTTACCATCTGTAGGCTGAGAACGGGCCAGTGATTTATTGGGGTGGGTATCCACCCGTGTGGAGCAGGCTTGGGTTGACCTGGCTGGTGACAGTCCCAGCGGGCGACGTGCCTGCAGGTGGGGGATCAGCGTCAGCATGAGGCTGCAGACGGTGACATTGCAGAAGTGGAGCCCCGCGTCACGGTGGGGTGACGGAAAGAGCCACGCGGGAATAGCAAGGGACGTTTGTCTAACAGGCGTCCCCAAACTACGGCCCGCGGGCCACATGCAGCCCCCTGAGGCCATTTATCCGGCCCCCTACCACACTTCCGGAAGGGCCACCTCTTTCATTGGTGGTCAGTGAGAGGAGCACTGTATGTGGCGGCCCTCCAACGGTCTGAGGGACAGTGAACTGGCCCTCTGTGTAAAAAGTTTGGGGACCCCGAAAGTAAAACTGGGTGGGAGAGAGAGGACAGACAGCCTGTGTTACACACACCGTTTCTGGTGAGTCTCTGGGCTCTCTGGTCTACACCGCCTGCCTTAGGTGGGACTGTGCAGTAGCCAACCCTGGTGGTGGTGGTGGTGATAGGGGGGCTGACCAATTGACCTAGCATCTGGGTGAACCTCAGTTTACATCCAAGTCAAGGTATCTTATCAATGTAACCATTTCCCACTTACAGACCTTGTGGTTTCAGGGTAACTTTTCTACAGATTGAAGATCGAATGGCATTGTGGTCCCTGGATATATCTTGGAGAATTTCATACACTGCTGCTGCCGGCCAGCTAGATACGACCACCCACAGTGCACAGAGCTTGGCACGTGGGAGTCTTCAGTAGCAGGGAGTTATTCCTGCCCAGATCAGCAAGACAGAGACTGACTGAAAATGCCTGGACCACAGACTAGATGATTAGGGACTCTTTGTGACATTCCGTGGCCCGTAGGCACCTTTGCCTTCATGGGACCCCTTTTTCCGGAAAGGAAAAAGGAAAGAAGAGAAAAAGTATAATATACTGCATGTTGATATAAAGATGACGTTATTAATATTATATATTAAATTTTTTTTTCTTCTCTCTAAACGTTTGTGTTTCTTTGCTCCTGATTTGAAAAGAAATCAAAAACATTTTCATGGCCCTTGGAAGTGTTATGGGCCTTGGGCACCATGCCCGCCGGGCAGCTCTGGAGAAACGTGGTGACATTTAATGTAAAGTAGGCAATGTAAAATAGCACGGTAATTCTCCAGGGATATACTGAGTAAGGCTCATAAAGCATAGTTTTGCTTCTTTCTTTGTTGGATTCCGTGGTCGCCTAGCTATGAGTGCCGTCTACTTAATTAAATTGTATTCCTACTTCCCCGCCCCGCCCCTTTGGCAACCGTCATCTTGTTCCCTGTATCTGTCGTTCTGTCTCTGTTTTTCTAGTTATGTTTTTAAAATTTATTTTAGATTCCCCATGTAAATGAGATCTTACAGTGTTTGTCTTTCTTTGTCTGATTTATTTCACTCAGCATACTACCCATTAGGTCCATCTATGTTGTTACAATAAAAAGATTTCAGTCTTCTTCAGGGCTGAGTAATATTCCATTGTATATGTATATCACATCTTCTTTATCCACTAATCTGTGGATGGGCACTTAGGTGGCTTCCACATCGGGGCTATTACTAGTAATACTGCAGTGAGCATAGAGGTGCTTGTATCTTTCTGAATAAGTGTTTTTGTTTTCTTTGGATGAATACCCAGAAGTGGAATTGCTAGATCTTATGGTGGCTTTATTTTTAATTTTTTTAAATTAATTTATTTTTTTGTGTGTATTTTTCTGAAGTTGGAAACGGGGAGAGACAGTCAGACAGACTCCCGCATGCGCCTGACCGGGATCTACCCGGCACGCCCACCAGGGGGCGATGCTCTGCCCATCCGGGGCGTCGCTCTGTCACGACCAGAGCCACTCTAGTGCCTGGGGCAGAGGCCAAGGAGCCATGCCCAGCCCCCGGGCCATCTTTTGCTCCAATGGAGCCTCAGCTGCAGGAGGGGAAGAGAGAGACCGAGAGGAAGGAGAGGGGGAGTGGTGGAGAAGCAGATGGGCGCCTCTCCTGTGTGCCCTGGCCGGGAATCGAACCCGGGACCCCTTGCACGCCAGGCCGACGCTCTACCACTGAGCCAACTGGCCAGGGCCTCTCTGCCCATTTTTTAATTGAATTTTTTTTTTTTGGTATTAAGTTGTGTGAGTTCATAAGTTCTTTATATATTTTGGATATCAACCCTTTATTGGATATGTTAATTTGCAAATATCTTCTCCCATTCAATAGGTTGTCTTTTCATTTTGCTGGTGGTTTCCTTTGCTGTGCAAAAAAAAAAAAAAAAAAAATTAGTTTAATGTAGCCCCATTTGTTTATTAATTTTTCTTTTTGTTTCTTGCTTGAGGAGATAGATCCAAAAAGATATTGCTAAAAATAATGTCAAAGAATTTATTGCCTATGTTTTCTTCTTGGAGTTTTTTGATTTCAGGTCTTTATGGTTTTATGATTTTAAGCCTCTAATCAATTTTGAGTTTATTTTGTTCATGTTGTAAGAAAGTAGTCCAGTTTAAATTTTTTTTTGCACGTGTCTGTCCAGTTTTGCCAATACCACTTATTGAAGAGACTGTGTTTACCCCATTGTATACCCTTGCCTTCAGTGTCACAGATTAATGGACCATATTAGTGAGGATTTACTTCTGGGCTCTCTATTCTATTCTATTGATCTATGTATTTGTTTTTATGCCAGTTGAAAACTGCAGCTTTGTAGTATAGTCTGATATCAGGAAGCCTGATAGCTTCTACATTTTTTTTTCTCAAGATTTCTTTGGCTACTCTGTCTTTTCTGGTTCTATAGACATTTTAGGATTAGTTGCTTTAATTCTGAGAATGCCATTGGTATTTTCACAGGAACTGCATTTAATCTGCATATCGTTTTAGGTAGCGAAAGCATTTTATCAATATTAATCCTTCCAATCCTTGAGCAAGTTGTATCCTCTCATTTATTTGTATCTTGTTCAATTTCTTCCTTCAGCATCTTCTAGTTTTCAGAGTGAAGGTCTTTCACGCCTTTGGTTAAGTGTATTCCTAATTGTTTTATACATTATTTTGATGCAATCGTGAATGGGACTGTTTTCTTAATTTCTCCTGATTGTTATCGGTATAGAAATGCAACCAATTTCTGTAAGATTGGTTCTGTGTCTTTCAACTTTACTGAAGTCACCCGAAGGCAAGCACAGGGCAGTGGCCGCCTGGGCTGCCCACCCACTGAGTGCAGTTCCCATCCAGGTCCTGCCACGTGGTCTGGGCAACTAGGTTCCAGTTGCTGAGAGTCTCTGTGCTTAGTTTGCCCTGTGATACAGAGAGGATAATGATGCCAGTCCCTCGATATGCCAGACCAAATTTGTTCCAGAAATCACAGAAGGCAGCCAAGATCTGTAAGGCAGAAACCCATATCACTGTCTTTAAAATAGGAAGAATAATGAGTATTTCTAGTTCATTGCAGGGTCCCTACTGAGCCCCCCCCCAATCTCTAAAACTCAAATACTTCAGAGCAGTCCACTGGGGTTCCTCTCAATGTGAAAGTATTTAAAAACAGTATCTCATTTTTTAATCATTGTTAATGCATTGGGTGGGTGTGTTTGCACAGTGGCTGTAGGAGTCATTTTCTTTCTTCACTTCATCCCACATAGACTCTGATATAAATAAGCCATAGAACGGTATGTGCAGAACATAAAAATACCAAAAAACACTCAGTAAAATAAAGTAATGGCCTAGCACCTTTTTCATCATTTTCTCCCAAAATTAGTGCCGACCTCTTTCTGGAGGCTTTACGTCCTGCCACGTTGTCTTGTCTTCTGAAACACACATAGAAGCTGACACCCATTAAAGGTGACAGTTTTAGCCACGTAAAATTTTTCTTTTACAGCAAATCACCTTCCTTCAGAGTTTCCTGCCAGCCTTGGGGGGGGGGGGGGGACGTCTGTGCCTCCCTGTCAGCCACTGTGCCTGCGATCTGAAAATACCCGTTCTTTTATATTTCATTCTCTCTTCAGTCTTTCGCACCACCCAGGCCTTGGCTTGGGACGTCATTTCTCCACCGAGTGTTCTCTCGTCCCCTCTGGAAGGCCACCCCCCTCTTGTTGTCTCAGCAGGCTGTCCGGTGGCATCCCAGGGTGGCCACCCAGCTCCTCACTGGATGTTTCTCCAGCTTTTTCAGAAAGATGCCTTCTTGAGTACTGTGCAGCTCTCCAAGGCCAACCACACTCCCACGGTTGTCTTGATTTCCCCAGGCACAGAAAAATAGTCAAGTTGTGATGGACCCGCACTGAACCAAAGCCACATCTTTACGTGTCCGTTTCTGCACGGGCGTGTTTTTTGTCTCATGTATGCGTGTGCCAGGGCCTTTGTCTCATGGGACTTTCCCCTGTCCCAGCCGGCGTGTTCACTTAGTCACACGGGGGGACGATAAGACAGTAGGGGACACCAGGCATAAGCAGTGGTCGCATTAAGTCAGGGAGTGAGCGTGACTTGGTCCTGTGACTGCACATCAGCCTGGCACCGTGGTAGGAGCAGTCAGTAGTGCATTTTGGTTGAATGTTTCTGCCAAGGTTTTTAACCAGTGTTCTCCTAGTATGACTCAGGTAAGTCATACCCGTCACAAGGATGCCTACTGTGGGACCCAAGGGCAGGAAGTTGTTTGGGACAGGACGGTGTGAGAAGAATGTCCCCCCCCCCCCACCCTCTTTCCTGTTTTCCTCTAGGAAGCTTTCCTAGTCCTCTGCCACTGCTGGTGACAGTGGCTAACACGTTGTGGCAAGCTCTGAAGTCCCTTGGCTGTCGCTCAGTTGGTTGGTCTTTGTTTAATTTGCATAGCAGTCAAACCAGGGTGGAGAGCTAGACAGTAATCCCTGTCTTCCCTGTGGTCGTGGAGGGTTCTAGCAAAGAGGCTAGAAGCCCAGGATGCTGGGGAGAGCAACGTGACAGTGGCCCTGTCCCTCCAGACACACCCATTCCTGTCCCTTTGAATGTTGCCTTGTGGCTTCTCCCCTGTGGCTGACGGCAGTGTTATTGATAATGACAGAAGAAAACGGGAGACTTTTCACGAGTTGTGTCACCCGTGTCACTTCAGCTGGGCCTCGCTGCTAGCAGAGTGTTTAGACGTATGTTTCCGGTCGGTGGTCGGTTTCGCCACCTGTGAGCTAGCTGGAAAATCGCCACTTTGGGTTACCAGTGGTCGGCAAACTGCGGCTCAAGAGCCACATGCGGCTCTTTGGCCCCTTGAGTGTGGCTCTTCCACAAAATACCACGTGCGGGCGCTACCTCGATAAGGGATATATACCTATATAGGAATAATATATGATAAGGAATAAACTACCTATATAGTTTAAGTTTAAAAAATTTGGCTCTCAAAAGAAATTTCAATCTTGTACTGTTGATATTTGGCTCTGCTGACTAATGAGTTTGCCGACCACTGGCTAGGTCATCGGAGTCCGGACAGGAATCTCTTTGAGAACAATTACTCCGAAACCCCTCTGTTTTGCTCAGAGCCAGGTCATCTTTCTTCAGCTTGCTGTGTGATGATAAATAACTTATGACTTTGGAGCAGGGGTATGTGGATAATTTTTAAAAAGTATTAAAAAAAAAAAGACCCATCTATTCAGCTCTTATTTAAACTCCTCGTTTGTCAGGCTTGTGGCTTACTATCAAAATATATTTCCACCACTTCTGTGAGTGCACAGGTTTATGCAGACGCATTGATTCATTGTTGCTACTTGCTTTCACTGTCTCTTTTTCACACGTTACAAATCTGTTGATCCACAGAATGCTGGATGAGAAAAAGGAATGATCTGCTGGGGTTTTTTGTATGAGGTTCTCTGACCACCTGCGCTCACAGTTTCAGGGATGCGTTGTATAACAATGCAGCTACCCGGCCCTTACTGAGACGTGCAGAACGCAAATTCTGGGGGGTGCCTCCTCAGGGGGGCTTCTGAACACAGGTGCCTCAGAGCGACTGAGAGTCCTGGTCACGTGGCGTGTGCATTCCCTGACACGAGGTTTTATTATGGGTGGAGAAACCCAGCCGAGGGGGTCAAGTGGCCTGTTAAAGGTCACAGAACCTGTTAACAGGCGGCCATAACACCCCATACCCAAGCCGTTGAACGCTCCAGTGATTTGAATCCGTGAGTCTCTCCGAGGTCCCAGGTCAAGTGCCTACTATTTGCAACTCCTAAAAAAAAAAAAGAATCACTTAATGTGATCCTGTTCTCAGTCAAAAATCCATTGAGTGGGGTATAAAATCTGATGGTCCTTCTGGAAACTTGGGATTTAGGGTCTAGGAGTCCTGAGCCCCAGCCCAGCCCAGCCCTTGGCTCACAGTGGGTCCATTAAGCCGTGATAACAGCGTCCCCTCCCCTCCCAGGAAGAGACAAGGCCATGGTAGCATGTTGGAGGGGGCGCTTCACCAGCCTCACTTCCCCCCATGATCTGGGGAACTCTGAATGTTAAGCCATAGCTAATATATATATATATATATATATATATATATATATATATATATATATATATATATATATATATAGAGAGAGAGAGAGAGAGAGAGAGAGAGAGAGAGTGTGTGTGTGTGTGTCCAGGTCCCAGGCAGACAGGTCCCTGGGGCGCCTCTGTCTTCCCACATTGCCACTCAAGTGAACACAGACTGAATGACCAGACCGACGCCTTTGCAGAAAGAGGGGAGACAGGTCACGGGCCCTGCGCTCCCGCAGACGCTGCACGTACAGCTAACAAGATGGTTCTGTACAGCGCAGTGCACCCGGAGGGGAGGGGTGACCCTCCTGCCGCCGCAGCAGGTTGTGGGGGGCCCTTCTTGCCTGGTTTGCTTGTTCTGGGTTCCGAAGCTGCATCTGCAAAGAGGAGGCAGGTCTCTCGATCGCCACGGTCCCGTGCACTTGGTGCCCACGTGCCGCGGACCGTCCACGCTTGCAGGTGAGTCCCAAGGGAAGTGTCACCTCCTCTGAAGACACTGTGTCATCTTCTCAGTGTCGGGGATTGTCCTGGTCCCTCCGATCGCCCTCGCCTGGGTTCTGTGTGTCCTGGTCCCTCCGATCGCCCTCGCCCGGGTTCTGTGTGTCCTGGTCCCTCCGATCGCCCTCGCCCGGGTTCTGTGTGTCCTGGTCCCTTTGATCGCCCTCGCCCGGGTTCTGTGTGTCCTGGTCCCTCCGATCGCCCTCGCCCGGGTTCTGTGTGTCCTGGTCCCTCCGATCGCCCTCGCCCGGGTTCTGTGTGTCCTGGTCCCTCCGATCGCCCTCGCCCGGGTTCTGTGTGTCCTGGTCCCTTTGATCGCCCTCGCCCGGGTTCTGTGTGTCCTGGTCCCCCTGATCGCCCTCGCCCGGGTTCTGTGTGTCCTGGTCCCTCCGATCGCCCTCGCCCGGGTTCTGTGTGTCCTGGTCCCTCCGATCGCCCTCGCCCGGGTTCTGTGTGTCCTGGTCCCTCCGATCGCCCTCGCCCGGGTTCTGTGTGTCCTGGTCCCTCTGATCGCCCTCGCCCGGGTTCTGTGTGTCCTGGTCCCTCTGATCGCCCTCGCCCGGGTTCTGTGTGTCCTGGTCCCCCTGATCGCCCTCGCCCGGGTTCTGTGTGTCCTGGTCCCTCTGATCGCCCTTGCCTGGGTTCTGTGTGTCCTGGTCCCTCTGATCGCCCTCGCCCGGGTTCTGTGTGTCCTGGTCCTTGGTTCTTTCCTTGTTGTTGTTGTTGTTTTAATTCTTATTCTTTCATGGTGTGGGTTGAGGTAGGCTCTCACAGGCTAGATTGTTTACCCACGTAACTCTCTGTGCTTGCATTTAAACTTGCTCAGAGTTCCAAGTTCAGTCTTGATTTATTTATTTTTCTTTTTTTGGTGAGGTTTCCAAGGAGGCATGCCTGTCTCCCAGAGTGCCCTGAGACAGGCAGAGCACTGGTGACTACTAGCTCATAACCTGCCCGAGGCTGCAGCCCCGGGCTCTGACCCCGGCTGTCTGCCAGGTCAGCCTTCTGGCCCCTGGAATTCCCTGCTGCACTGGAGTGAGGTGGGGGGTTGACAGTGAAGCTCACGAACAGAACCAGGTGCGATCCCCCCCCCTACTCACTAAAGCTGGGAGAAAGTTGCAGCATCCTTCAAACAGTGGGGGCCCCTCGTGCGGCGCCGGCAGACCCTTGCCCCTGCAGTGTGGGTTGTTAAGTTTCTAAGTCAGCGATGCCATCGTGGGCAGGAGACCCCTCAGTGATGGTGTGGCTGAGTCCTCTAATTACCAGAGAAACTCGGCTTGGCACTTGGGGGCAGAAAGGAGGGTCCACATGGTTGTTTGGGTCCACTTGTCAGTGTCCACATGAGTTCTGGGCTTGTCACCATATTTTTTTGTGTGTGTGCGTGTATTTTTCTGAAGCTGGAAACGGAGAGGCAGTCAGACAGACTCCTGCATGCGCCCGACCGGGATCCACTAGCACGCCCACCAGGGGGCGATACTCTGCCCATCCGGGGTGTCGCTCTGTTGCGACCAGAGCCACTCTAGCGCCTGGGGCATAGGCCATGGAGCCATCCTCAGTGCCCGGGCCATCTTTGCTCCAGTGGAGCCTTGGCTGCGGGAGGGGAAGAGAGAGACAGAGAGGAAGGAGAGGGGGAGGGGTGGAGAAGCAGATGGGCGCTTCTCCTGTGTGCCCTGGCTGGGAGTTGAACCCGGGACTTCCGCACGCCAGGCCGACACTCTACCACTAAGCCAACCGGCCAGGGCCTTGTCACCATATTTTAAGGGCAGGTGTATGTTACCAAGACAGTATCAACAGTAAAAAAATTAAGTCTTTGCAAAATTTTTGAGGCCTTTTGTTCCAGCAATTCTGTGTCTATAAATCTATTATCAAGAAGGAATCATAAGACATATAAAATCCATAAGAGGCACACACATATCTTTAAAAATAAAATTCCACACAACCTTAACACATCATGAAAAGAAGGAAAATAGGGAGCTCTCTGAACTATGCAAAACCTGTGGAAGGTTCCAGGCGATGAGGTTTAGGACACTTGCTAACTGAAGGTGACTTAAAGGCCTAACACAAAGATCACATCTATAGCTCGTTACAGTTTGGAGATGTCTTAGGAGGAGCAAGACTGCACGGAAAGGTGCTCATTTTTTTATGTTATCCTTAAATTTAACTCCTTCCTTTTGGACACTAGAGGTCACTCTGGGACCACAAATGCAGAGCAAGCACATGGGGCCAGGAAGGTCAGCGCCACTAATCTGTGTAAACGGCTGCCCCCGTGAGCCGCGTTTCTACCTCAGCATGAGCTGCTCTGACGCGGCTGCTCCTGTGAGAAGTCTCCCTCCTTTCTGCAGAACTGGGTACTGTGACGAGCAGGTGCTCCAGCGCGAGCCCACCGTTCCTGGCACTGTAACCAAGGACACTTCCCTCCCTCCCCCCAGACTTTTTCATTTTATTTTATATTTTTCCAAAGTGAGAAGTGGGGAGGCAGAGAGACAGACTCCGGCATGCACCCGACCAGGATCCACTCGGCATGCCCACCAGGGGGCGATGCTCGGCCCCTCTGCAATCAGAGCCATTCTAGTGCCTGAGGCGGAGGCCATGGAGCCATCCTTAGCGCCCAGGCCAACTTTGCTCCAATGGATCCTCGGCTGCGGGAGGGGAAGAGAGACAGAGAGGAAGGAGAGGGGGAGGGGTGGAGAAACAGATGGACGCTTCTCCCGTGTGCCCTGGCCAGGAATCGAACCCGGGACTTCCACACACCAGACCAACACTCCACCGCTGAGCCAACCAGCCCGGGCTCCCCCCCAGTCTCTTCGGACATTCCTTTTTCATGCAGAGAAAAGCACCTGCCACTTTGGTTTCCATGGTGATAACGGGGTTTACATTCCTTCTCTGACTGAGGCAGAGACAGGTTTAATGCAGCCCTAGTTGTGGGCTGGCCAGGGTCATGCACAGACCGACCTGGGCGAAAGACAGTCTAGAAGGTTCTGAGTTTCTCTCTTCTGTCTTTGGAGACACCTTAGCCTGGTCTGTGTCCAGTGTGTGGAGCAGTATTTTTTGCATCTGAGGTGGTTGACGTTGGAGGGCTGGACCTCAAAATGGCTAATGAGTCGGAAATTAACATCCTCATGTCAGCATTTCTAGAACATTTTGTGCCCTTCTGAGTAACTACTCTTATTTCTGATTTGAGTTCCTGAGACTTAGGGTATCCGTTCCTGCGGAATTTCCTATGTAATTGGAGGCAAAAATGTGTGCTTCCCCTTTATTAATGGCTCCTATTCACTGGCGAATTGTCTGTGACTGATGGGACGTATTAGGGACCTTTGCAGCATCCTCATTCAGGGAGAGGGGGTTCCCGAGGTGGGCAGGCGTCAGGGACCCGAAAACCAAACTTAATGAGAAAGAATGGGTGTAGCAGGAGCGCGTCCGTCTCCTGAGCGCGCGGGTGTCGGCGGGGGTTTCGCAGGCAGGGCAGGTGATTCATAGGAAATGGAAGGCTCTCCTCTCTGGAAGGCAAGTGACGCTCCGTTACGTGTCAGAGGTGCCTTGGCCCTGGAAGTCTCTGGTGGTGGTGGGGGCGTCCCTGCCGCCCTGCTAAGCCCCCGGCACGCACTGCAGATGGAGGGCTGACGTGGAGAGAGGCACCCCGTGTCCCCCTCTGGGGTTCACCACCTCCCTCTCCCCGGGTGGCCCTCTTCAGAAAGACCTTCACTCCAGTCCAGCCAGACAGGCCCTCTGTGGACGACGCCAGCGCCTCGTGGTGGCCCCGACCCCGCCATGTCGTGGTCAGGCCTGGACCGGACCTGTGGCGCGGCGTCTGCTCAGACTCAGAGCACTCGGGACGCTCGAGAGATCGTCAGTCTCCACAGAGGTAACAGATACTCCACGGTCACTCGTCGCGGCCCCTGACCCGCTGGCCAGTCATTGATTTCCCGTCCCGGTGCGCAAGGGAGACACGATCAATGTCGCAGTGCCGGGTGACTCAGGCGTCCCCATAATCGGTCTGCCCAGTGGGCAGCTGTCCCGCGTCCCCCGCCAACCCGGTCACAGCGGCTTCTTGCCCAGAGAGCTGACGGGGTGCAGGGAGGTCTCCCTGGGAGCGTGGCAGCTGCTCCGGGCGGACGGGGGCCCATCCCGACCACACCCTGTCCTCCTGCTGTTACTCGTGTTCGTGTGTGTGTGTGTGTGTCCTCCGTTTGGATACACGTGAGAAGCTCTGACCAGTCTCCCGTTTTCTCGCGGCTTGTGAAAACACCATTCAGGGAGGAACTGTTTTAGAAAGAAGCGGGTTTTCACTTAGTAAACAGGGATCAATTGGATCGATTCACTGCACACACCTTCCTCCGGAGTCTGTGGGCGGCGCTTGCTGTTGGTGATTGGAGCTCCCCTGCACCGCACGACCAACCGGCTGCCTGCAGACCGGCTCCCCGGCCCTTCCACCGACAGAGCCGGGCCGGGGGTGGCCGTGGGAGCCTCTGTGGACTTCCACCGACAGAGCCGGGCCGGGGGTGGCCGTGGGAGCCTCTGCTGACCGCACCGTCTGGGCTGGGGCTGTGCCTGGGCCAGTCTCGTCGCCAGAGTATCCGCACACCCTCTGTCAATTGTGGGCATTTACTAGGCACCCCCGGCATTTCTGGAAACCTCGCATTTGGGTTTTTTGTTTTGTTTTCTTTTTTAAATTAATTCACGTGGTAATGATGAGATCTTATGCTGGCTTTGTGGCTTTACACAGACCGTAAGTGTTTGGAGCTGCTGGTGTATCTGAATTAGCGCTGTGTGCTGTGCATGGCTTGTTACCACCCTGTCCCTCTCTGTTCCCTGGAATGACAGTAGGAAGCCGGGAGGAGGGCTCCTGGGGTGGGCCTAGGACAGGCCGCTGTCGGAGTGACGGAGGCAGGGCACCGACGGACAGGATGCCTGCCATGTGGGCCTCTGCGGAGGTCCAGCCCACGGACTGGCCTGACCATCTCCAGTTCTAGTTGATCAGACTTCCAAAGCACAGAATAGCAATGCAACACAAGTAGCAGTGAGGTGTGTGCCCCAGGGACCGGGCTTCAGTGCGGCTCGGGGAGTGGTTCTGGGACGTGGGTACACGTACGCGGGTCACAGAACCTCGTGTGCCCTTGGTCCTGCCCTCAGGTAAATGGGAAGGGGCCAGCTCTCCATCACGGTCCCTTCTGCCGCCTGGGCAGAGCAGGCGTCCTCCGGGCTGAGTGAGCTCTTGCGTCCTCTCGTGGTTCACTTGTGACCACTCTCCTGGGACTTTTCTAACCCGGTGGCCGGCGCTTCCACGGTGAGGTGCGAGCCGCAGGCCCCACGCCCCGAGCGTTTCCTGGTCTGAGAAGAGACCAGGGCTGGTGAGTTTTACCAGCCCCCCAGGTAAGTCCAGCGTGCCGTCAGGCGGGAGAACCAACCCCGTGAGGAAGGACAGAACCCCACACGGTGGGCGCTACACTGTATATGTCTGGCTTTGAGATGTTCATGGTTTATACGATTCTTTTTATATCACTTACCATTTTCTTGGGTAGTGCTAATGTGGAAATGTCCGGTCGTCTGGCCTGTCAGCCATTCCCGGCCTGCGACCCCTCCTGGCACAGAGACGGAGCCTAGGGAGAGTGTGGTGGCGCCACTCAGAGCGTCGAGTGCCTCCCTTGTCTCCATGCCCACAGACCACCACCCGCGGGGGCCGGCGCAGGGCCAGCTGCGTGCACCAGAGAGCTGGGGGGAGATGGGTGGCATCGTGGAACTGCAGAGCACCGGAAAGGGAGGGAGAACACTTCAGGCACACTCTCTGCGAAGGGGATGTTGATTTGGGATGATATAAAGACTGAAAACCTGGTGACCAGGGCTCTGAAGTGAGATGTGACTCCTGCTATGTGACAGACCCCTCACCTCCGGGCACGGTTCCATGGGGCCAGGGGGACGTGGACCCGGGTGGCTGGGACAGGGAGCACCGAAGTGGTCAGAGGGGACCCCCTCTGCTGCCTTCTGCCTTCTGTGCTGACCGCGAGAATCAGGGTCACAGGGTCCCCCTCTCCTGGGCCGAGCCCCGGGCCCCACCTCTGCGTTCTCACAGCGCGGATTCGCGCCTCCCCCAGCGGGAAGGATCGTTAGGAGAATCGGTCTGCAAGGCTCTGGCTGAGCGGTGGACTGTGGGAGCGAAGGTAAACAGCTGTAACAGATGACGCTCCATCCGGAGCCTAATGAGGCCAGGAAAGACTGGGAGGCGCGACCAGCCGCAGATGAATGGACGTGCCCGGTGCGGAGCCGGGAGCCGGCTGCATTTTATTTGCTTTCCCTTCGAGAAATAGCAGATTGTGTCAATTACTGCAAAGTAGTTCCCACTCGTCTCTTCATGGAACTCATCTTGTTGCCTGAGACATGGATTAAGAAATTATTTCGTCTTCACGATGATGACTCACACAGTTTCATGCAGAAATTATAAGAAGAATGAAGTAGAGGCTTGAAATGACCAGTAACCCACCAATAATAATAATAATAATAATAATAATAATAATAGATCACAATAGAGAGCATTTACAAGGGGTTATTCGTAGGCACCATACTCTGTCTAGAACAGCGGTTCTCAACCTGTGGGTAGCGACCCCAGCGGGGTCGCCTAAAGCCATCGGAAAATACATAATGCATATCAGTTATTTACATTCCGAATCATAACTGTAGCAAAATTACAGTTATAAAGTAGCCACCAAAATTATTTTTTGGTTTGGGGTCACTGCAACATGAGGAACTGTATTGCGGGGTCACAGCATTAGAAAGGTTGAGAACCACTGCTCTAGAACCATTGACTACTAGCACATTATTCAAAGCCTCGCAACCGCTGGCTTAGTGGGGGAAACTGAGGCACAGAGAAGCTAAATAACTTCAGAAGGGATGAAGTCAGAATTCAACCCAGGAAGTCTGGCCCTGGAACCTACATTTTTAAGCCATGAAACGCTAGCATCCCTGAGAGGAACTATGGGTTTCTTTCTCTGAAAAATGCCTACAAATATAAAATATATTTACAAACTTGGGATCCTGTCCTATGTGCTGGGTAGCAGTCAGCTTCGTCGTGTAACTTCCAGGGCCGTTAACTATGAGCCGGCTGTCGATGGCCATGCAGAGCAGCCCTCCCTGCGGAGGTGTACAGGAACCGCCTGCAGGCCAGTCTTCTGTTTCCCAGCGCTGATGTGAGAGCCAGTTTTATGCACACCTCTCTGAACGCATCTCCGATTGTTTTCAGGTAAAGTCCACTGGAAAAATAACTCGGGAAAGATGGGCGGTTTTAATGATCACGATATTTGCGCGGATTTAGTTAAGAGATTAGTTTTGACCACGATAACATGAATGAGCCAGTTTCAAATTTATAGCTGCAATGTCCACTCTGCCCTCAGTTATGTGACAAGGACCCAGTTGACAGGTTGTAAAATACGTCACGTGTGCCTTCAGTTAACCCAGAAGCACCGTGATGGGGGGTCCTTGGCTCTCTCACAGCTCTGTGCCGTCTCCCCTCCGGACCGTGAATAGCAGGGTCATTTACTGACCAGGTAGTCACTAAATGTCCTCTCGTGGCCAGTCACAGTAGGGGCAGGGCCCTGCCCTCACCTGCCTCCTGTCACCAGTGCGGAAGGAGCACTCTTGGTGCAGGAAGGGCTGCCGGAGCGATGTCCTCTCCTCCTGGTCCACCTGGCATCTTGACACCCAGCCTTCAGAAATCACCCAGGGGCCTTCCGGGATGAAGACAGACACTTAAGGCAGTGTCATAGTGTGTCCACCACTTGGAAAAATCTTGTAGGCTGGGCCCTATGTTATTATCCCATTTTACAGACCAGAAAACCGAGTTACCGAGAAGTTTAATAACTTGTCCTGGTGACACTTCTGGTAAGCAGTAGACTTGGGATTTGAACCTGTGTCTGCTTAATTCCCAAGGTTCTGTTCTTTCCACTCCCCCCCCCACCTCACCCCCGCTCCAGCCATGGCTTTTAAGAATGAACTTCAGGGGTTTTTAGTTAGGGTTTATAGCTTAGGGTTCTGCAAGTGCCTCAACTCCTACAGAGTGGGCGTGGCCCTGACAGCGGGGCCTGGTGCTCCTGGCCGCGCCTCTAGGCCCTGGGGGGGGGGTCCCCCGGGAGAGGAGGAAGCCGGTGGGTGCAGCCAGGTCCAGGCAGAGTTACTCCCTCTGGAGCGGTCATCTCACCTGCCTTCTTCTCATTAAGAAAGTGCTTTTTGTTAATATTTTTTAAATGTCTTCCACTACAGTGTCAGTTTCCAATGAGGAATCCAGGCGCTCTCTCAGGTTATTTGTTCATTTTGTCGCTTCTGTGCCCTCCCACGTGTCAGACCTGGTTTTCTGCACCGAGAGTCCGACGGGCCCAGGAAAGTCTCCCCCTGAGAATCTCCCAGTTCCGGGAATCGTCTCCAAGGGCGTCCCTGTAGGCCAGTGCGGGTCAACCTGGTCCCTACCGCCCACTAGGGGGCGCTCCAGCTTTCATGGTGGGTGGTAGCGGAGCAACCAAAGTATCAATAAAAAGATAGATTTAACTATAGTAAGCTGTTTTATAAAGATGTATTCTGCCAAACTTAGTGAAAATCCAACATAGAGTACTTGGTAAGTAATTATTATTATATGCTTTAACTTGCTGTAACTCTGCTTTATAAATTTTATAAAGTAAAGTGACTTCCCTACTTTATAAATCACCATGACTGTGGAACTGGTGGGCGGTTAGAAAACTTTACTACTGACAGAGATACAGAAGTGGGCGGCGGGTATAAAAAGGTGGACGACCCCTGCTGTAGGCTGTCCAGAGCTGGATGGGCGCCCTGGGTGCAGAGTAGCTCTGGGCCTGAGATGAAGGGACAGGTGATCTTCAGGGGAAGTCCCTCTCCGAGGTGCAGTTACCTGCGAGACAAGGAGGTCAGAGAACACAGATAGAAAGTTGCAAGGAGAAATGTACTAAGAAGAAGCCAAAGGCAGGATGTTTCAGGTCAGGAAAAAGGAAAAAACAACAGCAAACAGTGACTGGCAAGAAATTTGCATCACAACTGAGCAACTTTAAAAAGTGGGCTCCTCTGAGTTTCTTTTTGGCCAATTAGCCAAAAAAAAAAGAAGAAAAAGAGGAAAATGGTAAAAGCAGGGAACAGTAGTAACAGGGATTGATTTTTCTCTCGCGCACCAACAACATTTGCAAAGCCTGACATAATTTGTACTGACGTTTCCCTGCGAAGCGCAGGAGGATAACACTTCTTAAAATAATGAGGCCCTGAAGAGTCCTGGGCTGGGATGCTCGCTGCACAGGAATCAGACAGAGGACAGAGCCCTTGGGTCCTGGGTTGCACACGGGCCCTGCGGGGGCCCCCAGGGGCAGAGAGGAGCAGCACACTCGGCGGTGGGGTCCCAGGAGGTGGAGGAGGAGAGGTCAGATGTTCTCGGTGGGGTCCCAGGAGGTGGAGGAGGAGAGGTCAGCTGTTCTCGGGGCTGCCTTTGGAAAGGGGAGTCAGCTTCTTTATTTATTTATTTTTAGAGAGGAGAGAGAGAGGGAGAGAGAGACAGAGAGGGAGAGAGAGGAGAGAGAGAGAAGGGGGGAGGAACTGGAAGCATCAACTCCCATATGTGCCTTGACCAGGCAAGCCCAGGGTTTCAAACCGGCGACCTTAGCATTTCCAGGTTGATGCTTTATCCACTGCGCCACCACAGGTCAGGCGGGAGTCAGCTTCTGAAGACAGCCAGCAGGGATGTCCCAGCGGGGCGTGGCGACCAGGGCTCTAACTGCTGCATACTGAGGCCTGATTCCAGCCGTTCTGGGCCCCACCTGGCCACAGTCCCAGCGCCCTGGCCCAGCACAGACAGAAAGACTGGGAGAAGGGACACGTTGCAGGCAGGGTCCCATGCCTCTTCGCCTTCTGCATGACAGACTGTATGTGTTCCCGTTAGTCTACACTGTGAAATGGAGTGCTATCCTACACTTGGAAACAAGAACAAGCAGTGAGGTTGTTCTCGGGAAGCCAGGGGCTCCTGAGCACACCGGGCGCTGCAGGCATCTGGGGAAGGGACGCTCCCGTGCTGTCAGGGTGGCGATGGCGGGGAGAACCTCCCTGTCCTGGTGCTGGGCTCCGCGCGCTGCGTGGGGGTTGGGCCGCTCTGCAGGCCCGGCAGCACCGCTGTGCTCTGGGTCAGTACTTCCGAATTAGGAAGGATGTGCATTTTACTCTGTCATTGCAATAGTTTCGAAAGGAGACCCGGGCGGGGGCTGGGGGACCTCTGCTTTCACACTCCCGGCCTGAATGGCTCCACGAGGCTGGGCCCAGTTATTCAGGCTTTGAAATGGCCACGTCCGTGGTGTGTGTCTTAAACATCACAAAGCTCTGTCTTCAGTCCCCCTTCTGGGACAGCCTCCTCCCGTGATGGGAAACCCTGGTATAAATCAGGATCCAACCTGACACGGTGGTGCCCCCACTTTTTAAGAAAGTTTATGAGACTTTTAAACTATGAGAACCAGTGCTCTTGGTAGACATTTTAAGTGGTAAAGCTATCATGGATTTGTAAAAATCACATCGATCCTACCAACCAAAGGCAGCCCAACTCTTCATTATACTCCTTTTTTAATTAAAAAAGTTATTTATAGTTTTTAACAATAAATAAAGAGAAAGGGAGAGAGAGAGAGAGACAGACAGGAACATTGATATCTATTCCTGCATGTGCCCTGACTGGGGCTCGAACCCACAACCACTACATTTCAGGACAATGCTCTATCCAGCAGAGCTGTCTAGCCAGGGTTACAGTCCTTTGTTTTTTAATAGCGTAGATATGGTTTGGTCTTCTATGTATCGAATGAACCAGGATGGACCAGAGCCCGTAGGTCTAAGTGTGGTTTCCCCCCTTAGACAATTTTGACAGCTTGGTGCTGCAGGGTGGGTGCAGGGACAACATAGACTTTTCCTTTCTTCCGTGGGCCCTCCTGACTTGATCTTAAAGTGCTTCAGTGACTGTGAGTCGGGGTGGCCTTTGGGCAGGACCCAAATGCTGCTGTGTCTGTGGTGGCCCCTCCTCTGCTGCTGTCCTGGCTCATCGGTGGGGGCAGACAGGTGCAGTCCTGTGGAGAGGACCCCCCAGCAGAGAGGACCCCCCCAACCTGCAGAGAGGACCCCCCCAACCCACAGAGAGGACCCCCCACAGAGAGGACCCCCCAACCCACAGAGAGGACCCCCCCACAGAGAGGACCCCCCCAACCCACAGAGAGGACCCCCCTGTGGAGGGGACCCCCCCAACCCGCAGAGAGAACCCCCCCAACCCACAGAGAGGACCCCCCCAACCCTCAGAGAGGACCCCCCCAACCCACAGAGAGGACCCCCCCAACCCACAGAGAGGACCCCCCCAGCAGAGAGGACCCCCCTGTGGAGGGGACCCCCCCAGCAGAGAGGACCCCCCTGTGGAGGGGACCCCCCCAACCCGCAGAGAGGAACCCCCCAACCCGCAGAGAGGACACCCCTGTGGAGGGGACCCCCCCAACCCGCAGAGAGGAACCCCCCAACCCGCAGAGAGGACCCCCCTGTGGAGGGGACCCCCCCAACCCGCAGAGAGGAACCCCCCAACCCGCAGAGAGGACACCCCTGTGGAGGGGACCCCCCCAACCCGCAGAGAGGAACCCCCCAACCCACAGAGAGGAACCCCCCGCAGAGAGGACCCCCCAACCCACAGAGAGGACCCCCCAGCAGAGAGGACCCCCCCAACCCGCAGAGAGGAACCCCCCCACTGTGGAGAGGATTCCCCCCCCCCCCCCCCGTGGAGAGGACCTGCACGTCCCCCTGGCCCGGCTTTCGTCGTCTTTGTATCATTTCTCTCACCATGACCTCTGCCGTCCACCCGCTGGGCGTGGGTGGGGGTCCCACGGGAGTACACACTCCGCGAGGAGGCTGTGCTGTACTGTGATGTCCCCAGCGCCCAGCCCAGAGGCCGGACACTCAGTAGATGATCAATTCCAAGTTGCTGACCAAGAGATGTGGGCGGGAGTGACCCAGCCTTCAGTCTGTGGGGGCTGCTGTAGTAACAGAGCTCAGAAAGTTCAATGGTCCCCACAGGTCGTTTGGCTTGTCACTGGCAGAGCAGGTGTGCAGCAGGTCTCAGCGGCCCAGCTCAGGGACGAAATCGTGCCCAGGCCACTGGGTCTAGATCCATTTGGCAGACTCACAAATCACATTGGCATGAGTGGTGGGTTTTTTTCTTTTTCATACTATAAATGCATTGCAGAAAATTTGGAAAATAGAGTAAAGGAAAATTTTAAACATGGATCTAATTTTTTTAACCCGTCACCAGGAGCATTTTGGTGGGACTTTTGTGACCATGTTTTCTTTCTGGATTTCTATTCTGAATGTGTGAACCTAATTCTGTACCCAGTTCAGATTTCTCCATAACTATCCCTTTTTATTGGTCACGTAATAATCCATCAAGTGAATGGACCACATATTAATTTGAACGTTCTCCGATTTTGAACACTTCGGTTCTTTTCCTTTTCTTTTCTCTTGTCACTGCTCTGTCATGTAGCGCTAGTGCTCCATATCGAACGTCTCTCTGAACTGAGGGTCGCCTTCTCAGGAAAGGTTCACCGTCGGTATTTCTATCGCTCTTAGTCCACGCTGCCAGATTGCTTCACGAGAGGGCCACGCGGGTGATTATCCGGCAAACCTGTGACTGGGGGGTGTTTATTTTTTAATTCTGGATTTCTCCGTTGGTAAAAGGCGAAAGATTTATGCGATCTGAAGAGAAACCAGAGTATGGATTTCTCCGTTGGAACCACGGCGCCGGCGAGCTGGGAGCCGGAGGCTGGGCAGGACACCACCTCCGGGCCGCAGTGTGGCTTCCCAGCAACGTGGAAATGAAAGCAGATGGGACTTGAGACACGTCCAAGTTGATCTTCCAGCCAAAACTCCACTATCAGTTGGCAGAATTTCCAAAGGTCTGCGAGAGGCTAGGAGGGACCCAGGAGTGGATGTGGGTGACAACAAGGGGTGTGTGTGAAACAGGGAAAGAAATAGATCCAGGCGGGGCCCCTCAAAGTCCCCTTTGTGCATTCCTAGCCCTCCTGAAGATTTGCCGCAGGAAATGGTCCCCTCTGGATCTTTGAGGGACTAATTTGTGGGACGGGTGGAGGGTCCCACCTGGTCCTCTGGGGAGCTGTGGAATTCTAAAGAGGGTTCTCTCTGACCCTCTGCCCAGTGGCGTGCGGGGGGGTGGCACCTGCCAGCCATGTCCGTGGCTCCCGCAGGGGCTGAGCATGGCCTCCATGTACGAGCCCTGCGCCGGCGTCTGAGGCCCAAGGGTCGTGAGCATGGTGCCACCCCGAGCCCTGCGCCGGCGTCTGAGGCCCAAGGGTCGTGAGCATGGTGCCACCCCGAGCCTGCGCCGGCGTCTGAGGCCCAAGGGTCGTGAGCATGGTGCCACCCCGAGCCCTGCGCCGGCGTCTGAGGCCCAAGGGTCGTGAGCATGGTGCCACCCCGAGTGGGCTCGGTGCCTCTCCTCTCTGTGCACGCGCTTGTGTCTTAGGCCCCTCGGAGGTCCTGAGGGAGACGGCTGTAACAGAAGAGAGGCGAGGTGACAGGAAGGGGTTGTCCGGTTGCTGCAGTTAGATCCGTGTAGCAGCAAGATCGAAAGGCCGCACATCGGGGAGCAAGGGGCCGAGACCTCGTGATCCTTGTCTGTTCTGCACCCGTGCCCTCTAGACCCCAGCAGATGCGAGTGGGGGCCACATGGTCTCTGAAAGGCTCAGAGAGGGACTCTGGGTTCCCAGGGGGAGTGAAGGCGTAACCCCCGACGACAGCTGCTTTCCAGGGAAGCTGGACACCAGGGCGCCCCACGGCAGAAGCGCCACACGGTGCCAGACACCTTTCCTTTTGTGTCATCTTCAGACAGGGCTGGGATGCAAAGAGCCACGGCACGGGAGAGCACCGTCCCTTCCTTCACTTCACCTGCCGGGCGTGCGGTCGGGCAATTACCTCTCCGCGTAATTACAGAGGAGACAAATGGCGTCTTTCACCGTGGTCTCGGGGAGGCGAGCTCATTTCTGACTCTGACCGGAACCATGTTAATTAGCTCCGCACACTCTGCACTCTGTCTCTGAGTGGAGGCGCTTGGCCCGGGACCAGGCCCAGGCCCGGCCTGCCTGTCCCGCACCTTTGAGTGATGACGGGACACCACGCGCGGCAACAGAACAGGGGACGCAGGATCGACAAGGCGGCTTCCCTCTCTCATTCATCATCAATTAAAGATGTGCCGGTTTGCAAAGGAGCCCCAACTCCGCCCAGGCCGCCCAGGACGGCTCCTCATTTATTTTGTGCGTGGTTTCGGATTGGAGCGAGACCCACCTTGCGGCTCAGAGGTGACAGACAGCATGAAAAAGGACGCTAATTGAGATATCTCGGGGGAGGAAAAGGGGGAAACTGAAACGGTAATTAGAACGAGAGGGTTTCAAGCTGGGCAAGGAAAATCGAAGGCAGGGGTGGGTTAGGGGGTGGTTACAAATGGGCCTGAAAGTGCTCAGAGGGGGGGACAGAGGGAGGGGGCCTCGGAGCCCAGGGAGCCCTTTAACACCCGAGGGGGAGAGGAGACACCCAGGGAACGCCCTGGGTCGGTGTGAAGGCTTTAGGAGGGGTGGCCCCTGCAGGATACAGGACGCCAGGAGAGGACGAAGCAGCAAACCTTGAGGGCTTCATGGGGGTGGTGGGGTGGGGGGGCGCTGGAGTGCTGGTAAGGCGTGCGGCTCTAAGGTGAAAATACTGCTTCTAGCGCAAAGGTGGCCAGGGATCCTGCAAGGATGGTTCTCGTGGTTTGGAAAAAACTTTCTAGGCTTCTGCCAATCAGGACTCTCCATTGGCTGTCACCGGAGCCTTGTTTCTGGAGGGCTCCCAGGGCACCACGCGTGGCGGAAGTCTCACGGGCCGGAAGGTAATAAGAACAGAACAGTTTCCTTCAGTCGCATGCCTTGCCCGTGTGGACACAGATTTTGGTTGTTGGTTTGGCTGCAGCTGATCATGTTCTTCCTGAAATGTGAGTGCCCGGAAACCAGGTAGAAATGTTGGAGGACTCAGCCGCAGGAAGCCCCGGGGGTGTCATTCCAGCCCTGCTGACATGCTTGTCCCTGCAGAGTGGACATTCGGTCGTCACACAGGAGCCCCTCGAGAGTTTGTCTCCAGTGGCCGTAGTTTGCCGGGTCCATTTCCAGCCTACGTGTGCTTGGTGCCTTCAATGTCCTTGTGCTTTGGGGCCATTGTTAAGTAAAACGGGGGGTCACTCCAACACAGGCACCGCGATGCCACTACAGGGGACCTGACGACTGAGGCGGCTCCTACGTGACTCCTGGGCAGGGCGCGTCCGCGGCATGGACGCTCTGGATGAAGGGACAAGTCACGCCCTCAGCAGCGTGGAATGGGACGGCGTGAGATTTCATCACACGGCTGACAATGACCGGCAATTAAAAACTTAGAAATGGCAGCCCTGGCCGGTTGGCTCAGTGGTAGAGCGTCGGCCTGGCAGGCGGGGTACCCAGGTTGGATTCCCGGCCAGCGCACACAGGAGAAGCGCCCATCTGCTTCTCCACCCCTCCCCCTCTCCTTCCTCTCTGTCTCTCTCTTCCCCTCCTGCAGCCAAGGCTCCATTGGAGCAAAGATGGCCCGGGCGCTGGGGATGGCTCCTTGGCCTCTGCCCCAGGCGCTAGAGTGGCTCTGGTCGCGACAGAGCGACGCCCCGGATGGGGCAGAGCATCGCCCCCTGGTGGGCAGAGCGTCGCCCCTGGTGGGCGTGCCGGGTGGATCCCGGTCGGGCGCATGCGGGAATCTGTCTGACTGTCTCTCCCCGTTTCCAGCTTCAGAAAAATACAAAAAAAAACACACAAAAAACAAAAAAAAAACCTTAGAAATGGCCTATTTCTGGAATTTCCCATTGAGTATTTTCAGGCCGTGGTTGACTGTGATGACTGACACCGTGGACAGGGACACCCTGGGTAAGAGCGGGGACTGCTGAACGCCCCACTCCGCAGATGTGGAGCCTGCGGATGTGCAGGTGGGTGTGTTGTGGCCGTGGGGCCGCGCCCTCGTGAGCTGCTGTCCCAGACGGGCTGCAGGTCTGTCCGGGTTCCACTGGGAACTCCGGCCTCCCTCAGCCTGGTCGGCGTGTCTGCTGTGCCCCTCTCGGTCTCCTGTGTCGTCACCTCCGGTGCAGCCGTGAGTTAGAATGCGCTCTGCTGACCGGGCATCTCCCGTGCCCTGTGTGGGGAAATCACTCCGCAGTCCCTCCGCCCCCAGTTTTACACCGGTTTTCCCCAGGATCGGGGTGCTGCCGCACACGCCTGACATGCACAGCGTCCTGCTTCCCCCCAGTGTGTGCCTTCTGCACGCACCTCTCCCAGCCGCACACGCCTGACGTGCACAGCGTCCTGCTCCCCCCAGTGTGTGCCTTCTGCACGCGCCTCTCCCAGCCGCACACGCCTGACATGCACAGCGTCCTGCTTCCCCCCCGTGTGTGCCTTCTGCACGCGCCTCTCCCAGCCGCACACGCCTGACATGCACAGCGTCCTGCCTTCCCCCCCCCCCAGTGTGTGCCTTCTGCACGCGCCTCTCCCAGCCGCACACGCCTGACATGCACAGCGTCCTGCCTTCCCCCCCCCAGTGTGTGCCTTCTGCACGCGCCTCTCCCAGCCGCACACGCCTGACATGCACAGCGTCCTGCTCCCCCCAGTGTGTGCCTTCTGCACGCGCCTCTCCCAGCCGCACACGCCTGACATGCACAGCGTCCTGCTTCCCCCAGTGTGTGCCTTCTGCACGCGCCTCTCCCAGCCGCACACGCCTGACATGCACAGCGCCCTGCCTTCCCCCCCCCGTGTGTGCCTTCTGCACGCGCCTCTCCCAGCCGCACACGCCTGACATGCACAGCGTCCTGCCTTCCCCCCCCGTGTGTGCCTTCTGCACATGTCTCTCCCAGCCGCACACGCCTGACATGCACAGCGCCCTGCTCCCCCCAGTGTGTGCCTTCTGCACGCGCCTCTCCCAGCCGCACACGCCTGACATGCACAGCGTCCTGCTCCCCCCAGTGTGTGCCTTCTGCACGCACCTCTCCCAGCCGCACACGCCTGACATGCACAGCGTCCTGCTCCCCCCAGTGTGTGCCTTCTGCACGCACCTCTCCCAGCCGCACACGCCTGACATGCACAGCGTCCTGCTTCCCCCCAGTGTGTGCCTTCTGCACGCGCCTCTCCCAGCCGCACACGCCTGACATGCACAGCGTCCTGCCTTCCCCCCCCCCAGTGTGTGCCTTCTGCACGCGCCTCTCCCAGCCGCACACGCCTGACATGCACAGCGTCCTGCCTTCCCCCCCCCCCAGTGTGTGCCTTCTGCACGCGCCTCTCCCAGCCGCACACGCCTGACATGCACAGCGTCCTGCTCCCCCCAGTGTGTGCCTTCTGCACGCGCCTCTCCCAGCCGCACACGCCTGACATGCACAGCGTCCTGCTTCCCCCAGTGTGTGCCTTCTGCACGCGCCTCTCCCAGCCGCACACGCCTGACATGCACAGCGCCCTGCCTTCCCCCCCCCCCGTGTGTGCCTTCTGCACGCGCCTCTCCCAGCCGCACACGCCTGACATGCACAGCGCCCTGCCTTCCCCCCCCGTGTGTGCCTTCTGCACATGTCTCTCCCAGCCGCACACGCCTGACATGCACAGCGCCCTGCTCCCCCCAGTGTGTGCCTTCTGCACGCGCCTCTCCCAGCCGCACACGCCTGACATGCACAGCGTCCTGCTCCCCCCAGTGTGTGCCTTCTGCACGCGCCTCTCCCAGCTGCCGTCTCCGATGGCTCGGGCACAGGGGAAGTCACTGCCTGGACCCAGCCTCACGCCGGGCGTGCCGAGGCCCCGCACGGTTGAGGTGCCCTGGCTCCAGGCCCTCCTGCCTCGGCCTCCTCTAGCTGTGTCCTGAGGCATCGGAGAGTGGTCCTGCTACCCCGTCACGCCTGCTCAGGCGGGCTGCGTGTTTCCGGATCGCGCCTGCCAAGTAGCCCGCTTCCCTGTCAACAACCACAATAACACGGGACCGGTTTCACCGATCACGCAGCCGTGGGCATCAAGCCAGCGAATCTGAGCGAGAACAGGTCACGGACCAAGGCCACGGAGATGCAGCCCTTGAGAAGGAGCAAGACCCAGGGCAAGCTCCACTCGGAAGGCGTGGCTTAGATTGAGCTCACGACAGCGTTTTAGATCTGGGTTTGGCCATTATTTGGAAAAAGAAGTTTCTCTGTCTCCAGACATGCACACAAAAGCATGCAAACCCCCCTCAAAACAAGTTTCTCTTTGAATGTAAAATTGCTCTTGGGGCCAGGGAGGTTTCTGAATCACAAACGATAGTTCAGACATCAGAAACGTCCTCCTCCTCCTGAGTGAAGAGCTTTCTCTCCCCAACTATATAAGAAGGGGGAAAACGCCCAGATTTGAAAGCAAGTTTACACCAGGGAGAGAGAGAGGAGCGGACAGCACAGCGTTCCTGGATGCAGACAAATCTGAATGTCTCTCTAATGAGAGAACCCGTGGCCCAGCGCGCCTCGTGCAGAAGGCATGTCACCGTTTCCTCCCCGGCAGAGAGCCCGCTCGGAGGCTAATTCCTGGTCAGCTCTCAAGTCAGGAGGGGGGGTGCTGGATGCTGGAGAACCAGCCACTCTGTGTTTGCGTCACACTGTATTTTGTCGAGGAGGAGGGTTGACGACAAGGAGCTTTAACGATCACAGCCCTCTTTGATAAAGAAAAGAAAGTATTTGGCTCGGAATGAATGCTCCGTTTCCAAAAGGAGGGAGAGCCACAAACGAAGGCGGGAGGTCCACACTCTTGATTAGCAAGATCAGGGGCCCTCTTCCAGTCTCAGTGTGAGTTTCTGAGATAGGTGTGTCCTTTTGGCAGCTGCGTTTTCACTGACCGTGTGATACCTTCTTCTTTCTTCTGTCCCTTTGCTCTCTGGGACTTAATGCGTGGGGAAAACCGAGGCAGGATAAGCTAACAGCTTATAAAGTGCTCTCATAACCAGCTCATCGGGTAGGGACAGGGCAGCCAACAGGGGACGTCTCAGGTGAGGTGCGGATGAGGTGAAATGCCTGCCCTCACAGAGCTGATGTAATACCTGCCGGGCGGGGTCATTCACCACTGTGTGTGGAGTCCCTGCAGGACGTCAGGGACTGTGCTACGTGCTAGATGTGCTGCACGCTATGGCATTTTGTTTACATTTCCCCACAACACCACGGTGTAGGTGCTGTTTCCCTCACTGTATAGATGGGGAAGGAACAGCTCAGAGAGGTTATGCTGCTGGTCCAAGTTGCACAGCAAGTGACTTGTCAGACCAGGTGTTTGTCCTCACAGCGGTACGTAGACTTCAAAGCAGGCGTGCTGGCCTTGGTTTGGCACAAGACCCCTCTGCGTGTTTTAGATACACACACATACATCTGTATATACACACATGTATGTGTGTATATGTGACTTTTATTTCTTTTCCAGTGAATACCAAATTCCAACCGGGAAGTTAAAAGAAAAAAAACCCAATGCCATCTTTATTTGTTAATGCCCTTTAGATCTGTAAGGTCATTTTAATATATTGTCTAGTTTTTCCCATGAAAGTGTGTTGCTCGTTAAGTTAAACAGACGAGAGAATAGCAGAGTCCAGTGAGGTTCGCACTCAGTGAACTGATTTTCACTTTCTTGGGTTGTAAATTAAATTGCATGAGATGCTGGCATAAAGAGGTGGGAGGAGACCCCCTCCGAGCAGAACGGGACCTGGTGATGTGCGGTGGGGTGGGCGTGCTGCCCTGTGCCGGACGGCAGGGTGAGCCGGGACCCCTCCCAGGTGCGGCCCCGCCCCCGGGGCCCAGCGTAGTTCTCCGTCCACTTGGGCTTCAGATGGGGAGGGGTCAGAAGGAAGGACAAGGGGTGAGGGTGGGGCTTCTGCTGCGTCCCCGTAAACACCATTTCCGTTGCCCCTGTCCCCTCTTAAGCTCAGGCCTGTGGCCACAAGTGGGCCGGATGGGGAGGAAGGGGAAATACCCTACTTGTTTTCAGGTCGAGCCGCTGCCTGCGGGAGTGAACTCACTGCACAGAGATTTCCAGCTTTTTCAGGCTGTGGGAGGTGCAGAAAGGTGCACCTGCTCAGGTGTAACGCCAGCCAGCAAGAAGCAAGTACTGTATTAGAGGACGTGGGACAGCCAGGCGCACCGTGGAGACGGCCACACCCCGCCGTCTGAAAGTGGGTATGTCCAAGTTGATCTGTTCAGTTAACGGGCTGCCTATGCTTCCATTGTGCTATCTGCCCTGGTTAGCAAATAAGCAGGAGCATCTGTCAAACAACGTTTTTCTCGAGACAGGTGTGACATGTGAAAGAATCAACGTTTTGGAGGCGGTCAGAAGAATCAGGTAGTAAGACTGATTACCGCAGTGTGTGTGTGTGTGTGTGTGTGTGTGTGTGTGTGTGTGTGTGTGTGTAAGAGAGAGAGAGAGGGTATGTATGTGTTTTCCCCCTTCCCTTCTAATTTCTGGTTATAATGATATTATTATTATTTTTGTTTGTTTGTTTTTTTTTCTTTTTCTTTTTTTCTGAAGCTGGAAACAGGGAGAGACAGTCAGACAGACTCCCGCATGCGCCCGACCGGGATCCACCCGGCACGCCCACCAGGGGCGACGCTCTGCCCACCAGGGGGGGGTGCTCTGCCCATCCTGGGCGTCGCTATATTGCGACCAGAGCCACTCTAGCGCCTGAGGCAGAGGCCACAGAGCCATGCCCAGCGCCCGGGCCATCTTTGCTCCAATGGAGCCTTGGCTGCGGGAGGGGAAGAGAGAGACAGAGAGGAAAGCGCGGCGGAGGGGTGGAGAAGCAAATGGGCGCTTCTCCTATGTGCCCTGGCCGGGAATCGAACCCGGGTCCTCCGCACGCTAGGCCGACGCTCTACCGCTGAGCCAACCGGCCAGGGCAATATTATTATTATTGATAAAGTATCCTACTCTAGCCTGGTAATTATGAATTAGTCATATCAACAATGCAGAAATCATTCTGTTATCAAGAAGTTGTCCTCCTACAAGGCTGAACACCTGGTGTTTTCTGGTTTCCGTTGTGGCAGTCCGTACGGATGACTACACTTTGTTTTTGCCCCTCTTGTCTGGACCATTAGTGGCATACCATAGTCGCTCATTTTAAAGGGGGAATGTTGGGAAAGAATTCCGTCTTTGGAATAAAGGAATCAAAGCATTTAGGTGGTTGCTTTTTGCACTTTTTCCTTGGTTTGGGGATCATTTGCGTAAAAACAGAGTGTTTAAAATTTTTTTCTTTATTGATTTTAGTGAGAGAGGAAGGAACAGAGAGAGAGAGAGAGAGAGAGAGAGAGAAGAACATCAATCTGTTCTGTATGTACCCTGACCAGGAATCGAACCAGCAACCTCCATGCTTTGAGATGACACTTCAACCGACTGAGCTATCAAGATATTTTAAGGATTGCACATCGATATTTCACCAAATCTCAGAACACAGGATTTTTTTTGCATTTAATTAGAAATTTGAGAATGTTGAGGGTGTTAGAAACACTTGAAAAAGTTAGGATGGTCTCAATTCAGACCAGCAGAAGTTGTTATAAGATAGCAATGGTGTTCTTTTGAAAATAATAGAACTATTCTGTGGATGGCTAGAATTTTCAAGCTGCATTGGCTAAAACTAATGGGTATAAAATTTTCAGGATGACTTTTGGATTTAATGTCCTTCATTTAGTAAGGTCATTAGAACGTATACGTAGTATAATCAAACGGACATCCCAATTCCAGTCCATCCTTTTCTTATGGGTACAAGAGGTCCATGTGTAGCCATAGAAACTTAGCTTCTAAAGGAGCTTCTTGGGATTTTTTTTTTTTGTATTTTTCTGAAGCTGGAAACGGGGAGAGACAGTCAGACAGACATCCGCATGCGCCCGACCGGGATCCACCCGGCACGCCCACCAGGGGCAACGCTCTGCCCACCAGGGGGCGATGCTCTGCCCCTCCGGGGCGTCGCTCTGCCGCGACCAGAGCCACTCTAGCGCCTGGGGCAGAGGCCAAGGAGCCATCCCCAGCGCCCGGGCCATCTTTGCTCCAATGGAGCCTTGGCTGCGGGAGGGGAAGAGAGAGACAGAGAGGAAGGAGGGGGGGTGGAGAGCAAATGGGCGCTTCTCCTGTGTGCCCTGGCCGGGAATCGAACCCGGGTCCCCCGCACACCAGGCCGACGCTCTACCGCTGAGCCAACCGGCCAGGGCCGCTTCTTGGGATTTGAATCAAGATCTACTTGATCCACAAAGACCCTGCTCATGGTCATGTGAACGTGACTGACAGGTCCGTGGGCTGTTTTCCCGCCTATGGAGTGTGCCCGTGGCTAAGGCCACTGGGGGACAGTGAGGAGAAAGGCCTGGGGCCCAGGCCTCAGTGCCCGGTTCCTATATGTTCATTCTGTCTCTGTCGAAGGAGGCAACGGCTCCGTTGTCTCTAGACATAATCTTGGGAGCCGATGTGATTTTTGTCTCAAATGAAATAGCACTCAGATGCTAACATTGATGCTCAGAGATGATAGTTTGCCCAAACTTTTCCCAGTGGGCTCTCCAGTTTGCGAATCTTTCCCCATTTGAAGGAGCATTTGAAGCAAGACCGTACTTCTTGCAGGATGTTCGGTACCTTGCAAACTGGTGTCTACTGTCACCATTTCTTTTTCTTTGCACCGGCAGTTGAACGCCAAGTCTTCTGGGCCCCAGGAAGGACTAGGTGACCATGGGAAGGCTCTCACCTGGGGACCCAGGCCGGAGAGGTGTGGGGGGCTAAGGACTTGGTTTGTTAGGAGCTGGCTTCACAGTGTTTCCTTGGCTCCTCCTGAAATTCAGGAGGGAGATGGGAGACCGACAGACAGTCCTGGGGGAGAAGAGTAGGTTTGCTCCTCCGGTCCCGAGAGTGGCCCAAAAGCCCAGCGCAAGGTGCCGGCTCTTGCTTCCGCCTGCCCTTCTTCCTGTCCTGACGCAGACAAGACACGTTCCACTCACCGAGGGAACCATCCCCTGAGGAAGGGCGCCGGCCCCGGCTGTGACAGAGGTCAGTGTCCCCCCAGGCCCCAGAGACTTCCACGGGGATCCACAGTCACTTCAAAGCCGGGGGAAAAAGTGCATGTGTGTGTGTGTGTGTGGGGGGGGGATGTGTCAGAAAGAAACCGTTCTTTAATTTGTCAAAATGAGGGAGAAGGAAGGAAAGAATGTGGAGGTGAGCACTGGTCTTCTGTGACAGACAGCTTAGGTTTACAGCAAAGAGACTCTTCGAGAATGGGTCGATTGGCCGTTCATTCATTCATTCATTGAGTGGACACTGAGATCCTGTTATATGCTGGGCATTGTTCTGGATTTGGGATGAGCCAAGATGAGTAAAACTGAGTGCCCACCATGTGTGTTTCATAATCTCCTGGCGATTATGAAATGGCATTTGAGTTCTGATACGCAGGTGGGGTTACCCCAGGAGTGAGGAGCCCTCCCTGGGTGACTGAAAGTGGGGGGCGGTGGCCTTATGAAGACAGTGACATTTGTTTTTAAAGATTTTATTTATTCATTTTAGAGAGGGGGGGAGAGAGAGAGAGAGAGGAGAGGGAAGGAGTAGGAACCATCAACTCCCATATATGCCTTGACCAGGCAAGCCCAGGGTTTCAAACCGGCGACCTCAGTGTTCCAGGTTGACACTTGATCCACTGCGCCACCACAGGCCAGGCAAAGACACTGACATTTGAGCCAAATCTTTCAAGTATCAGCCTGGAAGGGGCTGCATGGATCTGGAACCTTGCTCCACCCCCTCCTGGCTGTGTGACCTTGGCCATGCCCACACCTGTAAGTGAGCAGAGCCATGTCACCGAGTCACAGGGAGCTTTACGTAGGATGGGGTCTGCAAACAGAATGACCTTTGGGCCTTCTTTGTATACAGATGTGGCCGCGTTAACCGCTGGGGCTGCCCAGCAGGAATGACCTTGCTCTGCTGTCAGGTCTGGGCACTTGGAGCAGGACAGCATACTGGTGACAGCATGCTCCCCCTCTCTCTGCCCTCCGGGGTCAGCCTCACCCTCCTCCCAGGTGTGAGCTTTGGCATTCCAACGCCATAATCTCTCCAGAAAATGCCCAAAGCAAGAAAGCTGTTAAATTGGTCCAAGCAGGTTCCTTGGAGTAACATTAACTAGTGCCTGCTCCCCAATAAAATGTTAAATTGATAGAAATCACTTTTGGCCCAAAATAAGATGATTGGGCTCGCAGAGGGGGGAGCTGGACCTTTTGATCTTTTGCCGAGCTCCCGTTGGCAATCCCGACTTTTGGACTGAGTTCTGGGCGGCGTAGCTCAGATCGAGGGTGATGCCAGGGCTGGAGGTCACGAGTGGAGTTCCCGCAGACTGCCAGACCTCAGGAACTGGCACTTGACCTGACATCTGAGTGGCTCAGGGGGAAATAGAACATATAATGTAGAAGATAGAACCCAGCACTCAGAGGACTGCAGGCGTCTTCGAGTTTACCCCCTTTATCACCCAGAAAGGAAAGGGTGTATTCTTTATACATGAAGTGTCTTGTGTATTTATTTTTGGTACCCCAGTAAGATTTTTTTTTTTTTTTTGTACTTTGACCATCAATTGTAGAAAAAAAAGGCCCTGAAAACTTCTGCTCTGATAATCACAATAATTATAGATCGTCTTTCTTCCCATGCCTGGCGGAGCATCTAAGTAATAAAAACCTACCTGTGACTGAAATGAAAAAAAATTTTTTTTAATTACATCAAAATTCTAGGCACTGCATTGGTGATTATATATGTAGGAGAGGTGGCTCTTGAAGCCATGACATGATTAATTTGAGTAGGTAAGAGGTGTGTGTGATCCCAGCCTTCTTCCAACGAAGGCTGGCTTTCAGCAAAACTCGCATGGTAGGTGCAGGGTAGAAAAGGCATCTGGGCCCTGGCCGGTTGGCTCAGTGGTAGAGCGTCGGCCTGGCGTGCAGGAGTCCCGGGTTCGATTCCCGGCCAGGGCACACAGGAGAAGCGCCCATCTGCTTCTCCACCCCTCCCCGTCTCCTTCCTCTCTGTCTCTCTCTTCCCCTCCAGCAGCCAAGGCTCCATTGGAGCAAAGTTGGCCCCGGGCGCTGAGGATGGCTCTGTGGCCTCTGCCTCAGGCACTAGAATGGCTCTGATTACGGCAGAGCAACGCCCCAAGATGGGCAGAGCATCGCCCCCTGGTGGGCATGCCGGGTGGATCCCAGTCGGGCGCATGCAGGAGTCTCTCTGACTGCCTCCCCATTTCCAACTTCAGAAAAATACAAAAAATAAATAAATAAATAAAGGCATCCGACCTGGGCCCCTCCACCAGATGGGGTGTCCCCTGCTGCCTACAGCAAATCCATACCTGCTGTCACTGCGAAGAGTGGCCATAAATGTGGTTTTATTGCAAAAGAAGTAGGGACCTGAAAGCTTTCTCTTTTTATTTCCTTTTTAAAAAATATATACCCTTTAGAAGGGCTTGGGATGGTTGAAAAGTGGTTAGAGAAACAGCAATTTCTGCCCATTGTCAGTAGACTGTCTCAGAGTATTAGCCGTTTATTCGTTTATTTCGCTGACATCTTCTGAAGGGTCTACAGGGGGCTTTTTCAGAAGTCAGGACCTCGATGTAATATACAAGCACTGATTCTGATATTTCCCTTGATAACAGCACTCGGCCATATTGAGGTTGCAAGCCGGTAAGGTTCATCGGCTGTCGTGACACTCGCTGTCACCGGCAATAAGTACGAAGGGCTCGCTTTAAGAGCCAGCTTATAAAACTTTAAGGAAACTTGGATTGCTTAAGTGAACTCGCAAGGCTCTGGAGGGGGTAGGACAGCCTTAGTTGTCTCCTTATATTAATTTCACATAGTTTAAAGAGTTTAAAGGGTCAAGGAAGGTGGTCATGATGCTTATTAATTTATGAAGGGACTGACTCTTGTCTGCCTTGCTACCCCGATTGGAGCATTCTGCCTTTCCTTTTAGAAAATTTAATAGAAAGTAAACCTTCCCAGACAAACGTGCCCTCAAGGGTTAAGTCTAAAGTTCACAGCTGGAGTAAAAGGATCCAGAGATATCTCTTCGGGAAGCGCACTTTCACTGGGGCTCACGTTCAAACAGTAGAACCACTCAGTGGACGTAGAATAGGAGAGGAAAAAAGCAATTACAATAGTAACGTTGCAGTTAGCCGACAGTTAGGAGACTTGACAAATACTTGCCTTGAAGGACATTTTTCTTGTTTCTTCAAGAAATATTATCTCATGACAGGAGCATCTTCTTGGCCTCTGTGGGGGCATGGTTCTTCTTATGACTGGATGCCTGTGTGTCATTAGGGCGTCTCAAAACATATCTCATGGCTGAGGCCAAACTGCTGCGAAAAGGGACATGGGGCATAGAAACCGAAGCCAACCTTATAGGTGGAATGTTCCTTCTTGGTTGACTTGCTTTAGAATGCAGAGGGAAGGCCACCCATGTGGGCACTGATGCTCAGAGAGAGGTTGTATAGCTTAGTCGTGGGCAGCAGCGTCCTGGGAAATAAAGGGACCTGTCAGCCACCTCCGCCCCACCCCTCACACCAGGGGATCACATTACAGGTCTCTGCTGGCTAGGAAGGGTTTTGTGCAGCAAGTCCGGGGAGGGACCGTGAGGGAGGGGGAGGCAGGGCAGCCAGCTGGGTGGCGGGGCAGGCGGCATGGGGCGCAGAGGGAATGCAAGGTCAGGCTGGGGAGGCGGCACCCGGACATGCGGGCGACGTCGGCTAGCAATCTGATTGGTACTCTGGATGCAGTGAGAGACATTCGGAGGCTTGAAACAGGACAATACTTCCGTGTGTTAGTCTCTGAGCTTAAGAGATTGAACCGAGAGACCTCCACTTCTTGTTGGGAGGGCGTAGCTGCTGACAGATTGGACTCCTGTGGAGACCAACTTGAAAAAGCAGATAAAACACATCAAACTGTATGTTTGCGGGCTGCGGAGTTCGAGTGGTGAGAGTCGTTAATACCGGAAACATGGGCCGTGCTGCGGCCTCTGGCTGGGCCCGTGTGTGGGGTGCAGGTCCAGACAGGAGGGCGGACCCAGGGTCTCCCCCCCCCACGGGGGGGGGGGAGAGAAACCAGAAGAGCTTCTGGGAGAGGCGGGAGCCTCACACATGCCGCTGGTCTTCCCTTCGACTGAATTCGGATGCAGCAGACTGGAATTTCCTGCAGTCTGCATTGTTCCACAAGACAGAGCTAAGAGTTCAGAGCTCACAAGGGGAGGGGTTCAGCACAGCGGACTTTCAGATGAACATCTTGGAGGCGGGGCCTTAAACACAAGCAAACAGGAAATGGATAGAGTTTTGCCTCAACTACAACATGGCCTTGATTAGATTTGAAGTGATCAGCCATTATTCTGTTAGTTCTTTTTTTTTTTTGTATTTTTCTGAAGTGAGAAGTGGGGAGGCAGAGAGACAGACTCCTGCATGTGCTCGACTGGGATCCACCCAGCATGCCCACCAGGGGGCGATGCTCTGCCCATTTGGGGCGTTGCTCCTTTGCAACCGGAGCCATTCTAGTGCCTGAGGCGGAGGCCAAAGTGCTGTCCTCTGCACCCGGGCCACTCTGCTCCAATGGAGCCTTGGCTGCGGGAGGGGAAGAAGAAGAGAAGCGGGGGAAGGAGAGGAAGAGAAGCAGATGGGCGCTGCTCCCGTGTGCCCTGAACAGGAATCGAACCCGGGACTTCCACACGACAGGCCGAAGCTCTACCTCTGAGCCAACTGGCCAGGGCCTACTCTGTTGGCTCTTAATGCATAAGCCTTTGACCTATATTGAATTAGTTTTTGTAGAGGATGTTAGATGAGGGTCCAGATTCATTCTCTAGCATGTGATATCCATTTTCCCAGTACCTTTGGTTGAAAAGATTGTCCTTTCTCCATTGAATGGCCACACGGGCAAAGATATATTCCTGGGCTCTCTGTTTTTTCCCGTTGGTCAACGTGTCCACCTTTATGCCAGTCCCACACTCTTTTGAATACTATAGCTTTGTGATACATTAGAAAGCAGAGCATGTGAGATCTCCATCCCTATGGGCAAGGACGATTACCAGCTAGAAACTGGGGGTCCCTGGGACGCAGAGGAGGGCTCAGTGAATAACCTTAAAGGCAAGTGGCCTGGGGTCACTGACGGCCCAAGATCAGCAAGTGTGCATCTTCTGCTTCTGGTTGGACCTGAAGATGCAGAAAGATCATGAGCATTGGAAAGATGAGGTCCGGCCTTTGCTCCCACTGAAACGGCTAGCTCAGTGCAGACGGGGCCTCCAGAAAGTGCTCCTGGGTCCTGACCCCCGGGTGTCGGTTACGGCTGTCGCTAGACACAGGCAGAAGGGAGAGGGAGCGGAATGCCTTCACCCACTCTTGTCTCAGGTTTGAACTCTGTTCCTCCTCTCTGCTCTCATTCCGACACACACTTTTCATCCCTTCTATAGATTATGATTATGGTAGGCTGCGTGTAATGGATGAGAGAGCAGAGTCAGAAGTTGCAGAGAGGCAGACTTGGGGGTGAACAAACAGGAAGAACAAACTGATACAACAGAGCTGCCCGTGAGGTCCGCGAACACCCCGTGAGCTGTGGGGAGGAGGTGAGTGGGGGGGCCTAGGTCAGTAATTTTCAAACTTTTTGAAGTCAGGGCACATTTAAAATCCTACAAATAATGGTAGGCGCACTATATACACATTTCTGAGAAATATGTTATAATAATTAAGTCAAATATTAAAGAAAAAAATATAAGGTCCAAGCGTGCTTTAATGGAATTAAACAAAATAAATACGACAAAATTAAATTTATTCTGACATTAAAAAACATTTTTATGTTACATTTTTTGAGTTATGCTTTTTAGAATTCATAAAAAGGAGGGGTTAAAAAAATTAAAAAATGATAAAAAGTTATCTTTTTATATATATAGATACATTCTTAGTAAGATTTAGTAAATTCGGCAGGTCCCGGCATGAATGTGTTAAGTTTTTTCATTCTTGTGTTTATGAGAAACATGAGCCTGATGTGTCCTAGCAATTTCTTCAATGTTTGGGCATATATTTGAAAAGAAAACTCTCATTTCCTCGTCAATACATTGAAGAATTCCTCTCTTTTTACTCTTAATTGTGTTGAGGGTAGAAAATCCTAATTCACATAAATAGAATGTTGAAAATTGTAGTAAAATGTTCAGAGCTTTTTTTTTAGATATTGCCACATATTCTTTTATAGAAATCCAAAAGGCTTCAAGAGACAATTCCTTATGTTTAATCATCAATCCAAAACCCCCACCATACATATCATCTTAACTTTACACCAAACAAAGGATAGAAGAAACTTGCCTCCAGTCTTTCCGGGGAACATGGGGGGGTAGTGTAAACAATCCAGCACCACAGTTTAACAGCCTTTTGCAACCTAATCAGGCAAGTGAGGTGGGGGGTTGGGCAGACTGTCAGCTTACAGCCAATTCCCCACACCTCTGTCCCCCATAAATCTAAACTCCAAAAACCCTGTTGGTTTTTTTGGTCCCCAACAGACACATATTTCTCTGAGAATACCATAGGGCGCCCCTGGAAATCTTCTAGGGCGCACACTGTGAGAACTACTGCTTTAGGCACAGTTCGTCGTGGTGGGCAGCTGGCCCACCGCCTCAAGTGCCTGTGGCTCCTGTGGTTGTAGGAGCCACAGAATGAATAGATCATGCCAGTCCAAAGCCCAGACCTGGAATCGGTGCTTGAGAGCGCCAAGCACCTCCCCATGGCCAGCCTGGTGCGTGGAGGCGTGAACGAGTCAGCTGCAGCTCTCTGCTGGGATGCACTCACGAGTGCCAGGCAGTTTGCCTGTTGATTTCCTGCCTTTGGCAGCCGCCCCTCTGCTCCACGGATCGGGATTTCGACTACAGTCCTTGTCACAGAGGATCCATTATTTTGTTTGAAGCTTGAAAGACACTTCCCCGGATTGCACCCCCCTCCCCGAGGGCCTGAGGAGGAATGAATGTCAGCACTAGCTGCTTCCATTTCCTCCGGTCCAGCCCTTCCTCAGCGGGGATGCCTCAACTCGGCGCTCCCAGACCAGGCATGTGTTTTTCAAACAAATTGCAGTTAATGCTGTGAAGTATTTACATTTATGCCCTGCTATTTCTCCTTTCGTTGTTTCAATATTTAATCAGTGTCGGAGCACCAGAAACCTGTAGGGGAAAACACCCCATTGTTTTTTTAAGATATCAGATATTTACGACCCGTGTCCACCTGCTCTCTCTTGTCCCCACCTGTCTCGGCCACACGCAGATCCGTCTCAGCTGTCCCCACAGGAACACAGCTGTGTCATCCCATATGGTGGCACCCTAATATTTCACAGCCGGCTCTGAGCCAATCAGGAATGACTACCGACTGTGCTGACTCATGGGGAGGGAAGGGGATAATGTGTCCTTCAGGTAATGAACTTCTCTGGGGACTCAGCACAGATTTCATGTTTTCGCATCGTGGGTTTCCCTTGTCACATTTCCACGGATGTGGCCTCATTTGGCTTCCTCGTGCTAGGAGGCGTAGGCAGGGATTAAAATTTACCAAGTAACCGAGTTTCTGTTGATAACGGCAGGAATCGGACCCGTGCGTGGGGAGATTATTGGGCCCACCCCTGAGGCCTCGGGGACGTCTTGGAGATGGCACAGTCTGGACTGGTGGGACCCATTTAAAGGGGCAGCCTCAACTGGAGACAAGAACTTCTGGTTGTACAAATGAGCCCAAATCCAGATTTTTAAAATGTGACATGTTCTTATTTCAAAAGAGAGACACAATTCAAATCGACAGTCTACCCTCAGCATGCCAGTTTGCAACCTCTGGCCTGAGCAAGTTTTACCAAATCTACCAGTTCCCCCGCCGCACCCCAGGAGGGTAGACGGGTTTATCACAAACGCGCAGACTTCCTTTAGGGCCTCCTTCAGCTTCACCGGTCACTCGTCCCAGTCCAGTGGAGAGGACACGGGAGGCCCGAGAGTTTCCATGGTCAGTAAGGGGCTGAGCTGGGATGTGAATCCGGGTCCCCTGACAGGCAGGCGGGTCACCCTGGGCTCAGGGCAGTGCCCCTGCCTCTGCCCACAAACACAGCATGGCAGAGAGGAAGACAGCCGTGGTTGTGGTCTGGTCTGCAGGACTGCACATTTTCACAGTGGGAATCTGACCTTAAGTTTGCCCACATTCCTATGGAGGAAGCACCTTCTTTTTTTTTTTTTTGTACTTTTCTGAAGCTGGAAACGGGGAGACAGACAGACACCCGCACGTGCCCAACCGGGATCCACCCGGCACGCCCACCAGGGGGCGATGCTCTGTCGCGACCAGAGCCATTCTAGCGCCTGAGGCAGAGGCCATGGAGCCATCCCCAGCACCCGGGCCATCTTTGCTCCAATGGAGCCTTGGCTGCAGGAGGGAAAGAGAGAGACAGAGAGGAAGGAGAGGGGGATGGGTGGAGAAGCAGATGGGTGCTTCTCCTATGTGCCCTGGCCGGGAATCGAACCCGGGACTTCTGCACGCCAGGCTGATGCTCTACCACTGAGCCAACCGGCCAGGGCCAGGAAGCACTTTCTTTTCTTGATTAGCATAAAGAGTGACCCCAGAAGAAGTTCATCTCCAGTTTAAGCAACCTGTTGTTGAAAGGATGTTAATAGAAACTTCCATCACCGGCAGCCAAACCCTGAGCCATTTACAGCCCTGCATGTGCATGGAGCAGGTCTGCGTTCTTCCGCTGAGAATTCTTTGCTCCACTAAATTCAGTCCATGTTGGAGCTATTAAAATGTCTTTCCATGCTTAGTCTGAAATTGCCTCTTGTTCATATGTTCCCATTACATGTATCAGTAATAGCCCTTTGGAAAATGAATTTCATTGCGTAGTGGTGGTGGAGTGTCTGTGATTTTAACATTATACAATGTGTCTTAGTGAATCAGCGTTTGAGAGCCCTGCAGCTCTGAGCTAGATTACAGGTCAATAAAAACAAACTTTGCATCTCACTCCTGCCCCCGTAGAAAGTCCATGATGAAGCGTCGGATAAAGCGTCAACCTGGAACTCTGAGGGTGCTGGTCTGAAACTTCAGGCTTGCCTGCTCAAGGCACATAGGAGAAGCAACTATGAGTTGCTGCTTCCCACTCCTCCTCCCTTTTCTCTCTCTCTCTCCCTCCTCTCTCTAAAATCAATAAATAAGATCTTAAAAAAAAGAAAGAAAGAAATGAAAGCAAGTCCATGATAGAAACAAGGGGGCAGAGGCTGTGCCTGAGCCCAAGGAGGTGGCAGGTTTAAGCACGGTATTCAATATTCACCTGGTATCCATTGTGATAACATCGATCTTACCAAATTCTCCTGGTCTGCGTGTAGGCGTTCTGCACGGAATATATACTTCCAGTAGAATTTTGTTGTAATTGAGCACTGAATGATGTCCCCTTCTGGTAAAGCAGTTCCAGGATTTTTTTTTTCTTTTTTTGTAATAAATGGGTTTCCATGCAAGAGGAGATCCCAGATTTATCTCCAAGTCCGTGTAAGCCTCTCCGTGCTCTAATTGTCATTGACTGTCTTTACTCTATGATTTCCAGACAGTTCATAATTTCCACCTGCTCAACAAATGACAATCTGTGAGAGAAGCAAGACCCGGCTTTATAGAGTGCCGCTGATTTTTTAAAAATTTTTATTGCTATTGTTTGGCGAAATATCTTTAAAACCCATCCCAACCGTCCCTGTTGGTGTCATTATTAATGGCTGTAGAACTAACTGTAAGGGAGCGACTCCGGTAGTAACAACAGCAGAGCCTTACTGCGCACTTGCTGCAGACTCACCACCCGTGAAGGCAAATACGTCACAATGTGATCTCATGGGAGCCTCACAACGATAAGAGAGCTCCGATCGCCAGTGGTGGTGTTGGGTGAAGTAAGCTGGGCGTGAGGGGTTAAGGGGTTTGTCTGAGGTCACACAGCTGGGAAGAGGCGGAGACAGGTTGGGTTGGTATCCTCCGGGCTCAGGCCCCCAGGTCTGGGCTTTCAGCCACCACACCAGAGTGTGGCCAGAGTGATGGGGTTCTGGTCAGTGGACAGAGCAGACCGGATTCCCGGGCCGCGGAGAGATGCCTGTGTTTCTTTGCCACAAGCAGATAGACTTATCAAGACAGCTCAAAAACTATCTCAATGATCAACAGATAGTTCTTTGGTCTTTCTTGAAGCTCAGAGATAGTTGGAAGCGGATGGTTGGGGAAAAACATCAGCCTGAAACCGCACACAATTCCATGAAGAGATGACCAGTAACCCTAATAGGCAGCACCGCTGTCCTGTGTGACGGGAACTGTTTTAACAGACACGCAGTCGTGTCCAGGTCCCCCTGGGGCCAGAGCGGGGCAGTTCAACCTGAGCGTGAAAACCACGCATGGTCCAGAGCCATCATGCTGTCCACACAGGGTGTCCCAGGTGGGGGGTGGCTGTTGGTAGGCACGGGTGGGTCCATCGGAGACAGAAAGAACTGTGGCAGAGAATGGATCAGGGAGAAGCACAGCGTGTTGGAGGATGGTGAGTGGTCAGGAGAGGAAGCTGGGGAAGTGTGATGTGGGGTCCAGTTGGGGTGGGGTCACCCTGTGGCGTTTGGACTTCACCTTGTTAAGTTACAGAGTCACACAGACACACAGTAGGTCCTCAGTCAGCCGTTACTGAGTGGTTGCTGATAAAAAAGAAAAAAATGCATCTCCCGGGACCGAGCAGGAGGCTGCCACGGCCACGTAGGTCTCCACGGCGGAGCAGAGGGGCTCTTTCCTGTCCACGCGGTGCCCAGGGAGTCCTCGCTTTATCTCTGCTCATAACGGTCATGTAGAGAAGTCCCATAAATCAAGCCTCGGCAGTAAAAAGGTTAATAAGTTTACGCTCTGTAATTGAACGCCATATTGGTGATTAAAAGGATCTTATATATCAGTTTTCTGGGTCACCAACTAATTCTTTTCAATGGGCAGCCATAAAACACCGCACCACGGCTGGCCGGACAGGGCGTCTGTCAGCTGCTAAATCGTGTGGAGAGAGCTGCCTCGGGCTACCTCCCCGAGAATGTGAAGCCACAGAACTCTTAGGTGTGTGTGTTGTCTGTCGCAAATCTACGTGATGCTCTGGGGTCCTTACCTATCCAAAGTGAGGAAGCTAGACAATCCCTCCAAAGGGGGCATGAGGGTCCTGGGACCCCAGGAAGAGTGTGATCATTCAGGTGCGATGCACTTGGCCTTGGTAACAGCAGCAGTTTCTCTTCCAGCAAGACCACGCCTGCTGTGTGGCACTTACATGGTCACCTTTGCTCACCATGAAGGATTCAAAGGGGAAGTGGACAAGTGTGTTGTGGAGTGGGAACAACCTTTATTGATCCCCGACCATGTTGTTGGAGCCGTGCTTTGTGATTTATGTCCACCGGAGGTCGCTAAGGTGTGCGCACGGTCAGCCCAAGGTCAGCCACGAGCACACGGAGCTTAGAAAGTGTGGACGGATTGCCCAAGGCCACGGCTGTTCAGCAACACTGCCAGCGTTCTGGCCCGTGTCTGTCTGACCTCCCCCCCGCCCCCGGCTCCCCAGCCATGCAGGCAGTTCCGCTGTCGAGTTATGTATTTTTTTTTTACTCCTGGTTTTTCATGGAGAACCATCCGAAGGCACAAGAGCAGGAACAATGAGAAGATTTCCCTGGGTTGGTTCTGAGCTTGCTGTGGGGTACGCGGGTTTGGGGAGCAGGGGGCGGTGCAGGTAAGGTTGCTGAACTGCCGAAAAAAACACAGTGTTGTAGAAAAGTGAGGCCTCCCGGCGGAGACAGCAGTGCTGGAAGGCCGCTCCGCCCACGTTGAGGCCGCACAACGGGCAGAAGTGAGGTGGGGGGGCCTTTGTTTCAGCCCCCAGCGTTTCTCCTGAAACGTGGCTTCTAAGATGCCATCACCTCTAGAATTTGTCCAAAAGAAATATATTCACAGGGCTTATTTCAGTAAGAATCAGAGTTATTGGATTTGTAAGTATGAATGCCTGGGCTTAAGCCCAGAGAAATTACTAGCTAGAGTGGCCGGAATCTTTTTTTTTTTGGATACTTGCATGTGTCTGATTTTGCTTCATTAAGAAGGAGAGAACTTGAAGTTGGAAATCTTGTAGTTGTATTCCTTTTTGTTTCTCTAGTTCTTTGCCAAGGTTTGGTATTATCTTGCACGATAAGCACTGTTGGATGTGAGTGTGTGGGGGAGGGTGGGGGGAAGGTTTATAGACCACTCTATCGGGGTTCCACAAGTCTCCCAATAATGTGATTCACAAAGTTTGCATTACTCAGTTCTGTGCTGTGCAAGCTTCAACAGCACGTACGATGAATCACTCAGTTGCTTCTTCCAAAGCGAACTAACGAACGGGAATGCTGTGGTCTGAGCGTGGAGTTGAGTCATTTATAGCCGAGAGCATCCAGGATTGTGATGGCAGATGCAGCCATCGGACCCCGATACAGGAGGCACTCTGAAGAGGTCACTTAGCCTGGACGTGCCTGGAGCTCTCCACGGGCTGGGGAACCAAACCCGGGTGCTCTCTGCTCCGGGCATCTGGTGCTAGGAGAGACCGCCCTGTCGTCCCCTGTCTGTCCGCCTCAGGACGTGCGTGACATGTAGGTGCGGCCTTGGGTCCTCCCTCCGGGAAGGAGGGACGTGGGTAACCTGGTCACCCTGAGGGAAGATTCAGAGCTGTGCTCGGAGAAAAGGCTCCGGCTTCTGGTCAGAGGGGAGCCGCTTACCTCTCAGGGAACAGGTGGGCTTCTCACCTTCCCCAGAGTCTTCCTCACGTGCCTGGTGACCTGGTGACAAGAGTGATCCAAAGATGGCCGCCCCCTCAGGCACTCAGCCGTGTTGCAGAAAGAAACGTTAGGGGTAGTGCAAGGCATGGGAGGAGGGGAGGAGGTGGAAGCATGAGGAGTATGTTTGAAAGCAGAGAGAGAAAAGGGCAGAGAACAGCACATACTTGTCCATGAATGTGAAAACACGAGCTTCCCACGGCCGGAGGCACAGGTGACATGTCCCTTTCATGGGGCACATGCTTTGAATGACACCAAGCCGGCGTCGTCCATCGGACAGGCCTTACCCGTCCATGTGGGTGAGGGTACCTGTAACTCGTGGGGGCGTGGACAAGAGTGACATTGTGAGAAGGCGCGCGCGCGTCTGGGCTCCCGGGACGCAGCGCTGGACGCCCAGGTTGTCCTTGACCTCCGGTGTCTCCCGCGATGGTGACGGCTTCTCACAGGAGACGCCAGCGCCGTCGTGTGCATGCACATCACGAGCGGCTGGTTCTCACCTCACCAGGGAGCCGGCAGACTGGCGGGTGGCGGAGAGCAGGGGTGTGCCTGCCCCTGGACATCTGTAAGAACAGCGCACATTTGCTCCGGCCCATCCTCTTCCTGCAGGCCCCGCGCTGTCCGTGACAGGCCGGCCCAGGTCTGTTCCCTCCCTTCACGCCCTGCTTCTCACTCTCGGCTCTTCTGACGAACACCCAAGTCTAACAGGAACGTACCTGGCAATGGGCCCATCTGTTATTAGCAGGGGAAGGGCTGAGGCATCCTCAGGGCCTCCTGGGACCAACACCCTGGTCCGGGAACTGCACTGAGGAATCGCAGACACCCTTGTAGACCAGGGATGGACTAGAGCCGTGATGGCGAATCTATGACACGCGTGTCAGCACTGACACGTTTAGCCATTTTTTTTTTTTTGTATTTTTCTGAAGTTGGAAACGGGGAGGCAGTCAGACAGACTCCCGCATGCACCCGACCGGGATCCACCCGGCACGCCCACCGGGGGCGATGCTCTGCCCATCTGGGGCGTCGCTCTGCCACAACCAGAGCCATTCTAGCGCCTGAGGCAGAGGCCACGGAGCCATCCCCAGCGCCCGGGCCATCTTTGCTCCAATGGAGCCTTGGCTGTGGGAGGGGAAGAGAGAGACGGAGAGGAAGGAGAGGGGGAGGGGTGGAGAAGCAGATGGGCGCTTCTCCTGTGTGCCCTGGCCGGGAATCGAACCCGGGACTCCTGCACGCCAGGCCGACGCTCTACAACTGAGCCAACCGGCCAGGGCCTCACTTAGCCATTTTTGATGACATGCGGCCGCATACCAGAGAAGTATGGGGCCACATGCCGAGAAGGTCATTTCATCCTCAGCTCCTGCATGACCAGGTGCAGCAGCCGAGGATAAAACATTTGCTGTAGTGTAGACATTCTGTGCTGGAGGTCTGTAGGCCAGAACAACAGAACTCCGGCCCAGAGCGTCTAGTTCTGGGACTTCCGGTTAGGCCGTTAGGGGATCTCTGACCTCACTTCCGGCCGGCGGAGCAGGGAGCAGCGGAATGCCGCGGGGGACGCATCTCTGGGGCCCTGTGATCGCGGTTACCAGCAACCACATAACCACAGCAACCATCATCCAATCTACTGTTCTGGGGTGTCGTGGATTTCTAATTGACCATCGTGACTGAGATAAGTGAGGGGGAGGCTGGGAGAGGCGAGGGCCTGTGCTATGGGTGCCGTTTCCCGCCATTAGAAATAGCGGCAGCCATCTTAATTTACATCAGGTGCCACTTGCAGAATCTCAAGACAGCATCTGGGCTCAGGTGTTTGTGAACTTGAGGTCAGAGCTTGAGAATCTGGAAAGGTGCCGCTTGGAGAATCAGGAGGAGTGCCACTACGAACAGGAAATCTGGAGTGCCTGCAACCGATTACCAGACACTTTTAGCACCCTGAAAAATATAGCAATGGCTTTACTCACAATTTTTTCCTCTACGTACTTTTGTGAGACCTTATTCTCAGCATTAAATAATATCAAAACCAACAAAAGAAACAGATTGACAGATAAAGTTAGTAGCGCTTGCTTGGGCTTGAAGTGTACAAAATACCAAGCTTCAACTGAAGATTTAGCCAATGAAATTCAGCAACCAAAAAGTCACTAACAGGCAGGTTAGTTAAAGAATTCCCCCTCCCTTTCACCTACCTTAGTTCACAGCACTCCACACAAGTTAAATAATATCAAGACCAACAAAAGAAACCGACTGACAGATGAACAAAGAAGTCACTAAGCAGGTAAGTTAAATAATTAGTTTTCGGTTTATTAAATACAGTTATATATTACAATATACATTTTTGTTATTTAAACTATAAATATCATGAAATTATAGGGTTTTTTTTCTCGAAGTGACACACCACCCAAGTTATGCTCGGTTTTTTGGTGAATTTTGACCCACCGAGCTCAAAAGATTGCCCGTCACTGGACTAGGGAGAGGCGACTGAAGCTCTCGCTGTGGGCACAGAGTTGAAGGGGGAGGGAAAATGAAACACAATAATGAAGATAAAGGACATTTTATCATGGTATTTTTTTTTTTTTTTTGTATTTTTCTGAAGCTAGAAACAGGGAGAGACAGTCAGACAGACTCCCGCATGCGCCCAACCGGGATCCACCCGGCACGCCCACCAGGGGCGACGCTCTGCTCACCAGGGGGCGATGCTCTGCCCCTCCGGGACGTTGCTCTGTTGCCACCAGAGCCACTCTAGCGCCTGGGGCAGAGGCCAAGGAGCCATCCCCAGCGCCCGGGCCATCTCTGCTCCAATGGAGCCTCGCTGCGGGAGGGGAAGAGAGAGACAGAGAGGAAGGAGAGGGGGAGGAGTGGAGAAGCAGATGGGCGCTTCTGTGTGTCCTGGCCGGGAATCGAACCCGGGACTCCTGCACGCCAGGCTGACGCTCTACCTCTGAGCCAACTGGCCAGGGCCATGGTATTTTAATAAAGACAAATTGATGCAAAAAAAAAAAATCCGTGCTGAACAAAATGCCAACATGTTAACGACAGAGCCTGTGTTGCGTACGCAGGGTCACGCGTGGGGTGAGGCAGCCAGGCACTCCCTCTCGGGGTCACGCAGGGACGTGGGGCTGTGTCTGGAGTTTGTTTGAAGTGGTGGTGCTTTGTTCGGGGGGATTTGGGGCTGCTGACGCCGTGGTGGGCTCCTGTGTCTGTAGCTCCCACACGGTCCTGCAGGCCAGCTCTGAGCCTCGTTCTGAAGTCACGTCACACCTTTGCAGTAAATTTGCACTTCAGTGGGGCTGAGGGGGGTTCAGCTTTTGGCAACCGACCATTCCCCCCCAAAAAAAGACGAAGATAAAAGTTCATTTCTTTCCCTTCCAACTTCACAAAGCCCTGCCAGGGAATTTTTATTTTTATTTTAGATTGCCTTCTAGTTCAAATAATAAAGGGCAATTTTATAACAGTAAAAAAGGATCTTATTTTTAAATATATCACCTTTAGTCCCTTTAATCGAATGCAACGCTTTTTTTTTCATTTCTATATGTTCCCTTCTAAGAGCCAATCATAATGTCATATTGTCAGGGTCACAGTGAACATGCAATTTTGTCTTGTGTTCTTTTTGGTGAACTTTGTATACCAGAGGTTTTCCGAGTGGCTACCTGTCGCTGGCTGTCGGCCGTGCTGTTAAATTTTATGTTTCATGTTTTGCTTATTAAATCTCTTACTGTTAGGCTTACAAATTGTCTCCAGTTTTTCTATATAATAATAGATAATGTGAAAATAGATATGTTCCTCTCCGTGGGGACTTGGTTTCTTTAGTTATTTCTTTAAAATATGGTCCCTGAAGTCTGATTTCTGAGCCAGACTCTCTTGATAGTCTTCTTAATGTAGAATTTGTTGTGCCACATAATTTTCAACAGCACTTACCATTTACAGTGAAAACAATAGCATTTGGACCAGAATAAATCTTAAACATAAGCTACCTCATTTCAGATGTAAGTGGGAGTATTTTAAGTGTTCCTCTTGAAAATCCGATTCATCTGTGGCATTGTGCAGTTTTCAGATTGAGTCCCAAATAGGTTTTTTCCCCTTTCCCTTGAAGTGGAAACTTACAGTTGCACCTCCCACTTTTTTTTCTCTCCCGTTTATTTTGCAAACCAGAGGAGCCATTGTATTTTATAGCTTCTTTACCAAGGAAATATTTGTTGATGCCTCTGATCATAACCAAGGAGTCATGGAAGTTGCAAATTTTAAGTTGGCACTCTACTAGATTCAGCTATGTATATCTGTGGTATGATGCCAAAACATTAATTTAAAAAAAAATAGCAATATTAATGTCATGCCTCCAAGAAAGAACTAAAACCTTCCGTTTCAACTGTGGGCATAGCCAGCGATGCACAACATTCCCGTACTTCTCAGGACTCCACGCGATGCAAATGAAAATCCAAAATCATAATTCACATTTCTGGGCTTTATTTCCCTTGAGGCCTTTAAGGTCATCTTGAATTGAACAGTAAAGACAAAGATGTGAGGTCCCAAAAGGCTCCGTTTTCCCAAATCAAGTCAATGACTGAACGAGTGATGAGGGAGATAGTCCTTATTCCTGACATGGGTCATTGTCTCTCTGTCGGAAAGCTTCGTCAACATTTCTCTCCAAGCCAGCACTGTGAGACAGTCAACTCGTTCTCAGCCCAGATAAATGAACTGCGGGTGCTAAGCCAACATCGGACCGTCGAGAGGTCAGCATTCTGAAAGCGTCTCGTTCTGGCTGTATCCTTGAGAAATACCTGGATCAGACAGGGCAATTCCGTCAGCAGTTTCAACGTCTAAGCCGCCGTAAAAAAGCAGGATTTTCGCCTGACCTGTGGTGGCGCAGTGGATAAAGCGTCGACCTGGAAATGCTGAGGTCGCCAGTTCGAAACCCTGGGCTTGCCTGATCAAGGCACATATGGGAGTTGCCTGCTCCTCCCCCCTGTCTCTCTCTCCTCTCTCTCTCCTCTCTCTCTCTCTCTCTCTCTCTCTCTCCCTCTCTCTCTCTCCTCTCTAAAATGAATAAAATTAAAATAAATAAATAAATAAAAAAGCAGGATTTTTCTGCGGGAGACATGGAAACAGGAAGCAGACCAAATGAAGAAACTTGGGGTGTCACAGAGCGGAGAGTGGATCGGGGGAATAACAGGAAAAATATCAGCCAGTGTTGACTGGCGTGTCTTCACAGGTACCATCCCGAACAGTTCCCCCTGGGTGGCCGGGGCAACTCAGGGAACATGGCAACAAGGGAGCTTGTTGATCAGTAGCCTTGCTTATGGTGGCCCCAGAGCTGTGCGTCCCTGGAGCGTGAACACGTCTGATGCCAACGATGCCGTGTGTACAGACGATGGTCAGGCGCGGTGTGTGAAGACCTTCCCCACCATGAGCTCATTTAGTCCCCATAGTCACACTGGGGGCTGACAGCGTCACCGAGCTCAGGGCTATGCCACCCATAGCCTGCTGAGGCCAGGGCCAGGGAGGACGCAGGACAAAGCAGATGGCAGTCCCTGGTGGGGAGCAGAGGGACAGCAGGAGTGCCCAGGAGGAGAGAGACATCGCGGATGTATCTCGGAAGGTATCAAGGGCTGCAGCTCGCTGGCCGCGGGGGAACTGTGGGCTCACGGGTGGCGGTCAGGCGGTGGCACACAGCGAGGCGGCTGGCAGTCTGGGGTGGGCCCGGGCGGCTTTCCCAGGAGGGTCCCACACGGCTCGTAGGCCTGACCTCCATCTGTGTACCTAGAGCTGCAACATCCTGGGGTGTACCTCCTGGCTCCCCTCACCCCCATTTAGAGAAACAGCTCCTTCTCTTCGGAGGTGAGAAGGATTAATTGAGGTCCTGCATGGGTCAGAAATGAATGAAAAGTGAACATCACGACCACACAGTATGTTTCCCTGTCCTACAATGACTGGGAAGACGGGCTGGTGTAGACAGAAACGGAAGATTGTTAAATAACAGACAGGTTTTCACGTATCGGCAATACCATTAAATTTTTTAAAAAATAGAGATTTTAAAAAGGACTGTTGAAACAAAGTTTTGGCTACACGGGTCCCAATTTGCTTAGGAACTTTCTTCGTAAGTATGAATTCCGGTGCCTCCAGCAAACATCTTGTCCTTGATCGGCTGTGTCTCTAGGGGTCCCCGAGAGGCCCCTCCTCTTCCACGCCCGAACAACAGTGTGCGTGCCTGTGGCTGTCTTGGCCTTCTTTGAAAAAGACTCCATTCCTTATAAAAAAAAAAAAAAAAAAATTAAAAATTTAAAAATGACCCACAAAAGGAAAATCCAGCACTTTTTTTTCCCTCTACCACTTTCCAAGTTTCATTGAGCATTCACTGTCTTATGGGTAGCGAGAAAGGCATTTTGCCACTGGAAGCTAAGGTGGGATTCAGCTTACTGGACGGTGGGGTCCACTGGCGAGGCGGGGTGTCGCAGCTTCCGCAACCACCTCTCCGCTCTGGGGCACGCTCTCTGGGGCAGAGCAGCAGAGACAGGGGCAGCCAGGAGCCCGCTGAACAGAGGAGTTGCCTCGAACCCCAGCTCGCTGCACAGTGCGGCTGCTCCGGGCTCTCCTCGGATCCCTGCCCTGCACGCTGTGCTGACAGTGTCAGTGAGCCTTCCCGTGAACGGGGTGCAGGCCGCTCGCCCCTAGAAGGTCACCCCTGGACACGTGCAGGTGACTGCGATCGGTGGATGAATACCTACCTCCGTGGGCGAAGGTGGTATCCGTGTCCAGTTGTCTGGGGTCGCCTGTGAGGTCTGGACATTTATGACACTTTAATCCGAGTTACAGTCTCAACGTTTTGTTCCACGTCTGATGAAAAGGCACCACGGACAGGTTGAAATAGAGACCAACGTCCATGTTGACAAGTCTTTGATTGAGAAAGCTGCAAAATAATTTTCCAAAGAATAAGAAGAAACAAACAGAATTGCTTTGTTTGTTTTTTTTTTAGTATTCTTGAGGCTTAGGTTAAATTTGAAGAAATCCCAGAGATTTAAGGACCACGAACTAATTAATACCCACAGGTCCTGCAGTGGGACCATGTGAAACTGCTCTCTCTTTTTGGAAGCAATGTCTTCTTGCCCAGGGCATAACCATCTAGTAAATCTGATCAATAATTCACAAGAGGGTTTCTTTTCTTTTTTTCTTTCTTTCTTTTTTTTAATGGGAGAGCTGATTTATCTTGTTTGGTCTTTTTTTTTTTTTTTTTTTTATCGTTGGTCAAATTAGCCAGATAATCACCTAATTGATACTTTTCCTTCTGCAAGTTGACCCAACTTAAATGTGGAAGAAATTGTAAAGTGATTTGTCCTGTCACTTGCCAAAGAAAAGCCGACCTCGCCCACCTCCAGCTGAACCTGTCCCAGTCTATACAGGACAATCTAAAAACAAAACAAAACAGGGAGGGATGAGAAAGTTTTTGTGTTCCCTTTTATATCTGACATAAAATCTTCTCCGTGGAGCAAAGTGACCCTGTTAATAGTATTCAACGACTATTAAAAGGCTTTAAAGAATTCATAATCCAATTCACTCAAAGTCTGTTTACACATATTTCCCGCTGAACTAAAGGACACGAGACACAAATTATTTTAACACTCGCCAGAGAAAACCTTGTCTCTCCCCTTAAAGTCAGGCGAGTCTGAGTTGACTTCTCCCATAAATTCAAGAACAAAAAGATATAAATTGGGCCGATGAAGGACATCGCTGCTGGTGGAAGTGATGTTTCCCAAGCCCCTAATGGATTTAGCTGCGCGGGGAGTCAGCACAAAGCTGCCTTAACTAAATCTTTGACTGATTATGCATTTTTTTTTTTCCTATTCATACAAGATAGATTCATCATCCCCAATTTGTCAAGCTGGCGAAGTTCCAATTAATTACATCCAGCAAAGTGAGGCTCGCGCCGCGCCCGTGTGTCAGGCCTAATCTAGTGCCTCATTTGCTGGTGGCCCGATGACGAGGCATCAGAGATGGTGTCCCTTTGGCACTCACGGTGATGGATGCCCGCGGCGGTGTGGCTGGCGTTCGAGGCGGAGGGGTGGGCACCTCTCTCCTCGGAGCTGGAGGGTGCCGGGCTCCCCCCTCTAATCTGAGGGCTCGTCCGTCTTGGTGGATGTCATCGCCGAGTCTGTCCTTCACGGCCGGGCTGCAGGCTCTCCCGGCTACAGAGGCAGTTTGAGCGTCTCCGCAGGCCCTCCGTTTCTGTCAGCTTTGTCCTTACCCAACGGGAAGAACGGAGGCGGCTTGTCCTCGAGCCGAGCTGCTGAGGCCTTGCGCTGCTGATGGGTGGCTTGGGGGGGGGGGGGGAGGGGGGGAATCCTGGGTCCCAGTGAGCTGTACTCAGGACGTTTACGAAGGCGTCTGTGCACACCTGTGTGGTTCATGCTGTTTACAGACAGTGTCATGCTCCTTGACCGTGGACACTGTGCTCCATGCCCTTAGTTGGCCAGTCCTGCTGGCAAGTGTTTATGAAGAAGTAGGAGGCCCCCTGGGTTTCGATGGGCACTCTGGTGCACGCAGGCGCTCATGTTGGACAAGTGGCCAGAGCCTGTGCAACATTGGCATGACGTCTCCTGCACCGGTTGTCTCAATACCCATTTAAGAAGCTTCACTCAGAGCCTGACCAGGCGGTGGCACAGTGGATAGAGCGTCGGACTGGGATGCGGAGGACCCAGGTTCAAGACCCCAAGGTCGCCAGCTTGAGCGCGGGCTCATCTGGTTTGAGCAAAGCTCACCAGCTTGGACCCAAGGTCGCTGGCTCGAGCGAGGGGTCACTCGGTCTGCTGAAGGCCCACGGTCAAGGCACATATGAGAAAGCAAGCAATGAACAACTAAGATGTCACAATGAATAACTGATGATTGATGCTTCTCATCTCTCTCTATTCTTGTCTGTCCCTATTTATCCCTCTCTCTGACTCTCTCTCTGTCCCTGTAAAAACAAACAAACAAACAAAAAACAGAATAAGAAGCTTTACTCAGAGAAGTTAGGTGGTTTTTCCCAAGTGGTGCAGCTGATTTAGTTGTGGAGATGGGGTTTGAACCAAGATTCCTCTGATGCCAAGGGGTATGTTTTTTTCAGAACCCGGGGGTGTTTCTCCTAAGGAACCAGACCTTCCCTCTCTGCCCACACTCCGTCCTGGCCGCTCTGCCCTGCACACTGCAGGGAGGGCCTGCAGCGCCGGGCAGGGCTCACCGGGCGCTGGGGGGCTGTGCCCAGCCTGGGCTGGGTCCCTGCTGGTCCCTGGGACTGGCAGGCACAGGGCTGTACTGGCGCTGACACTTGGACATGTGACCCAAAGGCCTGATGCTTCTTTCTTCTTCTCTCTGACTCTTTTGTCCCTGTCAGTCACGCTCCATTCTCAGCTTTGTGCGGATGCCACCCAGTGGGCGTGGAGTCCGGATGGCAGAGTGGCCATGGGAGGGCCCGGTGATGTAGCTCAGAAGTGCTGGGCAGTCGGCTGGATGGGAGAGGCTTTGACCCGTGGACACGGGAGGTGGGTGAGAGCCGGGTGGATACACACTCCTCCCCTCTCGCTTTCACAGGCCACTCTTTGGTTCCCTTGCAGGGAAGTCCCACGGCGACAGGAACACGTCTGCCGAGTGACGGGCCGTGTCAGTGACCTGGCAGGAATGTTGTCTCCTCGCTTCTTTTCTAAATCAGTGTCACTTTCAAAACAAAGTGCTGGCATCTGAATCCTGATCTCTGCGCCCAGGACGGCGTGGCAGGGGGGCGCTGAGAGCAAAGCTGACTTCACAGCCCGCGGGGAAGAGGTCCTGAAAGAGGCTGTCCCGTTTGAGAAAGCCTGAGGTCACTGCAGAGAGCAGCTTTTTATTTAACTAGACTTCCAGTGGATACTCAGCATTGACGCTCCTTCCTGATTCTTAAATATAATGTGTTTTACAGTGAACAGAAGCAGATGCTGCTTTGCAGCCCCTTTTAGATGCAACTTGTCTGACAGAAGGTGCTGGCAGCCCAACATGTCTTTGTTCAGTTCGGCTTTAACCGTTGTGACGAAAAGTTCAGGTGCAACGGGGCTGTCTTTCAGAACGTCCATCGGGGTGTCGCCAAAGGGTGCTGCAGGCACCAAGGAAGAAGAAGATTACTTATTATCTCTTTCTTTTGACTAATTTTTATGATGTTCCTATTACTCAGAAGGCTCTACTTCTGACTTGGTGGGAGCTCTGTGGACGAATCAGTCAGTCCCAGATCTTGTTTTCAGGGAACTTTCTGTCTAATGAAAGACCGTCTAGAAAAAGCTTGTGGTGGCGTTCTTCTTATGAAAGGGGTCAGAGCTGACCTGTTGCCACTGTACCTGTGTGGCCACATTGATGGTTACAGTATCGGAATACTTTCATACCCGTTTGTGAAAATGCATTGTCCTAAGCTTCCCACACCTGACGTACCTGGTCCTCCCACTTGGTCCGGTGACTTAAGCAATCGGTCTCTTCGGGTACTAAAATCTGGAGGACGCTCAAGTTCCTTATGTAAAATGATACACTCTTCGCATATAACCTACGCACACCCACTCATGTATTTCACATCATCTCTGGGTTATTTATGATACCAAATACAACGTAAACACTCTGTAATGGGTTGTTATCCTGTATTGTTTAGTAGATGACAAGGAAAAAACATGTGTACATGTTCAGTACAGACACAGCCATCACATGTGTAACCATATAATACATGTTAGCAACAACTTAATATTTTTTTCCCTACTGTTTTTGATCCCTGGTTGGTTAAATCCACAGCTGGGGAACTAGGGACTTAGAGGCAGCTGTGATGCCCGGCAGGGCAGGAGATTCTAAGACCTTTCAGCCCTGCATCAGTGTCTGTCCCGTTGGCTCAGAACTCCTGCCTCACCTGTTTAATGTTTGGAATGTCTTTCCTTTTTTTTTTTTTTTTAATTTTTTTTTTTTTTTTTTTTTTGTATTTTTCTGAAGCTGGAAACGGGGAGAGACAGTCAGACAGACTCCCGCATGTGCCCAACCGGGAACCACCCGGCACGCCCACCAGGGGGCGATGCTCTGCCCACCAAGGGGCGACACTCTGCCCACCAGGGGGCGATGCTCTGCCCACCAGGGGGCGATGCTCTGCCCACCAAGGGGCGACGCCTGCTGTGACCAGAGCCACTCTAGCACCTGGGGCAGAGGCCAAGGAGCCATCCCCAGCACCCGGGCCATCTTTGCTCCAATGGAGCCTTGGCTGCGGGAGGGGAAGAGAGAGACAGAGAGGAAGGGGGGGTGTGGAGAAGCAAATGGGCGCTTCTCCTATGTGCCCTGGCCGGGAATCGAACCTGGGTCCCCCGCACGCCAGGCCAACGCTCTACCGCTGAGCCAACCGGCCAGGGCCGGAATGTCTTTCTTGACAGAAGTGATGGTATGCTCATTCTATTGGGATGCTATACAGGCTTGCTGTTACTATCTCCTGCTAGGGTTGTGGATCTCAGTTTTTGCTTTTTGTATTTTGAGGCTCTGTTATTTGGTGCATACTTATTTATCATTTTCATATCTTCCTGATGAATAAACTCATTTATTGCTATGAAATGCTCCTCTTTACCTCCTTGTTTTGAAGTGCATTTTGTCTGAAACTGATGCTGAGTTTGTGTGATGTGTCTTTTTCTGTCCTTTACTTCTAAATTATGTGTACGTGGTTTTTCCATTTAAAGTTCTTCTCTTGTAGATAGTATGTAGGTAGGTCTTGGGTTTTGTTTTTAAATTCAGTCTGACAACCTCTGCCTTTTAATAGGAGTTGTTCATCTATATTCATTCAATGGAATTTGAAATCGTTGGGTTTAGTCTGCCATTTTGCTTTTTATTTTCTTACTCATACATCTGGTTTTTTGTTCCTTTCTCTCCTTCTTTAGATGATCAAATCTACCCTGGCCGGTTGGCTCAGCGGTAGAGTGTCAGCCTGGCGTGCGGGGGACCCAGGTTCGATTCCCGGCCAGGGCACATAGGAGAGGCGCCCATCTGCTTCTCCACCCCTCCCCCTCTCCTTCCTCTCTGTCTCTCTCTTCCCCTCCCGCAGCCAAGGCTCCATTGGAGCAAAGATGGCCCGGGCGCTGGGGATGGCTCCTTGGCCTCTGCCCCAGGTGCTAGAGTGGCTCTGGTCTCGACAGAGCGACGCCCCCGAGGGGCAGAGCATCGCCCCCTGGTGGGCAGAGCGTCGCCCCTGGTGGGCGTGCCGGGTGGATCCCGGTCGGGCGCATGCGGGAGTCTGTCTGACTGTCTCTCCCCGTTTCCAGCTTCAGAAAAATACAAAAAAAAAAAAAATTTAAAAAAAAATAAAAAGATGATCAAATCTATTTTTATTATTTCATTTTAATTCCTCTATTAGATCTTACCTATATGTCAGTAATTTTTTTAAGTTGTTGCTCTAGGAATTAAACCTATCACGAGCTTATCATAGTCGATGTGGTGTTACTGTTGTTCCACTTTCCTGAAACATACGATTTTTTTTCCTCCCTTCCCCTTTGTGCTGGTGTTATCCCACACTTTTCTATCTGTATACGTTATAAACTCTGAAATGCAGTTCTTTGTATATACGCGTTTCTGCAAGGCGTTAGGGGGGAGATTATAAATTGGGGAGCCGTTGTGCTGGCTTCTGCCTGGAGACGGATTCTACTGGCTTAGCAGGGTTGCACCTCTTTCAGACTGGTTTTTTAGATTTAGAAGATTTTACATAAAATCGTGAATTTATGGATTCTCTTGAAAAAATTAGCAACCCTGTAAATGTTGGCCCTGATCTCTGCAATCCCATCAGGTGCCCTGGTCCGGAGGTGACTAGTGTTTCCCTGCCCCCAAGATGTGGCTGGTGTTGTCTAGGTTGCCAGGGTTTTCCCACCTGAACTCCCAAACCGGCACTGTCCTGCTGTCCGTCCTGATGTCCCCAAGGTCAAGAGCAAGGAACCAGAGCTCCTCCAGGCAGCAGGCCCCCAGGCGTGCTCTGGGAAGCAAATTGAGGTCATCTAAACACTTGCAAGGCATGTCAGATAAAAGATCTAATGGGAAGTTTGAAACACCCTGTGCTTGTGCCTCTTTAAGACCAAACGACAACCTAACGAAGTGGTGGCACAGTGAGTAGAGCGTGGGACTGGGACACAGGACCCAGGTTCAAAACCCTGAGGTCACCAGCTTGAGCACGAGCTTATCTGGCTTGAGCACAGGCTCAGCAGCTTGAGCGCAGGGTCACTGGCTTGAGCGTGGGATCATAGACGTGACCACATGACCCCATGGTTGCTGGCTTGAGCCCAAAGGTCGCTGGCTTGAGACCAAGCTCACTGACTTGAGCCTAAGGTCGCTGGCTTGAGCAAGGGGTCACTCACTCTACTGTAGCCCCCTGGTCAAGGCACATATGAGAAAGCAATCAATGAGAAAGCAATCATTGAACAACTAAGGAGCCACAACGAAGAATTGATGCTTCTCATCTCTCTCCCTTCCTGTCTATCTGTCCCCATCTGTCTCTCTGTCTCTGTCACAAAAAAACAAAAACAAAAAACAAAAAACTAAAGACTGAAAAAAAAAAAAGACCAAACGACACCTTCTCTGAAAAGGAATGTGGACACAAAGGACTCTAGTCACAGTGGGGAAAAAAAGTTCTTTGAATTTTTAGATGAAGACCGCAAGCCCGAATCAGTGGCATTCATTCTCTGGCCAGGTTGATATGGGCATGTTGGATCAAGGACATCCCCCTCCTAATTACAGCAGAGGCCACATCCTTGCAGATGAACCTTCCTCACAAAGGATATCTCAAGAATACAGTCTTTTTGGACCGTCCTGGGGCTGATCCAGGCGAAGTGCAAACTGACCCGTCGTGACGGTGATTAGAGGTTTAGGTGTGCTGGGAGACGCTGCTACCTCTGGTCTCCTGGGGTCCCCCTTTTCGATAACCGTGTTGAGGTTCGGTGATTCCAGGAGACTGGCCTCGAATGCAGACACTTCCCTTCTGCAGGCTGGATTCCAGGCCCCGCCCGGCCCGGAGCCACAGTGCTGAGCACAAGCACAGGAACCGGGTGGAGCACATGGAGGAGGAGGTCTCCCAGGCAAGAAGCATGCCAGGGGCAGGGGCAGGGGGCTCAGGACCCCGTCAGCACACAATGTGGTTCAACGCATGCTGCGCACTTGTCAGGAAAACTCCGAGGAGAAACTTCCCGTCCAGCCTGAGAGGCAGAGAGCAAGCCTGTCTGTCCACGTGGACAGATAGACACCCACTTGTCAGTTCATTTTATCCTCTCTGAAACTTCATAGGGGGAAGAACAACTTCCTCAGACGATAGGAAATGAGAAAAGACAAGAGGAATGGGATCTCTGCCCCAAATCCATCCTTTCAGATTAGTGCTCACTAATGGATATTAAAGCCTGGGAGATTAACGAGAGCGGGGCAGGTCACGCCGCTGAAAAACCACTCTGCTCTGACGGTCCGGCAGTGGCGAGATGCCCAGAAATTACAGAGCAGTTCAGGTGGAGCCCCCTCCCCAGGGGGACAGACCTTCTTGGCGAATCGTGAGCTGGGAGACAGGGCCAAGGAGGCGCTGTGACCGCCAGAGATCACTGGTTCTCACCGCAGGTCGTGACCGTAGCAATAAGGCAACACGTTTAGATTTTATATAATATACTGGCAGATTAACCAGACAGGGACCAGCAAGGGGCAGGTGTGTGGGATGCCGCGTTTGGGATAAGTAGCTGTTGGAAGCCAGGGAGGGGGCAGGCCGGCATGCTGGTGACTGGGGTGTGCAGACGACTGTCCTCTGGGCGTGTTACTGCCGTGTTGGCTCTGGCCTCCGTCTTCATAAGCCTCAGGCTCTGGGATGATCTCAGATCCCAGTTTCCGTACAGTGATGAAGGCTGCTGAGATGGGAGATACCGGTGTCACTGCCCTGCAGAGAATTCCGCCTCCCGTTAGCACCGCCTCTGACCGTGTCCTCGAGTGACTGCCGCTGTTCCGGCAACGCTTGAAAGTTGGTGGTGGCAGTTCGTGCTTTCTTTTTCCTCTGTCTTCAAAAGTTAGTTGCAGTCCCGGCTGGGTAGCTCAGCTGGTTAGACCTTCATTCCAATATGCCAAGGTTGCGGGTTTAATCCCTGGTCAGGGCACAGACAAGAATCAACCAGTGAGTGCGTGAATAAGTGGAACAAATCAATCTCTCTCTTCTCTCTCTCTTCTCTCTCTCTCTCTCTCTCTCTCTCTCCCCCCCACCACCACTTCTTTCTTTCTAAAAATCAGTAAATAATTTTTTTTAAAGCCCCCAAAAGAAAACAAAAGACCAAAACACGCATCCGGTACTCAAATTTGAAGGATACCGGTTGAACAAGGTTCTCGATGGGTTTATGTTGAGAACAGAAATGAGTTGGACAGAGGTTGAAGACTCTGGAATCGAGGGCCCACCTAGGTGTATACATCAGGGAAAGGGGTCAGGAGTTCGAATCTGGTTTACTCTCGTGTTTGGCAGGGATGGCAACTGAATCTGACTTGGGAACAGGAGCTAGGAGGGGCCCAGAAACTAGGGGTCAACATGCCAAGTGGTCTAGGTCCCAGAGAAGACAGTGATGGGTAGACAGGAGGCATGGGTCTGGCACAGCGACTGCACCCACGTGTGGCGATTAGCAAGTCCTTGTCCTGCGAAGGCGCCCATTTGAACATCCACATACCGTCTCTCTTTTTTTTTTTTTTTGTATTTTTCTGAAGCTGGAAACGAGGAGAGACAGTCAGACAGACTCCCACATGCGCCCGACCGGGATCCACCCGGCACGCCCACCAGGGGCGACGCTCTGCCCACCAGGGGGCGATGCTCTGCCCCTCCGGGGCGTCGCTCTGCCGCTACCAGAGCCACTCTAGCACCTGGGGCAGAGGCCAAGGAGCCATCCCCAGTGCCCGGGCCATCTTTGCTCCAATGGAGCCTTGGCCGCGGGAGGGGAAGAGAGAGACAGAGAGGAAGGAGGGGGGGCGGTGGAGAAGCAAATGGGCGCTTCTCCTATGTGCCCTGGCCGGGAATCGAACCCCGGTCTCCCGCACGCCAGGCCGACGCTCTACCTCTGAGCCAACCGGCCAGGGCCCACATACCGTCTCTTACATACAGCACTGAGGCCAAAGTGATGACATCCTGAGTCTCTAAAAATATTCTAATACCTTTTGCTCAGGAGTTTTTGCTGTTTAGGAGGCAGTGCTGATGGGCGGAGGGTATGGGGAGAGTCGTCCCAGAGGTGGAGAGAGAGCAATGAAAGGCACAAAGTCACAGCAAGGGGACACATGCCTGACTCCTCCTCTCCCGCTGTGGCTTTGCCGCACCGTCCCCAGCAGTCAGGTGGACGGGACGTCTCCGTCCCAGGGCCTGAGAGCATTCACCAACTCCTTGGTCTCAGCGTCATCGTGGCTCCATCCTGACTTGGGTGAGCCCAGTAGCCAGCAGCAGCCACCCTGGAACCTGGGCCTTCTGCAGAGAGGACTCTTTGCTGAAGAGGGGCCCTGGGGACCCTTTGGGCGACCTTGGGTTGGCACAGCCAGCTAAAGACAGCCATTCAGAAGAGCCTCTCACGAGGGTGCAGGGCATCCACAGGCAGAAAGAGCAGAAGGAACGCTGGCTGGTGAAGGAAAGAGGTGAGAAGCTTAGAAAACTGATTAGCATAGCAGTGTGGGCAGGTGGAAATGAAGGCTCGGAGCGCAGCCGTTAATTGAGTGCTTACCTACTCATTTCAGCCCGGGTGTCAGCAGGACTGCAGTTTCCCTCCCAACCAGGGTCAGACTTGAAGGCCTCCTCGCCTCATCATAAATTACGTAAAGGCACAACACTAACAATTAGATAATTACAGAGACCCGGGCTGTTGCAGTTTCACAGGCACGTTCAGGGCCAACAGGACAGGAAGGAGCGCTGCTTAACTCTCCGACTGCCGGCAGGCTCTGTCCCCAGGAGGCAAACACACTCAGGAGATGATGCAGTCCCCCGGTTTTCAAAGCCTGTGGGTTAAAAAAAAACACCACACACACACACATTTCTTTCCAGGGGCTAGATTCATCAGGTGACCTAACCAGACTCAGAAGAAATATTAACGAAGTGTTAATTATATCTTAGAAAAAATGCAGTCTTGAAATCCACACCAGCTAGAGCACCCCGGGGGGTGGGGGGCTGGATTGCAGCAGCGCTTGAAGTGTCAGCTCCAAACCAGAGCCAGCTTCCACCACGATGAGACTTTCTGTGGATGGAACGTGAGATCTTCTCCACCCGAGGTCCCTCACACTAGTTTGTGAGTCAAAACAGAAGATGCAGGGTTCACACTTTTTCACTGCATTCTTGCTGCCAAACTCCTGCTCCTGTGGCGTGTGTCCTTCCTTCCCTTCCTTCCCTCCCTCCCTCCCTCCCTCCCTCCCTCCCTCCCTCCCTCCCTTCCTTCCTTCCTTCCTTCCTTCCTTCCTTCCTTCCTTTCTTCCCTTCCTTCTTCCTTCCCTCCCTCCCTCCCTCCCTCTTTCCTTCTTTCCTTCCTTTCTCCCTCCCTTCCTCCCTCCCTCCCTCCCTCCCTTCCTCCCTTCCTCTCTTCCTTCCTACCTCCCTTCCTCCCTCCCTTTCTCCGTCCGTCCCTCCCTTGTTTACCAACAAGAGGTTCTTGAGCACCTCTCCGCTGGGCATGGGGGACACAGACGTCATTAGCTAGACATTTAAACACCGTGATAATTTCCTGCTCAGAACACTTGTGGGTGGTTGGCCCGTGTTCCTTTGATAGAGTGTCATTTCGGGGAGAGTTCTGTCCTCATTGTCACAATGTGATCTTGAGAAGATCAAGAGCTACGCCTTGTTTTTCCTTCACCCCCCACGGCCCGGCGCAGGGTGAGGAGGACCTCGGAAAACCAGGTGGGTCTTCGGAGTGTTCCTGAAGGAATGCCTTGTTTTTGTCTGGTGAAGAAAAAGAAAAATGACGGACTGTTACATCACAGCTGAGGTTTGGGACGCTCAGGTTGTCGGACAAGTGAGATAGTATTTTAAACCTCCCCCCACCCCCGCAGATAATACTGAAACCCAGAACCCTAGCACAGAAATATCTGTCTGTTAGATACAGTTCTCCTGTATTCCCTCTTATTTCCAAAAAGATGCAGTGCCCCGCCCAGAGCACACAGCCGGGGCCACATAGATCCTGGAACCAGGGACCCGGGAATCGAAGACTGCAGGCTTCAGGTGGAGCTCAGTGTGGAGTGAGCCCCCTTCTTATGTGTGAGAGAGTGGGTGTCTTGCTGAGACTTCGGGGCATGAGGACGTGGACTGGGGGGGATGTGGCTCAGGGCTGCCTGTCCTGTGAGCTGTGCTATTTGAGGGCTTGGAGCAGGAGCGGTGCAGGGTAAGGATGGTGGTTTTCGGTGCTGCTCTGACACGCTGGCCGGGCCACGGGCGGGGCTTCTCAGGGCCGGCCCCGCTGACCTGTGGTTGCTGTCCTGTGCCTCGTGCGACGTGTGCAGCATCCCTGGTCTCTCCCAGCCAGCTGTCAGTAGTTCCACCCCATCCCAGCCCCCAGTGTGAAAACCGACAAATGTGCTCAGACATCACTGGATGTCCCCTGCTGTATGTGTGTGTGTGCGTGTGCGTGTCCGTGCGCATGCGCGCATGTGTGGTTGACCTCGGTGGGAAACCCTTGCGTGGGGGAACAAGATAACACGGTGACCTGGCCCTGACGGAGGACAGCGGCAGCAGCTGGGACGGGCAAGTCCCGGGGGTGAGTGGACTGTGGAGAGGGGACATGTGGACCGTGTTCTCAGTCTGCTCTGAGTGGGGGCGGAGCCGTGGTTTCCCGGGGAGCGTGATCCACTTCCTTGGGGCGTGCTGAGTGGGAAGTGCTGCGGGCACGTCCAGGTGGGGCTCTGATGGGAGTGAGTCCAGGGTCCAGGTGAGTCCTGAGGGGCTTCCAAGCTGGGGGGTGGCATTTGAGAGCTGCCCACCCCCACCCAACTAATGGTGTTGAGAGGTCGTGCATTCTGGATGCCCAAGTGTATGTGGTCCTTGCTAAACACACTGTCCCGGGGACATGTGGCCAGTTCCAGATGCTGAGTTCCCGGGCCACGCACGAGGGCCACCCCACTGGAGAAGATCCACATGGCTTCCCGACTAAGGAGGGGCAGCCCCTTCAAGGTTGACCTCCCCTCCTCCGGGCAGCTGAAGTGCTTCTTAAGTGATGGCTGAACGGTCAAAGCTATTACTCTAACTGTAATTTGTAATGGCTCTTGAGCGCTTAAAGAGAGCCGGGGTCTGCTGGGATGAAAGGTGACTTTTAAAAGTCAGTAATTATACTTCCAGGAGAGAAAAAAAAAATGTGTCTTTGGCACTGTGTGTAACTATAGCGTGCAGGGCTTCCCAAGAATCCAGTTCTGGACCGGGCATATATTAATCACAGTTTCAGCGCCCAGAGCACATGTTCTCAGTTGCTAACCAGCCTCTTCCCCTCCTTAAGACGCGGGCCTTGTAATCAAAGGGAAGACACACCCTTCACTATAGCAGGGCTGCTGTGCTGAGGAAAAAATTATAGTTATTACGCACGGACTTTATACCAAGCAGGGTCAGGTAATGATACATCTGGTAACCCCCATTAAAGAACCGAGTTGTGTTTGGCTTGTGTTTTAATTAGCCCGCGATCCACAAAAAAATCAAAGGCCATCCCACTCAGGTGGTTTTTATAGGCACAACTGCCTCCACCTGCCCTTAGATACAGGCTTACGAAGTGTAAAAAAGCGACGAGTTCTAGTCCTGCCGTCCGGACCGGTCACTGGAACGGAGCGGTCAGGAGGCGGGATTTCTGAGCCAGCCAGATGCGTACCGTGGCCTCAGAGCTGCTGGGGGTCCAGACATGTTTGGGACCAACGCTGCCTCCCAAGCATGGATTTGGTATCAATACTTGTGGCTCATCCCAATTTCTTCATAGTTTGTGTGAACGTATCCTAACAAGGGTGGCTTAGAAAAAGAATTTGTTAACCTTCTGAATTGAGACCTGAATCTTCCCGAATGGTGAGGAAGGTCACAGATCCAATGAGAAAATAATTTTCTAGGAAAGATCTTCAGCTGGAAGACAGCTGCCCCGGCCAACCTCGCCAATCTCCCAGCCAAGATAAGCATGGAGCTGCTTTGTCTGAGAAGCTCTGAGAATTTTTTTTTTTTTTTTCTTAAGTGAGAAGCAGGGAGGCAAAGAGACAGACGCCCTCATGTGCCCAACCAGGATCCACCCTACACTTCCACTAGGGGGTGATGCTTTGTTGCTTGGCAACCAAGCTAATTTTAGCATCTGAGGTTGGAGCCATCCTCAGCGCTGGAGCCATGGCTGTGGAAGGGGAAGAGAGAGATAGAAGAGGGAGGGGTGGAGAAACAGATGGCCACTTCTCCTGTGTGCCCTGACTGGGAATTGAACCCAGGGCATCCACACGCTGGGCCACTTGGCCAGGGCCAGAAATTTTGCTATAAAAGCTTCCTCTGAACTTTAATGATCACCCAGGTACATTCCAGCTCCGCAATACTCATGTAAAAGATGAATCCAGGGATTGCACTTGTAAGATTATCCGAGCATCTCTCAGGTCAGGCTTGTGAAATGGGTCGGGAGTGACCCTGTTCCTGTCAGCCCCCTGGAAAGCTCACCACCACCATCATGTTCGTTCTTTTTTTTTTGTATTTTTCTGAAGCTGGAAACGGGGAGAGACAGTCACACAGACTCCCACATGCGCCCGACCGGGATCCACCCGGCACGCCCACCAGGGGGCGACGCTCTGCCCACCAGGGGGCGATGCTCTGCCCCTCTGGGGCGTCACTCTGTCGCGACCAGAGCCACCCTATGTCTTGAAGTATAATATACATACAGAAAAATGTAAAAACATTAAAGGGAGTAAGCACATGTAGTAACCCCCACCTCGGTCAACTGCAGCCCAGAAACTGCCATAGGGTCCCCCTAATTTCTTTCCTTGTTCCCCAAAACAACTATTCCGACCCCCAAGACTTACACACAATGCGCTCTTTTGTGCCTGACTTTTTTCCCTCGGCATCAGCAGGACTCAGCAGTGCTGTTGCCGTGGAGACAGGCCATCCCTGGGTGACGGCCGAGGTTAGGTCCTGTAGGTCTGTTCTTGAGTTGAATTTGTATGTCACTTGGAACAGGCACGTTTACTTATTAAATGCAAACTTAGATGTTTGTCTCAACATAGTATTTTTTTTTTTTTTTTACCTTTCTGTGCATATTAATACCTAAACATTTTCTTCTTTTTTTTTTTTTTTTTTTTTTTCATTTTTCTGAAGCTAGAAACAGGGAGAGACAGTCAGACAGACTCCCGCATGCGCCCAACCGGGATCCACCCGGCACGCCCACCAGGGGCGATGCTCTGCCCACCAGGGGGCGATGCTCTGCCCATCCTGGGCGTCGCCATGTTGCGACCAGAGCCACTCTAGCGCCTGGGGCAGAGGCCACAGAGCCATCCCCAGCGCCCGGGCCATCTTTGCTCCAATGGAGCCTTGGCTGCGGGAGGGGAAGAGAGAGACAGAGAGGGAAAGCGCGGCGGAGGGGTGGAGAAGCAAATGGGCGCTTCTCCTGTGTGCCCTGGCCGGGAATCGAACCCGGGTCCTCCGCACGCTAGGCCGACGCTCTACCGCTGAGCCAACCGGCCAGGGCCCTAAACATTTTCAAACCCAACCTTAAATCATCTTGGATGATGCGGAAGAAGCCGGCCTTGCTGGAGAGGCTGGGACTGGTGTGAGAGTCAGGGTTGGATCCTGCTGCTGGGGTCAGTCTCGTGAAGTCGGCCTCCGGGGGGTTTGTACAGAGCTTCTCTTTTTCTCATCGTGAATGGCCCTGGGACATCTCAGCCCTTCGGTAACTGTGCGGTCAACGTGGGTGGACCTCTCTGTGTCAGAATCTTGCTCCTCTAACCTTGCTATTCTGGTTTCAATGAGACGAAAAGTAACAGCTAAATTTTCTGTAGAGAAAATGTTCAGTTCTGGAGTTTCTGGGTCCCCGTTTTCTTCCCTAAATGCTGCCACCTGCTGCTCTGGTCCCATAAGGTTTTCACTGGCTAGTTCTTTGCCATGGCAGTTGAATACCTCTATGATATAATTTTTTTATGATGTCCAACTGCAGTTGATTACCAATAGCCCTTTATGGTGCTCTGTTTGTAAGTATGAGTTATACATAAGTTGGGTGTTTGTAACTCAGGGACTGGCTGTATATGTATAGCGATAGTTCTTTTAGAAAAACTTGCTATGCAACATTCCTTCATATGACCATAGATCAATTTAGTTACTCATTTTACTGCAGAAGGGAATTGGTTTGGTCCAGTTTGAGCCTATTGTGAATAAAGAAACAGACATTTTTGTACGTGTCATTTAATGCTCATGTGCAAGCATTTCTGTGGAACTTGTCCTGCAGACTTGTGTTTGGACCTCTGACAAATCATTCAGCGTCTTAGGATCTCTTTCCTCCTCTTTGGAAACTGGTCATGAAGTCGGCCTTGACATCCACGGTCCTGGCTGCCTCCACCCCGCTGTTGGGGAGTGTGGCTAAGTGGGCGACCATCCACAGTCTCGCCATTCTTGTCTTTTCCTGTTCTTTCTCCTGGTTCCCCCTCTGTAAGCACATGGTCATCGTGAGCTCCCTGACGTCAGATGAGCCACGTTGAGTTCTCACGTCAGACCAGCAGGGCTCTGTGTGGCTGTGAGACCTGGGAGCTTGGGAATGCCCATTCTCAGGCCGCGCCCCAGACCCACAGAACCAGAGACTGGCTTGGACCCCAGCACTCTGCATCTTAAAAGGCCCTCCAGGGACTTGTGATGCCGCTTGTTAGACTCAGGGAGTGCTGCAAAGAGTGTAACTATGGAAGGAACAGTAAGTGCTGATATGGCTCCTGTGAGGCTGGGAACAAAGAAGGTCAGAGACCCTGATCACAAGTTTAGGTTTGAAATTCGCCACTAAGCTAAAACCGGCACCTGTTGCTATGCTGCGTGTGACCTCCCTAGCCAATAGCTAAACTGCCACATTTGCTTCTGTATTAAGCTTGCTCACTTAGGATATATAAGGGCCTGGCTGTTAGCTCTAGGTGCGGCTCCCATTTGCAGCTCCTTGTGAGCACGGTGTCTCGCAGACATCTCGGGAGTTCGCCCCTGCACAGGTTAAACTGGCCAATAAAGTAACATCTTAACTCCTGAAAGTCTCCGACGTTTGTTCTCATACCCGGTGGATGCAACACCGCTCAGTTGTGAGACCTGCCGTGATAAGCTCCTCCCCTTTCCTGTCTCCTTCTCAGCACCTACTCAGTCGGAGGGACCCAGTAGGAAGTGGACTCAGTAAGTTATCATCCCTGCTGTCAGTCAGTACTTGCCGGGAACCTGGTGCATCCCGGGCGGCACAGACACTGAGCATGGGGGGGGGGGGGGTGCAGAGACACCGGAGATGGTCAGAAGGCGGGAATCACACTGTCTATGGATGTGTGGGGACACGAGAACGCACTGATCAGATCCCCTGGGGAGGTTAGGGAACACTCCTCTCAGGGGCGAGCTATGGACCCAGAGAAGTGGTGACACAAAATGAGAGCCCGACTGATGCTGGCAGAGTGCCAGTGGCCCCCTAGACGGGGAAGTGTGTGAGCCAGTCCTTCTGGAGCCCCGGGCACTGGGGCGGAGGGGGCAGTCGTCAGTAGTGTGCTGGGTTTCGAGTGGACGGCTAGCTCTGCCTGTGTGTTTTCACACTGTACTTCGTCTACCGACCATGCGTTGTGAGCTCCCACAGAGTTTGTGGCCCTTCCTGGAGAAGAGATGTTAAAAGTGAGCACCAACTTAAACCATCTGAAAGATTCCAGTTAATGTTAGTATAGCCTGTCAAGTGCTACTTTTATTTTATTTTATTTTGGAGTGAACTAGGAAAAAACTTAGTAAGGCCTGAGAAAGAAGTAACATCAAAAGCGACCTTCTGCTACTTGAGAGCTGATTTTTTTTTTTTTTAAGTGAGAAGCAGGGAGGCAGAGAGACAGACCCCTACATGTGCTCTGACCACTTCCACCCAGCAAGCCCCCTACTGGCGATGCTCTGCCCATCTAGGGCCATTGCTTTGTTGCTCAGCAACTGAGCTATCTTAGCACCTGAGGCAAGGCCATGGAGCCATCCTCAGCGCCCAGGGCCAAGTACCTTGAACCAATCGAGCCAAGGCTGTGGGAGGAGGAAAGGGGAGGGGGAGGGGTGGAGAAGCAGATGGTTACTTCTCCTATGTGCCCTGACCGGGAATTGAACCCAGGACATCCAAATGCCAAGCCGACATTCTACCACTGAGACAACCAGCCAGGCCCGGGAGCTGATTCTTGACCAGAATTTTTGTGCCTGGACTAGAGCAGGGGGGTGAGGGATTGATGTCACTTAGAAACCCCTGTTGTGAGAGCTCTATCATCTGGATGCCCCTTTTTCACTCAGACTCTTCTTACGCCCAATGCTCTCTGCCTCTGCCACCCCCGTAGCCGGCTGTGTGTGTGAACGCACAGACAAGGCGCTGCATTGCTGGGCGAGACACACGGGAAGAGCCTTTGTGTTCATCCAAGCTTCCATGAGCCCTTTTCTCAGCACAACATGTGCCGTCATGGAGCTGCCCTGAGAGGCGGACGTCCAGTTCATTCTGAGAGACGGGAGTGCATCCACATGTTCGAGCGCCGGCTGTCCCGGGTACACAGGGAAAGCGGTGTTGCTCTCTTCCTGGTGCACCTGCCCTCTGAAAGCTCAGCCTTTCCACCCCCTTCCTATAGTCCCAATGCCGCAATCCACTGCTTACATGTTATAAAATTCAACCTGCTTCTGCATTAAAAGATACAAACATTCACACTGTGCTTATTCTAGCAAGTTTCTCTTTTAAAAAGATAAAAATCAATATTCTCCCTCGCGCAGCGGATGTCCTGGGGGACAAACCGCAGGCGTCATTGTTAAATTGCTGCTTGTCTGTCTGTGTGGTAGAAGGGGCCGATATTTTTCTAGAAAGGAAGCCCTCTGCTTTCCTCTTGGGGGACAAGGGGGTGCGGTGGCGGTAAATTACTAGGTTTTCTGCCCAGGTGGTTGCCGGGAATAATTCTCTTCCTGATCGAAAATAGTCTCCTTGGCTGAGTTTCTTTCTTCACACGTGTCACACTCCCTGCTTAGAGCCCACACTCCCCAGTGGGCTCCTCTTGTTCACGGCACTGGTGTACCCCTGCTGAACTGCCTGCCCCAGGCCCCCAGCTTGGCAATGCAGGACACCAGTTTCAGAGGTTGTCTCTGACAAGGCCTGCTCTCCCGAGCTGCTGCATCAGTCAGGGTAGCCTGGGTCATGCCAAGTAACAAACATCCCCAGTCTCAGTTGCTCACACCAACCAGTTTTGTTCCTGCTTGTGCTCCATGACCTCTGCGGGTCAGCAGGGACCTCTGCTCATTGGAAATGAGGCCAGAGGAGCCCGTCCTGACATTCGTCCTTGTGAAGGGTGGAGCTAGGTAAATCATGCCTCATTCTTCAAGCTTTGCCTTAAGAGACACCCAACAGACACACTCATGTCTATTGACATGTCATCAGTCAGAATAAGACATTCAGCATACATGTTTTCCTGGTTCCCGGGAGGAGGAGGCAACCGGGGGGGTTGTGAACAGCCGGAAGACCACCATGGCCATCAGTCCAACAAACTGGGAAGTTGGAAATGATCTGAGAGGCCATGTCCTCTGGACTTCTTCCTATGGGAGACATCTTTTCTGCAACCCAGTGACTCCTCCCCACGCCCCCACCCCCCGCCCCGCTGCAGTACTGCTGGGGAGGGGCCCTCACTGCCTTCGAGGAGGCTGGGGCGTCTCTGGGTAGCTAGTTAAAGCCTCTTCGAGCTGGAGTGTGGCACTCCCTTGCCTGGGACTGCTTCCCCTTCTGTAAACACAGGAACATTATTACCTCGTTTTCAAGTCGAACTGAGGATTCAAGGAAATGAAAGGAGATCTCTAAAGCCCCTACAGGGTGGGCACGTAATAAAAAACAGAGTCTTGTTCCTCTCCTCTTCTCCTGTGGGATTGGATGTGAAAAGGTATCGAGGAGTGAACTACTACTTGTAGACGGTAAAAAATAAATTTAAATGACTATAAGCACAATTGAGAAATATACCCATAGTTGAGCAGAAGTGATCTTGGAAGCCCAGTGGCTATGATGATGACTATTTCTAAAGTGTTCAATCCTATCAGACATTTGCTTATTTAAAAACAGACGGCTATTTAAGCTTTTCTGGACTTTCAGTCTGTTGCCCAGAATGCTTCGCTCTCCCCATTCTTCACTCTAAATTATTCTTCGTGCGCGGTTTCCCCCTCGTTCACTGACGAAAGCGGACTGCGTTTCCCCAGATTTTGGCATTTAGCACAGGGCATCGCCTACCACTTTAAAATACCTGGGGGCTGTTTCCCAATACCACCATATCCACCCTTGCCTTTTCGAGTGAATGAATGAATGAATGAATGATGTAAATGAAGTGTCTGTCACACAGTCCCTGGTCTCCCTTCCCCTTGGGTAACCTTGGAGGGTGCCGACCGCCGGTCCTCACTGTCCAAGTTCAATATGCTAAACCAAATTCAGAAACATGCCTCTTGTCAGTGCCCTTCGTAAAATATGACCATCATTTCGGACAAATGGCTCAGAGGACATCTGGCTATTCCCCGTGAGTTATGATGACCGAGCAAAGCAATGGCTATTTGAAGAATGGCTAAAGGCATTCAAGAACAGCGGGGAAGCAGGAATGACAATGGGGTCAAGAGAATGCCGCGGAGGAAGGAGGAAGACCCCTTCCTGCATTTTAAGAAAGCATAGAAGTTGATTGAAATAGAGCTCTCCCCTGGAGAAATGCTTGTTGAATGATGCCAAGCTTTATAACTTGCTAATTGCTTGGACAATGACCACGGATTGCCCGGACTGTGGACTCAAGTGGGTGGTGTGATGGTGATGTTTCACAGGCAGCTTCCTGGGGCAGGGTGGTGTGGACGCTCTCACACGGCTGATTTTAGCTATTGCTGCGGTCGCTGGCCGTGGCACTGGGGAGCGATGCCCTCGATGGCGGTCCCGTCCAGCATGCCCTTGCCTCGGCTCCTCGGCCGAGGTGATGCTGCCATGACAATGACCATGATCGCCTGCTGTCCGAGATTCAGGAGTCCTAGTTTTTTCTGTCTCCATCATGGCCTCCTTCTAGCAGGTCGAGTGAGTGTTTTCAAGTTCATGATCTTCACAGCCACAGGGCATTTCTTTGGGTCCTGTTGAATCCTGCTTCTGTTCCCCAGACGCAGACGGTATGGCGCATTGAGGACCTCATTCGAGTCACCCCAAAATCCCAGCAGGGGGGCTGCTGCAGGGCAGACCAACAAGTGAGTCTGTGTGTTCCCTCCTGCCTGCTAGGGAAACAAGTTTACTTGCAATTAGCAGGATGTGACAAAGGGAAAAATAACATAATCAAAGAACTATGTTATGGGAATGTCCTGCATAATAGGAACCGGGGACCTGCGCTGGGCGTGGCCGGGTCCTGTGGTCTGTCTCCCTCTTTCCCTGGGGCAATGGGTGGAGTCCCCTCCCGTCTTTAAGTTTCCTCTTTCCCTTTCGCAGATTCTTGCAGCTGAACTGGGGACGTTAGCCTAGCACAGGATGCATCTTCATTCCTAGTTGAACAAGTCACACAGCCGTGAGGGGGGCGGACGGGTGCACGAACCCCACCTCCAACTCACCACGCTGGGCCTGGTTAGTTCAGCTGACATTCCACACACGTGACTTCCGCGTTCTGCTCTGAATCTCCAGGCATTTTATGCACCAGTAACGTCCACCATGTCCGTGGACTGTTCCACTGCTTGGTGATGACCACTGACCTCTTGGCAGGACCCTCTCCATAAAGAGACCGCCTCCTTGGGCAGCTCTGCCAAGGTTGGAGGTGGACCGACCGAGTTTTTTGTTGTTGTTGTTTTCTTTTGTATTTTTCTGAAGCTGGAAACAGGGAGAGACAGTCAGACAGACTCCCGCATGCGCCCGACCGGGATCCACCCGGCACGCCCACCAGGGGCGACGCTCTGCCCACCAGGGGGCGATGCTCTGCCCCTCCGGGGCGTCGCTCTGCCGCAACCAGAGCTGCTCTAGCGCCTGGGGCAGAGGCCAAGGAGCCATCCCCAGCGCCCGGGCCATCTTTGCTCCAATGGAGCCTTGGCTGCGGGAGGGGAAGAGAGAGACAGAGAGGAAGGAGGGGGGGGGTGGAGAAGCAAATGGGTGCTTCTCCTATGTGCCCTAGCCGGGAATCGAACCCGGGTCCCCCGCACGCCAGGCCAACGCTCTACCGCTGAGCCAACCGGCCAGGGCCTAGACCAACCAAGTTTTTAATTAGCCGGCCTGTGGAAGCTCCGTGTCCCCCTCTCCCGGTCAGCGCTTGATGGAGGGGTAATCGAGTGGGGGGGGCGGGGGCGGTGCGCAGGCTTTGATTTAAGACCTGTGATGAATCAAGATAAATGTGATATTTAATATTTTCCAGACAAACTAAGCAATATTGCTGACCAAACTTAAAGGGGGGTTGTCCTGTCTTTGGGTTTGGGGCAGGGGAAGAGGAAGTGGTACCCATGAAGGGTCCGGTAACCCTGAACAAAATGCACAAGAACTCCCCTCTCAAATCACTGACGTTTAACTGGACATGGACTCATGAGATGATCTGGTGGAGTTTCAATCCCTCCCCACTCGCTTGCCCCTGATAGAATCCCCCAACCCCCCTCCCCGGGACTTGAGGACACTAGGTCCTTGCACGTGGCTCTCATCTGCGGAGCCTGTCAGTGGTGGATAGACCTGCCCACCCTTAAGCCAGCATGAAGACGACCCTTTGTAATTAAAAAAAAAAAAGAAAGAAAAGAAAACAAAAACGAAAACCGAAAAACCCAAAACAAAACTGAAGAAAATCCCGGTAGATGATAACACATGTAGAGAAAAAACGTGCTTTGAAAACCACCACAAAAATGTATGATTTTTTTCCCCCTAATCAAGCTGACATCCTCTTCCAAAAAAAAAAGAAAAGAAAAGAAAATGAATTTAAATGATCATTGTCTTTTCTTTGATCACCAAAAGTGAAATAAAACATAGGAAGACAGTAGCTCATCCATCAGTGAACTAGAATACTGTTAATTATTCTTAGAAAACACACACACACACACACACACACACACACACACACACACACACACACACACACACACACACACACACACAGGACAGGCCTCCAAGGGAAAGGGATGGACAAGAGCCCCTGAACCTCATGGTCTCGCGCTCTGGCCCTCGAGGGTGTGGAGAGGTGGACCTGAGCTTCCGGAGAAGTAGCAGCCTCCTATCAGTAGATGGGAGTAGAGGAACACGGATAGAGCTGCCCAGGCATCCGGGCCTGACACGTCCCCACACCCTGGCCGGCGTGCTCCTTCTAGTCCCTTCAGGGAAGAAAGGAAAGACATGCCCAGGCCAGGAAGTCAGACCGTGTCACGCTAGGACACACGAGATCACAGGGCTGACAGGTAAATTCAGGACCCCACACTTCCTGCCGCGTTGTGCCTTTCTCTGGGCTCTTCTTTACTTCAGTTAGGAAAGGATAAACTTACCGTTTCTAATTTTATTTCTCCCTCTCCCTGTTGTGTGTTCTTATCCTGTTTCCTCTCTTCTCATTTTTATTTTTCCCTCCTCTCTTCTGGATAGCTACAGTTTCTTTTGTGGCCATCACATCCTTTTCCGGAGTGGGGAAAAGTGTAACTAAACATTTTAAACAAAAATAGGTGTCAGTGTTCTTGTGGAGTGTCTGACTACGTTACTTTATCTCCACGTAGGGAAGGAAATGGAGTCGTAAAATGGCCGATACGCCTTGTCTATTCTCTTTGGAAGGAAATCAGGTGCAATTTAAAGTGTCATTTTGGGACTAGTTAAAATAGATCCTCGCAGAGACACCACAGGAGCAATATGAAAATATATACTACATTTAGATATTAAGACTTGATTATGCTCCTTATCCCCTGGCATATTTGTCAACATTGGTGACTCAGAAGACTCTATTTTCATTCATCCATCCATCCATCCATTCATTCATTTTTCCCCATGTCCTGACTCCTCACTTTCCTGTCCCATCACCACCCTTCCCTCATAGGCAGCCCCTGTGAGCAGACACCTAGGTTCTCTGTCACTCAGTGTCCCAGGCCATGAAGGCTGTGAGGAGAGTTCTTACCCATGTCTCCCTGTGGACCTGAGTGGGGGGGGGGGGTGTCTCTGGAACAGGTGCCCCAGGACAACGTTGCTGTGTCACAGGATGCGGCTGTGGCTAAGCTGATGGCTCCCAAGAATGGCCACATTTTCTGTTCCCACCAGTAGTTTCTGGTATCTCTGTAGTCCCCTGGTGGTCACCCTTTTTACATTGGGGACCAGTGAAAATAGGAGAATTGTTTTGGGGACCACTCAGGCAGAAATCACCCTAAGCATAAGCGAATTCAACGAATGATCCTTGGGACTGTAATCTTCCTACAACAGCTGGGCGGTTAACTCTTTCTCAGACCGGCACTAAATTTCTACCGGACCGGCAGACAGGGAGGTGGAAAACACTGGGCTAGAGAGCAGAGTTCTCTCTGTTCAGTCAGATACACTTACTATGTTCCTGGTTAGAGTTTAACATTTTCTTCCTAGAGCATTTGTCTTTTCCTTAAGTAATTTATCAGACATCATTTTCTAACTCCTGTGGCTTTTTCTTTCTTTTAAAAAAATCATTATTTATTTATTTTAGTGAGAGGAGGGGAGGCAGAGACAGACTCCCGCACGCGCCCAACCGGGATCCACCCACAAGCCCACTAGGGGGCGATGCTCTGCCCCTCTAGGACTCTTGCTCTGTTCCAACTGGAGCCATTTTTTTTAGCACCTGAGGCAGAGGCCATGGAACCATCCTCAATGCCTGGGCCAACTCACTCTACTTGAGTTTTGGCTGCAGTAGGGGAGGAGAAGAGAGAGAGAGGAAGGAGAGGGGGGAGTGGTGGAGAAGCAGATGGGCCCTTCTCCTGTGTGCCCTGAGTGAGGGTCAAAACCAGGACATCCACACGCCAGGCTGACACTCTATCACTGAGCCAACTGGCCAGGGTCTCTTTTTGCTTTTTAAGTGAGAGGAAGGAAGATAGACTCCTGCATGCACCCCAACTGGGAACCACCTGGCAACCCCTGTCTTGGGCCAGTGCTCTGCCCCTTTGGGGGTCATGCTCCCTACCAAGCTATTTTTAGCACCTGAGGTGGAGTTTTCACGGAGTCATTCTCAGTGCCTGGGGCCAATGCCCTCAAACCAGTCAAGTCATGACTATGAAAGGGGAAAAGAGAGAGAGAGAAAAAGAGGGGTAGAAGCAGATGATTACCTCTCCTGTGGGCCCTGACAGGGAGTCGGACCTGGGACATGCACATGCTGGGTTGACGTTCTACCACTGAGCCATCTGGCCAGGGCCCTGTAGCTTTTTCTTAAAGTTGTATTTTTTAGTTGCTTATTGCTGGTGTAGAAGAATACCGTTAATTCTTTCATATGTGATTTCATAGTTACCAAGCTTTCTGAATAGTGTTGGGATTCTAGTAGGTCATCTGTCGACTCTGTTGTGTTTTATTGGTGAGGAACATAGAACCTGCATGTAACAGCAGTTCGCTTCTTTATCCTTACACGCTCTTCTTGTATATCGTTACTGAAGGTGCAGGCCAGGGCCTCTAGTACTGTGTTAAGCAGGAACAGTAATAATGGGAATTCTTGTCTTGCGTTCAGACTAAAGGAATTGTCCATAGTTTTCCCGTTAATTATGGGTGCTATAGCTTTCTAGCCTATACTTTTTATCAATTCAAGTAAGTTCCTTTCTGTTTCTAGTGGGGCGAGATACTCTAGCTATTTGTATCTATTGAGATGTCATGTGGTTTTTCTCCTGTGGTATGTTGTGTGCATGCGTGTGCGTGGATAGATCTCTTAAATGTTGAAACATCCTCGCCTTTTGGGAAGGGTGTTGTGTTAGTGACAGCAAAGCGGAAAGTCTCTGAGAAGGGGTTCCCAGCAGCAAATTTTTCTAGTACATTGAATATTTACCAAATTATATTTATATATTCATGCCTTTATTCAATGAGTCCTGCTTGTGATGCACTCACTCTGTGTCAGGCTCCAGACATGAGCGATAGTAAGCGAGCCTTGCACTGAGAGATTGGGCCGTAAGGGTAGCTGTCGTTTCCCCTGGCTTAGCAAGTCCGCTATGAGAAGGTGCATAGACCTCTGTTGACTCTTATCTTGGCCATAAAAGGTAGGTTGTTACCTGTGACCGCTAACTAAGAAGGGGGCAACTGTTTAAGATACAGAGAAAGTGGCATGGGCCGTGGGAGCCGAATGAACACTGTACACACAGCCTGGGCTTCTAGACTCACAGTCAACATGTGGACCATCCGCTTGGTTTAATAGGACCTGCAGCCTACGGGGGCCTACCAGTTCATTGTTCAGTTACTTCCCTCCCTTCGACACAGTTATAAACCAAGTAGAATGATACGTAAGCGCTTGGTGAAACAGGTGCTTTTAAATCCCACCTGGAAATTATCCAAGCAATGAAAATAAAACTTGCTCTCAGCCAGTTCTTTATTTATTTTTCCTGAGGAAAATATCTCAACTCGGTGCATATTATGTACATGGCAGGAGAAAGGATGCCTCCCGGGGAAAGAGCCCCACCTGGAACCTGAGCCATGAGCTGTAGGTGCGGGCTGCACAGTAACTAGGTGGCCCCCATGCTGGAAACAGGTTTGGGGAAAGAGCCCCACCTGGAACCTGAGCCATGAGCTGTAGGTGCGGGCTGCACAGTAACTAGGTGGTCCCCATGCTGGAAACAGGTTTGGGAGGACTAACAACTTGGGGACACCCGAGAGAGGCAGTAATTGGGCTTTACTAATTTCTTCTCTCACCTAATTGGATGTGCAAATGATGTGTCTGCACAAAGAACTCACGCCCACAGTTCCTCCCCCTGCATTGGTATGCGGCCGGCGTGTGCTCAGAGCTGAACTGATACACTGAATCACGCAGGCTTTCTTTCCCTGCGGCGAGATCTCTGCACCCTCAGAGCAAGAAGAGAGACGGCTTCTTAATGGAGGTGGTCTCTGTGACATCGCCGTGCAGTGTTTCCGGTGGTGTGATTTGACCTGTCATAAAAGTGGGGGACAGAGGCGAGGCGGCGCCTCTTAGAGGGGGTTATTAAAGGCGGTTTGCTGTGCACGGGCGTGCATGTAACACGCAGCAGGGGCCCCTTCGGTATGCATAACTGTCATATTTTGCCTCTGTGTCTCCTTCAGACGTTAATTTTGTTTCAGCCACTCCCCCGGGGTGAGACTGCTGAGTGCCGGCTGGGCGCTGCTCCTGTGGGAAGATCTCTGTGCGGTCCAGAGTCCTTTCAGGGATTAGCCTCCCCACTGGTAGCACTCCACGTCTCCATAGGAGCTGCGCTCAACTGCTGGATAGATTTGCCTTAATGATCTGTGCTTACTCCTTCCTTTTTAACTGCGTGATGGCTGCTGCTTTGGGAAGACCTCATGCAGCCGGGGGGAGTCAGGAACAGTGTCCTGGAGAGATGGCTTTATTCCCCAATTCTAAAGGGGGACAGGGCTGGCCGGGAGGAGAAGGGGTAAGGTGGCCCCTTTGGGGATGTGAGGGTAACAGAGTGTGGTTGAAGGACAAGGCCCGTCTGGGGAAGACAGGGCAGAGACTGTGACTTGAATTTTGACTCCTGTTCTCATGCCTTGGTGTGGTGGCAGTGTGTTAAGACCTCCCTTCGCATGCACTTTAGTCCTCCTGGCTTTCTTGTCCCGTGAATCTGTCTGTTTGGCTTCTTTCTTTATAGCAGGTGAGCATGAGGTCAGTTTCTCCAGAGTGAAAAAAATGATGCACCTAAACTTTGGGCATTTGTCTTGCTTCAGGTTAGCATCTTCCCTTTTTATCTCCTCTCACTTAGACTGCCCCTTGCCATCGCTGCTGTACATGAAACGAAGAGAGACATAATGCCTCTGCGACCTTCAGGTTGCCAGTTCGTTAAAGGCACAGGACTCCACACTCCTCGGGCTGCTGTTGCCCAGGCATGAGCCTCCCGAGGCTGAGCCAGTGAGACCGACTGCCTTTCCCAAGGTCAAGAACATGCATGTACTATGGCCAGGATCAGAATTCCATCTTTCTGAGCTCAGTGTTTGTTGTTGCTCCACTCCTCTAAGAGCGACTACCCTTGAATCACAGATGGTGTTTGAAGACATCAGGGGTCCCTTGGAAGCCAAGATTATTCATTGATGACTTGCAGGTTTATGTACTGCTGCCTGATACGCTGTTCTTCTGGCCCAAGCCTATGGTGGGCTCCTCGGAGATGCCTCACTTCTGCCTTATCAGTGGCCCCAAAGCATTGCATTGGCTCTAGAGTGTAATGGACTCTAGAATGCAATGAAGCTCTAAAATACAATGGGGCTCTAGAATGCAGTGGGGCTCTAGAATGCAGTGGGGCTCTAGAATGCAATGGGGCTCTAGAATGCTGTGGGGCTCTAGAATGCAGTGGGGCTCTAGAATGCAATGGGGCTCTAGAATGCAGTGGGGCCCTAGAATGCAGTGGGGCCCTAGAATGCAGTGGGGCCCTAGAATGCAATGAGGCTCGAGAATGCAGTGGGGCTCTAGAATGCAGTGGGGCTCTAGAATGCAGTGGGGTTCTAGAATGCAGCGGGGCTCTAGAATGCAGTGGGGTTCTAGAATGCAGTGGGGCTCTAGAATGCAATGAGGCTCTAGAGTGCAGTGGGGCCCTAGAATGCAGTGGGGCCCTAGAACGCAGTGGGGCCCTAGAATGCAATGAGGCTCGAGAATGCAGTGGGGCTCTAGAATGCAGTGGGGCTCTAGAATGCAGTGGGGTTCTAGAATGCAATGAGGCTCTAGAATGCAGTGGGGCTCTAGAATGCAATGAGGCTCTAGAATGCAGCGGGGCTCTAGAATGTAATGAGACTGTAGAATGTAATTAGCTTTGGAATGTATGGAATGTAATGGGACTACAGAATGCAATTAGCTCTAGAATGTAAGTAGCTCTAGAATGCTGTGGGGCTCTAGAATGTAAGGGGGCTCTGGATAATTAGCTCTAGCATGGAGCTCCGGGCAGGGGCTGACTGGCCCTGGGTGTAGCCCAGTTGGTGCTGTGGGGAATCGAGTACTGTTTCTGCCTCTGGTGAACAGAGAGACCTGGGGAAATTCCTTTACCTGGGCGCGATCCCACTTCTCATCTGTAGATCCAGGGGCCCCGGCCAGGTGATCTTTAAGGTTTTCTCCTGCTGAGAAACAGTTGTTCACAGTATTTACTAGTGCATCCCACCAGCTCAGTACAACCACTGTCTGCATATCCAATTGCCATTTTATTTATTTCTTTTTTACTCTCTTGACTTTTTCTGTGACCTCAACAATATCTGCTATTTCTTCAAGTGCAGCAGTCAAATCTCCGTGCATGGAATTTTTTTTCATTGAGTACCCATGATGAGCAATTTATATTTTAAACTAATCACACATCCTATTTAAAAAAAGAAAATAAAGCCGTCGAGTATCCCCCTGTAAAACACTGACGTGCTGGATTAACTGTTCAGAAGCGCTCCAGAAACTCGCTTCCCTGTACCCGCGCAGCGCAGCAGACCGCCGTGGCATTTACAGAGCTGGAACTGACACCAGGCATATTTGAACACCGTGAGATATGGTATCGCTGGGGACAGAGAGTGAGTCTAGCTAATAATGAATGACAGATCCCATAAAATACCATTACACAGTGTTCAGGGCCCAGGAATGATGACATAATTATTAGGAGACTGGGAGATTAAGATATAATTTAAAACAGACACACGCACACACACACACACACACACACACACAGAGGAGGGTGTAATTGGGGAGACAAAATACACAGGAAGTTTGTAATTTACATGTCAAAATACCTTTTTCATGTTTTGATTGGATTAGATGCTGCCTTTCCACTCCATTTATCCTGGCTGCAATTAGAGGCCGCCGAAAGTGACATCTCATGTTCATATTCTTGACACACGGGGCTCAGAGGCACTTTCTAATTCTAACCGACAGGAAGGGGGAGAGGGAAACTTGGGTTTTCCTCTGTCGTGCACTTTTTACTTAACCCCTAATTTGTTTTTAAATGAGCCTGTCACTGCAGTTCACGCGGCTCCCTGCTCGGGCTGCGCCACCTGGTTCCGGGGGACGCTCTTGTCATAACTTGACGTGCGCTGGCCCCACGGGCTTGTGGGGAGAAGACTCTGACACTGGGGGGGGGGGGGAAGCGGAGAACGGTGATTCCTCCTTGAGCAGGACAGGACGAAGACATAAACAGAGGTGCCATGGATGTTATCAGCATCGTTTTTTTTTCCACGGCTCACGGCATCAAGAACAGTTTCTCTGAACCAGAGGACATGGGTGGCAAACATCTCCTCAAGTTTTCCTTTGTTCTTGCCTTTCTGGGTTTTACCTGCAGACACACCCTCCGTGCACTCGGTGGGGCGGGGAGGGGTAAGTCCGAAGGATTTCATTCGTCTTCAGGGACACAGGTGCCTCTTCCTCAGAGGCCCCAATAGGCAGAGGCTTCACATGGTCTCTAGGTTAGCTCTTTGCCATGTCCGTCTGAGAGCCTCACTCCCACCCATCCGAAGGCAGAGGGTCCCTGGCTGGCAGTGCTAATTACCTGTGAGATGACAGCAATTACTACATGCTCATCTACTTGATGGAAGGGCCCTTGCTTCGCTTTTCATCATTTTGACATGTTCCTTTACATTGGGCAAAACGATGCTACTCCCTCTAGATAGCTTTGGGAAAGTAGCGGCAGAGGAGCTAAGACCTTGTGGGTCACGGGGGGCTGGTGCACGTAGCCTAGTGCTGCTCCCGTCGGCGTCTGGCTGCTGTTTCGAGGTCAAGCTGTGGCCCAGGTGGACCTCAGGCCGGGCATTTCTCTTCCACAGTCGCTACTCTCTGGGTCCCCATGACCTCCCCTGCTTACTAATCCTTGATCGTCAGTTTTAAATCAACCAGTATTTATTTGGGTTACTGAGTAGCTGATTTGAGAAAACTCTTAAAATCATCAGAATTGGCCCTGCCTGTTGGCTCAGTGGTAGAGCGTTGGCCCCGCGTGTTGAAGTCTCCGGTTCGATTCCTGGTCAGGACACACAGGAAAAGCGCCCATCTGCTCCTCCCCTCCCCACCCCCACCTCTCTTTCTCTCCCACAGCCGTGGCTTGAGTGGTTTGAGCAAATTGGCCCGGGTGCTGAGGATGGCTCCGTGGCATCACCTCAGGTGATGAGTTGGGTTGCTGAGCAGCGGCCCCAGATAGGCAGAGCATCGCCCCCTAGAGGGCTTGCTGGGTAGACTTCAGTCAGGGCCCATGCGGGAGTCTGTCTCTCTGCCTCCCTGCCCCTCACTTAATAAAGAAAAAAAAAATGATCAGAATCAATGGACCTTATAATGGGGAGGTTGTTCACTATCCCGGGAAGGCAGCAGGATGGAGAGGCTCAGACGGCCCTGATCCAAGTCCTCTGCTGCCACTCCTGCTTCCTGGGATTTGACAAGGTCACTCTGACCCCTGGCTTTCTCATCTGCTAATTAGAGGTCACGGAGCTGGGAAAGGGGGAGCAAACAGATTCACCCCGGGAGCCTCCAGAAAGGAACAGCCCCTCATGACACCCAGGCGTGCCCATGTCTGCCGTCCGGAACCGTGAGACAATTAATTTGCATTTGAAGCCACGAAATGATACCCTATTAACAGCAGCAACTGAAAACGCGCATGCCGAGGGACATCAGAAATGGAAAATTATCAAAAACCCGCACTGTGGCTCTCTGGCGTCCAGCCCTGTGACCTGTTTTCCATTTGGGCTGGAATTGTTGTTCCTCACTGCAGAACGCCGAGTGGCAGCTCGCAGCCTCATTAATATGCATCAAGGGTGGCATAATTAGCTGCCACAGGTAACCCCTCTCTGGCTGTGGGAACTGAGCTAATGTGCAAATGTGTTCGGCATGGCGGTGCTGGGCGGGGTGGGCGCCGGTCCCCGTTCCAGAAAAAGGAAGTGTTTGAATAATATGGAAATACCCTGGATGTTATTAGCAGGATGTCAGGTTTGACAGTCCGTGTTATTGTGAAAATAAATGAGTTCTGACGCAAATAACTTAGGCATGCATCGATTTTTTTTTTTTTTTAAGCAAATCTCGGAACAAGATGCTATGTTCTGCGCTGTTGGTTTACAGAGATTCTGAGGGCTATTAGGAGGAAATCATGGCTAAGGAGCACTTATTAGCGTATTCATTAAGCTGCTCTAAGGTATAACAATCATTACTTTCCCCTAAAATGTGTGTTGCTCCTCTTGCATATTTAATGGACTCTGGCCACCCATACTGACGACAGAGAAGGATGCTGTCAGCACTCTGAAGACAATAACAGGGAGAACTCAAATGACCATCGTTAGTGCCGAAAACATCACGTTCTGTCTTTTAACTCCTGGGAATATTTTTCCTGGACTGTCTTTATCTTTCAGCAATCTTCCTAATGACATTTCTTTAGCCTCTTTATTTCTTTTTTATTTTCAGGACTTTCTCCTTTTTATTTTTTTTCCTTGAGAGGCTCTGGCTGACAAGCATGAGCCAGCGTCCAGGTGGGCACTTCCTGTCACTGGTCAGGAGCCTGGGACTCTAGGCCCAGACTCCTTTGGCGAGAGAGAGAGAGAGAGAGAGAGAGAGAGAGAGAGGGAGAGAGAAGGGGAGGGGGAGGGGGAGGGATGGAAGAGAGAGAAAGAGAGAGAAGGGGGAGTGGGAGGGATGGAAAAGCAGTTGGTTGCTTCTCCTGTGTGCCCTGTCCAGAAATTGAACCCAGCACATCCATATGCCAGGCTGATGCTCTACCACTGAGCCACCATCATTTTGTTTTAATGCACCTGAGATAAGTAAAGTAATTCAGTCAGTGCTGGCGTTGGCCCATATTACAGATGAGGAAATAGAGGCTCAGAAGGGGTGAGAAGCTGCCCAGTGCCTCTTGTCTTGGTGCTATTGCAGCAAAACCTGTGCCCCACAGTTAGCTGCCTAAAACCACAGCTGTTTTGCTATGATCAGGAACCAGACGGACTGCAGTGGGTGGCCACTCTGTGGCCACTCTGCTTCCCGGTGGTGGGCGGGTCATCAGCTATTTTGGCTCCAGTGATTGGAGGTGGCTGAGACACTTTGGAGGCTGGGTTCCCGCTGTCTGTTAGATTGCTCGGCTCTTTAGCTTGTCACCTTTACTGTGGCTGGAAAGTCCCAGTTCAGCTTCCTCACCCCCGTGCCCGGGGCTGGCCTGGCCTCACGCTCCCCGCACAGCACCTCTCCCCGGGTGGCTGGCTGGGCCTGGCTCACAGCGTGCTGGCCTCTGCTAGCCGAACTCTTTCCACGGCTGTCCTGAAAGTTACAGAAGTCGGCAAGGCTTCTTAAGATCTGTCCCCAGAAGTCCCAGGTCATGCCATCTACCCTAGTCCACAGGCCAAGCAAGTCCCGGAAGGAGGCCTAAGTTGAAATGGAGGGGCGTGGTTCCGTCTGGAGGGGCGTGGTTCCGTCTCTCGGTGGGCGGGGCAGCACCTCCCTGTCATCCGCCCACAGCACCCTCATCTGCCTGCTAAGAGGCCAGGCTGGGCCTGATAGGCCACGTTTGCTACACTTCAACATCCTTGCTTTTCTCCTAAATTGCTTTGTTCCCGCCAGCTTCCTGGGTGTGATGGCCACAGGGTTCCTGGTTCTGCTCAGGGCCCCAGGTCACCCTATAAAATCAGAGGTCCCCAAACTTTTTACACATGGGGCCAGTTCACTGTCCCTCAGACCATTGGAGGGCCACCACATTCAGTGCTCCTCTCACTGACCACCAATGAAAGAGGTGCCCCTTCCGGGAGTGCGGAAGGGGGCCGGATAAATGGCCTCAGGGGGCCACATGCGGCCCGCAGGCCATAGTTTGGGGCCGCCTGCTATAAATGGATGCAGGGCTGCAAGAAGGTTGTGACAGGGCATCCCACAACGTGTTGGGGCAGGGCAGAGAGAAGGGGCAGTGCCACCCTCCTGCTAGGTCGAGGGGCAACAGAGCCAGGCTCATGCCACAGGAGGCCCTGGCTTGAAAGGCCTGAGGGAACATGTTAATCATGGCCAATGCTAATGAGAGGAGGCAAGGGGGAGGGGAGTTCTTCCAGGGAAAGAAGGACAGACCTGGGAGGAGGGGCGGGGCCCAAGTCCGACTTACCATCTTATTTAACGACTTCCGAAGCTGGCTACTTCTTGGGACGTTGGCACCACTCACAGGCTCTAAGGTACACTGTGCCTAGAAATGTGCTAACACCCACTGTGTTTGCAGGAATGGCGTTAGCGGTAGACAGGACCGGGAACACGCACCCCCTTGTCACCTGGCCCTATGAAGAGCGAGTCTGATTGGCTGTGACACTTCCCCACGCACTCTGCTGCCTGGCCCCGGCGAACGTGAATGTTAGCCTCCGCTCCGCCGGCCAGCCCGGCGGCCCCTGCTTTTCCCTCTGACACCGCGGGCACCGCCGGGCCCGGCTCACCTCTGCATTCGCCGTTAACATTTACAAGACCTTTCCCATTTTCCTGAATCCCCACGCGATTTTTCTCAGAATTTGGGGTTTCGTTTTACGTATATAAAATCCCAGGAAGGGGTTCCCAGATGGAGTTGGTGTCTCCATACCTAAGTGCCTCTGTGCCAAGTGGGGATCATTCTCGGGTGTGTCAGGGACCCCTTGTCCCTTAGAACTAACTCCTCGTGCGGTTGAGTTCCATCCGGCTCTCAGGATCCGTAGCTGACTCCACGACACAGCCTTCCCTTCCCTGGGCCATTTCAGCATGCCCTGGGATTGTTGGGGGTTTGGGGGGGAGGAGTAGTTATTGAGGGTCTGTCTGGACCGAATTGTGTCCTCACTATCAATCACATGTTTGCAGTCCTAACCCCCAGTGTCCCAGGATGCGACCGTGTCTGGAGATGGGGTCTTTAATGAGGTAGTGCGCGATAAGGGAGGAAAAGCATTTTCTTCTACCCTGTTGAGTTCTGGCTGAGGCCACCCTGTAACAAATGAGTAACGAGAGGGGGAAAGAAAAGGAACTTGAATTACTTATGCATGGGAGTCCAGTGGAGATAGGAGATGCAGAAGGTGCCCAGAGCATGAGGCTTATCTACTGTCCTGAGCTGGGGAGGGGAGGGGGGGTCACAGGTTTCGGAGCGGGAGCACCCGGGGGAAGGAGACAGGAGGAAATATTGGGGGACACAGGTGGCCCCACCAGACAGGTAAGTCTCTCAGGTGAAAATGGGATCTCTTCGGTTCCGGCTCCTTTTCTGATAAGTTAGACCAGGGGTCCCCAAACTTTTTACACAGGGGGCCAGTTCACTGTCCCTCAGACCGTTGGAGGGCTGGACTATAAAAAAAACTATGAACAAATCCTTATGCACACTGCACATATCTTATTTTAAAGTAAAAAAAAACACAGAATGGGAACAAATACAATATTTTAAATAAAGAACAAGTAAATTTAAATCAACAAACTGACCAGTATTTCAATGGGAACTATGCTCCTCTCACTGACCACCAATGAAAGAGGTGCCCCTTCCGGAAGTGCGGCGGGGGCCGGATAAATGGCCTCAGGGGGCCGCATGTGGCCCGTGGGCCGTAGTTTGGGGACCCCTGAGTTAGAGTGACATTTATAAAATGTTGATTTCCCTCACCAAAGGGAAACTTCTCCTCTGTGTTCAAAGCTTCTCTTGTGTCTGCAGTGACTCCAAATCACCCTCCAGGCCAAAACGGCTCGTCCTGGCGTGGAGTATTCCTACTCTAAGTTCAAACGAGGCCATGGGGTGGCCCCGATCCAGTCGTGACCAAGTCCTTGTAAGAGGCGGTTGGGACAGGGATGTACACATAGGAGGACCGCGTGAAGACAGGAGGGGACAGCCGCTGGCACGCCGAGGGCAGCGCCTTGATTTTGAACTCTGGGACTTCAGAGCTGAGAGACAGCACAGCAGTTTCTGTGTTTAAACTGCCCAGCCTGCGGGAAGGGCCCAGGCAGCCCTCGCCCGTGAGGACAGACTCGCCTCCAGATGAACCATCGCCCGACTCCCGGCTCACGGTCTGCGGAAGCAGGCTCCCCAGTCGCCAGGGCGGGGTCTTCTTTCAGCACCCACGCAGCGCGGAGGGTGGGCTTCACTGTCCCAGCGAACAGGCCAGTGGGGCGGAGCCCGGAATGACTAGGGCGAGGGGACTCTGCCCCCGGTTCCACGGAGAGCCCGGCCCTCGCTCCGCCACGAGGACTGCCCGTGACGCTCACACAGCCTCCCTCGGCGTGACCGGGGGCTGGCCACGGAGGACTTGAGTCCGGAGGAACAGGAAGGCCTTGCCCTTCGGACTCCGAGGGGGCGTGATTGGAAGGGCGGGGCTCCGGCGTCCCGCCTGAGTGTGCGTACTGGCTGCCACCTGGAGGCTGCGCCGCAGGTGCACGGAGGACACCGGGCTGCCACCTGGAGGCTGCACCGCAGGTGCACGGAGGACACCGGGCTGCCACCTGGAGGCTGCGCCGCAGGTGCACGGAGGACACCGGGCTGCCACCTGGAGGCTGCGCCGCAGGTGCACGGAGGACACCGGGCTGCCACCTGGAGGCTGCGCCGCAGGTGCACGGAGGACACCGGGCTGCCACCTGGAGGCTGCGCCGCAGGTGCACGGAGGACACCGGGCTGCCACCTGGAGGCTGCGCCGCAGGTGCACGGAGGACACCGGGCTGTCACCTGGAGGCTGCGCCGCAGGTGCACGGAGGACACCGGGCTGCCACCTGGAGGCTGCGCCGCAGGTGCACGGAGGACGCGTCAGTGTCACCATTTCTGCTTTGGCTCCCGGGAGCAGTGGAAGTCCTTCAAAAAGGGAAATAGAAGAAGGACTTGGAAAGCAGCGAAGTACTGGGGAGACACCGCTGGAGGGTAGGACCTGACCTCCCCTCCCTGGGAGGGGCCGGAGGCGCCCGGAGGACGGACGGGAAGAATGGACAGGGGTGAGTCGGGGAGGAGGGGTAGGGGTCATGAGATGTGGGGAGCACTGCGGCGCTGGGCCACAGTGACACTCTCCGTGTGGACAGGCCGGCCATGGGGGGGGGGCACAGGCCTGGCGCACTCAGGGGACAGGGGGATTTATCCGAGGTGAGTGGCTCACGGGACGCGGACACAGATATGGTTCTCCAGCAGACAGCCTGGTCATCTGTTTTGCTTTCTTCATAAATATGTCTCTCCAAATGCTGATGGGAGAGATCTGGAAATAAAAACAGAAAAAAAAAACATTTTCTACGGGCATGAAAGGTTTAATTTATTACCAACCTTTCCACCAAATGAAAATGATTCCCCTTTAAAAAAAATGGTTTGCCACACAAATGTTTTAAAAATGCAATAGATTATCACCATTGTTGTCCCTACTTTAAAAAAAAAAAACAAATAGTAACTTGACTGATGGGTCAACAGGTGTGCTGAGAATGTCTTTGTACATTTCTCTCCGTGGAGGTGGGACTCAGGGTGAACTTGCCCAGGATGAGTTTCACGTCCAGCGGGCTGTTGGGAGAAGGGGGCAGACTTTCAAATCGCTCGTGCTGCTGTCCCCGTGGCCCCGGGCCTGGGGCGTGCTTCCCGGCGGACGCTGCGATCTCGCAGGGGAATGCTCACGCTTACACTGACCCCGCGGGGTGATGCTGGTGTCCTCGCCCATTTCCCAAGGGCCACCCTCTCTCAGGACCCAAAGGAAAAGCACCCCTTGGGCCTCTCCCACCAACAAAGGCAGTCATACCCTCGGGGTACAGGATGTTTTCACTGTGTGGGCTCCGTGAACCTGGGAGATGATCACCTTCCCTCTTGCCGCTGGTTGCCGGGAAGCTCACCCCTACGCCCGTCCGCGGCCCACGCACCGTCTCACGTCTCTGAGGCCCGTTCTCTAACCACGCTGGGGATTCTGGTGTCTCTCTCACCCTCTTTTATCTAACATTTGGGACGGAGCCAGTCCCTGCGTTCATTTCAATTGATGAAACCCCAAACCAGGGGCCAACACATGGTCGAGATAACTTTCAAATGTCTGTACTTCATTTAGGCTCGGGTGGGTCAGCACCACAATGGCTGGGTGGAAATGGAAAAGAGATAAAAGAAAAAAAAAAAGCGCAGAGAGCTTTCAAAGAGGCTCTCTGGAAATACCCGGACGTCTGCTTCCACTGGGGGCGGCGGGATGCAGGGAGTTTCCCGGGGCTCGCGGTTCCGACCTGACTGCGCAGACACAAGCCATCGCCGGAGTCCCTTGTGGCCTTGCCTCTGCCAGTCTGTGACCCCCCGCTCACTCTTTCCAAGACCCGCTTCCCTGCCCTTTAATCATTTTTATTGCTTCTCCCTGGTCCATCTCCTGGCCCTGACATCTCTCTTCAAACACCGAGGCCACAAGCCAGGTACAGAAACGCTAACGAGGAAGGGAATAATATGGAGGCCATTAGGAGGATTAATCTCTGCCCCCTGCATATGCTGCTAATTCATCCCAGCTTCAGAAGGCACGTCTGAGAAGCTCCCTCACGTGCAGACGGAGGTCCTCCGCGGCCCGAGGTGCTTTCTGCGCTGCACGCTGTTCGCCCGCCTGCCGGCCGGTCCGCAGCTCAGCCCTCCGCGGTCTGTCGGCCTCTGTTCCCAGTCGGGCTGCCTTCCCCAGGGCGCCCGCTGGCTCCGGGAAGAGCTCTTTCACTTTACATTTGGCCCGGAACTGGGTCTCACTGACCGTTCTGCGGCCGCCGCATCCCTTCATGCGGCGCAGAAGCAAGCGTGCTCAGAGCAGCCAGGTGCTGGGTTTCGGAGGCCTGGAGACACGGCACGGAGGAGGCAGGGACTGTCCTGCGCTGGCCCCGCTGTGTCGTCTCGGCCGACCCAGACCTGCTCCAGCAGCTGGCCGCAGCCCCCACGCAGCCTGCGGTGCCGCTGCAGAGGTGATGTCGGAGCAGTGATCACGACCTCGTGGCTGGTGTGGAACAGGCCGCTGCGCACTGGTAAAAACTAAGCGGTGAAATGCGGCACTTGGCGCTTCCTTACACTAACACTGAATGTAGGCAGAGAGCACGGCTTCTGGCTGTGGTCAAGGAAGGCCGGTGTGCACACGTGGACCAGGGCAGGGTGTGGCCCCGTCTGATGCTGTGCAGAGCTCCCTGCTCCGTAAGCCAGGGTGTCGCTCGGAGAACGCAGGCACTGGCTGAGGTGAGGGCCTTCCTGAGCAATCCTCTCGGGCTGGGGAGCAGTTCGGTCATGGACGGGCCTTTCCAACTCGGGGCTGCTGGGGGCTGAGCTCGAGCGTGGGCTCGGGGCCAGAGCTCTCCGTCAGCCCTCACCAGTGCCTCTGGTCTCCTGCCAGCTGTGGGCCTTACAGTCTTCTCATCTGTGTTTTTAAAAAAGGATTTTGCAGGCTTATTGCCAAGGTTGTTGTGAGGGTCAAACTAGAGAGTGGCTATAGGAAGGCTTTATAGATGAAGTTGTTTTTACGGTAGGAGGCGAAGCTTACATATCAGTTCAAATGAGGTTTGGTGGCACACTGCAGAACAAAACCCCTACATCGGATGCTTGCCTCTCGTGCACAGCCTCAGAGGTGCGTGTTCCCTGGCAGTGGTGGCAGCGCCATGAATTTGTCAGCCTCCCAGGATGCTTCCAGTTTTGCTCCATGTGACCTGATCCTCATGGCCCAAAATGGCTGCTAGGGCTCCAGCCATCACACCCTGGTTCCAGACAGCGAGATGGTGGAGAGAGGATGACCTTTGCCTTTCTCATTAGGTGCTGCACAGAACACCTCCATTTTCACCCTGTTGTCTAGGACTTAGTCACTCTCCGTTATCCAGTAGGTAGGTCAGCCATTCCTGGTGTGGGCCACAGCATAGCAACAGCTTGGGGGAGGCGGAAGGTGTTGAGGGGGAAAAGCATCCTGGGGTCAATTGCAGTTGAGACGAGCAGGAGTCAAGAAGTCAGGGAGTCCTTTTTTAGTGGATAATGCTCAGAGCCTTGACTGGATCGATTTGCGTCTCCAGGGGTTGTTAGACGAAGTGTTGGCTGGGAGCTCATTGTCTGTGGAATGCTTGTCGTTGTAAGATGTTATGGGACAGGGTACAGTGGGCCATGGAGAGCCGTGGAGTAGGGTTTCAGCAGCAGCAGAGTGGCCAGGTCGTATTTTAGAAAGACCACTTTGGTAGCTTGAATGAAGGATGCTGAGCGGGTAAAGGACACCATCACATACCTGTTGACCTGACATTTCCTCCTCTAGACGACCTTCCCATCACTGTCTTCAGGAGTGACCTCCACCACAGCTGGACTCCTGGGGACAGTTTATCTGTACATCTTCTACGGACAGTTGTCTGATCTCCCCTCTATAGGGGATGAAATGATTGGGGACCGACGTTTTGCCTGTTCCACTTCAGTAGATACACTCGAAGGCCAATCTAGTTGTGTTGCCACCAACTTAATTACAATAGTATACAAAGACTTGGCTCTATATAGACAAGTTCCCATGTTCCTTCATGCTGTTGTTACCATAGAAATGGCATCTTGATACATGTGTGTCCATCAACATAGACTTATGATTATGACTATGCAGTTTGGTTTTAAACCGGGTAGAAGACACAGAGTTACAAACAAAAATACACTTCTACGGTACTTTATATTTATTTATGGGCAGGTGTGCCTTATTTCACTGGGATTTGCGTTACTGTGCTCTGCAGATACTTCCTCAACTTCAAGGCAAGACCTACCACCAGCAAAAAGATTATGACTTGCTGATGGCTCAGGTACTAGTAAGAATTTTAGAGTAACAAACCATTTTTTAATAATTGTAAGTATTTTTTTAATGCTATTGCATACTTAATAGACTATGATCTAGTATAAACATAAGTTTTATGTGCGCTGGGGACCAAAACATGTGTGACTTGCTTTATTGCGATATTTGCTTAAACGTGATTGTCTAGAACCAAACCCTCAATATCTCCAGGTATGTCTAGAGTTACCTTTTCTGGTATACTTTTTCTCCTCATGTGGGCATAAAGAGTTATTTTCTAATGTCCTTTCATTTCAGACTGAAGGACTGCTTGTAGAGTGAGTTTAGCAGTAAATTCTGTTTTTGTCTATGTGGGAATATGCTAGTTTTGCCTTCATTTTTGGAGGTTAGTTTTGCTGAACATAGAATTCTTGGCTGACAATTTCATTTTCTTGTTGGCACTGTGATGATGTCATCCAGTGTCTTCTGGCCCCCGTGGCTTCTGATGAAAAGTCAGCTGTTAGTCTTCTGGTCACTGCAGTCTCCACTTGACTTGCTTCACAGTCAGCTGACTCAACAGAGGTTTCCTGAAATGCCCAGAGCCAGCACACCTCTCAATCACATCAAACAAAAATAGCCTTGCAAGTAGAGTCTTCCAAAAAAAGCAGCCGACACACCTGAGCAAACAGGTCAGGTAATAACAGTTCTTGGGGAGGGAGGTTTCAAAACAGCTCCGGCTCCATGGCCGCCCTCCGGGGCCCCGGGGCTGCATCGGGGAGTGAGTTGTCACATCTCCAGACGCCCGCTGAGCTGGCAAGGGAGCTGTGGAACTAAAGCAAGTTGAAAACCACAGAGCTCACTGTTCTTAGATTTTTTTAAATTTTTTAATACATCTGTTCTCAGTGGCTGGAACTCTGATGAATTTCTGGAGTTTTGAAAAAAGTTGAGTCTTGTCCATTTTTGTCAACTTCCTCTCATTCCTTTTATGGAGAAGAGAATTTTTGGAAGACTTCACTCCAATTTTTATGCTGACTTCACTCATCAATTTAAAAAGAAAACAAAAACGAGTCAGTAAAACAGTTGTCACAATTAGCTGCCAAGAGGACCTTGTGCCCTGGAGTATGTATGTCCTTTAGGGTCCAGTGGATCTAGGCTTTGTCACTTACTAACTGTGGCCTTTGGCAAGTTGCTCATCTTCGTTGTATGTTGGCATTCTTTTATGAATGGGGCATATCAATAACACTCACTTAACAGGGGCATTGTCACCATATAACATGAATTGATATGTGAAGAGTTCTCATGAGGACATCTGGCACAGAATAAGAGTTTGGTACATCTTAGCCTGGTGACTAACTGTTCTTTTGGACACTCACCCCATTCCTGAGCTGTCGATAGGCCAGCTCCTAAAGTGACGTTGAGAGAATTTCTTACCAATGTCACAGAGGTCAGTCGCGATTGAGTCAACCACCCTTGCAGAGCGGTGGTGAGAATGCAGGAAAAGTGTCAGCTTCTGCGGAAAGGTGCTCCTGAAATGGGAAGCCTTCCTGCTCACTGAGCTTCCCTGACTCCTCCAGAGTGGTGACAAGTCCACGGCTCCTTGACTCTTTCATTTAATTCTTCTGACAAGAATCTTTGTGTTTGGATTCAAGTGGACCTAGTGGCTGACTTGAGAGTTTTGGTGGCATTTTCTTGTGTCTGAGATCTCCGGGTTTTGGCCAAACTGGAAGGCCCAGAGCAAGGATCGGCCACGGTGGGCCTCTCGGTCCTGGCTGTGGGTACACGGACCAGACCGGCAAAGCGGCCTGAGGTGGGGCCCCTGCGCATCCTGGAAGTGACTGTCGCTTCCGAAGACCTCAGCAGGAGGAGGAGGCCGAGAAAGGTCTTTTCAAAGCTCAGTGAACAGGGTTAAAGCAGTTGGCCACAAGTGGCTAGAAATGGAACAGGTGGCCTACATATATACCAGCTGCGCATTATGGCTGGTTTTATTGCCGGTTTATAATGTTGTCCCTGGTTAGTTTACAGCAGTTTTCCTGACTCCTGACGTTGTTGTAAATCTCGCTGTTAAAAGACTCTAATGCAGCCCAACGGCCATGAAATGAGATGGGGGTGGGGGGATTCCAAGGACCCGCCGGTTGTAGTGGCACAGGAAGGGGGCTGAGGACGCCCAGCAAGCAAGCAAAGCCACGGGGGGAAATGAGGGGACTGAATGCCTCCTTATGGACTAGGATCGTCCTCTGTCAATTTGATTACAAGCGAGAACAGTGAGCAGTTCTAGGATGAGTCCACCAGGTGGCACCACCGGACACATTTCTTCAAAGGCCCCGTTCTCCACCTAGGAGAATTGAGAAAACCTGTTCTTTTCAGGGTTACATACGTGCTTATTACTTTATCTTCAGTACTGTGTGTGTGTTGTCCTTGTAAACAATGAAAGACCCTTCAGGGGCGAGTTCGAGTGAGCATCCCAGATTTAGGGATACATTTATCTACAGTATTTTCTGATTAACACTGATATATTTTGTGGTTTTTTTTCCTTTTCTTACCCTATGACTATATAAGTCTATACTTCCAATTTTCTTCTTTTTTTTTATCACTTCTGCCAAGAGGTGGGGGAGATGTCTAAGTGGTTGCATTTCATGATTATGAGATTATAACTTGGGTTTGTTTGTGGGGTTTTTTTTTGACAGATAGAGAGAGTCAGAGAGAGGGACAGATAGGGACAGACAGGAAGGGAGAGAAATGAGAAGCATCAGTTCTTCGTTGCGGCTCCTTAGTCGTTCATTGACTGCTCTCCCATATGTGCCTTGACCAGGAGGCTACAGCAGACCGAGTAACCCCTTGCTGAAACCAGATGAGCCCACGCTCGAGCTGGCGACCTCGGGGTCTTGAACCTGGGTCCTCTGCATCCCAGTCTGATGCTCTATCCACTGCCTGGTCAGGTGAGATTATAATTCTTAAGGCACATGGTATCTGTATAATAGGCACTCTCAGTGTTCCATACTCGGCACATGACGATCTCGTGGAGCCTCAGGTTCTGGAGAGTGGAAGATGGGTGATGCCGGGGGGGGCCCTGGGTCCAAAGCCCCTTCATTTCAGGGTCAGAGAGAACTCTGGGCTCCCGCCTCCCCTCCTAGCGCAGCTGCCGGAGTTTCCGTCCGCGGTCCCGGGGCTCTGCGGGCCGACTGGCCCCCTCCAGCCTCACGCTTTCTCCTCCACAACGACTCCGCTCCTTCCCTTTACCCTTGTCATTCAGCCTCCGCAAAAATTCCTTTTCTACCATTTTAGTGGCATTGGGGGACATCTGGCCTTCAGGTCCCATCTGCCAGTCCCATGAGCTCACAGTAATTTGTTTTATTGGCATTTGCCTTTTTTTTTTTTTTTTTTTATGGAATAAAGAAAAGTCTGGTGCCTGGATCATCCTGGATGTTGACTTCTGTTTGTGGATGTTTGGGAGGAAGTCAACCACAGGGTCCCTGGGTGTCCTGTCCTCCCCCCTGCCCCCTGCCCCCCGCCAACCCTGTGTCCTTTTCCCAGGAAGACCACTGGTTCTGAGGAAGCATTTCTGAAATAGCCACGAGATGATGGTTTTTAATTCTGTCTCCACCCTCAACTTCAACAACAATAATTTCGTCTCCTTCCCTTCTTCCTCCTCCTCTACCGTGTTCAACTTGAGCATGCTAATAATCAGTTTTAAATCTTCTCTCCGGTTTCACAGTCAGGAGGCAGATGTCACTTGAAGGGACTCCTTTTTGTGCTTTATGTACCAATTTATCTTTTTCAGGGTAGCGTGGATTCATTGAGTCTGTCTGAGAAGATTAAGTTATTTCTCTTGTTTATATCACGAGGGGTGACACCTGGCTCCCCGTGACAAGGGTGCCCAGTTAAGCGGAACCTTTGCCTCGTGCCTGCCACCTCCCAGGCGCCGTCTGTCCCCACGATCGAAACTTGTACTGCAGACAGATGCAGAGCTCGAGTTAATTTGGAAAGTGCTGTGCAGAACCTGCTTGTTCTGCTCCTGCCCCGAAGAGGGAAGGCTGATGCAAGTCACAGATGTGACGTCCTAGCCGTCAGAGTAACGGGGCAGGTCGCCCAGGGGTGCTAGTGACTCAGGGTTATTAAGGACAGTGCAGGTTAGCGGGGCATCAGCATAGGTCTGTGTGTGTTTTTTTCAGGCCTCTATTTAAAACTGAACATCATTCAAATGAATTGTTTGAAAGACATTATTATTATTATTATTATTTGCAATATGTTATGAGGATCCTGGAAAATCAGAACGTAGATGCCTGTGGAGAGCATAATTGTCCATGCAAGGGACGCAGCAATAGAAAGCGCACCTGTCACCTCCTCTCTGGGGTCTCCAATGGCACTGACGCTGTCTTCCCCGGGACGGGCTTCAATCAAAGCCCCCCATCTCCTCCTGACCTTGGTGCTGCCGTCTTCATAACCGAGTTGGCAAGAGGAGCATCTAATTAAAATCACATTGGTTCCGGAACCCTCTCTGCCCCGTGTGAGGAGGTAACACTGTCACTCCATATAGGGGACAGGTAACAGCATAAAACGCTTTCCCCTGGAGGCAGTGTGCTTGGGCCCGGGCCCCTGCTCGACTCTGCGGGGAGGGCGGCATCTTTGAAGGGAGATAACTTGGTGTGTTCCCAGGGAGCCGCCTGAGTGTTTTTTTATTGTTCTTTTTACTCTCTCCAGGAAACAGAGCCCACCTAGCCAGCCGGGCTTCCCCCAGCAGGCCAGAGCGGTCACACAGAGTAAGGGCTAATTGTCACACAGGCAAGGGCATCCTTTGCGGCTGCACTTCTGTGCACTCTCTCAGTTGCATAGCAACCGCTGAGTCACCTCAAATGGTCCCTCTTGCTCCCGTGTAGCCACTCCCTTTCTCCCCTACCCAGCCCCCAGTGACCACCGACCTGTTTTCTGTCCCTTAGTTTTGCCTTTTCCAGAATGCTGTACAACTGGCACCTTCCAGGATGTGGCCTTTAGCAAACAGCTGCCTTTACTTTGCAGAATGACGTTGAGATTCATCTGTGTTGTTTTAGTATCTCTGGTTCCTTCCTCCCTTCTTCCCTCCCTCTTTCCTATTTTCCCTCCCTCCCTCTCTTTCCCTTACTGCCTTCCTCCCTCCCTCCCTCTTTCCTTTCTTTCCTCCCTCCATCCCTCCTTCCCTCCCTCCCTCTTTCCTTTCTTTCCTCCCTCCATCCCTTCTTCCCTTCCTTCCTCCCTTTCTTCCTATCTTCCTTCTTCCCTTTCTTTTCCTCCCTCCCTCCCTCCCTCCCTCCCTTCTTCCCTTCTTCCCTTTCTTCCTATCTTCCTTCTTCCCTCTTTCTTTTCCTCCTTCTCTCCCTCCCTCCCTCTCTCCCTTCTTCCCTTTCTTCCTTCTTCCCTCTTTCTTTTCCTTCCTTTCTCCCTCCCTCCCTCCCTCCTTCCCTCTCTCCCTCCCTCTTTCCCTTCCTCCCTCCCTCCCTCCCTTTTTTCTCCCTCCCTCTTTCCCTCCCTCCCTCCCTTCTCCAAATCAGGAACTCTCTGGGCCACATCTCCCAGACTCTCCCTTGTGGATAAGAGAAGGAATTAAAGAAGAAAGGTGCGCCCGCTTGGTAAACGACTGCCCTGTGTGCACGTGGTGCTGTCTGCACGTGGAGAGATGCTCAGTCTCCTTTCTTTGGTACCCCGTGATTTCCAGAGAGTCAGGCGGAGACGGAGGTGGCTTGGGCCGTCAGCGCCTTGGCCCGGCCCTGGGAGGCAGCAGTGTGTGGGGTGAGTGTGTGCGCACCCCTTGCTTCCCCGGGTCGGTCATCTCCTCATCCTGGGACACTGGCCGAGAATCCATCCATCTTCACACCTGGCTGGCTGTGTGTCTTGAGAAAATGACTCTTTGATGCTTGGCTTCTTATATTTCAAATGGGTCAGACTTTATCAGACCAGCATGCTGTTCGTTAGAACTCACCCTGCAAGCGTGGGCCGCGAAGTGGAAGGCCATCGTTGTAAACTCGAAAGCAGGGGCCGGGATGACATGACCCACCATCGCCGTCGTCATCGTCATCGTCGTCGTCGTCAGAGACGGGGGTGCGAGGGAACAGGCCCCGCCTGTGTCTGCAGGGGTGAGGCCCAGAGCTGCCTGGAGGGTCCAGAGAACCAGGTTCTGAGGAGCAGCCCCTGGAAGCTTCCAGTTGCTGACTGGTCACTAGGGAGGGCACCAAGCTTTGCAGGTCAGCCAGAGGGTCGGCTTCTCCTGGAAGGATGTTCTGGGTCGTCTGTGGCGTCACCTAGGGCAGGGTTATTGCTGCGCTTGTGCCTGCGTTCCCGTGTCGGTCTGCGGAGGAAGGAGGCCTCCCGGAGCCACGCAGTGCCTCTGGAACTAGATCAAATCACAGCGACGCGAACCGGGAAACAGAGAAATCAAGGCGCAGGGTGTCGGTGTTGCGGGACAGCATCAGAGGGAAGCACGCCCTGCCTCTCCCGGGCCCAGGCGCCCACTGAGACGCGCGGCCCGCACGGGTGGCACAGGTGGCACCGGGCTCCCACGCTCCCCTCCCTCTGAGGCGCGGGGCACGGGCCGGCAGACCCTGGGGGCGTCGCGCCAGCACGGAAACAAGCATCAGTTCTTCACAGCCGCGTCTTCTCCGGCTTCAGGGACCAGGGTCTCTCTCCCCGCACCTGCAGACGTCGGTCTGGGGGCCCAGGAAGGTCACGTTCACAGCCAATGCGGACGAGGGGGCGTGAGCGAGCGGAGGGTCACAGCCAATGCGGACGAGGGGGAGTGAGCGAGCGAAGGGTCACAGCCAATGCGGACGAGGGAGAGTGAGCAAGCGGAGGGTCAGCCAATGCGGACGAGGGAGAGTGAGCAAGCGGAGGGTCACAGCCAATGCGGACGAGAGGGAGTGAGCGAGCGGAGGGTCACAGCCAATGCGGACGAGAGGGAGTGAGCGAGCGGAGGGTCACAGCCAATGCGGACGAGGGGGAGTGAGCGAGCGGAGGGTCACAGCCAATGCGGACGAGGGGGAGTGAGCGAGCGGAGGGTCACAGCCAATGCGGATGAGGGAGAGTGAGTGAGTGGAGGGTCACAGCCAATGCGGACGAGGGGGAGTGAGCGAGCGGAGGGTCACAGCCAATGCGGATGAGGGAGAGTGAGCGGGTCACAGCCAATGCGGACGAGGGGGAGTGAGCGAGCGGAGGGTCACAGCCAATGCGGACGAGAGGGAGTGAGCGAGCGGAGGGTCACAGCCAATGCGGATGAGGGGGAGTGAGCGAGCGGAGGGTCACAGCCAATGCGGATGAGGGAGAATGAGCGGGTCACAGCCAATGCGGACGAGGGGGAGTGAGCGAGTGGAGGGTCACAGCCAATGCGGACGAGGGGGAGTGAGCGAGCGGAGGGTCACAGCCAATGCGGACGAGGGGGAGTGAGCGAGTGGAGGGTCACAGCCAATGCGGATGAGGGGGAGTGAGCAAGCGGAGGGTCACAGCCAATGCAGACGAGGGGGAGTGAGCAAGCTGCGGGTCTCAGCCAATGCGGGCGAGGGGGAGTGAGCGAGTGGAGGGTCACAGCCAATGCGGGCGAGGGGGAGTGAGCGAGCGGAGGGTCACAGCCAATGCGGATGAGGGGGAGTGAGCAAGCGGAGGGTCACAGCCAATGCAGACGAGGGGGAGTGAGCAAGCTGCGGGTCTCAGCCAATGCGGACGAGGGGGAGTGAGCGAGCGGAGGGTCACAGCCAATGCGGACGAGAGGGAGTGAGCGAGCAGCTAGGGGGCAGACAGTTAGAGGGACAACCTCCTGCTCCTGGACCCGAGGAGGGGAGGGAGGAACCGAACGCCTTGCTTTGCTCCCATGCTTTGCCTGTGTGTCTGCTTCTGCGGACCTATCCCAGACGTGTTCTGTTAGAGGGTCCCCTTGGCCTAACCGAAAGCCCACCTGTCATGGTGAAATGACAGGCGTGGGTGTGGAGTCCCATGTGACTGCATGTCCAATGCTTCTACCTCCGGGCAGTGTGAGCTGGTCACACGTGGGTGTGGAGTCCCATGTGACTGCATGTCCAATGCTTCTACCTCCGGGCAGTGTGAGCTGGTCACGCGTGGGTGTGGAGTCCCATGTGACTGCATGTCCTAGGCCTCTACCTCCGGGCAGTGTGAGCTGGTCACGCGTGGGTGTGGAGTCCCATGTGACTGCATGTCCTGGGCTTCTACCTCCGGGCAGTGTGAGCTGGTCACGCGTGGGTGTGGAGTCCCATGTGACTGCATGTCCTGGGCTTCTACCTCCGGGCAGTGTGAGCTGGTCACGCGTGGGTGTGGAGTCCCATGTGACTGCATGTCCTGGGCTTCTACCTCCGGGCAGTGTGAGCTGGTCACGCGTGGGTGTGGAGTCCCATGTGACTGCATGTCCTGGGCTTCTACCTCCGGGCAGTGTGAGCTGGTCACGTGTGGGTGTGGAGTCCCATGTGACTGCATGTCCAATGCTTCTACCTCCGGGCAGTGTGAGCTGGTCACACGTGGGTGTGGAGTCCCATGTGACTGCATGTCCTAGGCTTCTACCTCCAGGCAGTGTGAGCTGGTCGCCAGATGCTGTCAGGCTCAGTGGAGCTCACGGCGAGGCCCGCAGGGTCCCCAGCGAACACCAGGTCACAAACCCCAGGGGAGGAGGGACAGCGTCACTGCGTCTCTGCAGGTAGCTGTTTCTGTGCTGACCTCTCCTCCGAGCATCGAGATCTTCAGGTCACTCCCCGACTGCGGCACCTGCAGCTGACACAGGCCGTGTGCTCCTGGGGCTGCAGGGGACTCCCGGCCCGGGGCCTCTGCCAAGCCGTTTTCAAGGAGCCCAGGTTCTGGGTGCCCAGACAGACCCCCCAGTCACCCTTTCTCTGGCCCATGCTGTTCAGAAAACAGAAGACACCCCGCCCACCCCACAACACCGGTTTCCAGACGGTTCTCCTCTCAGGTGTTTACTTTCTGGTTAAGTGGCTGTTTCTGGCTCCCCCCAGCTCCCTGGGTAAGGAATGGCAGGAGCCCCCCAGGAAGGCTGGGCCTTTGCCCTGCCCAGGGGGGAGCGGGGTGGTGTGAGATCGGTAGGCATCTGCAGGGTTGGGGCCCACGAGGAAAACTGAACACCTGGCTGTGGCTCCTCCCCATTCCATCACATCACTCCCGCAGTGCGACGCCATTGCCCACACGGGGAGGAACAGCGCCCGTGCCCGCCCTCCCCCTGGCCTGGGAATTCACACACTATCCCTCACCCCCAGCCTCTCAGCCTTGTGACCCTTCGATCACTGGTCCCTGACTGACTTTCCGAAGCCTCTGCTTTAGGGGGTGTCAGTGTCACCCCTGTAGAAGTTTCTTTTCTTTTTTCTTTTTTTTTTTTTTTTGTATTTTTCTGAAGCTGGAAACGGGGAGAGACAGTCAGACAGACTCCCGCATGCACCCGACCGGGATCCACCCGGCACGCCCACCAGGGGGCGACGCTCTGCCCCTCGGGGCGTTGCTCTGCCGGGACCAGAGCCACTCTAGCGCCTGGGGCAGAGGCCAAGGAGCCATCCCCAGCGCCCAGGCCATCTTTGCTCCAATGGAGCCTTGGCTGCAGGAGGGGAAGAGAGAGACAGAGAGGAAGGAGAGGGGGAGGGGTGGAGAAGCAGATGGGCGCTTCTCCTGTGTGCCCTGGCCAGGAATTGAACCCGGGACTCCTGCATGCCAGGCTGACGCTCTACCACTGAGCCAACTGGCCAGGGCTGATGCAGAAAGACTTTTAAACATGCCTTCCAACAAAAGGTCACAGCAGTTTTAGAAAGGGCCGTTGAGAAACACGCCCTGTGTGACACTTCCCAGATCTGCTTGTGGTTAGCCTGAAAATAGCCAAGAGGATTTCACTAGAAAGATGAAAACTCTGACCACAGGAGGAGCAGAAATGCCCTGAGAAATTCTCTAGTCCCTGTGCAGGGCCCGAGAGATCTTGCCCATGTCCTGCCTGTGCCAGACAGGAACTCAAAAAATAATTGCTATACCTGCTGGCCCTGTAGCATTGGTAAGGAGACAGGGCGAATTGAAGGGAATTTCTCTTGTCCTAGAAAAGAAACAGTTGATTCCTCTTCTTTCTCCAAAGTTCTTCCAACCTCCCTGAAGAAAGGGGGGCTCATCAAGTTCCCCACTGTGTCCTCTAAAATAAACTCAGTGCCCATCACATAATAGCTGCTCAGTAAGCACAGTTGCTTGACTAATGTAACTGCTGTGCACCGTCAGTTCACTGGGCTGCTTTGCCTGAATCTGAATCCCCCCCAGACTTGGCCCCTCTCCCTCCGTCCTCCCCACCCATCCCCGTGTCCACGGCTGTATGGCGTCCCACCTTGCAGCTCAGGAGAACAAGATGTCCAGATAGTTCGGACATTTCATCTCGGTCCTGCCAAATAGGCAAGATATTCCAGGAAGTGTTGAAGGAAGATTCGAGCCAATGAAGATTCATTGCACCCTTGCTGTGGGTCGGACAGCACATTTGATTTCTGGTTTGATCTGCCTAAGGCAAATCCTCCCTGGTCTGTAAATTCAGTTGAGTGTGTGCTGTCTCATCCCTCCCTCCGGGAGAGGCATTTTTCTTGGCATTTTCACAGAGAGGGGACCTCAGGTTCACCAAGATAAATAAGCTCTTTCCCAAGGCCACACACCACAAGAAGGCAGGCCCCCAAGAATTCCAGTTCAGACATGCCAGACTCCAGGAAGCTGCTCCTGGACTATCTCTCAGACATTCTTTTTCTGACAGTAATTTTAGCTTTAGGAGAAAGGCTAGACACTGTTCCGTGACCTTTCCAATTATCTGACAAGCCCCGTGTTAATCAGCTGAGTCAGGCTTCATGACCCCGGGATGGCTGAGGCCCCAAACCATCTCCGGATGAAATGATAAAACGGGGACTTCTGGGCTAATTAACAAGTCTGAAAACACTGACACGAGTCCCAGCGATGCCTCACTTCGCCCCTGGCCCGTTCCACACCTTCCCCCAAACAAGAAAGCAATGAATTTGCACAGCCCTTGCCTCTGCGGGCAGCAGCTCTGAGAGTCACTGACATGTGTGATTAGCATAAAATTAATTCCTGTTGGGGACACGTCGTCACCACCTCTAATGAAGTTTAGGAAGCGATGCACACTGTTCACGGAGGAAGGCAGACCCTGGTCTTCTAGCCCTCCCCCCCCCCCCCCCCGCCTCCAGTCAGAATGTGATTAGGGTCAGGTGCCGGTGGCGACTTGCACGAGGGACGTTCCTCTCAGTGACTGGAGACTTGGCACACTTTATGACAACGTAAATGGTCTCTTTGGTATGTTTCTATGTTTTCCTTTCATGGGAAAAGTCTCTGCGTGGAAGACAATTACGACAACCTTAAGCCCTTAAATTGTGTCCTTAACTGAGCTGCAATTTGTATCATCCGTCCTATTTATAAGTTTAAGTAAGATAAAGAAAAAAGGAGGAAAAAGTCCCATCTGGAAATCATTTATTTCAATTACAGAAAAATAACCACCACAATCCTTTTACCTACAGACAAAGAGAGCGAACTTAGTTACGGATTTCCTGTTAGAAAAGTAACTTATTTATTTAACTAAAATCCCACAATATATAGAAACCTACATCTTGTTTTCCATATATGTAATATAATGTTTTTACTAAAAATTCATTATTAATGTCATTTAAATGTTTTCAGAGTATTCCATTTTATGGATGTGTCATAATTTACTTAACCAGAGCCTTATTTTTGTATTTAAAAGAATTTTTAAAATTAATTTTGGAGAGAGCCCTGGCCGGTTGGCTCAGTGGTAGAGCATCGGCCTGGCGTGCGGGGGACCCAGGTTCGATTCCCGGCCAGGGCACATAGGAGAAGCGCCCATTTGCTTCTCCACCCCCCCCCTTCCTCTCTGTCTCTCTCTTCCCCTCCCGCAGCCAAGGCTCCATTGGAGCAAAGATGGCCCGGGCGCTGGGGATGGCTCCTTGGCCTCTGCCCCAGGCGCTAGAGTGGCTCTCTGGTCGCGGCAGAGCGACGCCCCGGAGGGGCAGAGCATCGCCCCCTGGTGGGCAGAGCGTCGCCCCCTGGTGGGTGTTCCGGGTGGATCCTGGTCGGGCACATGCGGGAGTCTGACTGTCTCTCCCCGTTTCCAGCTTCAGAAAAATACAAAAAAAAAAAAAAATTAATTTTGGAGAGAGAAGAAAGAGGGGGGAGGAATATTGATTTGTTGGTCCACCTATTTTTTCATTCAATGATTGATTCTTGTGTGTGCCCTGAATGGGAATCAAACCTACATACAACCTTGGCTTATTGGAACAAGGCTTTAACCAACTGAGCTACCCAGCCAGGGCTCTTAATCTTGGACTTTATGCTTGTTTCTAATTTTTCACTCTGTGGATAATGATACAATTCATATCTTTATACATTCTTTTTTTTATTGCAAATTATTACAGGTGCATTACATTTAAGCAATCTGATTTACCAGCTGGGCAGCCTACTTCAAAACTGACATGACTTTTCAGAGCCCACGGAATACTCTAGCAATATTGGCCCTATGCCGGGCCATAAATCAAATCTTAACAAAATTCCAGTGAAATAAAGCTAGAAATCAGTTATAAAGTGTACTAGAAGATGATAAAATATTTGGGAATTAATATATGTTTAAATAATTCATGAACAAAGATTAAATCATAATGAAAATTTAAAGTTATTTTACTTATGTGAAAATAAAGATATGATGCACTGAAATGTGTGAGAGGCAGTTAAAATCACCCTTAAAGTGAATCAGGAAAGAAGACAAGTAAAATTTAATCATGTGTTGATTTTCTTGGTTGTTTCTAGAACAGGAACTTAAAAAGACTTATCAAGTTAAACCCTAAGAAAGAAGAAATTATAATAATAATTTGATAGCAAACATTAGCTAAATATAGAACAAATATACATTAGAAAACTTACAAAGGTCAAAGTCAATGCTTTGAAAAATTAAATCCTAAGGAGGAGTGATTAAGAGATAAAAGACATACTACTGATATCAGGAACACAAAAAAGAATTATCATAGTCTATAGACATTAAAAAAAATGATGGCAGGATATTGTGAACAACTTTGTGTCAATAAAAATTTAAAATACAGGTGAAGTGAGACATTTTCTAGAAAACCACAATTTACCAAGAGGGAAACAAGAAGAAAATGTCTAAAAAATTTTCTATATTGATTGAAAAAATTGAATGTGTAACGAACAAAATTCCCACAAGTAAACCTGCAGGCACAGCTGAGGCCAGTATTACCTTGAAATTAAAGCATGCCATGAACATTTACAAGGAAGAAAAATTAGAGACCAATCTCAAGAACATAAATACAAATATTTTCAATAAAATCTTGGCAAAACAAATCCACCAATAGATAAAAAAAAAAGACAATATATCGCATTGAATTTTGCTTCATTCCAGAAATAGAAGATTCATTTTACACCGGAGAATCAATCAGTATACTTTCTCACGTTGACAGAGTAAAGGAACAAAATGACATGAGGATCTCAATCGCTACAGAGTCACCATTTGATAAAACCTATTAACTGCTTATAAAACTCAGCCAACAAGAAATAGAAAGAAAAAAACAACCTTCCAATTTTGCCCCTCAGAACAATCGACAGCAAAAAATGATACTTTACGGTATGGTATAGAAGGCATTTCTTGAAGATTAGAAATAAGAATTATCATCGTTATTTCCATTCGCTGTTGTACTGGTCGTCCTAGCGAGAAGTCGCCAGGTCACGGTGCTGGCCCATTCAGTTCCTGGTGGCCCTCTTCAGGGCTTGCAGAAGTCCGCCTTCTCGCTGTGTCCTCCCCTGGCAGGAAGGGGAGAGAGCTCGTGTGTCCCTTCCTGTAAGGGACATTAATCCTGTTGGGATTAAAGCTTCACCCTTAAGACCTCATTGAATCGAAATTACTTCCTGCCTCTGAACATGGTGGCTCTGGCTTTAACCTTTGAGCTTTGGAGGGACATGACTCAGTCTGTCACAGTACGTCCCACCAGCCCAGCAATGTGCCTCTGTCCCTCACCTTGGTGAAGGGATCGAGCCCTCGGGGAAGCCCACGTGGGTAGTAGCTCTTCCTGCATAGACCAGAAGATTCCTCAGATTATCCAACCACATGACTTTGCTTAAATGAGTGGTTTTCAGTCAAAAACAACAAAAAATGTGTTCATCCAACCAATCTTGGCTACTCTGAATAACGATAGCGCAGTGAACACAGCAGCACTACGTCTTTACCAGTGAGTGTTTCAAACTCTACGGTAGAGCCCTGGCTGGATGGCTCAGTGGTAGAGCGTCGGCCTGGCGTGCAGAAGTCCCGGGTTTGATTCCCGGCCAGGGCACACAGGAGAAGCACCCATCTGCTTCTCCACCCCTCTCCCTCTCCCCCTCTCCTTCTTCTCTGTCTCTCTCTTCCCCTCCCGCAGCCGAGGCTCCATTGGAGCAAAGATGGCCCGGGCGCTGGGGATGGCTCCTTGGCCTCTGCCCCAGGCGCTAGAGTGGCTCTGGTCGCGGCAGAGCGACGCCCCAGATGGGCAGAGCATCGCCCCCTGGTGGGCGTGCCAGGTGGATCCCGGTCGGGTGCATGCGGGAGTCTGTCTGACTGTCTCTCCCTGTTTCCAGCTTCAGAAAAATACAAAAAAAAAAAACCTCTGCGGTAGATATACACAAGACACTGGATCGTTGGGTCCTATGGTCGCTCTACTCTTCATTTTTCTGAGCAAGCTCCATACTGTTTGGCGTGGCGACTGCACCAGTATCTAGTCCCAGCAACAGTGCACGAGGGTCCTTGCTGCCTCCCTCATAGATAGCGTCCTCACAGGCGGGGGCCGGTGTCCTGGTGTCCTGTTGGTTTGCCTTCCCCCGACAGCCAGTGAAGTTGAGCATCTTTTCGTATCCCTGTCGCCCATCTGAATGTCCTCTTGGGCAAAGTGTCCACTCAGGTCCCCTGCTCTTTTTTTTTTTTTGTATTTTTCTGAAGCTGGAAACGGGGAGAGACAGTCAGACAGACTCCCGCATGCGCCCAACCGGGATCCACCCGGCACGCCCACCAGGGGGTGATGCTCTGCCCCTCCGGGGTGTCGCTCTGTCGCGACCAGAGCCACTCTAGCGCCTGAGGCAGAGGCCATGGAGCCATCCCCAGCGCCCGGGCCATCATTTGCTCCAATGGAGCCTTGGCTGCGGGAGGGGAAGAGAGAGACAGAGAGGAAGGAGAGGGGGAGGGGTGGAGAAGCCAATGGGCGCCTCTCCTGTGTGCCCTGGCCCGGAATCAAACCCGGGACTCCTGCACACCAGGCCGACGCTCTACCACTGAGCCAACCAGCCAGGGTCCTGCCCATTTTTAATCGTGCTGTTTCCTTGTTTCTGTGGTTGCTGAGTTGTGTGAGTTCTTTACCTATTTTGGATATCAGCCACTTCCCGCAGGCCTCGTCTGCAGGCACCTTCTCCCCTGTCGGTGGCTGGCCCGTGTGTCCTGTGAGTGGCTTCCCTGGTGGTCAGGAGGCCCGCCATGCGGTGCACAGACAGGAGCTCTAAGATCAGACACCTGCAAAGTGTATGTTACTCACCAGTGTTATCCCACTAAATTCAATTTAAAAAAAAATTTTAAAACGAAGGACCTATAATCTGGGGGCCAGCATGGCCAGACTCAGGCTGAGTGACTCAGGGACACAGGCCGGGTGGTGTGGGGAGAGAGGGTTCCACCTGGGAGCGTCCTCAGCCTCTGGGGGGCTGGGCTGTATGAACAGAGAGCGAGAGAGCTGAAGGGGGGGGGGTCACCCACTTCCTAAAACCCTGGGAGCCGCAAGGAGCTTGGCTTGCGGTTCCTGTCCCTGAGAGAAGCTGGTGCACCGTGGGGCCAGTTCCAGCCCTGCTCTCTGTCTAGCCTGGGGGACGCTCAGGCCACAGGGCTGACTCGCTCTGCCTGCCACTAGAGGGCATCGGTGCCCTCAGCGGGCATCAGCACAGGATCTGCCCCAGCCGGGAGCTGGAGGGCGCCCAGGGGCCTAGGTCAGGTCTGCTGAGCTGCCTCCTGGGCACCCTAAGATCTGGCTGGGGAGAAGTTAGAAGGTGCCCTAAACAGAAATGAGAAAGCCCTCCAGTCTTCCTGTGACCCCATGCGGTCTGGGCGGGGGGGAGGAAGGGCGCAGGCGCAAGCAGACTCCGCCATTCTGTCTTCTGCACGGCCTTGGCCTGGGTGGGTTGCCCTGTGATGGCAGCGTTGCCATAGTGACTGCATAGGGCATAGCTGTCCCCGGGCCATCTTCCCCATTCGTTTCCTTCAGCAGAGGTGGTGTGACTGCGCCTGCTCTCAGGTGAGCAGCACTTAGAGAAAAGCGCAGGGGAGCCTCCAGGCACCTCAGTGACCCCTGCCGTGGTAGAGGACGCCACCGCAAGTGTGGCTAACCTCACCGAGTCCACCTAAGACAGTGTGTTCTCCCCCTTTCCCGGGGACCACTGGCCCCCTGGGTCCCCTGGGCATTTGGGACCGTGATGGGCGGCTGCTCTTGCTGCCTTTCAGGGGTGGCGTTGGATAGGTTGAGAGATGCCTTTGGGGCTCCTGGAGGTGTCTTCTTGGTCTTGAACTGAAGGGGAGGGGGCTGTTAGTTAAAAAATAAAGTCAGAGAGTCGCAGCTTCATAGCTGAGCTGAGTCCAGGGTCGGCAGGCTCACGGAGGACCCCGGCGGGAGGCGCCCCAAGACCCAGTTCTTGGCTCAGAGTTAGATATTCTGTTTGATTAAAGGCCCGCCACGTGTGACTTATGCTCAGAATGGGAAGTAGCTCTCAGGGTTCTTGGTAGACCTCTTGCCACACGCGGGCCACGGGAAGGCCACATCCGACTGTGTGATGGGGTGTGGGAGCGCTCCAGAGGAGGCGGCACCTGGCCGTCACCGAGGGGACGGCCCCCTCAGACACCTGTCCCGCTGAGGACAGCACAGGGGGCCCAAGCACCGAGTGCGGGGGGCAGGGGAGACCCCGTGTGCATCCTGATCGCATGTCAACCTGCGCTCTGGTGTGCGTCCAGGGGCCGGTTCCTCCCTTGGACGTGCAGGGTGGCCCCAGCAGCGGTCCAGGTGAGGCCGGAGGAGAGGCGAGCGTGGGTGGGGGGCCGTGCAGGCCGAGGGGGCTGCCGGTGCTATCGTGGGCGCATCACGTGGCAGTGGGCACTGGGCCGAGGGGGCTGCCGGTGCTATCGTGGGCGCATCACGTGGCAGTGGGCACTGGGCCGAGGGGGCTGCCGGTGCTATCGTGGGCGCATCACGTGGCAGTGGGCACCGGGGGGCACGGACGTGCAGGCCGAGGGGGCTGCCGGTGCTATCGTGGGTGCATCACGTGGCAGTGGGCACTGGGGGGCACGGCAGGGGTGCGTGGCTGGCAGGCAGGCCAGGGTCCGGACTGGGGGCCATCCTCAGGGACTGGGGGCTGACTTGGGACAGGATGGGTCGGAGCAGAGGAGGCACTAGGGAGCAGCTGAGAATACGGTCTAGGGACGCGCCCACAGCTCTCTCTCGGAGTTCTCGGGCGAGCGCTGCACCACGCAGGGCCCCCGTTTCCACATCTGCAAAATCGAATGATGCAGGAAGATCGCCCAGCACAGTGCCCGGTGCAGGGAAGTGCAGCCTAATGGGACTAAAGAAGGGAGAGGGACAGGTGGACACACAGGGACATCAGAAAAGCTCCGTCACTTAAGTGGACAGAATCTCTTTTGTGATTAGAAAAAGAAAAGGCGGGGAAAAGCTGCTACCTGCAGCACTTCACCAGTGTGGGTTTTATCTAGAGCTGTCCCGGGCAGTGCTGCAAACTGGAACAAGACCCCTCTGAAACGGTCCCCCTCCCAGGAGAGGCAGGGGCTGGGCTCTGACGCCAGCCCTCAGCTGAAGGGGGGATGCTACAGCCTTCCCAGCCGGCACCTTTCCATCAGGCACCTGGAGACGGACCGTGTCAGGGCACCGAGGAGCGTCGGTCAGTCCTGCCGCCTCCAGGCCCCCGCCAGTCTCGGGACAGCCCTGAGCAGGTGCCTCCTGCCACCCGGCTCCCCGGCCGGACCCCCGCGGAGTGTCTCCAGATATCATCCGCCAGTGGCTGGGCTCGTCCACTGATCTAGGAACCCCGTGTCTCCTCATTCCAGTTTAAATACGTGGTTAGAATTAAGAAGGGTAAAACAATCTCTTCACTGCAGCAGCCTCTCCCCGCTGGGTATTCGCTGTATGGTTTGCTCAGCTGTCTGGTGCAAATCTCCCGAACGGTTGGCGCTTGTACCAAAGTCTGTTTCAGGGCAGCCGAGCTCTGGTCCCATCACGTTCGAACCAAAGATGCCGCCGGGAATGGACGTGACAACCCCCGGGACCCCCTTAATCCATATTATGGACAGTTTTCAGAGCCGGAGGCCAAAAAATATCCTTGCAAGGACAGGCAGAATAAAATCAGATTTTAATTGAATTGCTACAATGTCCAAGTAAGGCTAGTTAGGCCTGTAATTAATTGTTGTAGCTATAGCAACTGGATTAGCGGGCACTCAGGGCCGTGCCAGGGGTCCGATGAGAGGTTCTTGAAAACACAAGTGGTGGAGACGGCAGGACATAATTCCTTCTCCTCCAACGGTTCTCCAGAGGGCCCCACAGTCTCCAGCAACCCCGAGCAAATCACTTAATAATATCTGCTTCGACTCATGCGGCTTTTCTGACACCAAAGGCCCCTGAGGTACTTCCTAAGCCATGATCGTGAGTATAGATTTGGGATAACGCCTCGGGCCTGGTTTTTCTTGCGCGTGCACACCCCGCCGAGGGTCTGTTCCGCATCTTTGGGAGCCCATTGCCTTCAGGGTACATGGAGGCGGTAATTCATGAAACGGCATCCTGACCGGCCCAGAGCTCAAAGCGCCGACGGGTGTGAACTCGGAGGGGTGAGGGACTCCTGAGAGGTCCTAGTGTTTGTGTAACCCTTGCCTCATTCCTAAAAGGCTTCAAGGAGGCTTAAGAAGACACACAGAGGACGCCAGGATGGAATAAACTCAGGGAATCCAAGGCAGAGGCCAACACTAGGAAGAACGAAACAACTAGGTTTATGGAAATGCTTGTACAGGAAACGCAAACAGCAGCCCCCGTCAGACGTGGGCACAGTTGTGGACTCTCTTCCGACCGGACACAGATGGAGTAGAACGGAACCACGACCGGGAACGGACACCCAGCCTCACAGCGATCTTCCCTCTGCCTTGTAGACTCCGGTCTTTAGTGCGGACGGTCCTCAGCCCCTGACCGCTGGAAGGAAGTGTGAGGGGCCCGTGAAAGGGCACATCCCCATCCCTCAGAGGAACCCCCCATCCTTCATCAAGCTGACAACTCTTTAAAAATATTGCATTGATTTTAGAGAGAGAGGGAGAGAGAGAAAGAGAAGCATCAATTTGTTGTTCCACTTATCTATGCATTCACTGGTTGATTGCTGCATGTGCCCCGACCAGGGATTGAACCTACCACCTTGGTGCATCGGGGATGACGCTCTAACCAACTGAGCTACCCAGCCAGGGCCCACCTGACAACTCTTGTGTGTCAGAAATATTTCACAATAGGTTTTTCAAAAATAGAAAGAGGCAGCTTTCTGGTGACCATTAAGGGACACCTTTCTGATACGTGGATCATCGTGGAAGCAGACAGGAAATGCCTTCCCATCCCCGAGAGGTGAGCACCATTCAGACGTCCTGTGAGGAGTGCCTCCCACTGACGTAAAGGAAGGCTCCTCTCAACACTCAAAACAATTAATTCAAACCATGTGCTTTGGAGCACATTAAGACAAAAAACAAACAAACAAAAAAAAAAACCCAACCAAACAAAAAAACCCAAAAACTACAAATTGATTCAATGCTTCTGGGACGAAGGTCGAATAAGTTAATAGATGGAAGCGTCTGGTCCTGAGCCTGACCCTAAATGAGACCAGAAAATATTTGCTGTTGTTCTCATCCTTATGGTTTGTGATGGTGCTTATTTTGCACTCGACTTGGCCACACCAAGACAAAGGACTCTCGAAACGGGAAATGTGATTAAACTTCTAATGACACACTGATTTTTTAAATGATGCAAGGCCCACAACTTAAGATAACCATGACTGGAAACACCTGTCCCTTCCTCCTCACGTCTCTGCCACCAACGCCCAGAGGATGAATGGCAGTGCTCAGGGAGAGGATGTGTCTGGCCGGCAGGGCCTGGCATGCGGCCGTGACGCCAGGAGGCTTCCTAGAAGGATTTAAAATGATACCACGCTCGGTGAGTCACGTGGGCGCTCCCCACACGGTCATGGGTGGAACCCTGGGGCTCCCTGCTGCGGTGCTCACCGTCTCTCAGGGTGGAGACCTTGGGTCTTCTCGTGTCCAAGGCCACTGAGGCATCGTGACAACAGGGAACATTCGTACTAATCCGGGGACACAGGGGACTGTGTGTATGTGACATCTCTGGGGTGAAGCAGACTCACGAGTCAAGTAACTTTTTGGTTCAGGTTCAGCTGCTGTGATTCCTTTGTTGTTGTTGCTGCTGTTTGGGATGAACTGCCTCCGTTTCCTCACATCAGGGCCCGTCTCTTTCTGAGGATGACTGAGTGCTAGTGTTTTCCTCGCGTCCTGTCAGCCTGGTTGACATAACCGTAAACACTTACTCCTTGTTACGTGGTCGATTCCACTGAAATCGGCATTGGCGGGAAACTGGCCTGTGTGGGGTTTTTTTCCTAAGAGGTAAGAATACACTGAAAGATAATATCAACATTCAGGGGCAGAAGTGATGGGGGTTTGTGAAGTAATAGAAGGTATATATATTGGCCTCTGTGCCCCCCACCCCCAGTTCCTGCACGGAGCTCCTAACTCCCTTGGGATTCCCCGGGTGATAGAAGAGAGGTGTCTTTTGTCCTGAGGAGGTGACTCTGGGTGGGCACACGGATGGCCTCAGGGTGAGGAGGGCTTGTCAGCAGGAAGACGCAGCCATGGTCAGAAGCAATGGACCCTCTGGGCCCCCTCACTGTCCCCTCTGAGAAGGGGAGAGTGGCTGGAAGTTCATGGCGATCCCGCCGGCAGGATGAAGCCCCATCCACATACCAACAGCACAGGGTTCAGAGCGCCTCTGGGTGGGCTGATGAGAATGGAGCGCCCCAACTCCACAGGGACCCGGGCTCCTGTGCGCGGGACCCTCCTGCGCCTTGCTCTGCGCATCTCTGCATCCTTCATGGCAAACCTGTGTGCGGCGACGTGGGTCTGAGTTCTGGGAGCCATTCTAGCACTGTACTGAGCCCAAGGCGGGGGTCCTGGGGACCCTGAGGACCCTGAATCATGGCAGTCAGTGGGAAGTTCAGGCGGCCACCTAGGCCTGGCCATTGGCACGTGAGCGGGAGCAGTCCTGAGGGACCGAGCCCCTCACCTGTGGGGTCGGACCCTGTCTCTGGGCAGGAAGTGGGAGAACTGAATGGAATTATGGGACACCTAGCTGGCGTCACAGAGAATGGTCTGATGTACGGGAAAAACCAACCCGCGTCCAGTCACCATGCATGTCACAAGTATAGCGTCCGTGGGGCATCGAGGAGGAACTCCCAGGGAGTGTTGGCTTCAGACTCAATTCCAAGCCTAACAACACTAAACCCACAGACCAGACGGGCTCAGAGCCATGGAGCCACATCGGCTCACGAGACGCCTCGGAACTTACCGCTCTGAGTGGGCTGATCCTCAGGCGCCCAGAAGTGAGAGGAGGGTGGGCAGATAGAGCAAGAAAGGAGAGAAACTTCTAGTTTGATTTTTTTTTTTTTTTCCCTGAAAGGGTGGTTCAGGGAACTAACCTGCAATTACCCAAAGACTCCTGCGACTCCTCCCTCCATGGAAGTCCTGTTGTTTGTGAAACCCGGTTAATCCTCTCTCGGTGTCCTCCTCTATTCTGGGTTGAAAACAGACCTTCCCTCCTGCCCAACCCAAATGTGGACGGTAGCTCTGTCGGCTTCATTGTCAGGGAGGCTGACTGAACAAACCATCCTCTTCTACACCTCAGTTGAATCAGCCCCTGTGGGTGAGTCACGGAGGTGGCCACACTCTGTACAATGAGAGGTCACCGAGGGCCACGCATCATGCCACCCAGTCAGTGTCTCCCGCAGGCAGTGGGCACGCCCTCTCACGCGATGCCTTATCCTAGAGAGAGCCAGACTGACGCGTCCGTTCCTGCAGCCTGCACCCCAGCGGAGCCGGTCTGCTCCCAGGTGGGCTGAGCAGCCCTCCTCTCCTTTCGCCTGGTGTTAATCCTGCCCGCTGCCATTCAACCTCAACAACAACCTGGACTGCCTGCCTGCCCGCCCGCCCACACACCTCTGCTCTGACCTGTCCGCCCACCGCCCCAGCCCTGTGTTGATTCACCGCGTGCGTGGGCCCCGCGCCCAGGAAAGCAGGACGCCTGCAGCTCACCAGAGGTTGTTATACCTTTTCTCGTAATCCCGCCTCTTCCAGGAAGGCTCTGCCCCCTTGACAGCATCTGGCCAGCTCTTACTCACCCTTTGGGAATGAGCTCAGGCATGAGGCTCTCCAGGAAGCCGTCCTTCCTCAAACACCTGGACGAATCCCTGAGCACCCTGGGTGTTGCTCCCTGCTAGCACCGGTCTCGAGGCTCACGCCCGCCTGCCAGATGGAACTGTCAACCCGTCCCGGGCAGGGCCCTCGTCTCGTTGACTTCTGAGGAACGAACACCCAGCACGGGGCCTGACACTTAGGACACACTCTGTGGATGTGTGTTGATTGTTGACGATCTGAACCGATTTCTGGTTCCTGTGGCTCTGGTCACACAATCTGATCAAATCCTTTGTCAACATGCCTCTCCTGTCAGCTTTCAGGGCCCTTGACCTTGGGATGAGGTCGAGTGGGACAGGACCCGGGGTCCAGGCTGAAGACGATCAGCAGCTCCTCTCAGGGGCGCAGCTCCCGTCCCGAGCCCGAGGGAGGGAGAGGGACCCTCCAGTCTCCGGAGTGTTTGAGCATAACGCTTGACCTTCATGTCCTCTGCCCGTCTGGTCATTGCCAGGTGGTTTTCTGTGACTCCGTTCACACGCTCCTGTCTCGAGCCTCCTGTTTAGGCTGCGTGCTTGACAGGAGCCGGCTGCTGCCATGCTGGGTAGCCGGGCAGTAGCGGTCCTTCGTCCCTGCGATTGCTCTTCACTCCTCTTCCTCTGCCTCATGCTTCCCAGCTGAGTGAAAGTGAGGGGCCCATGGGGAACCCCAGGGGTGCCCAGAGCAGCAAGGTCACAGAGAGCAGCCTCCCTGCTTCCCGGCCCAGCAGACGCCCTGGGACACAGCCGGGAGCCAGGCTGTGCCCTCGTGACTCTCCCATGCAGATGCACATGCGCATGCGTGCATACACACACGTTCTTCATTCTTCCGCAGCCCCGCTCTTAAGCGGGGTATGTCCTTGGGGACAAAGGCTGTCGGGTTGACCCTGTCTCGTGACCTGGCCCCTGGGGTAATTAAGAGAATAGTTTTCATCTTTATTGGCTGTTTTGATGCAGAACTGAGGTACAGACTGCCACAGGTCGGAGGGAGCTGGGCCTGCGATTAATTTCCCCGATGACTCCTGTACAAGGAGGCGCATGTGACCGTCACCTCTCAAAGTTGACTTCGTCTTTGAGTAAAAGGTGACGAGGCTGGGAGAGAAGGCGCAGGCAAGACGGCGGACGTGACGGACACTTTCAGCAGGACTGACGCCTCCTCGTGGCCTGGATCACTTTGTAGGGTTCTAGAAACCGACTCCCAGGGGTGTTCTCACAACGGGCGGCCCGGGGGTTGGTCGGAGTGAGCCACTCCACGGTTTGGTCTGGAGCATTTTTCCCGAGACTCCCCGTAGCCACCTCGAGTACTCCAGGGAAAACCACGGGAATGTGCCGTTTTGTATCTCTGCCATTAGAATGGAGGTCTGCTCCCAGCTTCAGACCCGGTTGGATGACCCTTCGGAACTGGGCCCTGAGGCGCCAACACCTCCCCTTCATGGCGCGCCGTCCACGATCTGTCTGTGGACCGTGGTCGCCGGGGCGGGGGACATCCCCTTTAAAACGAGGCGGCGGCTGGGACACAACCTGGCGAGCCCCAGGTGTGACTCCTGTTGAGAAAGAGAGCGCGCGTTGATTTTTATTGCCTAGACATGCTGCTCACTGAGCTGCCATTTAAATCCTTCCTCTCCTGTGATTTTGTTAAAAGACTTTGTTTTTATCACACGTTAAGGAAGCTTTAAGTCAGAGAGACGGAGACATTTTTCCTCCCAAAACACTAAGAGGCCACTTTAGTCAGAGTCGCTCTTTTCTAGGGAATTGCCAGCTTCCCACTGGGGGTTTGTCAGGAGCAATGCGTCTTGTTTCTGTTTCCCGGGGTGCAGTGGTGCCGTCTCATTTCAAAGGCCCAGTGACCTATTGAATTCTGCTGTGCCTTATAGAGTGGGCAGGCAGGTGGGAATCCGTGGTGGGCCGCTCCGGGGGCGGGAGGAGTTGGTTTGTGAGTGGCAGGCAGCTGTGTGCTCTATGGGACCGAGGCACCGCCAGCACTTCCAGCCTGTTTCAGGCACATGCAGCTTGGACGCCTTCTTGGCGGACTGGACGGGAAATTTCCCATGAACTCAGCGCTCAGAGCGTTTTGGAAATTCCCAGAAAGCCCTCCCCTCCAGCGGAACCGTTTACATGGCAGTAAATTCTTCAACATTGTACGGAGCCAAATAGGGTGAAGTGAAGAATGAGTGATTCAGCTGAGCCACACGGCAGTGGTCCAGAGGGGGTTCTTCCGGAAGAGCCATCGCGGGTGTTCCCGTGGGAAGCCTCTAATCTGGCTCTGAAAAGAGTCCCAAGATGGGCGTTGTGAAACTCTCTGTGAAGGGTGTCCGTGGGCCCGCAGAGACTCCTGTACACAGCAACCTAATTCTCATGTAAACACTGCTCTTTTGCCTGATGTTCTGTTCAGTTTCTTTGTTTCCCTTGTTAAAGACTTCGCCCGTTTCCCAAGGATCAGATCCCCGGGAAGTGGGCTCAGGTTTCCCGACTTGACACTGGTCCCTCCTGTCGTGAAAGTCAAGCCGGTCACCTTTCACCACGAGACAAGCAGTGGTTTAAGTCAGAGGGTGACCCCGTTGCCCATGTTTGTGCCGCGTCCCACGGAGGGAACCAAAGCTGAAACCCAGTATCCGGTGGTAGGAAGATCCAGAGATAGAAACCGACCCAAAGTCTGAAAAACAACCGGGGAGAAGGAGCTTTGAGAACAAGGTGGCGTCCTTCCAGGACCTGTGATTGTGTGATTCCTCGGAGATAGCGTGGCACCCCAGAGACAGGAGCGGCACACCCAGACTGATGGGCTCAGAGGTTGGCAAGGACAGCGGGAAACACGCTGAGCAGCGCGTCACCTGGAGGCCAGCGCCCCGTGTCCGTGGACAGTGACTCCTGCTTGTTCTTGTTGACCTGTTAAACTATGGAGAGACCAAAAGTTTCATCGCTGTCAGCACAGCAAGCGGCAGGGATTTCTGGTGAGCCACCCACTGATAGGCAGTGCTCTCCGCTGGGGAGACGGCCCTGCGGAAAGCTAGGCATAGCTCTGTCTCCGTGGAGAAACTAGTTCCACACAAGGACGCGGGATGTCCAGCTCCCAAGGGCTGTAACTGAGGCTCCTTTAGTTGGGACTGGGTGCTTCCCACGTTAAGACAGGACGAGAAAGGGCAGCGACAGCACCTCAGAACTCTCACACTTCCCTTCACCTCAGGGATGGTCCCTACAGGGGATACCCCCACCCCACCCCTAACCTCTTCAGGTCAGGAAGCTCTTTGGTCTGAAATACTGGGGAAGAATCTCACCACACAAGATCTCTTTTTTTTATTATTTTTTATTTTTATTTATTCATTTTAGAGAGGAGAGAGAAAGGGAAAGAGAGAGAGAGACAGAGAGGGAGAGAGAGAGAGAGAAGGTGGGGAGGAGCTGGAAGCATCAACTCCCATATGTGCCTTGACCAGGCAAGCCCAGGGTTTCGAACCGGCGACCTCAGCATTTCCAGGTCGACGCTTTATCCACTGCGCCACCACAGGTCAGGCACCACACAAGATCTCTTAATGGCACGTCCGAGCCAGTGTTCTCTGGCGCCAAACTTGACTGCAGATGTCTCTGTCCTGAGATTTTTTTTTTTTATGCTTCGCCTGCTGGAAATCTTAACTTTTAAAGAGTTTGCATCTGAAATGATAAGAGTAAGACAGTTTTTTTTTTTTAGATGAACTAAACTGAAGAGCCCCACGAGTGACTGATTGACAGCTCCCATTGCCAACCACAGTGTCTTGAGTGTCCAGAGAGGGGCCTGTGGGGACATGAGGGAGATGGCGTGCACCGGGGAGGTGCAGGTGCCGGTAAGACACAGGGAACCCGAGCTCTAGTCCCCGGGTGTCACCGGTGCATCAGCTGGGGCTTGGCCTTTGCTGTCTGCGAATTTCCTGAGCCTTGTCCGCAAAGGGCCAGGACGCCCCCAGGACCTGGCACAGGGGCCAGCTGTGCCAGTGAGCCCACGGGGCACTGTCGTCTCCGACTCCTGAGCAGATCTGAAGGGCTGTCGTATGTCTCCTCTGCTGACACCTGAACGCCGTGCTCGGATTAGCAGTAGACGGGGCCAGAGGAGAGGACATGCTCGGCGACCTCGGGCAACTTCCTCAACACCTCTAGCCTGGGTGTCCTAACCTGTAAACGGATACGTTGCTTTCCCTTGTCTCCTGGGTCTCGTCGATGTGCCCCTGCCCAGAGGTAAAGGGTAGGAGCCCTTTTCAGGCCTGGACGACCTACGGGAAGAGGCCCAACATTGTCAGAAGAGAGTGAAGGTCACGGCTTGTTTAAAAATCCCTTTCCACAGTGCAAATATGGAAAGGTACACAGTCACGAGAAAGGACGGAGCTGTGGCAGAAAACAACAGGGCCTTATCTGTTTGTCCCTGCTGCCGGAGTGACCTTCCTGCGGCGGCTTCCCCGCGCGGGGCGTGAATCTTAACTCTTTCCCTCCTTCACTCACCTGCCCACCGGGGCGTCTTCACTGAGGAAGGAGAGCCCCTGGGCCTCCCGCTGGTGCACGCGTGCGCCCTGTCTGATTCTCACAAGTGACAGAGCAGGGGTCACCCACTCAGCCTCTCACGAGGATAGACCGGAGACTCTCCCAGGTGGCCCCGCTGTGACACGAGTCAGCTGGCCTTTGTCCTGCAGGGGCCTGAGGGGTCCCTGCCTGCTGCTGTCCCCACCCCCGGGGTGGCCTCCAGCCCCGTGCCCCGTGAGCCGCCTCCCCCTCCCCACGGCGACCCCCTGTGTGCCCGGGCAGCAGGTGGTACGTGCGCCCTGTCCACTGGCCTGAGGCCACCGGAGGCGCATGGCTCTCCTCGCGCCACTGGGAGGCGCCAGAGGGGAGTGGGGGGACCATCAGCTGAGAAGTCAGCGAAGCCTGGCTTTTACACGAAATCCCAACACGGACTATTCTGAGAACTTCCAAATCGCTTCCGGAGCCCCCTGAACGTTGGGTTTCTCACGGGGGAAAGGACAGCGATCCTAAGGCCCTGGCAGCAGCACCGTCTGCGGGCCGAAGTGAGATAAAATACACGAACTGTTGGCTCGAACAGCGGACTGCTGTTTGCTCACGAGTTCTCTAGCCAGATGTCCGGCACCCTCGGGGCTCGAGCCCCGACCTGCCCAAAGGTTTGACCTGCGCCCACATGTTTCTTTCCAGAAGATTCCAGCAGTAAGCTCAGAAGGAATGTGGTGGGGGCTTTGTTGGCCTATCCGGAATTACAGCGGACATGATCCTGAAAATCCAGATCTATTGTTAAAAAGTATTATAAAAAAAAAAAAAAAAGCTTCCATTTATTTTTTTTCTGCAGATATACTTCCTCATGTAGGGGTGACCATGGTGTTATTTATTTTTTTTCTCATGTTCTGCCCAACACTGATAGTGTATCAGCCGCTGATAACGCAAGCACTTGGTGGAATTAGGCCACCAGGGTCCAGTAGGGTGGCAGCTCCGGACCCCCGCAGCAGCTGGGGGAGAAGACTCAAGGGTTGGCTTGGGGAACAGTTCAGGACCGTGCAGGGTGGGGGTTGTCAGGATGTCAGATCTTCCTAGAATCAAATTTCACTCATCTCACTGTTGAAACAAATGAATGCCCGGATTTTCCCAGACTTGCCTGACACTTATCGAACATCCACATGGCTTTGCACTTGATGAAATCTGTGCTTTGCAGATGCAGCCCCATGACTACCCTGAACGAGGGGTGAGACTGTGTTAGGGTTCCCACTGCTGAGATAAGGAGGCGGCCCAGCGCCGTGGGGTGATGAGCCTGAGGCTGTGTGCTCTGGGAGCCGGTGTCTGGCTGGCTGGTGTTTCCACTCTCTTCAGTGACTCTCTGACTGGATCGTTTTCCTCTGATGAAGAGGAGACTCTGACCTCTCTTTCCAGGAAAGGCTCTTCCGTTGCCCATAAGCATAGATTTCGAGAAGGGCGTCACACTTCTGCGGTTTCCTACTCAGCGGACTTAAGCGAAGAGGGAACTTTGGGTCACTTCACGGAGTGGAGCTTTCTGTCCCCTGCAAGGAATGCTTTCTTCGGGGACGAGCAGGAGCAAGCCTTTTAGGCATTGACTTTTAAAGGAGGACAACAGATTTATGTCTGTTCAAAATGTCCGGCCGCTTATGGGTGGGTACCAGAGGACACGTGACGTTTCCCAGGGATCCGAAATCCGATCTTTCTTCTTCATGTTCTCTTCCGCCATGTGCTCATCGGAGCCAGAGTAACTCAGCTTCTTCTCCGAGTGCGGCTCCTGGGTGCCCGCGTCGAAGATGTCAGTCACCGCAGCCGACTGGCTGTGCCCCGTCTCACAATCCTTCTGTTTAGCGTAAAAAAAAAAAAAAAAAAAATCTGGTTGGACCCACAGGGAACAAGGCGAGGGTCCTCTGCTTCTTATATTGTTTAAGGAGTTCATGTGCAGGTGGCCGGGCGGGACAGGAGGGGATGGCAAGACTCGGGAGGGGGTGGGTGTCGGGTGGGAGCCCTCGGTGACAGACCCAGTGAACTAGGAAGAGATCGCCTGGGGTTCCGAGTGTTTGGCCAGGGCCGGCGAACCCCCTGCGAGCCCTCTTGGCTTTCTGCAGAGCGGGATGAGGGGCTTCTGTCTGATGACGTTTTCAGCGAGAGTGACTCGGGAGTGACAGGGTGAGGCTGTAGAAGCTGTTTCTCAGCCTGGCTGCAGGCTGTGCCCACAGGGTCTGTGTCTCACCTTCGTGTTGTCAAAGCCCCACCGGAGGCTTCGAAATGGTTCCTCTTCCCTGGGAAAGAGAAATATTATCCGCAATGACAAAAAATGATCCAATTTTATTAGGCACGAGTCAGTGAGATATATATATTTCCGAGTTTTGCTTTGAAAGGATATCATTTAGACAAATGGGACAGATTTTCATTGACTCAAAAGTTGCTATTGTCAAAAAGATATTACCAGGAAAGTACAATATGTTGTAAAATCCCACAGAAACTGCGATTCAGCCCCCTTTTGACTTTTATTTATAAAAAACAAATTAATAGCAAATGAGTAAAACTTTCAGACCATTATCTGAGTAATAATACTAAACAGAACAACAACTAAGACAGCCGCATTCAAACAGCTGTTTAAGAAAAACCCGAAGATATTTCATCCATTGTCAAACGTGGCATTTGGGCCAAATAAAGACCAAAGTAAATATTTATTGATTCATGGGAGAAACCTAAAAACTTCTCCTTTATAAGCAGAATAAGCAAATAAACTATGATTTATAAAAACCCCGACTCACTAAATCAGCTAATGGGTCTATTCAAAAAATTCTTACCATGTAAACTGTGAACTGACAATTATAATTGAAAATTACCAGTTTCTCTATGAATTTAATATACATATAGTTAACCACCTGCTTGACTGCACCACGGAGCCATTTCAGCGTGCAAATGGATGTATGAACGTTTGAAGGCTTTTGAACCAAACACGTTAATTGCCAGTCTGTGTTTATGAAAACAGGCTAAATGGATGCTCATCTCTCTCTGTAATAAATATAAAAATTCCCTGGGTTTCTGAGTGTCTGCGAGGCCCACAGGGATGCCTTTTGAGAGAAAGCTCAGATGAGAGAGATAAGTGCCACATCCTTGACAGGGCTCCGTCCACCCCGGGGCCAGGCTGCTGCGGAGCAGGCAGTGAGGTGAAGGGCACAGTCAGGCCACGGCTCCATCAGGGCCCCCTTCCTTCCTCTGGACACCCAGGTGAGCAACCTCGAGCTTACCCCTCATGGCCTGGGGACCCCGGGGCCTGACCTCCTCTGACAGTGACCCGTAGGCTCAGAAGTGCTTCTTCCGCCTAAAGGATATATTTATTCATCCTGTGTCCCCTGCCTCTCTGCAGGGTTTGGGTTTTTCGGGAAGACCTGTTGGTGTAAATTTGACAATCCTCTGTCTAGTCTCATTCGAAGGGGCCAGTGGTTGTCTGGTGGTGTCTGTGGAAGCTGGGTGTTAGTCCCTCCTGCAGTCTCGCTCGGACACTCCCTGCTTTTCTGTGACTCTGCCTATCATGGTGCAGGGGAAGGACCCTTGCTGGACCCTGAGCCAGAGCTCACTGAGGGGTGTGATACCTGGAAAATGGTTGGGGAGTGGTGTGCAATGTGCCCGGTCCTCCATGTGGGTCGCACAGTCAGTGGGAGGTGGTGGCTGAGCAAGGCGGGTGGGTGCTCAGGTGCCCAGGCTTAGACGAGACTTGGGGTCATGAGACTCCTAGCAGCTCCCACCAGCATGTACCTGGGAGCCGCTGAGGGACTGTTGACCTGGAACCAGCCAGGATACAGCTGAAGCCCTGGGGTCCATGGCCGGGTGAGGCTGAAGAAGGACGGCTGACGTGTCCGGCTGCCGCCAACTCAGTCCTCTCTCCCCCCCCCGAGACTTCTGCAAACGTGGGACCGTCAGAAACTCCCTCTGCCAGGAGGGTCGATACCGTCTCTAGCACCCTCCCACTGGCGGTGGGGTGTTTTGATTCTGGGAGGACAGTGCCGGAGTGCTTGTTTGAAAATGACTTCGAGTACAATGCAATTAATTATTATTATTATTATTTTTTAGAGAGAGAGAGTCAGAGAGAGGGATAGATAGGGACAGACAGACAGGAACAGAGAGAGAAGCATCAATCATCAGTTTTTCATTGCGACACCTTAGTTGTTCACTGATTGCTTTCTCATATGAAGGCCCCTTGACCGTGGGCCTTCAGCAGACCGAGTGACCCCTTGCTCGAGCCAGCGACCTTGGGTCCAAGCTGGTGAGCTTTTGCTCAAATCAGATGAGCCCGCCGCGCTCAAGCTGGCGACCTCGGGGTCTCGAACCTGGGTCCTCCGCATCCCAGTCCGACACTCTATCCACTGCGCCACCGACTGACTGGTCAGGCTATAAATTTTCTTTAAAACCTCCCCTTTATCCGTTGAGATCCTGCCATTCACTTAGGGAAGCAGCTGTTGCTGATCGCAGCCGTAAGGGTTTCAGAGAGGTTATCTTCTGACATCTCTACCTGGGTGTTTTGTTATGTCAGATAAGGTCCAAGTGGGCGTTCATTGCTGCAGTTTCCTGGGGCCCTGGCATTCTGCATTGATCTCAAAGGCCAGAATAACAAACCCTGAGACTTGCTTTTAAATCCACCTCTTTAGAAGCAGGTTCTCTTTAGGAGAGTGGCCAGGTGTCTTCGACTTGATCCTCTCTTAAGGCACATAAAGGAGGCTAGAGACTTTTTTTCTTAATATTATAGTCCTCCTATGTACAGGCATACACATACTTCTTAAACTCGTTTTAATTTAGGCAGAAGAAATATATAAAAATGATTAGGTTTGTGAACTGTTACTCCATAATAAACTATTGAAACTGATTTATAACAATGTAGTTTGTTTGTTTATTGGTTTTAGAGAGAGAGGATAGGGAGGGGGAAAGAGAGATAAAGAGAGACATTGTCTTGTTTTTCCACTTATTTTATGCATTCAGTGGTTGATGCTTGTACGTGCCCCGACCGGGGATCGAACTTGAAACCTTGGCTTATCGGGATGAGACTCTAACCAACTGAGCTACTCGGCCAGGGCTGCTTTGTAGATTCTCACACACACTCACCTGGGCTCCCAGAGCCTTCCTAGTTACGCCAGGGACTATTGTGCTCCAACCTTGGGGTTTTGCTTGTAAGCTCCGGTACTACAGTGATTCAGGGTGTGTAAGAAATACAGGATTGTCCTGTTCAAAGCCTGTTCTTCACCCTTGATCTATTCACTGCCCACTACTAGTGCGCCAACTACCAAAATTCAGGCACACCCTTCGTGTTGTCCCCACCACGGTGGGGGGCTGCTGCTGAGGATGTGCCCTCTCCAGAGTCCCCAGGTGTGTAAACAAAGCAGTTTTTGATGAGCTGTCTTGCCTGTGGGCCAAGTCTGCGCTCCCTTGCGAAGCAGCGTGTCCGCGTCTGTGTGCCGTATTTTGAAGGAAGCTAATTAACTGTGGACCATCAACCTTGATACTTGACTCGCATTGAATCAATACACCAGTCCAGACAAGTCTGAGTATTTGCAGGGATAGCAAATAAAGATAAGCCCTCATACCTTAAATTCTTATCACATGGACTCTTTGATGCCAGCATCTAAGACCAAAAAAAAAAAAAAAGCAACCCATGGCATCTTTATATAAAGGTAAAGTGAATTTGTGTATCAAGAACACAGTAAACATCATATACACGAGGGGTGTTATTTTGTTTTGGAACATTATGCCTTTTAGTTCGTAAATAGATTTGGGGCTGGGAGCAGAGGGGCCCAGTGATTCTTGTACCACGCGATAACTTTTTTTTTAAGATGAAGATAAATTCCTGGCACCTGAGACCCGCAGTTTACTCATTTAATATTTTCCTGACACCTCAAATTCCTCAGGTCCGTATGTTATGGCTTCTATAAAATGAGTTCTCCTGTCCAAAAAAACCTTAATACTCTCAAAGAGTCAGCCCATATTCTATTTTTAAAAGATTTTATTTATTCATTTTAGAGAGAGAAGAGAGAGCGAGAGAAAGGTGAAGGGGAGAAATGGGAAGCATCAATTTATAGTTGCTTCTTGTAGGTGCTTGACTGGGCAAGCCCGGGGCCTCAAACCGGAGACCTCAGCACTCCAGGTCGACACACCACCCACGGTGCCACCACAGGTCAGGCAGGCAGCCCATAATCTATAATACTATTTCACTAAGAAGAAGCATGTATTTTATAGTTAATTTTTCTCAGCTTACAAGTGGGTTTTTTATCTCAGATATTAGGAAATGGGACTGGAAAGAAGGGAGTAAAGGACAGAAAAAAAGAAAACAAATCACTGAAAAGATTTACTACAGAGGCAAATGTTGTTTCCACCCAGCACAATCTGCATTACATTTAGCACACGCAGAAGCTGGTGGTATGACAGTCCAAGGTAGTCTCTCTGTGGTTTAGACTCCATCACAGCTGTAACTTGCTCATGTATAACGCAGAGCTTGCTATTTAAAGGAAAATACTTCAAGTGCTTAGGCAAGCTATAAATGAGCCCTTACAAGTTTGTGTGAACCTGCATTTAGCTATTTCCAACATAAAACTGTAGTTCCCAAATTCAAAGCCAAAATATTGACGAAGGTATCCGGGTGCATATAAATGTTACAGATTTTGCACATACATTTTACAGGTTTCCTTCGCAAGTCATAAAACAAAACTTTAAAAGTCTATTTGTTTCTTTTAAAATATCTCGATTGAAACAGAAAGGCACAAACTGTTGATACAGTAACTTGCCTCAATCTCCAAGGTGATGCTGAGTGAAAAACCGAATTGGGAAGATAGGTATCGAATGGTTACTTTTATTTAACATTCTCCAAATGACAGTATCACAGAGAGAGAACAGACCGGTCAGGGCTTAGGGAAGGGGAGTGTGACCCATGGGCAGCCAGGAGTTCCCGGTACTGATAGATTTATCTTGATTGTGGTGATGATGTAAACCCAGATATGTGGTCAAATGTCACAGAACTACACACACACACACACACACACACACACACACACACACACACACGAACAACGAGTACATTCAAAACCAGGTGAAATCCAAGTAAGGCCTGAACTCTCCTTGATTGAATGTATCCTGTCAACATCAGTTTCCTGATTTTGAGAACCTATGGGGTAGACCGGGCGTCAGCTACATGGGATCACTGTGCTATTACTGTAACTTCTTGAGTGTAGAATTATTTCACAATATAAAGTTAGAAACAAATGTGTCTGCTGAAGACAAGGGCTCCAGCTAGTCATCAGAAACATTCTGGAAGCAATTTAGGCAAAGACGGGGTAACCTTTCAGGAGTCTGGGCTTTTAGATATAAACACGGAAAATCCGATTTGGCCATGCTTGGCACCAACCGCGTCTGCGAAGCTTGCACCGTGTAATTCAAAGCAATTCCTGTTTCCATGACTTTTGTGAACGCGGTGGAATCAGTAAGTGTTGGGAGTGAGCCGAGATCACAGAGGATGTGGGTCAGACTTCTGGGTTTGGGTATCCTCACTTGTAATATGAGGACTTTGTCCTAGATTCTCTGTAGTGTCCCGCTTAGCCCTAAATTTTATAAGTCACCGCTTTCCAGTGTAAACCATGATACTTCAGTGAATTCTGCCTCAATGTTTATTGTATGAAACCAGTGTCTGAATTTCATATTGCAAATGTGGATGCAGCGATGACCTATTTATTATTTAACACCATCTCTAGTATTGTAAACAGTTGAGGGTAAACTACTGGGCTAATTTTTACCACTTAGATAAATTAGTGGTAAATTAGATAAGATTAATTTTCCAGGACAGAGGGGTCTGGTCAGTTTTCTAATTCCCTGGTAGAAAACACACAGCTTTTGTCCATGAGTATTTGGGTGGAAGGGGTAGGTTTATTTAGGTCAGTGTCCCCCAGTGTGGAGCGAGTGACTTCCCACCAGACCAGCTAAATCAAATCTGGGGTGATTCTGGCCCAGTAACATGGAGACTCCAGCTTTAAAGAGGCCACTGTCATTGGGGAATAAAGGTGGCTAATGCTCTGCCGACCACCAGTATAGCTTAAGCTTATTTATGCATCTTAACTACTTTTTCATCTCGGGGAAACCGAGCCCACTATGAGCACAGGCTCGGGATGTGCAGGGCCCATGACAGCACAGACACAGCGTCTCAACAGCTGCAAGCTGTCACCCTGCGTACCCATCTACCTTAAGTCTGCAACAATCCAAGTCAGTCATACGAACACAAAACCAGCAACTCAGAGCCTCAGTGAAATCATTTTATTTAACAAAAAGAACCCATAGGGTTCAAACAGAAGTACAAAATACAATCTTCATTTTTTTCCCTGTGGGTTAAAGTGTTACATTTTTAATATAAACAAATAAAAAAAGCTTTCACAGTCAACTCATCAGAAACATAACCCCTGTCCATTGAGTTTCTTAATTGTGCAAAACAAACGAACAAAAAAGTAGATCTGCCACAGGATTCCGTGTGCCAGAGCTGCACGTTTTGAATATTGCAAGTTTTGCATTGAAAAGAAAATTCTAAGGCCACAGTTTCTTTGCAAACTAAGCCTGAGAGTAACACACAAGCAGAGAGCAGCTGAATTTTTACCTTCATTTCCAAGTATTTTCTGTCTCAATGTAGAATCTTCTACGGTCATAAAATAACTTCTTAAGGAAAGGTATGCAGTTTCAACCCACCGCTGAAGGTCTGACAGACTGACAGGAACACAGTGAGGCAGACCACACATCTGAGTGGTCCTCTAAGTGTGACAGTAGCAGCTTCACTTCCGCTTTCTGGGTTCCCCTCGTGACTTCCCTAATACCGGTGATCAGACAGCCCCAGTGAAGGACCCTAGTAAGTAGTTGCTCTTCTACTTGGAGCCAAGTAATTAGACTTTGTCTTCCCCCGCCCTGCTCCCTGCCGTTACTGTTTTAGAATCATGGAGAGGGGCAGTCTTGAGAAGGCGTGTAGCTACAGTTTTGGAGCTAACAACTAGTGGAAGAGAATCTTTTTAAAAGGAAAAACAAAACCCTTTCAACAGCACTTACACACACACACAAGCTGTTTTCAAACACGCACGGAAATAAACGAAATTAAAACCAGAGCAGCGAACGGTTTTGTGATGAGTTCAGTGTCGCATGTGTTGGTGGAGCCGTCGTGCACTGGGGTTTTTAAACAGTGGCTTACACCAGAGGAAATGTGTGTGCCGCTTACACAACCACAGGGAAGGAGGTCTGTCCAGAAGGGGACAACATGCATTTACATGTTTGGAGGAAAACACGAAATGGCCAATTAATGTTTAAATGCAGAATTTCACCTTAGAAGGCTCTCACTGAGTGTGTGACCGAGAGAGAGCCGTGCTGTTGAATGAAAGGCAGTGTTCTCATGAGAACCTGGGTTTCTGGATCCAACTGTCATGACAGAGGGAACCCACCGCTCAGCGGGTCCCCCGTTCCATGGCAGGAACCCGCCTCCCGCCCCTCCTGTCCAGAAGTGCTCTCAGCTCACAAACCCACAGGGTGAGCGGCACAGCGAGGGAGCGTGTACTGCACAGGAGCGCGGAGGGCAGCACAGCACTCCTCAGACCCAGCAGCAACAAGCCCCGCTGGTCTCGGCACCCTTGGGGGAAATGCCATCAGAACACGGCACCCAAACCAGAAGATCAGTTTAACAGGGTCACTCTGACCAGGTACCGGCAGTGGCTGCCTTCTTCTTTTAGAATTTAAGGCATTTCTGCCCTACTTTGATTCTGCGTTTCTTCTGAGACACCCTGTGGTAGACACACCTTGGCCTGCACCTCGTACTGCCCGTGAGGGATTCCCCGGGTTGGTCTCAGGTGCAGTGATGGGTCAGAGAAGGTGCCGCCACAAAGCGGTGCGCCCTCCAAGACCCGTCAGACTGAGACTTAAGACAACCTGATCCCACCAGAGGCAGGTGAGGGAAAGGCCCCTTTCTCCTCCTCGGGTAGTTGAAGGTATCCTAAAGGGGCGACCTTCCTCCCGTTCGTCTGAAAGGCTCTTAGGTGCGTAAGACACGAGGAAAAGCAATCACATGTCCTGTCACAGTGATTCAAGAGGGTCAAAGTCACCGCCTTCGACGAAACGTGTTTCCCCTTCGGGCTGACAAGCCTTTCAAGGGCCTCCTTCTGTTGGTTTTGTAACATTCCAGCGCCAGGTCATACGCTACATTCTACACTGCCCTGGAAGGAGTGAAAACCGAGTCACCTCATGGGGACCTCCTAAGACCACACTCCTTGGGGAGGGTCTTGCATGGACTTCCGTCCCCCGGGGTCTGGGAGGAACCAGGCCGACCCCGGCACCCATGGGATCCAGGAGGAACCGGGCCGACCCGGCACCCGAGGGTCTCACTGTGTATTCCGAGTGGCCTTTCGCATCCCTGCATGTCCCTGTGCTGCCCACGTCTCCACCATCAGGCGCCCCGCCCCCGGATGTCCACATGCGTCAGTACCTGTTCCACACTCCATCCACCCTGAGAACACTGTGGAAGGCACACAGCCCAGTCCCCTCCTGCTGACATGGAGGCCGGTTGCTCAGGTCAGCACAGGCTCCCTTCTCACCCTTGTCACCACCGGGACCCCGTTACTCTGTGACTTTGTATCTCTCACCCATTCTTCAAAGGGACTGTGGCCCCACGATAAACCTGGACAACCTCGCTGGCCCACTGGAAAGCCCACGTGTTCTTTACTTTCTTGGTGTGGACGTTCGTTTCTGTTCTGAAGCGAGCCTTCCCTCCCTCGTCCCCAGGAGGGCAGGGGAAGGTGCCAGCATTCCTCTGGTGGCGGTCACAGTGGCCTCTGAAGCGTGTTCAGAGGATGAAGGGAACAGGCCGGGTCTCTGTCACGTTACTGGGGTGTGGGTCCACCTGCAAAGACAGCAGCCAGTCACCATGGGAGCGCTCTGCACGGCGACTCCAGGGCCCAGTTCCGATCCTGTGACGGCTCAGAGCCTGCGGTTACTAGTCCCCGTCACCATGGGAGCGCTCTGCACAGTGACTCCAGGGCCCAGTTCCGATCCTGTGACGGCTCAGAGCCTGCGGTTACTAGTCCCCGTCACCATGGGAGCGCTCTGCATGGCGACTCCAGGGCCCAGTTCCGATCCTGTGACGGCTCAGAGCCTGCGGTCGTTAGTCCCCGGAGCCCGCTTCGGTGCTCCATCACGTGCAGGTCTGGCCACCGGCCTGACTGCTGGGCTGCAGCACACTAGTGGTGATCAGCAACCGCCCGTCTGCAGACCTGCCCACCGGAAATTTTGTGCTGGTCTGCACAAGAGTTAACCACCCTGATGTTGTGTGAAAATTATAGACCGAATCATCTTAGTCAAATTTGCTCATGCTCAGAGTGATTTCTGCCTTAGCGGTCCCCCAAATAATTCCCCTATTCTCACTGGTCCCCCAGCGTAAAAAGGGTGACAGCTGCTGCTATAGAGCACAAGGAAAATATTGTGAAGGTGGAAATGCAACAGTAAAAAACGTATTTTTGAAATAGGTATCCCCCACTAATTAGAAATTAGCAAGACACTGACACAGGGTTATTTACAAACAGAGCAATGCAAGTCAAATTTGTTTTCTTTGTTTACCTCTGAATAAAGAGGTGGGGGCTGGAAGCGAAAGTCCCGGACGCAAGCGAACACAGGGCAGCGGGCGCCCCCCTCCCAGCGGGGTGGCTGAGGGTAGAGCGGGGTACAGCTGGAGACCTCGTCTTCTGACACCACGTCGGAGTAGTCTGGAGGCGCTGGAACAAAAACGGAGATGACCTCAGAAATCCGCACCAGGTCAGACCCCATCAGCCCCTCAATGCTGACACGAGCAAGACGTCTTTCTCAAGTTGAAGACAAGACAATAGCGTGCCTTCCTCCCAATCACACAGTTTCTCTGCCCCTTACAACAAAGACTGGGAAGCTTCTGCTTTTATGAAACTACTCCTACGAGCACTGATTATATTCTACTCTTTGGAGACGTGTTACAGTCTACGTAACACGAAGTCGTTGAAATGTGGCTACAGAAAATACAGACCACTCCATGCTTGCACTGTGGCAACTGTCTGGCGTTCTGCTATCGTAAAGCAGAGTCAGGAAGTGTAGGTTTATTCCTGGACCTGGTGTCGGTAGCTGTGCATCCGGGATGAGCTCAACACTCAAGAGTCACTTCCAGGAATGATGTTCGGTGGGTTTTAGTAGCAGGAAGAGCAAGGGGGGTTCTGGGGGCTGCGGGAATTACCACCTGAGCGTGGCCTGTCTCGTGCCCGGCCCCGGGCCCTCCGTGCACAGCTGAGCGCTGCCTGTCTCGTGCCCGGCCCCGGGCCCTCCGTGCACAGCTGAGCGCTGCCTGTCTCGTGTCCGGCTCCGGGCCCTCTGTGCACAGCCTGTCTCGTGCCCGGCCCCGGGCCCTCTGTGCACAGCTGAGCGCTGCCTGTCTCGTGTCCGGCTCCGGGCCCTCTGTGCACAGCTGAGCGCTGCCTGTCTCGTGCCCGGCCCCGGGCCCTCTGTGCACAGCTGAGCGCTGCCTGTCTCGTGCCCGGCTCCGGGCCCTCTGTGCACAGCTGAGCGCTGCCTGTCTCGTGCCCGGCCCCGGGCCCTCCGTGCACAGCTGAGCGCTGCCTGTCTCGTGTCCGGCTCCGGGCCCTCTGTGCACAGCTGAGCGCTGCCTGTCTCGTGTCCGGCTCCGGGCCCTCCGTGCACAGCTGAGCGCTGCCTGTCTCGTGTCCGGCTCCGGGCCCTCCGTGCACAGCTGAGCGCTGCCTGTCTCGTGCCCGGTCCCGGGCCCTCTGTGCACAGCTGAGCGCTGCCTGTCTCGTGTCCGGCTCCGGGCCCTCTGTGCACAGCCTGTCTCGTGCCCGGCCCCGGGCCCTCTGTGCACAGCTGAGCGCTGCCTGTCTCGTGTCCGGCTCCGGGCCCTCTGTGCACAGCTGAGCGCTGCCTGTCTCGTGCCCGGCCCCGGGCCCTCCGTGCACAGCTGAGCGCTGCCTGTCTCGTGCCCGGCCCCGGGCCCTCCGTGCACAGCTGAGCGCTGCCTGTCTCGTGTCCGGCTCCGGGCCCTCCGTGCACAGCTGAGCGCTGCCTGTCTCGTGTCCGGCTCCGGGCCCTCCGTGCACAGCTGAGCGCTGCCTGTCTCGTGTCCGGCCCCGGGCCCTCCGTGCACAGCTGAGCGCTGCCTGTCTCGTGCCCGGCCCCGGGCCCTCTGTGCACAGCTGAGCGCTGCCTGTCTCGTGCCCGGCCCCGGGCCCTCCGTGCACAGCTGAGCGCTGCCTGTCTTGTGCCCGGCTCCGGGCCCTCTGTGCACAGCCTGTCTTGTGCCCGGCCCCGGGCCCTCTGTGCACAGCTGAGCGCTGCCTGTCTTGTGCCCGGCCCCGGGCCCTCCGTGCACAGCTGAGCGCTGCCTGTCTTGTGCCCGGCTCCGGGCCCTCCGTGCACAGCTGAGCGCTGCCTGTCTTGTGCCCGGCTCCGGGCCCTCCGTGCACAGCTGAGCGCTGCCTGTCCTGTGCCCGGCCCCGGGCCCTCCGTGCACAGCTGAGCGCTGCCTGTCCTGTGCCCGGCCCCGGGCCCTCTGTGCACAGCTGAGCGCTGCCTGTCCTGTGCCCGGCCCCGGGCCCTCTGTGCACAGCTGAGCGCTGCCTGTCTTGTGCCCGGCTCCGGGCCCTCTGTGCACAGCCTGTCTCGTGCCCGGCCCCGGGCCCTCCGTGCACAGCTGAGCGCTGCCTGTCTTGTGCCCGGCTCCGGGCCCTCTGTGCACAGCCTGTCTCGTGCCCGGCCCCGGGCCCTCCGTGCACAGCTGAGCGCTGCCTGTCTCGTGTCCGGCTCCGGGCCCTCCGTGCACAGCTGAGCGCTGCCTGTCCTGTGCCCGGCCCCGGGCCCTCTGTGCACAGCTGAGCGCTGCCTGTCTTGTGCCCGGCTCCGGGCCCTCTGTGCACAGCCTGTCTTGTGCCCGGCTCCGGGCCCTCTGTGCACAGCCTGTCTTGTGCCCGGCCCCGGGCCCTCTGTGCACAGCCTGTCCTGTGCCCGGCCCCGGGCCCTCTGTGCACAGCTGAGCACGCACAGCCCGTACCTTCTGGCCGCTCCGGCAGCGTCAGGGCCCACCAGCTCACGTCCACGCTGAACCGGCTTGCCATGCTGCAGTTCCTGCTGCCAAAGCCACTGTAGGGAATCGTGCCAATGACGAGGGGCAGCTCCAGCATCAGCTTTTTAGCACCGGGAATGTGAATGTACACCTATTATACCAGGAAGGAGAGAAAAAGAGAGAGAGGCACCAAAAAAATTTAAACCTCATAGTAAAAATAGCTGATTCATCTATTTTTTCATAGAAACAAATGCCTTTGTCACTCGCCACCCCCCACCCCAATATATTATACACCGTCTGGAACAGTGAAATGCAGAGCAAACCACAGGAAGATGCAGTGACCACTCTGTGATGGGGAAATGGCCTCAGCCTACTCCACTGAGAGTGAGCACGACTTCCACAAGAACTACAGGAAAGGAAGGACTTATCTTCAACACGACAAGCACCCATAATGCACCTAAATTCCCTTATGTCGTTTAATTAAATCCCGGGGGAGGGGGGGGAGTTTTGCATGAATTACAGAGGCCGATTTTCATGTATTTCACAATTTGTTGTGATGCTGTTGACCTAGAATGACATTTTGCTCAGTAGCAGGTGCACATTCCCAGTAACGGCACCGTGACAGCTCCATTCTGCATACGGTGAATTTTAAAGAGCGCTCTGCTTACGGCTAAGGAGTAGTCCACCCGGATGAGGCGGCAGCCCAGGATGGAGGGGGTGACGGGGGGGATCTTCAGCATCTTCCCGTTCCACGTGTCGGTGGTGCCGGAGGCGATGTGGTTCCCGCGCACGTTGGCGACCATGTGCCGGACGGTCTTGGTTTTCCCACTGGCCACGTACGTCTGGGTTTGGAAGATAGCAGCTTTCGGGACAATCAGTCGGGAGGAACAGTTCTCTATTTCTGCGTAGATTGGAATTGCTTCTCCTAAAGAGAGAAAAGAGAGAGAGAAAGAGGGAGAGAGAGAGAGAATCCTTCAGAGACTTCCCAAAAAATTCTCACCGGGGTGGAACAGAGCTGTTACCAATTAGAGCTGAAAGATTTACAGCAAAACTGCAACAAACTGGAAAGCCCTGATTCCAAACTTCTATTGTCAATCCAGCAGGTCGCAGCAGAAGGTTTTCTGATTACTGCATTGCTCACCAATTGTAAAGTTACGGTCCTAACCAGTGCCTTCCAAATGAAGATAAGACTGCAAGTAAATGGTTGAGTATCACATTAAACACAAAAGGTCACTAACAAACTCATTAGCACCCACCCAATTAAAACCTGCCCAACCCGAGAACAAAGCCTCTGCTCTCAAGGACTCCAGGGTAAGGCGCAAGCATCCAATGGAGGGAGCAGGGAAGCTCCATCCCCATCAGACAGCTCCCACTGACTTTCAATAAGCCAGGGCCCGGGAGCGCAGGCCAGATAAACCGCAGGGAATCGGGCCCTAAATAAGTGGCAGTCCTCATACCAACCTGACTGTCAGTGTGCTGAAGGTCTGTGTCCTAGCCCCTGTGCTGGTATTCCCAGCAGGGAGTCAGTGCCTAACAGCTCGTTCACAGTACAAGAGCTCTCCTCCGGGCACTGCAGCTGCGGACACTTTTCCACAACATTAAAATAAGATGCCAGCATCTCCCCATGCTTCTAGTGTTTGTCCTTGTTACTGACGTCACAGGATTGAGGGCGGGAATACCAGTTTTATTGACATCTACTAATCCACTCAAAAATATCTAAATATCAGTTATTTATACTAAAGACAGAAACACTTATTATTTATGTTTTAAAATAGTCTATATTTCATTAATTACGATGGACAGGATTTAAAATCACTTCAAATTAGCTAATAAAATGAATGAATCTTCCAATCTGAACTTTCTGACATTTTGCTTACCATTACAATAGCCCTTTCTTTCAATCTTGGCGCTCAGTGAGACCGGACCGGAAGTGAAAAACCAACAGCCAACCATCTTCTCTTGGGTTTTCAATACAGGGGTCTTGAGAATTTCAAATAAGAAGACAGCATTAATGAAACCAGTCTAGAAGATTCACACAACTTAAAAGTAGGTGATTCTTAATTTAAGCCGTTAGAAAGAAATGTCTTCCAAAAAAACAAATGAAATTTTCTTATGTGTCATCATAGTAGGTAAAATACTTGACTTACTGAAACACAAAGCGTTCAGAACCGTTCCCTGTTTAGGGAAACTCGGATGAACTTTCAGGTTCACATTAGGGTGACACCACTGTTTTGCTCAATAGCCATCGTGTTTCTGGGAAATGATACTGCATCCCTTAGAAAAGCAATCAAAACCGCTAGTGGTACCTGTTACCCTGTCAGAGCTATTCTTTTAAGACTTTTTATGTGTAAATCAAGTCAAAGGCAAAATGGTGTAAAAATCAATCAGAATGTTCCATCTGTATTGGCATTTAAAAGGTGGAATACGCAAATAGCCTTTTTCCCTCTTCAAAAAAAAAAAAAGCATGAGCAGGCAGAACGTTTCAAGTGTGTCTAACTTTAATGGTCTGTGGTTTGGGGTAAACGTAGGAAGACACACAGTGTTACAAACCCAGAGATGACAGAATGCACCACCCCACTTTATACTCAATTGTTTCAAAAGAAATGATACAAGCTAAAAGGCTCAGATTACAAAAGGTGCACCAACCACAAGCTCACTGTAAAACCTAAAGTTATAATGTTCTTCTTTATTTATAGAAAGAATAGAGGATAAATAGTATCTCTTTTTGGCAAATAAAGTAAGTGAAATAAAATCTCTAGTCACTTGCCACAATGGCCAGCTCCACAAAGAGTTTAGAAGTAGTTCAGACACTTAGCATTGTCAATTTCCAAACAGGCATTAAAGCAGGTGGTCAGCCAGCCATACAACAGGTCAGCAGGGGGCCGGCTAGTTTAGGACTTGGGCCACAGCTGTTGCATATTCACAATCTTAAAGGTGAGCATTAGCGTACATTCTATTCTATTTTCATGCAAGAATAGAGTGAAACAACTTTTAACTCCTGGCTTTTTTTCCTTATCTTTAAAAACAATGGCTCTAAAAAGAAACCTCCACTACTAAAAAATGTGGCTTTGTAGTACCAGTGTCACTGATGGAAAGTTTCAGTCAGCTTGTATTTTCTATGAAGTTAAAAAAAAAATCATTCATATTTAAATGAAGAACCATTAGGTCCCAGTAGCTATCATGAAAGCACAAGGTATAATTTTATATTATCTTGATAATACGGGTTTAGATGAAAGAATCTTGCTCATTAGCTTCCATCTTTGCCTATTCTGTTGTTACTTACAGCCTCATTCTTCTCACCAGCCTCCAGGGTTTCTGGGGATTATTAGAAGTTCAATGCTTTAATGTGGCCAAATCTGTCACAAGGAAATGATAAGTGAAGGCTCCCCCAGACAGCTGCACGCACTTACTTAATGTGAGAAAATGACACGCAGGATGGGGGGCGCCACGGAATAATGGCGGCAGCCTCAATCACAGGCTGGGCGTGATTAATACTCTTCCGTAATTACTGGTCCCCAACCTGCTATTATTGGAGAGCTTAGAATGCCACAGCCCCAGGAGTGTGGCCGTTGTGGTAAAAGTGACAACTGTGTGTGTGTGTGTGTGTGTGTGTGTGTGTGTTCCGCACGCAAGCATTATCATTATGCAGCCTTATGAATGCATTGGAGCCTGTGTGAGCGTGTCGGCAGAGGGAGCCCAGAGCAGCCTCTGGGACGTGATGGACGTGTGGACACACATGGTGATGGACGTGTGGACACACACAGCCTGTAATCCACACAGCCTCGCAGCGCAGGCTGAGCACAGCTGTCTGGGCGTGCCACAACGGTATGAGACAGCAAGCGACAGGGCAGGCTCGCACTCAACCGGCTAACGGTGGGCACCGCCCTGGAGAGCAAGGGACGAGGGGGGCCGGAGGGATGGAGGGAAGGGGAAAGGACTCACTAGTAACGCTGGCGTGTTGACGTCGATGTGACCGACCACGTGGAATTCTCGCCTGATGCTCTGGGCGGGGAGCGTGGGCCGCTCTGCCACGGCCCTCACGCAGTACCGAATACTTCCGTACTTCCCGGTGAACGAGGTGGCGAGGAGTCTGAATGAAGCCAAGGAAACGAACGCATGTTTCATCGTTCAGTTTAACAGAACCAGGAAAAGCTCTGAACGTGCTGGTTTGGTTCAAGGGAAAATGAGTATGAGCAGGGGAGGTGTATCCAGGGGGAAATGAGTGTGAGCAGGGGCGGCGTATCCAGGGGAAAATGAGTGTGAGCAGGGGCGGTGTATCCAGGGGAAATGAGTGTGAGCAGGGGCGGTGTATCCAGGGGAAATGAGTGTGAGCAGGGGCGGCGTATCCAGGGGAAAATGAGTGTGAGCAGGGGCGGCGTATCCAGGGGAAATGAGTGTGAGCAGGGGCGGCGTATCCAGGGGAAATGAGTGTGAGCAGGGGCGGCGTATCCAGGGGAAAATGAGTGTGAGCAGGGGCGGCGTATCCAGGGGAAATGAGTGTGAGCAGGGGCGGTGTATCCAGGGGGAAATGAGTGTGAGCAGGGGCGGTGTATCCAGGGTAATGAGTGTGAGCAGGGGCGGTGTATCCAGGGGAAATGAGTGTGAGCAGGGGCGGTATATCCAGGGTAATGAGTGTGAGCAGGGGTGGTGTATCCAGGGGGAAATGAGTGTGAGCAGGGGCGGTGTATCCAGGGTAATGAGTGTGAGCAGGGGTGGTGTATCCAGGGGGAAATGAGTGTGAGCAGGGGCGGTGTATCCAGGGGAAATGAGTGTGAGCAGGGGCGGTGTATCCAGGGGAAAATGAGTGTGAGCAGGGGCGGTGTATCCAGGGGAAAATGAGTGTGAGCAGGGGCGGTGTATCCAGGGTAATGAGTGTGAGCAGGGGCGGTGTATCCAGGGGTCGTCGGAATACAGAGGCCGAGCGTCAGGAGGTACCGAGCACCCACACGCGCAGACAGACGCGTGCAGGAAAGAGACCACAGGTGTTCTCGTGGTTGTACTTACTCAGATGGAAGCTGGAAGCTGAAGGGAAATTCGTGCTTTCCCGGCTGTAGTAAGAGGACGCCTTCACCTACAGGAGGAGAAAAAGACATTCTATTTTTAACTGAGGTTCGTACTAGATCAGGAAGTTTCCCCACCTAGAGCAGATGTTTTCTTAAAGGAGATTTTCCCGAGTATAATATCTATTATACTCCAAAAAGCTCATTAAACTGAGATTTAGACAATTAAAATTTGAATTGGTTTGTACTATATATAGCTTCCGTTGTCAAATAGACAATTACTCTTAAGTTACAACCACAAAGTGGCAAAGCCCAGGGCTCCCAGATACATTAATATGTGTACACACACTCACATAGATATATACACATACATGTGTATACATTTTTCCCCCCACTCTTATGCTAGCATGAGTATACTAACATCAGTATACTATTACTAACACCAGATACCAATATTAATTTTGACTGGAAACTAATCAAGCAAAAAAACAGATCTACTTATTTGGGCATGTCACTTGTTGCACTGAGGTGGAGAGGAGGTGAACAATTTATTTGTAATGTGCACACTGAGCATAATACTGAACAGTCAATCCAATGGGACAAGCTGTTAAGCCAAGTCGTGTCTTTATACTCAGGGTCTACTGACTAATGGGGGTGACTTGCTGGTTAACTTGGGATAGAGAGGGGCTTTGCCAAGCATGACCACGACCCCTCCTCCTGCCCTGGGTCAGCCAGGTGCCATTTAATTTCATGCTGAGGCTCATGGATGACTGTGGGAAGGCCAGGATGCAGACTGTGGGTGGGCCAGCCGGCCGGGGGTGGGGGGGAGGGGTGGGGGGTGCTGCCGAGCCTCTGAGGGCTGCACCAGACATCACCCATGTCATTCAGATGCAAAGCCAAGGCCAGGTGTCAGCGTTGGTGGGAGGGCTCTCGGAGATACCTGAAAACTTGCCCTTCTTCCCATGGTCAAGTTTACATCGCAATTCCATCTGGAGTGGGGTGATTAACATGAAGAAAGAATGGCAGAGACTGAGAACTTTCTGAGATGTGCCTGGTCACTTGATACTAAAGTGAAGACTTCTACTGTCTCCATTCAAAAAAAAAAATTTAAAGGCAGGTTTCACCAGTGAGGTGGGATATTGTTTTCACTTAAGCGCTGGATTTCTAAGACTTTACCCAACTCAGTTAACATTTACACCCTGAGCTTTTGGCGAAGAGGAACAGCTTACTGGCCTGTCTTCCTAACCTGCCCCCAGTTTTCAAGGTGGGACGTATTGTGGGGAAGTCAACAGAATATTTGTCACTGGAGGTCATTCGAATAGAACTAATCCCCAGGTGGGTGAGTTGGAGGCACAGCGAACAGGTCCCAGGGACGTGAGTCCACGCTTAATGACAGCGAGAGCACGTGCCAGGACCAGAGTGCCCGGAGCTGCCCCGGGGGCCTGAGCCCTGTGCTCTGCAGCAGCTGTGGCCCCAGAGGCCAGGGAAGCCACAGGGACCCCTGTGCACTGGGCCACAGCTCTCATCTGCAGTCGCCAGGTCACTATGACAAAGTACTTGACAATGTTTAAAACTGTGGGTTTTGTTTGAGGTTGAAATTTATAGCAGTTCTGTCAGTGGAGAATAAACGTGAATAACTTCAACTCTCCAGCAGGGCAGTGGGGGAAGGAGGCTGGACGCGTGTGAAGCTGGCCTTTGTGCACAAGCAGTGACCAAGGAGTGCTGGAGCCCTGGGGGGGGGGGTGCTGGGGACGGGCACCTGGGGGGGGGGGCTGGGGACGGGCACCTGGGGGGGGGGGCTGGGGACGGGCACCTGGCAGCCAAGGTCAGGGGGGAAACCCAGACGGGTGGGGAGGGGCTTATAGAGGGAACAGCCCGAGGCAGGGCACGACAGACGTGCAGGGGGCACACAGCGGCCCAGGAGACTGGAGGAGGACAAGAGGGACAGAGACGAAGTTCACAGACAAAACCACCCAGGAACTGAAATATCTATAATAAGACTTTAATGACGTCAGAACATAAATAGGAAAAACACTTGAGAAAGTTGATACATGTGGGCTACAGTATTTGGGATCTAATGTTTGTTTTCTTTCTTTCCTTTTCATGTATTTATTTAGAATTTTTAAAAAAAGTTCTCCAGCTGACTTGTGTGTCCTTATGCATGGGGGGACTACCTCGTCACAAGGGTCACAAGGAGATGATCCATTTGCTAATGGTCCTGTGGCCACAGCTCCTAACCCAGGCCCCCCTGAGCGGTGGGAGCCCGGGCTCAGGGCTCAGGAAGGATGCGGGGCTCCCACGAGGTCACGTTGCAGGGAAGGGGGGGTGTTACCAAGAACGGAAGCCAGTGCTCTGGTCCATTTTATCTGTCTACCTAAGTCTCAATAAAAGTATGAAGAAAGTCAGTCACAATGACAGCAAGTAGTTGGGTTAGATTAAAAATGCCAAAGAATTCTCTGAAGAGGTATTTCAAAAACAGACCCCACAGCTACATTTCCCAAACTCCCAATATGCTAAAAATCTCTTCGGGTGATTGAAGCTCAGTGAGGATTTGCAATTTAATGACCCTGGCAATCTACAACTCTGCAAAGTTACAGAGATCAGGAGTCATCTCTCTCTCTTTTCTGTATGAAATCAACTAAAACTATGTTTTTTAAAAAAGTAAAACTTTTTTTTTTGCCAACATTTGTTATAATACATTCTAAAAACAAACTATTCACGTTGTTTACATTTGGACATCCCATCCCACCAGAGTGAAAAAAGATCTGACTTTGTGAATCAAAATGCCACCTGTTAGCCCAGATTGTACCAAATCATTTTCCCCTCACAAGTAATTTGCTAAGCAGGTCTAACTATCGACTCAGTCTAGTCACTGGCCCAGAGACAGAGTCCAAAGTCCTGGACTAAAACCAACTGGCTTCTCTCTCCCTGGCCCTCCCCTCTCTCTGGTTAGCCCCCCCTAAAATCTGTGTGGTCTGTTACCTCTGGGGGAGGCGTGCGTGCGCTGGCCCATCCCGGAGGCCACGCTGATGACACCAGGGCAGAGGCAGCACCCAGTCCCCCAACTCACTGCACTTGCTGATCAGAGAGACAGCTTCGGTTCCAATTATGGTTTTCCTAACTGCAATTTCTGGGATCACTTTGTTCTCACACACCTTGACCTTGAGGACTGAACTGCAGGCAGTCTACACCTGGGCACACACAGCAAAACTGCACAGTTTATTGATTTTGTTTAGCACATGGCAAGGGTTAACGACATAATGCATTTTACTCTTGGAGGGCTGGAGCTAGCTGCACCATTATTTTAGATAGAAGCTATTGAGGCGCAAAGGTAAGACAGCTTCCACGAACCCAAGGAAGGCAAAGACTCAGCGTACTTAGTAATTTCATGACTAATGGAAATTGGTGTTTGCCCCTAATGTTAATTGTACCTCAATGCAGCGGGTTCTCACATGGAGGCTTCTGGAAAAGCCTACAGACTTAACTGGACCCCACAAGAGTGATCTTCCCTCCAAAGACTGTCACCGTGCCCAGACCCCTTCCACCCCACAGGGGTGGAAGCAGGTGAAAAGAAAACAAAAGAATTAAAAAAAATTAAAAGAATGTATGGTGGAGAACTCTTAAGTTACCCGCGTTCCCTAGAGAGGAACACCAAGTACGAGGGCCGAGGAACACGTCCTCTGACCCGCTACCCTCAGGGGCTCCTACCCTGTTCCTAGAGATGCCGCTAATTCATCATGAACCGAGAACCAGGACGAGCCTATGGATGCAGGAGGGGATGCAGGGCGGTCCCTGAACCACTGGGCTCCAGACGGAACTTCCCAGACTCCGGTGCCACCCTCCAGTCCTCAGCGCAGAGGGGACAAGACCCGGATCCCCGCGTGCTGCGTTCCAGACCGGGTATCACAGTTCCCATGACAACGGCTCCCTCCCCGAGTGGTCCAGGAAGGTCCCGGGCCGCCAGGTGGAGGCCTGCGCCCGGTGTCGCGCGCTGGGGGCGCACGCGTGGTTCCCTGCGCGTCACCAGCGGCCAGGCTGAGGCTCCGCCACGCCGCGCGCGCCCCTTCCCCCGGCGCCCCCGGCAGGCGGACATCGCCCGGCGCCGCGCCCCCTCCCACCCCGGTCGCCGCGCCCCCGGCAGGCGGACATCGCCCGGCGCCGCGCCCCCTCCCACCCCGGTCGCCGCGCTCACCGGCCGGGGCCTCGCGCAGATTCAGGCGCACGTTCAGGTACTCCACCTCCGAGGCGGAGGCCGGGGTCGCGGGGCTGTCGCTCGGGCTCCAGGCGACAGCGGCGCGGCCGCGGGCCTCCAGGCGTAGCGCGCGCAGGGCCACGGGCTCGGCCACCTCCAGCAGCACGTGCCCCGCCACCGTGTCGCCCCCGGAGTAGCTGCCCTTGTGCTCATCCTCGAACACCAGACCCAGACTCTTCACGCGACCCTCGGAGCCCGCGGCCGCGGCGGCCCCCGCCTCGCCGCCCATCCCGCCGGCTGCAGCCCGGACCCAGGATCGGAAGCAGAGCGGCGCCGTTGTCACCGGCGCAAGCCGCACACCCAGGGCCGCAGCGGCCCCCGTGAGCTGCCCGGTGGAGCCCTGCCGCGCCTTGGGGCCTGTCGCTTTAACAAACCCCGCCGGGACTGCAGCCGGGCCGGGACAGCCCACCCCCGGCGCGCGCCCATAGGTCGTCTGCGAGGTCCAGCCGGTGCCGATTGGTGGTAAACGGTTACTGAGTCATTTCATTGGCGCCCCACGCGCCGGCTGGCGCAGGTAGGCAGTGCGTGATCAAGCAGTTGTGACCTATCGGGACACAAGGCTGCGCACGTGCACAGGCCGTTTATTGGCTGGGACGAGGCACAGTCGTAGAGTACTGACCAATAATGGGGTGGTGCGCCCATGTGGACAGATAGTGGGAAACAATGTTTGGTCGGGAGGGGGCGGAAGCGGGAATCCCCGGGATGGCGGCGTGTCAGCGTTCCCATGGTTACGGACGGGGGGCGGGGTTTGTGGCAGAGTGAGGATCGCTTGCAGAAGTCACTGGGTTCGTCCTAGAACTTGCTATTGTGGCTGAACTGGTTGTGTTTGTGATTACATCTGCAATGCCCGAGAGGAAATAGATGTCCAGGAAAATGGAACTCAGCAATATTTCTTTGTGAGATTTGGGTGCCGGCCGCCTCGGTACTTTAATGGGCAAGTTGGCATGTCCTAATCTCCAGGGTCCTGAGCCCCTTCTCCGGAGTTTTAGCATCCTCACCCTTTCTTAGGGTGGGAATAAGGCTGTGGTTCTCAGCCAGGTATGACCCCGAAAGAGCTCGACCCCTGGGCTCACAGCCTCTCTAAGATGGGAATGGCTCAGGGCCCTTCTTCCTGCTGCTAATGGGTCATGTCATGAATCAGGTTCTTTCTAAGCAACACCGGCTACCCTAGTTTCTGCCCACCGGAAAGGATTTCGTGACTTCAGTGTCATAGTCCACTGAGATTTCCAGTTGTTTTTAATGACCTGTCCACGCCCAGGGCTCTTTTTGCCCCGTACTCGGTTTGATTTTCTTCTTTATCTATCATTCCTTATCCGGCCCATCTAGCATAGTGGCCACCATCTAACCATCATTTTCTGACCCTTTTAAATTCTTCCCGTACAGAAATTCCATGTTTGCAAACTGTTACAGATTGAGTAATCTCTTAAAATCTTGCCTGGTGTAGCTATTTCTTTTCTTTTTTTTAAGGACCCCAAAGGAAAAGTTACTCTACTGTTCTGAGTTTAGGTTATTACTGTGGAACTTTAGTTAGACTTCACAAGTTCAAAGTTTTCTTATTTCCTCCGAAAGAGCATGGAAGAGGCCACAAGTCCAGCCCTGTGTGAAGCTCGGAAATAGCTGTTTTCCAACCGTGTCATTTATCCAGAATAGCCTCCAGCATGTGCTTACACTGCCTCTTTCCTTCATAACACAGCCTGACCTTATCTCATTACTTGCATATTGTCCATCACCCCCACCTGAACCACAGAACTTATTCTCTCCATTGTTGTTCCGTCTGGTACCTCACACAGAGCTCATCCTGCAATACCTGGGCAGTCAGTGGTTGTTGACCGACTGACTGACTCCCAACCCATGCAGTGTTACTGGTTCTGCAGTAAATAAGCCATATTCTGCCTGTTACTCACTTCCCTTAACCCTCTTTAGACATCTGCCCTTCTCTATCCCTCCCCCCTCCAAATTAAGTGGCTGGGAAGGGATAGTGGCCCTCACAGTGCCCCAAGGGCAGAACTGCACATCCCTCTTTGCCCGGTTGTCATTTAATACTACTGTGACGGCAGGTGCCAGGAGTCAGTTCCTAATCAGAGATCCACAGGCTCCTAAGGGTTCCATAAGCCCCTGAAATCGGGGGCCAAGTTTTGAGCATATGAGGGTGTCTGTATTCGGGGCATGGAGGAACAGGGCTCTTCCCTCTCAGGGGATTTTTAAAGGAAGTCAGTGACAGAAAGTCTTCTAGGAACTGCCGAGAAGACCACCACCTCCATGAAATTCATGTCCGCCCAAAGACACGGCGTTTAAGAAAGCCTACAGAGCGAGGGTCCATTTCATTTCCCTCCTGTTGCTCTCACACTCTCGAACTGCTCGGGCCACCCGTTCCGGTTCTCCGGGGCCCGTGGAGGCTGCCGCGTGCCATGCTGATGCAGAGAAGGTCACCTTCCCTTGGTGCACCACAGCACTGCTGAGCGAACCCGGACTTCTCACAGCCACGACTGGTGGACTAGAACAGATACCCAACACGATCAACCAGGGAAGGAAGTAGGCTATGTCATCCACATCCGAGTCAGGGCTCAAATGGCGCGTCTTGGAAAATCTCACCCCGCTCCTGCTCCAGATTTCTGCTTCGTTCCCCGGATGTCCTCACTGGCTTCCTCTCCAAATTCCCTCTCCACCTGGCTGGCGCTGTCTGCGTTGCAGCTACCTGGGAACTTTGTCACGAGTCAGATGTCTCTAGCAGGCCACGGAGAGACTGTTAGGTGTTTCTGAAACGAGGGGCACGAGCCAAGCCCTCAGCACCCCTCGATTTGAGAGAGCTGAGAGGTTTGAGCTCATCAATGTAAGATTCCACCAATCGATTAGAAAGAGCATTCTAACAGAATTCCTTCGAGGGAATGTGCCTGTGGTCCGTGGCGTCTGGCCACAGTGCAGATTCTGTCTCCCTCTGAGCGCCGCTGCGCCCAGCAAGGTCCCAGCAGGTTCTACTGAGAATGACTCGGGGGCTGGGATGCATGGGCCGTGTCTGACCTCAGGGCCGGGTGCCCTGAATGGGGCGTTTCCGGTTTCCAGCCCTGCTCTGACTTGCTGCACGCGTGTGCACTGTGGGCCCTGTGATGTCCCTGCATCGGGGAGGTTACTCCTTTCAGCTCAGAGAGGGGATGCTAGTGTCCCCACAGTCAGGGAGAGCTGGTCATGGCAGCAGGGTGAAAAGTCACTCCCTTTGGCTGATTGCCAGGGCTGGGGACCTCCTACTGCCCCAGCTGGTGCCATCTGACCCGAACCTGGGTGGTCTGTGAGCATCAGTCTGCAGGCTTAGGCTCCTGGGTCTTCCGCCCCCTCCCGGCCCGGCCTCCAGGCCTGTGCTGGGGTCCAGAGCCCAGCCCTGTCCTTGACTTCTTCCTTCTGAAGTCTCTCTGGGCTTCTGATGCGGCTGGTTTGACCCGGAGGGAGTGTAAAGGTGACATGCCGACACCGAGTCCGGTGATGGAACTTAGAGTCAGTGTCAGGCCCCGCCTTCCCAGAGGGCTGCCATTGGGGGCTGGTGCGGTGCTGCCGGGGCCAGCATTAGCTCTACTCCTGCCTCTCGGTGAGCCCGTGAGCCCGTGAGGGCTGGGCCTTGCTGTCCCAGGCCCGGAAGCTGCTGGCATGGCTGTCATCGTCAGTGATAGTATATACAATTACAATGAGCGTGTCCTGGGTGCTTCCTGTGGTGCAGGCTCTGGACTTAACGAGTGCTGCATATACTGTTACATTTAATTCTCGGAAGAACCCTATGGGACAGTTTGTATTTTAGACACAATGTTCCCAAAGGGGAAACGGAAGCCCAGAAAGGTTAAGCAACTTACGGAGCTGAGATTGGAACTTGTAGTTTTCTGATTAAAAGACTGCGCTCTTCAATCTAAAAAGTCACTGATGAGTTTCTTTTAGAAGCCGCTGAGCATAAGTCGGGTGACTATGTATTTTGGGGGAGGCTTCCAGAGGATTCTGCAAGGTTTGTGCTTCAAGCTCTGCATGAGCCGAGTTCTCACACATCCGTGGCCACATTTTGTGCGTACAGATGACTGACTGCTCATGGTTTAAATACCCGAGAAGGGAGTTGGTACCTTCCATCACCCCCGACTGGGACAGCGAATCTGAGGAAACAGGACTAGCAGAAAGCGGCCATCACTACATACTGCACACCCAGAGGGACAGCAGACTACACCGCCCTCGGCGAGCCAGTGCCGCAGCGGCCCCGGTGACAGGTGCCTTCCTAGCCTGGATGTGAACATGGGCTCCAATTGCCAACAGCCCTGGCCTCTCCAGACAGTTCAGCCTTTCCAGGGCCGTTTCTATAGTGTGAAGAGCTGTCGTTTTGTGTTTGTGTGACATCTGTCCTTAAGGATGCTTCACGAGTTTTTAAAAGTAAATAATTTAAGTGCCATTAACCACCTGAGGGGACTCCTGGTGCTTTGCTTATGGCACCAGCTGTTTGCAGGGGCCAGCGGTGCTGGTGAGGGGCACTTCCCAAGGGGACCGTGCAGTCAGGAGCCGAGTGCCACCAAGGTCCCTGGGTTTTCCATTGTGAGCAACAGAGAACGCGAGTAGGAGAGGGTGGGGGGCTTATAAGAAAGCGTGTGGGGGCTTACACAAGGGAAAGCCCAAGAGCCAGACAGGACAGGAGGTAGGAAAGCTCCAGAAGTCGCAGTGTCAGGAACTACAGTTCTGCCTCCTCAAACTGCTCCGTGTCAGAGTGAAGCCATTCATCTTCCTCTGAGTCATCCCGCTGAGATTCCTGGGCCGGAGAACCCGGACTTTCCCGGCTTTGGTCAAGTGCCCAGTCTTGGAACTAAGAAGTGGGGACAGTCCTAAGTGACACTCTTTTCATGGCAGCTTGAAGGCCAAGATGACCCAGTCACCCTTTCCCTTGATCCATGCCCTGTTAACGTGAGTTCTTTCCACGTGGGGGAAGTGGCTGTGTCCCCACCCTTGAACCTGGGTTGACCCAGGAATTTGCTTAGCCTGTGGTAGGTGGCAGGCCATTTCTGAGGCTAGGACTCTGGGGAGGGGGGGTGGTGGTGGTGGGCTCATAAGCATGTGTTCCTGTCCCTGGAACCTCTTCTAGCCATGTGAACAAGCCCGGACCCACATGTTGAATGCAGACATGTTGTTCCAGCTGAGGTCCAACTTAAAGGCTTAAAACAGCAGTTAACCTTCCGAGGGTCAGGAAAATGAAGGAATGCAATAAATTCCTACCACAGAGCCCCGGGTAGCAATGGCAGTGGCTTGAGGGCAGCTGCGTGTCAAAGGAGCAAGAGCGAGCTGCAGGAGAACCACACAGCCTACCGCTAGAAGATGTGCACATGTAAATGTAAGCAATACACTGTCCAGGGATTCACACACGTTGACAGTAAATACGGAAAGGGATGCAAACAAATTCTTAAAAGACGAGTTGCCCGTCGTCGTGGGAGCTGGTGTGGAGAGAAAAGAGAGGGCGGTCCAACTGGGGGCGGAGCCTGCATTGCCCCCCTCGCCTGCCTTGAGCTCTCTCATTCCTCAGCCCATCAAACTTGACGATGCCGTCAGTCCTTGAGGCCCATCAAACTTGACGATGCCGTCAGTCCTTGAGGCAACAGCGTCTGGCGTTTGCGCGTTCTGTACCTTGGCATCAGGTACGTGTTTTACTTAAGGACAGTTTACAAATCAAAACAGAGACTTGCCGTAAACTCCCTTTACAGTTGCGGTTAGAAGACGTTTCCGATCCCCTTAGGCCTGATTGATAAAACTTGGCGTTTCTCCCGCTCCTGCGCCGGCGCTGCGCAAACTTTATGGCAGAGGGGAACAGCTGGTTAAGTGGGTTCACGGAAGGGTGAAGGTAATACAGCCATAAAAACCAAGAGGATAATGATTTTAAATGGCATAATCGTTGTAACAACACCATTAACCTTTTCCTGCCAATTACGAGTGTGTGGTATTATTTTTTCTTTTTTTTAGAGGTCTAGTCAAAGGTTTTCAGGAATTGCATGCACGGTGTGAAAAAGAAGCAAGATAAAATTTGCTGTCACTTTTTTTTTTTCTCTCCTTCAAATCATTCTTTCTCCCAGATCCATTAAGAAATTAAGACCATGGGTGGGTTTCAACTTATTTGTAACTCATATTGGTAGCCCTGTTCCTGGTCGGTCTCCTTTTAGTCCACTTTGTGTTTGAGGGTGAGGCTCCTTGAGTGAAGGTGCCCTCGGGTTTGTTTGGGCATCACGGAAAATTGATTAGCTGGAAAGATTCAAAAATCGAAGAGAGGCTTGTCAGATAATAAACAATTGCTTTGCCCTCTTTCTGTGTGTGTGTGTGTGTTTTTTAGCACATTGCACCAAAATATTTTAAAGATCCAAGAAAGTTTATCACAAGAACAATTCCTTTTTTCTTTTCTTCCTTCCTTCCTTCCTTCCTTCCTTCCTTCCTTCCTTCCTTCCTTCCTTCCTTCCTTCCTTCCTTCCCTCCCTCCTCCCCCCCCTCTTTCCTTCCTTCCCTCCCTCCCTCCTCCCCCCCCTCTTTCCTTTCTTCCCTCCCTCCCTCCAGAAATACCGTTACTGCTCAGGGGAGTGAAAAGAATTTCTCATTGCTGTTGAACACACTAAATTTAAATTCTGAGTCTGCTGTTTATTATTAGGTTACCTTAGTGGAAACCTGTGTTCTACTTAGAACTTAACCTCTTCATTGTCAAATTACAGATATTTTAAAAAAGAAATCTCCTAAGAAAGCTGTTAAGGATGGAAATAGTACTGGCATGCCTGTCTTTTGGGCCAATGCGGCATTCTTTCATAATGAGAGGATTTTGCTTGGACACCTGGTTCTTCAGAATGAAAATGGAATATTCTGGCCTATGCTTGGCAGCTGCTTGTGGCTATAGAGGGTCAACTTGGGTAATGTGATGGAAGTGGCCAAATCCAAGAACCCTCCCCCCCCCCCCGGTGAAATTGGGGGCCTACCTCTCCGCTGGCTGGCTCAGCCAGGTGGCCGATAAGTGACACATTCACACTGTGACCGTCTCACATTCACACACACACACAATACACACGCATTTTCAACAGGGGACAGTTTCCTATGTTTTGTTATTTACCGCTCACTTTGAATTTCTGTCACAAAGCCCCCCCCTTCGTGTTTGCCTCTCTATATAGTCTGTTTACGTTCGAATATCTCTATTTATACCGACTACAGTAAAAAAAAAAAAAAAAAAAGGGTGTCTGGGAAATTATTTGACATCAAGAGCAGCTTTGCATCTGCTCTGTCAGAACATGGTTTACACAGTGACACCCTCTGCACTGACAGTGTCGTTATGTCGACTCCGGGATCCTTCTCCGTTAAATCGTCTTAAACACTATGTCATAGTGACAGCTCGATGCCGCTGGATGCGACATTTGGGGGGTTTGCAAAGAAAGACTTTTCTAAAAAACACAGCTTTCAGATCTGTGGGTCCTGAGCCCTGTTTGCACAGCTGTTCAATCCCGGGGCTCTGCTTGTGGGCCGGGAGTAATCACTCAGGTCCTGTTTCATGCGTGTCGAGGCCCACGTGCTGGAGAACATTCCCCCAGTCATTTGATAGGCAATCTGCACCAGCCGTGATTGACGTCTCGGGACACGACTCTCGCTCTGGAAATATGCAAACTAGCGTGATCTCATGCCCACAGGAGGGCATTGATGCAGGACCGGGCCCTGCACGGTGCCCCAGGGTCTGGGAGTCATGGGGAGTTAGCCCAGCCCGAATGGACAGCGTTCATCAGGCCCTGTGAGTTAGAAGGCGGGTGGCTTGCTTCATGTGCAAACCCACATTTGGGTTAAGAATTCCCTCCCAACAGGTTTTTTTGTTTGTTTTTTTAAACACCCTCCAAATAGAAACCCAACCCCTCCAGTCTCTGCCCTGCGTTGCAACGAATTACTTATGAAAGGCATACACTCCCTGCTACTCGAAGTTTCCACATCGTGCGGGCTTGGAAGTGAACTCTTGAACTCGCGGTTTCAGCAGTCTGCAATAAACCGTCGGCCCAATGCAAAACTGTGCCTATGATGAACCATCACAAAGAGAGAACCCATTTGACAACCACGTTGCCTGACTGCATGCGGGAAGAGAGAGTGCCACCATCCAGCAGGAATTGTGAAAATGAGGTCCTAGCGGGCCGTGCGCGTGGGCCCTCATGACCCCGCGTTCACATCGGCGGTGGAATTATACGCCGGGTAATGTCCTCGAAAAAGCTGCCACGCTTCAGTCTGGAAAAGAACCTCTTTGCTGATACAACAAATCAATTGATAAGAAGAGTTTTTATTGCACTCAATAAAAATAAAATGAAAAAAAAAACCCCACAACGCAACCCCAAATAAACATACATGGCTCATAAAACAAATTGCTCACCTAAAATGAATTACACTCGAAGTTTTTTTTTTTTTTAAAGTAAATTACAGCACAGACTATTCATTGATGTTTCCAGCCACAAAAAGACTAAGATTATAAACAACACTAAAAAGTAAATGTTTCCATGTTTCCTTTCGGTTTCGTATTTTTTTTCTTCTTTCAATTTACAGGATTACTAAGAGCAAAATGTAAAAGGAAAAAAAGAGTGGTAGAAATGGCCTGTTTTGTGAAATATAGGAAAAAATAGACCATCTGTGATTGAGCTCACTTCTCCATATCCCATCTGTGGTCGGAACGCCATTCTCTGCGAAGGGCTGAATCCATCATTCACGGTTTTTAAAAAAAATTATCCCAAGAAGTCTACTTTTGTTAAGACATGCTTGTTCTTGGCTTGGAGTTTCTTTTGAATGAAACAGTAAAGGTGGGCTTTACAATTGTTTTCTGAATCTAGCACTCCCTGCAAAGGCTTAAAAATTTTCAAAGCTGATAAAACAGAACCTTACTCTATTGTTTCTATTTTTTATTCTATTTTATCTATCTATTTATCTATCTATCTATCTATATTTGTATTTTCCTGAAGTGAGAAGTGGGGAGGCAATTAGACCCCCACATGCACCTGACTGGGATCCACCCGGCATGCCCACCAGGGGGCGATGCTCTGCCCATCTGGAGTGTTGCTCCATTGTGGCGGGAGCCATTCTAGCGCCTGAGGCGGAGGCCATGGAGCCGTCCTCAGCGCCAGGGCCAACTTTGCTCCAATAGATCCTTGGCTGCGGGAGGGGAAGAGAGAGACAGAGAGAAAGGAGAGGGGAAAGGGTGGAGAAGCAGATGGGTGCTTCTCCTGTGTGCTCTGGCTGGTAATCAAACCCGGGACTTCCACATACCCGGCCGATGCTCTACCACTGAGCCAACCGGCCAGGGTCTTTTTTTTTTTTATCTATTTTTTTTTAACCTACCATATCTATTGGGCTCCCGCCCCAGCCAACCTCAGTATGAAAGAAATGCTTCTGAACCCTGTGCGATGGGCATGTGTTTCTTCATTAGCCAATGCAGTCAATATTTATAACCGAATCTCGTTAGAGGGGTTTCAATGTAAAAGGGAATCCCGGAGTAGGAAGCGGGATTATCAGCTGCTTTCGTCAGTGAGGCTTGGTTCAGTGTTGATTGGAGAAGGCAATGGCACACCGTGCTGTGGCCACTGGCCTTTTCTCATCGTCTCAGAATGACGCTGCTGCCCACTCACATCCCTCCGATGAACTCACTTGGTGATACGAAGCCACGTGCTGGCTGCTCCATGCGTCACCATCAAATTATATAAAAATAGCCTTTCTCAAATGCGGCGCTCTTGTCGTGTTGGACCGGACTGTTCCTGGTTGGGGGCTGGCCTGGGCCCCCGGGCCCCTGCCTGCTAGATGCACCTAGCTCCTCTCCTGAGCTGTGACAACCACGCAAATCTCCAGAAGTGACCAGATGTCCTCCAGGAGGGACAAATTACATCACTTCTGGGTGAGAACCGCTCCCATAAAAGGAATCATTAAGTTTTCACTGAACAGTTACTGAAAACTATTACTCGTGCCGGGTTCTCGCAGTGGGTGATCCTGTGGTGGAGACAACTCCGGCACAGAGCGAGGAGGAGGAGGAGGAGTGTGAGGTGGTGGAGGAAAGCCAGGGCCGCCAGGGCCCTGTTGTGATGATGTGTGATGATCAGAGGGTGGCCAGCCCTGACTGTGGCCCGTAAACACAGTCCAGTTCTCCAGGCAGCTGGGGCGACTCTGGAGCCAACCATGTTGTCACAGGCCACCACTCATTTCTTCCTGCTGGGTCCTTGGTGTGTGTGTGGGGGGGAGGTAGGGAGAGGGTCCAACCTGCCTTGGATGGGAAAAATCCTCTTCAGTTTCTCAGAGTCTGGCTTCTGTGTCTTCCTGGGGCTTCCTGGGTTCCACAGGTAACCCTGAATTCTTCTTTCTGTTTCCATGTTGTGAAATTTTGCCAATTTTGATTTAGGACTTCTTATATTCTGCTCCATTATTGAGTTCATTGATTAGATACCTGCCTCCCTTCAGGTGTTATTCACTCTGGGAAGCCAGGTGGTCATGTCACTGCAGCCTAAAATCTAGTCTAGGGCGTGCGTCTGGCTCTGAGTAGCAGAAATCTGGCTGCAAGCGCCTTAAGTGGGAAGTTTGATTTCCTCATGTTGTAAGAAGTCTAGAAGTGGGCAGCTGACATCGTTGGTCTAGCAGCTCAGCATTAGCTAGGTGAGACGCTGGCTTGGTGCCTGTGTTGGTTAGAGCATCATCCCAATGTGCAAGGTTGCAGGTTTGATCCCCGGTCAGGGTGCACAAGAGAATCAACCCTTGGATGCATAAATAAGTGGAACAACAAATCGATGTTTCTTTCTCTTTCTCTTCCTCCCTCTTTCTAAAATCAATACCGATAAATGAATTTAAAAAAAATATAGCTAGATTAAATCTCCAAAATTCTCTTGGCTTTGCTTGTTGTTTGCACGGGGGCAGCTAGCTGCTCAGCCCCTGTCCCCACATTGCAGGCCGGCAGGCGTTGGGGTCTGAAGAGATCAGCAGGCTTCCCTTCCACCCTGTGGGTCTGAACCGGGTCACGCGGAGATTCCTAACTATGACAGAGGCGTGGAGTGGAGATCTTACCATCTGGAGGAGAAAATGGCCAAGGAAAGAAGGCTGAAGTAGATTTAGAATTTGTTTCATCCCCATCGGCTAGGAGCACGCTCAGCACGTGCGGAAGGGAGGAGGGGCTGCGGCCGGGCAGGGCCGCCTGGTCCTGTGCTCGTGGCGCTGGACGCACAGACTGACGCCGTAAGAAAGAAACTTCCTCGGGCATGCCAGGGAACTGAATTCTACTGGACTTTGGCCATCTGGTTTAAATAAGTTTGATCCACAGAGATCCCTCTGTGTCACCTTCTGCCGATCATTCGTGGTGCAGGCGACGGATTCACAGAGCCCAAGGAGAGAAGTGTAGGGCGGAAAGCAGGTGCTCGCCGGTGACCTAGCCCCGCAGAACTGTGGTGCCCACCAGAGGGGACGCAGAAGGCAGAGAGCAATGAAATGAGTGATGGGAACCACGATGTCACAATATTAAGCTAAAGGGGCCGTGTGTTAAGACACGTCTGCATGAGCCTTGAAATTTCGCTCAAAGGACATGATATCGTACCTGCCATTCTGCACCTTGCATTTTTTCCTTTTTTCCTTTTTTATTTTATTTTTTTGTATTTTTCTGAACTGAGAAGCAGGGAGGCAGAGAGACAGACTCCTGCATGCGTCCAACCGGATCCACCCAGCATGCCCACCAGGGGACGATGCTCTGCCCCTCTGAGGTGTTGTTCTGTTGCATCCAGAGCCATTCTAGTGCCTGAGGTGGAGGCCACAGAGCCATCCTCAGCACCCGGGCCAACTTTGCTCCAATGGAGCCCTGGCTGCAGGAGGGAAAGAGAAAGACAGAGAGGAAGGAGAGGGGGAGGGGTAGAGAAGCAGATGGGTGCTTCTCCTGTGTGCCCTGGCTGGGAATTGAACCCGAGACTTCCACATGCCAGGCCAACGCTCTACCACTGACCCAACCGGCCAGGGCCCATTTTTTCCTTTTTTTTAAAACAAGTTATTTTAATAGCAACTTATTCAAAGCAACTTTATTCTTTTAATGTATTGCAGAGTTTTCTTCTGTAGGGATGCAACTCTCCATGGACGCTATAATAATTTTTTTATTTCTTTTTTTGTTGTTGCTTTTCCACTTTGATTGTTTAATTTGTGGTTTCTTTCTCTGTTTTGGGGTCAACTTTGTACCTTGTGTGGTTTTTTTGTGTTTTTTGGGTTTTTTTTTTTGTATAAAATGCTCCATTTTCTTTTCTGTTTGGTTTTCTTTCATCTTTGCTCTTACATTTATTTTCTTGTTCCAGCTGTTCTATGGGTCTATTTTATTGTTTTTTCTTACCTTCTCAGATGAGATGTAAGTCATTCGTTTTTCCTTATTTAGCTATGTATATTTTTAATGCCGCGAATCTAGGAAAACTCATTCTCTTCTTCCTGACACTCTGCTTTTAAAGCAACCAGGAAAAATTGAAGCGCTACTTCAAAACTTTCTAGTTGGTTGACTTTTCCCTTCTAATTTAAACTTCTGACTCTGTATTACAGTTGTTCTTGCCTTGCACGTCTTGTGTGATCACTCTGGCTTCATTCTTTATACTATCAAGGTTTATAATATTTATTTTTTCTTTCCCTATTTCCCAGAGTAATACAATTTTTTTTAAATTTATTTTTATTTTTATTTATTCATTTTAGAGAGGAGAGAGAGAGGGAGAGAGAGAGACAGAGAGAGAGGAGAGAGAGACAGGGGGGAGGAGCTGGAAACATCAACTCCCATATGTGCTTTGACCAGGCAAGCCCAGGGTTTCGAACCGGCGACCTCAGCATTTCCAGGTCGACGCTTTATCCACTGCACCACCACAGGTCAGGCCAGAGTAATACAATTTTAATTGTATATTCAAATAAATTTAGTGCTCATGTCTAGCTCCTCGTACCCAACTCAGCATTTAAAACTAAACGCGGTCATTCTGTTCTTTAATGTTTTTTTGATGAAAGCAAGCCTAGGATTTCACATACATTCTAATTTTCCTGCTCTTTCTTCATCACTGAATGGTCTCATGGCCTCCAGTGTTCTTCTCTTGCATGTTTACTTGCAATCGCTGTTTTTAAGGATGTGTCCCCCAACCCCGTCATTTGCATTATTTCCAGAGAGAGCCCGCTAAGTGGGACTCGGAATGTTCTGAAGCCTGAAGTAGTTCCCACCTCCCAGCCTCGAGCATCCCCGACTCTTGGAGAAATCATGTTAGACTGCCCTCTGGTGGCGGACACGTTAACTGCACTCGTATTTTAATAGTCCTGGGGTTGCTTCTGTCCGATTAACCAGAATGACACCGGATGTTCAAGGAGAGACAGCTCTCCTTGCAGTGAGCTGGGTTTTTCTTTATTTCCAGCACCTTCTTTCCTGTTGTCCAGAATCCCTCATGTCCTAGGTCTCAGAACCTTTCCTTAAAGTCCCCGAGACTTGCTTCAAGAGAACCACAGCACGTGGACGCCTAGGAGTTGGGATCATTTTTCTCTATGATCATCACGTGCCTACCGATATAAAACCTACCTACCCTTGTTTACTTTCCCATAAAACCTTGTAAATTTTCTCTTCAATTGATTGCACAGTGGGTATTAATGAAGCCAGCCCTGCCGATTGTCAATATTTTCTTGCCATGAGGCCTGATCAGAGTCCGGTGACCATACCGATGTCTGGGTCCCACCCTGGTTCTCTCCTCTCTCTCTCCCCCTCCTTCTCTCTCCAACCCCTGTTATTAATGTGCATGAGTGAAGCCTGAAGTCGCAGACCCTGGGTGTGGGTGGCAGGCACGAGGAAAAGGCACCCTCCCTGTGGGTGGAGGAGAGGACGTACTCAGCCCAGTCCTGTACCTGGGTCCGCAGCTTCGGGCTGGGCCCCCACTCGCCCCTCGCTAGGACCTTGTTCAGTGCACCCGTTCAGAGCTCTACCGGCCAGAAGTCCGAGGTCATGAGCTCCAGGTTCCTGGCCCCGGGCCCCTGAGTGCGGCGACCTCATCTCTCTTACAGACCACAGACCACTGACGTTGGGGGGGGGGGGGAGGTCGCCAGTGGGAGTGCCCGTGGCATGGAGAGATGCAGACCAACACCAGATCCTTCCAAGAGTGGGTTTGGATGGGGGCAAAGACGGGAGCCATCTCGGAAAGCCCCGAGCGGCCGAAGAAGGCAGGAAAGGGCAATTCAGATAAGAAAGCCAAGTCAAGTGCCCAGGGACGGGCTTCTCCCGCCAGCGACACGAAGCAGCCTGGTTTACGCGTGTCCCTTCCCTACCCTTCCCTACCCTGGTAAACAACTTCAGGGAAAAGAACTTTTATTTGTCCCTCATCATTTTTATGTGACTGATAATTATGTATAATTCTGGCACTCCTTGCTAATAGCAGTTAGAATAAACAATAAGAAACATTGCAGCAGCTCGACAATTAAGGAGCTAATGAGTGGAATGCAAGTTCTATGACGGATATTTGGACATTCATTAGCCGGGAGCATAAGCACTTAAAAAAAAAAAAAGAATGAAGACTTTAGCTAAATGAGTCAAATCAAAACAAACAAACAAACAAACAAAAAATTGGAGGGGAGGGGAAGATTCCAGAAATGGGCTATACTCTTCACGTCAGAGGGAAAAAAAACTTGCTGAGAGCAAGCCAGAAAACAGATATAAGAACAGGGGCAGGAGGTTTACAACCTCGCAGTCACTAAGTGGTTCAAGCTGGACCTCTTGTTTCTGTAAAGAGACAGTTTCCATGGGGCTCAATGTCTTCGGCTGGCCTCACCGCTCCCACTGGTTAGCTGAGAAAGATCAGAGCAGTTGGCCCACTTGCCCAGAGACACCCAGCTACCTGACCCAAATGCCCATCTTCCCAACCTGTCCTCTAACAAGGGGCAAGGGCATTTCACCTGAGGGACATTCTGGAAGTAGCAGAAATCAGCACAGGCCATGCAGGAGTGTGGGTCATCTCTCTCCACTGCTCCATCTACTGTCTCTTTCTCTGAACTGAGGTACCATTTTCTGTACCAAAATGCACCTATTGTGCCAATCAAAGCGCACAGCTCCATGAACTTGTACAATTCCATTATTCTAGAAAGTTCTGTCGTGCCCCTTTCCAGGTACTCGGCGCCTCCAGAGGCAACCGCCCATCTGTTTTCCATCATCAGGGCGTTCCTTTGCCTGTGCTAGCGCACGGAGGAAGTGGCATTCTAGAGTCGTTAGTGCTGGGTGCTGCTGGGTCCCCTCACTCAACGCGAAGGCACGCAGCTGCACAGATCTCAGTAGATCAGCCATTTGTATAGCCGGGTGTGGTCCCATGTTATGAACGCACCACGATGTGTTCATCTGCCCTCCTGTTGATAGGCATTTGGATGGCGTCCAGCTCTGGGCTGCTATGAATGAAGCTGCTTGCCGTCTCCTCCCTAGGAACACAGAACGCTCGGCTCCCAGGGAGGGCTGCTGTTTAATTGCATTGGAAAGAGGAGATCTAGGGAATTTTAGCCAGTTCTTAACAACAACAACAACAACAAAAAGAAAACATTTACACTTTTATACGTCTTCATTGCCCAATGCAGACTTCGCCCACAGGCCAGTGTCACAAAAATTTAGAATGATTTCATAACGCTTTGGCTTTCCCTGTGAGCAGTTCTTCAACTTCCCGTTTTAACCAAGGAAAAACTGATGAATGCATCGAAGCCTTGTGTGCATTCCGTTTGGCCTGTACGTCTTTGTTAGGGGTTGAAAGATAATAGCAGCGTTGAAAGAGAAATGACGGTGTTGGACCCAGCGTACAGTCACGGGCAGGCTGGGACCCAGCAGAACCGTTCCGGAGGGGGCCGCCCCCTTCCCGGCGCCAGGGCCGCCGCCCCCGGCTGCCTAGCTGAGCGGCGCCACCTAGCGTCCGCAGGGGGCGGTGCCGCGCCTCGTTTCCAGTGGGTATTATGAAATCACCGACGTCCTGGTGACATCTTTTGCCAAAAAACTGGAGATTTCTCCCTTGCATACTTGGCTTTAATCATGCGTCATTCCTGAACCCTCTTGGGCAGGGCCCCTGAGGGAGCCTCTTGCATCCCGCCCTCTCCTCCGAGTCCTTCTCTGTACTGAGAGGCTCAACCCCGATCCCAACCGGACCGGTACCATGGACAGCACCCAGGACTGCGCAGGGCTCAGCGTGTGTCCCCGCTCCCCTGGTCCTCCCGGACACCTCTGCAAGGACGGACGGAGTCCCATTTCGCAAGTCCTTCCGGAAAGCCACCAACGCGACTGTCGCTCACAGGCAGGACTTCTCTCGGAATAGGTTGCCAGGTCGCAGGGGCGTTTTGTATTTACTATCCCAACAAGACGGTGTGGCAACGATCACCCTCCCGTTTTACCAATGGGGAAGGTGAGGTTCTGAGAGGTGAAATATTTTTCAGAAGGTCACACAGCCATTCCGGGAAGAACTGGTTTCCAACTCATCATTTCCCAGTACAATGGTGTGTTTTAGGAGTCCAACCCTTCACGTCGTGTCCTGCTCTCCTGAGATGCCTGTAAACTGTTATTACTCCTGCTTTATCCGTCTCCTGTCACATGGTTGGGAAGAATTCCAGCTGGCCTTTATGGGCTGAGCCTGATCACCCATCCTGCTGACCCGAGTTTCCTTGGGAGGTCCCGTCCAGTTGCGGGCACGGACAGACGTCCTCTGTCCTCCCCTGTGACCTGGGGCTCTTGGCTTGTGGGAAAAAAATAGAGTCCTCTGGGATTTGAGTTGCTTTGGTACTTCACCTCCATTTCCCCGGAAAGCGATGCTTGTAGAAAAATTAAAATTTAGATCAGGAAGAGTCTTTAAAATGCACTTTAGACCTGGTGCCGCAAGATAATGAGGGCGGTGGAGAATGCTATAGGGACACGTCCAACGTGGTGCGGTGGTGTGAGTAGCAGGGCAGATGGGTGATGGGTGACCGTGTCCTCCGCTGTCCAGGGGCTGTCCCCATGTGCAGAGGGGCACACAGGGTGGCCATAGAGGATGTATGATATATAAAACCAGGAGGAAGGTGTTGGTTTGGGGTTGGAGGGAGAGTAGAAAGGTATTCACAGGCAAAAATGAAATCTGAGAGGAGCAGTCACCTGTCTTGAGAGCATGCATGGGTGTGTCCTTGACAGGTTAGTGTACAGGCGATCTTTTCCGAGTTGAATTGTGTCCTGTCAAATTCCTATGTTGAAGTCCCAACCTCCACCACCTCAGCCTATGACCTTATTTGTAGAGGGGGGTCTTTGTAAAGGTTCCCAGGTTAAAGTCAAATCATCAGGGTGGGCCTTAAATCCAGTCTGACTGGCATTATAAGAAGAAACCTTGGAGACAGATGTGCAGGCAGAGAGAGCACCACGCGACCGTGAATCCAGCGGTTAGGGTGGTGGTGACTTCAAGCGGCCGAGGAAGTAAAGACAGCCGCACCTGGATCTCAGACGTCCGCCTCCAGAATTGCCGGACGGTACTTTCTGTTGCTTCAGCCCCCCCAGCCGTGGCCCTTGGTTACTCAGCCCGGAGAACCGGCCACATGCTCCGCTGTGCTCACGGAGTTGACAATGACAGGGACAAGTTCATGTGCGAAGGACGTTGCACAGATGATTATACCCTCCTCTGTTGAGACTGCACTCCGTTTCCTCCTAAATCCAGATGGCTCCCACCTAGAAGTGACCACAGTGTGACTCTGAGAAAGTAAGTTAAAGTCTTCAAACCATTCAGAGTGAAGAGAGATACTTCTAAGTTGCAGGGTCAGGACTAAGGAGAGGCGGTGAAACACATGAGATGCAAGATTTAAGGAGGCCCCTGCTCTCAGGCACTGACCCTGCACTGGCGCTGTTCTCAAAGCCGTGCCTCCTCACTCCATGCTCCCTACACTCCTCCTTCGCTTCCCCCTGGTCCAGACCCTGGGCACTTGTCCTTGGAGCCACAGAGCAAGACACAGGCAGGAAGGATGTCTGGAAACTGACCTGTGATTGCTTGAACTGCTGTTGTAAAGCCCGATGGTTCTAGACAAGGGTCTTCTAGATGACGTCCCCCCATTTCCCTGAAGGTTCTCTGTCTGCACAGCTGAGCACAGGATCGGTGTCACGATTTTCATTTTTAGTAATTCTCAGCTGAGGGTTCTGGAAGAATTTGGGGAGAATGTATCCACAAACACATGCTATGGCTGTCTTTGAATGTAAGTTCAATTTTCTTTTAAAAATTGTTCTCAAGACTCGTCCAAGCTATGTGGCTAAGAATGTCCTTGTGACAGATGTGATCTGGACGGATGTCCTTGGCAAGTCTGCAGGACAAGGGGGAGCCGAGGTCCTCTCGTTGGGACCTGACTGTCCTCCACCCACACGTCCATCCCTCCATCCATCTGCCCAACACCTGGGTTTAGGGACTTATTGAGAGAGAAAAATGAGGCAATTATTGTTCAAGTAGCTCACAGACTCTTAGAGAAGACAGGATTATAACTAGATAGTTATAGTAAATGATGACTTTGCTGTGATAGAGGTGGGCACGCGGATGGTGGACATACTCAGACACAGGGTTGAATTCAGGCTCAGGAGAGACAGAGGGAGCCCATTACCAGGAGGAACTGCTTTGGTGAACGTGGAAAAGAGAGTTTGAGTTACTGAGCCGGGTGATCTCTTTAGGAGGTTGGCCATTGGGTAGAGAATCCTAGGGAAAGGCAGGCAAAGGAATTCAAGGTGGTTTGTAGATTTCTGGCACGGCACCTGCCTCACTGGACACAGCAGAACTGGGCTTGGACCTTCAAAGCGGTCACTTTCAGAGCGAGTGACTCTGCCACTATGGAGGTTAGGACACGTTCAAAATGGTCCACTCTGGGAGCCTGGGAATGTTCATAATAATCAATGAGAAAAAGTCACCTCCACTTTCTGGTAACCAAGGCACAGAGTACAGTATGGCAGGCTGAGTTATCGGTTACTCTTATGTCCCCCATTGACCTTAATGGTAAAGGTTTCCTTTTCTTCCATTTGAGTGCGTCGTAATGAAGTAGACCACATCTGTATTATTGCAGGCTAGAGATACTGCTCACAAACATTAGGGGATATTTTATTGATTCATATTCATTTGGAAATATCTCCTAATGTTTGTGAGCTGTGTAGAATGGACATAGGATGAGCAGCAGGCCCGCAGTGAGGTCCGGCTCCAGGTAGGGGAAGCTTCCCAGGGAGCTTGAGCAATCAGGGAAGCCGGTAGATTGGCCCACAGAACCCAAGGAGGTGTCGCTGGGTGACACACCACAGCAAAATGGGTGATACCGAGTTCCACGGATTATATTTTTGGGCAAAAAGTCCTAGATGAGCTACAGATGATATTTTCCATGTGTTCATGCCTAATGTTTGCAATTACTAATAGTTGGGGACAGTTCCCACAGGAACAGACGTCTTTGGTATTTTTTAATACAAAATTAGTCATATGAATTCCCTGGGACTTCGTGTTTTATCAAGTCTCTTTCTCTCTCTCACTCTGTGTGTGTGTGTGTGTGTGTGTGTGTGTGTGTGTGTGCTGTGCTTTGCACTCTTACAAGATTCTTTTTTTTTTTTTTTTTAATGTGAGATATGCTTTAAAAGTGAAGTGAACCAGTCTCTGCTGAAAATTCAAACAAGCGCCTGTTCTGGTCAGAATACGCCGACAGGAGCTGAAAGTCACCCCTTTGATCAGCGTGCGGAGCGCGCGGATGGTCCCTTTGTTCCGCGCTGGTGCAGCTTGCAGAATGTTTATTTGGCAACGGAAAAAAGGTCACCGTTTTAAGGCGGTTCAGAAACCAAATGTTCCCGTCATATGGCAGCCCGCTCACAAAGCACCCCTTGGCTTTGTCGCCTGGGAATCTGTGCTTCCTACCAGCTCGAGCTCTCTTAGATGCGTGTGTGTGCGTGTGTGTGTGCGTGCGTGTGTGTGTGTGTGTGTGTGTGTGTGTGTGAGAGAGAGAGAGAGAGAGAGAGAGGGAGGGAGACACGGTGGTTGGAGGTCTGTCAATTGCAAAGCTGCAGCTCTCCCAGCAAGGAAGCTATTTTTATCTCAAGGTGGGTTCTTTAAATAAGAAACGGAGGCGGTGGGCACAGACTCCTCTGAGCCAGGTGTGACATCTGTGGGAACAGAACTGCACGAGCAAAGGCACTCGCATCAGGTTGCATCTTCCTGCTGTCCAATCCTCGGCTTGAAGTGGCGTTGTCCACAACCCGCCTGCAACAGAAAAGCCCTCTAATTAGTGCCTGCAGAATGCGTCTCTCTACTGCCACCCCACCGGTTGTTCCGGGGGAAATATCAGAGCTCAAATGGGGTCCTGGGATGGGGGGGGATGGTTTGAAGGAAGGGGTATCCCCACCCTGACTCTGCACAGCCATCCTAAGGGGACATCTGAGGCACTGATCCTGGAGGTGATGATGTCTGCCACACCCAGCAAGGCTGGCAGACCCAGCTGGGAAATGACGCATTTCTGGACACACAGCACGCTTCACGGTCCATATCTATCTTAAAAGGCCAAGCTTCCCATTTCACAGGCAGCTAGGGGAAGTATTTCCGAGGGGGCGTCGCCCCTCCTAACAAAACCGCAGACGGATCAAGTGGGTGGTAGGTGGCTGAGGTTAGGATTCTGTCACATGTCCTCTCAGCCCCTGGAGAGCTAATGACAAGGACAGAAAAGGTGAAACTAATCACAGCCACAGCTCGAGGCGCCAATCGTGGCTGGTGACCCAGTCGGCCCACTGCATCCATGGTATTTATTTTTGCTGCTCATGGATTTAGCCTGTGTTTCCAGTTTTGTCCATGGAAGCCTCGGATTGGGTTTATTTGGTTAACATCTGTTAGGACAAAAGTCTCACTCTTAATTGGTGCCATCTGGAAAGGAGGAGGGACACGCCGAGGAGCTTGTACAGTCTGCAAAAAGGCCGGGCTTTATTTGTGAAGCTAGCTAGCTAGCGTTATAGACAGATTGCCAGCAGTATAATTGGCAGAGAAGAGTTGCCTCATTTCAGGTACCTGTGTGCTGCGTGCGCATGCGCATGCGCCTGTGGGGGTACGTGTCCGCATTCAGGGGTTTTCCCAGTTCTCAGGACCCTCCCGTCACCCCTGGCGCTGTGTTCGGTTTCCATAGAGGCGGCTGGCGGGGACCTGCGCACCAGCACCCAGAGGCCTCTGGGCCCTGAAGGCTGGGATACCGCAGGGCGGGTGAGTGCGTCCGTGCCTCAGGCTCTCATTCCAGAGCGCAGTACTGAGACCCATTGTGTGCAATTGAGAAACAGCCAAGGGGCGCTAGTGTTAAAAATAAAATCGGAGGAGAACCGAGCTGGGAACACAATGCACTTTTTTCCCCCTCCTTATGTGGATTACAGCCTGGGAGTGGGTCAAGACCCAGACCTGCCACCGCTCACTCAGACTGCCAGGAGCTCTGTGGGAGGCAGAGACCCCAGTGGGGTCTTTGAACTGGTTTCCAGATGGGCCTTTGTTGTGGAAGGACTTCTTCTCACGTTCTAATTTTATTCCATTTAATTCTTGTCATTTCATCCTTGCTGCAAGAGGTGTGTGTGTGTGTGTGTGTGTGTGTGTGTTTGTGTGTGTGTGTATGTGTGTGTATGAGAGAGAGAGAGTGGACTGGGGGATTAACTTTGTACAATTAAAGAAACTCATTACAGTTCACATATTATATAGTTGCAAGTAGACGAGATAGTGATCATATATTTATACACCTTATGAAGTGATCACCCTGATATACCTTGTACCCAGCTCATAGCATATACAGTTATCACGAGGTTATTGGCATGTTCCCTATGCGGTACTTTATGTGGGGTGGTGAACTTCCGAGCGATGGCCCAGGAAGTCTTTCCACAGGGCTGCCAGGGGTCCCATCTCTTCCCTCGCAGCTGTCTGCGCTTCCGTTACCCTCAAGGGCTCCTGCTGAGAAAAATGTAAGGTCCCCTTTCCAATTGCCTCATTCGTTAGGGCGAAGTCCAGTATATAGTTGGGTGGTATTAAGTCCATCAGCACTGTTGTGTGGCCATTACCACCACCCATCTCCAGAACTGTTCTCTCCTTGCAACGAGACTCTGTCCCCGTAAACAAAAACTCCTCCCACCCCCCCACCCTCCCCACCCCCGCTCCTGGGACCTTGTTCTACTTTCTCCGAACTTGATGACTGTAGGCCCTCTCGTGAGTGGAATCACACGGTATTTGTTCTTCCGTGACCGGCTCTTCCACTCAGTATCATGTCCACGAGGTTCCTGCGTGTGGTAGCACGTGTCAGGATGTCCTTCTTTTATAAGGGTGAAGGATATTCCATTGTATGTATCTGTTTCTTCATTCACTTATCAATGGACACTCGGGGTGTTTTCACCATCTGCCAACCGTGAATGACGCTGCTGTGAACCTGGGTGTGTAAATTCACGGTGGAGCAAAAGTAGGCGTACAGTTCTGGGTACGTGAAACACGGCGTTTCTTCTTCTTGTATTATTTATTAGTTATTGTATTGTTTTCCATACCAACAACAGCACGCCTCCTTCAACCCAACCCTAAGTCGGAGCCCCTGTTTCCAACTCTTTGGAGGTGTAGACCCCATTCGAATTTTTGTGCCTTTATACATTTTGTTCCCGGTGTTCTCTCTGGGACCTTCTTTCTCTCATTTACCATCACGACCACCACCCTTCTGTTCGTGCTTCAACGAGTGGCTTTCACATCTGCTCCTTGGAATACGTTCCTGGAAAGTCTCAGCAGATAGCGGCTCCCTTAACCCTTCACGTGTTGTCCTTGTAGGTGGGCACGGAGGGTGGGGCACGATGAACTGTGTTCACTCACTGTGTGTGGGTTGTCGATGACAGCCTTCACCAGCAGAGACCAGGCCTTGTGCCCTGTGTCTGCAGGACCCCGTGCTGGGTCCCAGGGAAGACCACTGGAGGCATTCCCATTCTCTTCCTGAAGACAGGACATGTTCATGTAGGAGACGCAGGACAGGTATCGTGTCTTCCTTGGTGAACTCAGTGTGCACAGACCACCTAGCTCACTCGACTGTCATAACTTCATATTATGCTCTTAAAGGGCACCTGAAAACTGAATAAGCCTCAGGACCTCTGCCCGGGTCCATCTCGGTCGCAACTTTTCAACATGGCCGTTTCCCCTGCAGGGGTTGTCAAACTTTTTATAAAAACCGCCCACTTTTGCAGTGCTGGTCGACCTGGTCCCTACCGCCCACTAGTGGGCGTTCCAGCTTTCATGGTGGGCCAATCGCGGTGCTGTTTGGTTGCCCGGTAGGGACCAGGTTGACCAGCACTGCAAAAGTGGGCGGTTTTTATAAAAAGTTGGACGACCCCTGCTAGGCAGAGCTAGCGGCTGGCCGGAGACTGTGCTCACACGTTGGAACTTGACAGGAAATGACGCCATAATCGCCCCCCCCCCCCCGGGTGAGCAGAGTGGTGTCTGCAGCAGGAATGCGGTCTCCATGTTCAGCTGGGGTGGCCCCAGGCCGCTGGGCAGGCTGCAGTCCGCCCCCCTTTGAAGTTCAGAGGCCCAGAAACAGGCTTCCAGAGCTTTGTGATGTCTTCATCTGCTGTCATGGGGGGGAGGGGCATGCTGCCCAAGTGCCACCAACCTGCCCACCTCCACCACGACGTGCAGTCCTGCACGTTAAAGGGCTCAGCCAGAAGCAGGTCCCACAGGCCGCTGCCTGAGTCACCGGGCACTCATGATGGCAAAACAGTGTTGTCACTGCATCCTTGGAGGGCCTTTCTCGTGTACAGATGGGGACCGGAGCCCCAGAAAGATAAGCGAGGGGGTGTAGGAACAGAGAGGTGACCGTGGAGCACATACAACCAAAGGACAACCAATCCATCTGCGTGGGTCTTCCTGGGTTTCATCACTGACACCTTTTAATGTTTTCTTAAGAATCTTCAGGGTCACAAGGTAAGAGGCACCTGCAAGAATGTTTCATGCAGAAGTATTTTTCATTCTAGTGAAGGATTAGAGATACCACAAAAACCCCAAATTAGCAGAGGACGGGAACCTTCGATGTCATTATAACAACATAGTCATAGAAATAATAACTACGTCATTGAAACAAGGATACGGAAAATTGCTCCATGACAAGGCAGAGAATGGTCGTGGAATTGTTAGTTTTGTGTTGGCTCTAAAAGAGGTTGCAAAGAATTAAGCCCTGTTCAAATCCTTTTTTTTTGTAAATTTTGTAAATATATAGGAAGAACATTGGAAATGTATACCCCTAAATGTTAACAGGGTCCTCTTTGGAGGATGGTGGGATGCTTAGTGGTATTTTCTTCTTTGCGTTTTTTACTTTCTTCCAAATAGTATACATTGACTAAGTTTTATTTAGTAATCACAGAAAATAAATGCTAAGCTAGCCCATTGGATGGGCAGTAACCTGTGTCAGTGTAGTTTGGCCAGTTTAATGTTGCTGGATTTAAGTGAGACTTTTCTGGGTGTATCAGTTAAGAGACCGAATATACAAAGCATAGCCAGACCACGAATAAAAATAGAATTCTGATCCACGATCTGCAGGAAGCCGTCCAAGAAGCCAAACAACCACCCCTGTGACAGTGAGCCTGCCCTTTCAAATGGCCAGGGTTTGGTCAGTAATTGACATCTTCCCTAAACAATCACATAGAAGGTCCGCCTTCTGGACTGCCCATTTCCAGTTTTGACATGAACAGCATCCAATCAGGACACATCTGAGCGCTTGCCTCTCCCACTCTAAAGCTCGGCCCCTCTGCCAAGTGCACGTGCCAGTGGTTGACGCCCTCGCTGTGGCAAGCTCAACCAGACAGCCTCTGCTGGTTCCCATCTGGGGGGGGGGGGGGGGGGGGGAGGGTTCTTTGTTCATTTTCACGTGAATTTTAGTCTTTTGGGAAACCGCATACATTTGAAAACCGTTCACCATGTACGTAGCATGATGTTTCACATAGGCGATAAGAGCCCAGTTTATATGAGTATGGCCTTCAAGATGGGTGGCCATTTATTGTTTTCAATTGCATTTAAATATAGAACAAAGTTGAATATCTTAGTTAAATAAATGCTTTAAAGGTGTAAGCTTTAACCAGTGGTAGTCAGTAGTCAACCTGGTCCCTACCGCCCACTAGTGGGCATTCCAGCTTTCATGGTGGGCGGTAGCGGAGCAATCAAGGTATAAATAAAAAGATAGATTTAACTATAGTAAGTTGTTTTATAAAGATTTATTCTGCCAAACTTAGCGAAAATCCAACATAAAGTACTTGGTAAGTACTTATTATTATATGCTTTAACTTGCATATCAATTTTATAAAGTAAAGTTACTTCCCTGCTTTATAAATCACCATTACTGTGGAACCACTGGCGGTTAGAAAATTTTACTATTAACAGAGATACAAAAGTGGGCGGTGGGTATAAAAAGGTTGACTACCCCGCTTTAAACCATCAAATAGGGAGGGAAGAAGCTGGCAATGCCACCACGGAGCGTGGGCAGGGAGACAATGGGCACTTTGTCCTCACAACCTGAATGAGCAGGGCTGTGTTAGCGGCGGGCTCAGTTCCACAGGTGAGTGATGGGTGTCCTCGCAGGGTGGCTGAAAGATCTTCCTCACCTGTGCTAAAGGCGCTTACCTCACTCACCGTCTTTGGCAGCTAGCCATGCTCACGTTAGCCATTCCGGTGTCTGCTTTTAGGGGGTAAGATGGCGACGACAATGTCCATCGGTCAGGCCCACGAGAGCCCACCAGGATCAGCATCCGGTAGCTAGATGTGTGAGATGGTGTCTGGATTTGAAGGAAATGAGTCAGGGTCTATCACACAGGTCTTGGGAATTGTCTTGAGTGTTTTACTCCCAGGAGCTGCTGTAACAGTGCTTACACTTTGGTTCTACCTTTAACAGTGTGACTATTGTAGTCTCTACAGGTAAGTAGGGTCTACGCAGGGCAGGCAGGTTTGGAGACGGAGGGAAGGAAAGATTCTGCTGCCAGACGCCGCTAAGGTGATGGAGGCCAGTCAGGCGGGAGGTCCTGCCGTGGGGAAGACGGGGTTCCTCCCCAGCAGTGGGGGAGGGCGGGAAAAGCAGAGGGAACAGCCTGTGGCAGGAGAGCAGAGAGTTTGTGGAAGGCAGGTGCACAGCGAAGGGCTATGGGGCCAACCTCTGGCCTGCCTGGGGGTCCCGTCACCCTAACAGCCGATGCCGAAATTCTCCAGCTTCCCAGCTCACGTCTGTCATCCTTCCAAACCCTTTCCCGGTCGAAACTCTCTTTTTCGATGTTCTCAACACGCTCCTGCCAGACTTTTTCTTCTCATTTTCTAAAGAGGAATGAAGAAATATTTGGGTAAAGAAAGCTAGATGCAAGAGACTGTGAGATGGCCTGTTGCAGACGCCACTTTGTGTGTTGTCTGTTGATTTTCAAGTTGAATTAGGTGGGGAAGATCACCTTTCAAAGGTGACTAAAAAAAAGGAACTCATCCTTTCTAAGGTCTAATTAAGACCCTCTGTCAGAAATCATCAGAAGAACCTTATATTATATCACTGGGGACAGTGAAGACCATTGGCCCCTTTTGCATGTAATAGGATGTCATTATTCAAAGAAGTTGCCTTTTTTTTTTTTTTTAAATCCAAGACTAGAAAATAAAAAGGAAGCTCTTCTCATTAGTCTGTATCAGAGTGACCCTCTTGCTCTTGTATCTGTAACATGTTCGGAGTAAAATTCCTGGGTCAATATGGTTTTGGAGACAGGAGGTTGCGTATCAAACTGATGAAACTCAGGGACACCGGTGGCGTTAACTCGCAGACGTTGCTCACCCATCCACCATCGTATCCATTTTTGGTTTCCTGTCTAGAAAAGTGAGAAAAAATATATAGAATATTATAGAAGATTAAGGAAGACTTCTGTGCGGAACCGTTCCCCTGTTTTCCCATTTCCCCCCCAAGTGGAAGAAAACTGGACCAACAAGTAGGTCCTGACCACATATGGACGCAACATATGGACACAGTACGGGCCCGGGAACGCCGGTCGGCAGAGAGCAGCGTGGTAATCTCTTCCAAATGGACCGTCACCTGGGTATTGGAAACACCACGCTGTAAACAGTGTTCCCGTGTCCCCAGGAGGTTACGCGGGGTTGCCTGCAGATGAAAGCCTAGATTCACATCGTGAAGCAAAGTACGAAAATGAACATTAACCTGCTGAGGGCTCTTCCCCCCCTTTGTTGTCAGACACTGTTCACTGCCTGTCTTCTCGAAACAGCGCGACGAACATCTTCAACGCTCTGGCCGTTTCCTGAGCCTCGTCCTTCATCATCTCTTTCCTGTGACCCTCTTTCTTTCTCACGTCTTTCTCAAAAAAAAAAAAAGTGGGTAAGAAATTTAGAATTTCAAGGGCTCTGGGGTCCTCTCGTCCACCAAATCTTACTTTAGATAAGTCAGAAATGGAAGCGGTGGGAGGCTGTGTGGCCACACAGCGCGGTGGATAGTGGATGGGCCGGGGGTATAGTCTGCAGACTCCCAGGGTAGGACGATTTGCACGGAGCCATGTCCCCGTCAGTAAGTCCCTGTCTGCTGCTGTCCTGTTTTCATTTCAGGAGAGGACTGAGTTCATCAGCTCATCCTCATAACCAGACTCGGCATACAGAATTTACCACTTAATGATGTAGATTGCATTCGTTCAGATAATGTTTATTTTCCTTAACCTCTTTTATTGTAAATGTATACATTCTCAGCGTACGGATGACCAGAAGCAGGAACATACATAAAGGAGCGAAATTCCCCTTTTCTCTGCCACAGTCCTCTTCCCCTTGCTCAGGAGAGCATACTGTATACCTTGCAGACATTTGGATACCTAAAAATATATGCTATAGTTCAAAATATACTATACGTGTGCGTGCTTGTTAAAAATGGAAGCATGTTACACATGCATGGTTTTTGCAACTTTGCTTTTTAACTTTTATTCACGTAAGAATATAGGCATTTTTCAGGCCTCGTTGATCTCATGTGCTCTTGCACTATTACCGGCACGTGTTTTATATACTTTTCTTAAAAACGGCTTTTATTTATTTATTTATTCTTTTTTTTTTTTTTTAGAGAGGAGAGAGAGAGGGAGAGAGAGAGAGACAGACAGAGAGAGAGAGAGAGAGAGAGAGGAGAGACAGAGAGAGAGAAGGGGGAGGAGCTGGAAGCATCAACTCCCATATGTGCCTTGACCAGGCAAGCCCAGGGTTTCGAACCAGCGACCTCAGCATTTCCAGGTCAACACTTTATCCACTGCACCACCACAGGTCAGGCTTATATACTTTTCTATAGGTCATAACCCATAGTGTGCTTGGTATGGATGCGTATCTCATCATTCCTCTGCCGACGCGCATCTTATGTGGACCCTAATTTTCATCGTTGAAAAGGAGTGTATGTCATCACACCTGCAGAGGGCATTCCTAGAGAGGAATGTTTGGGTTCTTCCAGGTATACTTATTGAGTAACTACTGTGTGCAAGGTGACAGAAGGCTGTAAAATCACAAGGTACAATCTTTGCAGGTCAAGAGATAGCTCCTCCTCTCATGGAAATGCATCCGAATAACAAATATCAAGTAGTCTCTTCGTGAGAAAATGCAGAGAAACTCGGAGGGAAGGTGAAAAACACCTTGGCTTTCAAACCCGGCCGGCGCAAAGGACACGTGTCTCAGAGATGGGGGTCTCAGTGGACGTGCATTGTAAGTTTCTGAATAAAGTTAGTCGTCACGGTCAGTGTGGAGGCATTGAGTCCTGGGCATGCAGAAGGTGGTTTTATTGAAAGGAGTGAAAGGAGTGAGAAAATGTCTAGAAAGCACAATTGGTTTTGAACTTGTAGGAAACAGCTTTATTTATCAAGGGGGGGAATGTGATCCTTCACTAGGTAATACAAGACTGAAAGAACTTTTGTTGCAAAGGTCTCTGCTCTGTGTTGGAGGCAAACAAGGCCTCTATTCGGACTCCAGGCTAAGTCACCTCAGTTTTCAGCATTGTGCAGGTGTGGGCTCAGCGACAGGTAGACTTCCCTGGATTCTGGACTGTTCTGATAAATTTCTTATCTGTCGTTAGTGAAGTAGAGGTGAGAATGAGCCCTTTGTTTTTCCTTTCTTTCCTCCTCTCTTTTCTTTCCCTTCTTTTCTTTTTTCAAGTACAATCCCCAATTTTCCTAGGGAAGTTCCTTTTTAACCTTCTGTATGCTCAGTTAAATAAAAACACCTTCCTTCTTTGGAATCTTACAGGAGGGTGCAGGTTTATGGATTGTTGCTTTTTATAAATCGATTCAAGTATAAAAATATTTCCGCAGAGATGAAAGTTATAAGTCATGTGCTTTGACATCTCTCCCTCTTTCAGGTGAGAAATTTGGTGGGCAAATATTCATATTCTTCTTATTTTGACCACTGGTATTTGGCTAAAATTCCTTCCTTGAACTCTTGGGTTCCCGTTCTCCTTCATTCACCTCCCTGGAGTTGAAGTTACTTCCCTAATATGTAATACACACAAGCTCAGCCCCATTTGTGACACTCAGCGAGGTCAAAGTACAAACGTACCAACACAGCGAAAACCCGCAGGGTGGAGGGGAAGGTCACTGAAAACGGGGGACCGACCCTCGGGCTGAATAAAGAAATGATCGGGGAATCTTAAAACATTTTGGTAATTTGATAATTTGAAGCATTTCTTAACTTTTAGACATCAGAGAGAGCCCCAAATGAAGTCATTGGCAGCTAACAGGCTTCTGATTAGGGTCCCAACTCTTACATTGTGAGAGCAAACCCACGGGGTCCCGACTCCTCCATCGCAGAGCAAACCCACGGGGTCCCCACTCCTCCATCGCAGAGCAAACCCACGGGGTCCCGACTCCTCCATCGCAGAGCAAACCCACGGGGTCCCGACTCCTCCATTGCAGAGCAAACCCACGGGGTCCTGACTCCTCCATCGCAGAGCAAACCCACGGGGTCCCGACTCCTCCATCGCAGAGCAAACCCACGGGGTCCCCACTTCTCCATCGCAGAGCAAACCCACGGGGTCCTGACTCCTCCATCGCAGAGCAAACCCACGGGGTCCCCACTCCTCCATTGCAGAGCAAACCCACGGGGTCCCCACTCCTCCATCGCAGAGCAAACCCACGGGGTCCCGACTCCTCATCTCAGAGCAAACCCACGGGGTCCCGACTCCTCCATCGCAGAGCAAACCCACGGGGTCCCCACTCCTCCATCGCAGAGCAAACCCACGGGGTCCCCACTCCTCCATCGCAGAGCAAACCCACGGGGTCCCGACTCCTCCATCGCAGAGCAAACCCACGGGGTCCCCACTCCTCCATCGCAGAGCAAACCCACGGGGTCCCCACTCCTCCATCGCAGAGCAAACCCACGGGGTCCCGACTCCTCATCTCAGAGCAAACCCACGGGGTCCCGACTCCTCCATAGCAGAGCAAACCCACGGGATCCCCACTCCTCCTTTGCAAGAGCAAACCCACGGGGTCCCCACTCCTCCATAGCAGAGCAAACCCACGGGGTCCCCACTCCTCCTTTGCAAGAGCAAACCCACGGGGTCCCCACTCCTCCATCGCAGAGCAAACCCACGGGGTCCCCACTCCTCCATCGCAGAGCAAACCCACGGGGTCCCGACTCCTCCATTGCAGAGCAAACCCACAGGGTCCCAACTCCTCCATTGCAGAGCAAACCCACGGGGTCCCGACTCCTCCATTGCAGAGCAAACCCACGGGGTCCCGACTCCTCCACTGCAGAGCAAACCCACGGGGTCCCGACTCCTCCATTGCAGAGCAAACCCACGGGGTCCCGACTCCTCCACTGCAGAGCAAACCCACGGGGTCCCGACTCCTCCATCGCAGAGCAAACCCACGGGGTCCCAACTCCTCCATCGCAGAGCAAACCCACGGGGTCCCCACTCCTCCATTGCAGAGCAAACCCACGGGGTCCCGACTCCTCCATCGCAGAGCAAACCCACGGGGTCCCGACTCCTCCATCGCAGAGCAAACCCACGGGGTCCCGACTCCTCCATCGCAGAGCAAACCCACGGGGTCCCGACTCCTCCATCGCAGAGCAAACCCACAGGCAGAACAAGATTTAGTTGCTTTCCCAGGATGCAGAGCAGCCAGCGTCTGTTTAACTGCTCTGTTTGGTCTGTGATGTCTTCATCCGGCAATCGGGAGGCACCCAGGAGCCTGTCAGGGCTGGTTTTCATGGTGCTTCTCCAAGAAGCATCAGGGGCTGGCGCCAGGCAGGAGCCCTGCCAGCCTGCTCTGAGCAGGTCTCCCGTGTGCGTCCCCAGGGTTGCATGGCTGCTAGCGATGGGGAAATGGGGGCAGAAGCAAAGCCATTTTGTCTTTCACAGGTTTCAGCACACCAAGAAGGGACTGTTTGTAAAAGAGGCATCCCCCACCACCCCCTTTCTAGAGGCGTGTGGCCCTGCCTGTAGCTTTCAAGTTCAGAAAGAATCTTAATCAGGACGTAGGCTGCTTTAGAGGAACTCTCCAGAAATGGAACAGTGAACTTGTCTGTCAAGGATCAGACGTAGGAAACATTCTGAGGCCCTGGCCAGTTTGCTCAGTGGTAGCGTGTCAGCCCGCCATGAGGTGTACCAGGTTCAATTCCCATGGGGCACACAGGAGAAACACCCGTCTGCTTCTCCACCCCTCTCCCTCCCCCTTCTCTCTCTCTCTGTCTCTTCCTCTCCCACAGCCATGGCTCAATTGGCTTGAGTGCATCAGCCCCGGGTGCTGAGGATGGCTCCATGGAGCCTCCACCTCAGGTGCTAAAAATAGCTTGGTTGTGAGCATGGGCCCCAGATGGGCAGAGCATCAGCCCCAGACAGGGTTTGCAGGGTAGATTGTGGTTGGGGTGCATGCAGGAGTCTGTCTCTCTATTTCCCTTCCTCTCACTTGGAAAAGAAGAAGAAAAAATAAGCAAATAGGAAACATTCTGATGCAGTTGGTTCTCAACTAGATCTTAACCATTTTATGATAGCAAAACATATCCTAGAGTTGTTTTTTAAATTGCAATTTCTTTATTATTAAAAAGAGTAACAATGTAGTTGGTGTGGTCATGGGTTAGGACAACTGTGGGCTTAGAAGAACCAGGATCTATTCCACCTCTGCTTACTCAACAGGTCTGAAACCAGGCACAGGTTACTTCACCTGTCTGTGCCTCAGTTTACCCATCTGTAAAATAAGACCTCTCATCTAGATTATTAGAAGTAATTAAGGAGATGACTTTTAGAATGCACTTAGCACATGCTAAATAATTATCACAATCAATATTAATAATAACTCGTGTTTTCAATGTCTGTAACGTTAAAATATTACTTAGTATTATGTTCCAGAATTGGTAGGCTTTAAACCAAGACAAACTAATCATTGTTGTTTGGTTTTAATAAACTCCACTTCATCCACAATATTAAGAAATTGAGTCCTGATTGTGACTTGGGCCAATAGGTGAGCATTCTGTACACCAACAGATCACTGATTTAAAAAGTCATTTAATTTGAAACTTTGATCATTCAGCTGTCATCTCTCAGATGGTACAGGAGTCATAACCCAGTTCCACCGTGGGTTTGATCATTGTCCTACATCTTAAATCTTATTGTCACCTCTGAAGAAAGCTCTGATACTTGGGGCCTTGAACTTTAAAAAGGACTGACACAAAGCCTGCCTCTGGGCGAACTCTTCTTAGATAAGAGTTATATTTATTAGCATTCGTGTGTGTGTGTACCTGGTCTGATACCCTCTGACTTACCCCTGTACAGGCTCCTGATAAGAGTCTGTAATAAGACGTTTATCATGTGAGTGCTTTGTACATGCCTGGTTGGAGGACAGGATCTGTGTGTCCTTGGCCCCTGGGGAGGCGATGGTACCAGGTGCATATGCACCTCTAGGACAGTGTTCAGTTAGTTGAGTTCCCTTTTTCCACCTTGAAGGGGTTCTGTCGACTCGACTTCAGTTGGGAACTGTGGTGACCCACCTTCTCCTTGGCTTCGTGTAGCACCAAGATGTTCCTTCTACATTTTGTCACCTCTAGTTAAGAAATCAGGGTTCTCGGAGGTCAGGGACAGCACCAAAGCTGCCCCCACCAGTGGCCTCATAGACAAGAAGTTGGATTCATTTAAATGACGGTTGCGCGCTATTCCAAGTCATAGGGAGAAAGGGGGGATGTGGAGACTTCAAATTGGATTAGTGCAGGGGTACCAGAGAAATGAATGGATAAATCAGCGCCCATTAGAAGATGGGGATAGTGAAACCACGGCAACTGGGATGACCAGGAGAGAATGAGGAAGGTCCTCTTGTAGCCTGCGGTCACCCCACCGGAGATCAGTACGTTGAAGATGAGAATGAGGATAGGGGAGCATCTCACGCCCTTCTCCCTGCACAGCTGGACCAGCAACCTTTCTCTACCAAGGTTCTTATCTTGTCAGTGCTACCCCAGGCCATTGGAACGTGCAGCCGGACTATGAAAATAGACATAGAGAGTGTGCTAGTGGATCAGGGGAATCAAAGAGGGACTGCGGAGAAGGATGGGAAGAGAGAGGTGACAGGAGAGTGTCCCCTTCCCAAGTGTCCGTGAGCGGTTCTGGACCCAGTGGCCTCTGCTCTGAGTCTCCTTCCTTCATTGGTCATATTATCACAAGAGAAAGAAATCCCAACAGCGTTTTATTTTCATGACCTTTACGATTATTTTTAAAATACCGCTGCCCATTTCCCACTCCCGCCCCAGTGCCTGCCTCCTTTGGTATCTCTTCCCTTCTGTGACCCTCCCGTGTGTCGCATGCCCCTGCTCACTCCCACACCTCCCTCACCCACTCCCCGCCACCTCTGCCTTCTGCGCCACCTGCCACGCTCACTCTCCCCCTGCTCGTCCCCAGAGGAGAGGGGCTGCAGCCACCGTGGAAGGCCACCCCGCAGGCTTTGAGTCTCTCAGCTTCAGGACTGTGACTCTGTGACTTTGGTGAGAGTGGGCCAAGGCTTAGGGAGGCAGAACGGAGTGCGGGGACAGGAACAGTGACAGTTGCTGTGAGCCCACCAGCGCCAGCAGGCGGGAAATGTGACTGCAGAGCATATGGGCTGCCTGGAATCACTGTCAGCAGCCCAGATCCGGGCTCTGCTGCCCCGCTAGGCAGCGTCGTCCTGGCTTTTTGAAGAAAGTATTTCCTTATACTCCCTTACCTGCGGCGCTCAGAGGAAATGCCCCGAATAGCAGTTCTATGGGACTTTCCACATTCCTAAGCCTATATATCTGGACATCGTTATCCAAGACTGTGTTGTCTCATTGTGTGGGGGACCATTTAACCATCTAATGGAGTCCTGGTGTTTGGACATGTGGTTTGTTTCCATTTTTAAAAACATTCTAAACAATGCTACAGTGAACTTCCTTTTATATACATTTTTCTATAGGTTTCTCATTACTTTTTAGCTGGATAAAAGAATAGAGATGTTTTTAAGATTTTTGATACATTATTCCCACCTGGCCCTTAGAAAATGTATACCAATGAATACATCCATTAGCTTATGTGACATGACCACAAAACTGAGGTCTATTATTTCATTTATATGTGGGTGTATTTATGTTTTTGTTTTGGAAATATTCTAAAAGATAAACACTGCAATGTGGAGATTAGTTATTTCCGGGTACGAGGATTTTAGGGACTGTTTTGGGCGGGGCGGGGAAGGAAAAGGTTGACATTATTTTTTATTTTTCTAAAATGAGCATTTACGACTTGCATTCTGTAGTTCTCTTTAAGATTGGATGTATAGAAGAGAAAATAATATCTTAGTGAATCCTAATTCGTAGATTTCTATTTTTTCTTTCTTACAGACTAATGGACTCTTAGGCATTTAAGGGACTTTTAAGTTCATCTGGTCTAAATCCATCAATGAAATGCACTGGTGGGGAAGCCGAGTCCTCAGGAGGCTCCCTGAATTATTTACATCCACAGAACTAGTCCGGGGCCAAAACCAGAGCCCAGAGCCCAAGAATGTTCTTGACTCCTTGTTAACCAACCATTTTTTCCCTATATTCTTTCTTCAGCTATCCAAAAAGGAAATTCAGTAGCTTTTCCTTCCTTCATCTTCTATTTTAGACTTGTTGACACTGGCTAACATTCACTTTCCAAAACACTCCGTCAACATGTTTGCAGATCCGGAACTGAGCTCTTAGCTTAGCCTCCGGGAAGATGTAGGTTCCTTCTCGTTTAATAAACGCACGTTGAAATCTTCGGGCAGAAAGAACAGGTGCTCAGCCTGGGAGACGCTGCAGGTTGTCCTCACTTCCTGAAGATGCACAGTTAACACCGACTGGCTCCATCCAGGCTTGGAGTCCCGCACACACAGAACCGGAACCGAGCCGCCCCGCATTGCCGACACCAAACACCACAGGCAGGAAGGCGGGGCGTTTATTCATTCTTTTTGGAAGAAGGATTCTTGGGAAAGCACTTTGGGATGCTTTTAGGATAGACATAAATGAGTCATTTTTTTTTAAATGCTAAATTGGCATTATTAACGCTTTTTAGGAAGCTCACCGTAGCAGGGATGGCACAGAGGATCAAAAGAGGTACCGCAGCAGCAAAGCACTGGAGAGAGAGAGAGAGAGAGAGAGAGAGAGAGAGAGAAAGAGAAAGAAAGAGAGAGAGAGAGAGAGATTGAGAGAGAGACCCAAGTTCACATGTGCCTCTCACTGCCTGGCAGACAGGCCTCACGAGTTCGTGTGAATGGCTTGATTAGAATTTGGTCTTAAAGATCTTGGCCACGAGCCTAGCACGTGGGGCGCACTCACTCTACGGAAGCTGTTATTATTTTCACTCTATGATGATAAATGAGAAGAGAATAGAGCAAGCTATCCAAGTTTGGCTCGCCCACAGGGTTTGTAGACTTTCCCCGAATTCATCCAGCCCCTGGTCGCAGGGCGCTACCTCTCTCTCTCTCTCTCTCTCTCTCGCTCTCTCTCTCCATCTCTCTCAGCTGAATGAACTGTGAAAAGGCTGAGCTGGTTCCCAGAGGAGGCAGCGTCCAGCAGCAATATGTAACCCGTAGTCTGTGAGATGGCGCAGCCGCAGGCCCAGCGAGGGGTCTGCGCACATACCCCAGGAGGGGAGAGCCTTGCGCGCCTGCGGCTTGAGGACTCCAGGGAGCTGCGGGCGCACCATATGCTGCGGGGCCTCCCTGGGGGCGGGGACGCAGCCACCACCAGCAGAATCCTGGCGCAGGACGCAAGCGGCTGCACCCACCCCAGCTTCTCAGGTGCTCGCAGCGTGGCATCCTCTTGGACGCACGCCCTCTCTTTCTCGTTCTTCCTTTTGGAACCAAAGAATGTTCGTTTTGGAACAGAAGAGCAGGAGTGAAACGTGGTCAGCCAGATCGTGCTGAAGAGTGAGGGAGCGAAGGAGAAGCCCCATCTGCCTGCGTTCCGCCAAACGTACCACACACGCTTCCTTCTGAAATGCCGCGGCCTGCCGCGGACACAGCGTGCTGCCTACCGGGTCACTGCACCTCTCGGCTTTCTGTGTCCACATCCTGCAGAGGGCCGGGTCAGCTCGCTTCCCATGGGGGAGCCACGGACTTGTATGAAAGGGAGTAGGCCAGAGGCAGGAGGGGCAGGCATACCAGGTGAGCGGAGCAGAGTGGAAACACGATCTGTTCTTTTCTTGAGATGTTTTACGAATCCTGCTGAGACAGTCCGGGGAGTTAAGGATTGATCGTTGCAACGGGGACGAATTCGAGAGTGAAAGGGTGCAGTGTAATAATTACATGGGGACGGTCAGTGAGCTTACACTGAGTGTCCCAAGCAAACCAGAGCGGTGTGGCCACTGCTGTGATCCAAACTGTGTCCCCGGCCCCCAAAATCACATGCTGAAAGGCCTAACCCTCATGAGACTCTATGTGTAGTTGATGAAGTTAAAATAACCCCACCAAGAGGAAATTAGGGCACACAGAGTGACATTGGCTTAGGCACACAGAGGGACATTGGCTTAGGCACACAGAGTGACATTGGCTTAAGCACACAGAGAAAAGACCATGTGAGGACACATGGCCATCTGCTACCAAGGGGAGAGGCCTCAGAAGGAACCAGGTCTGCCAGCGCCTCGCTCTCAGACTTCTAGCCTCCAGAGCTGCAGGAAAATGAACTTCCTTCGTCTCGCCGTCCAGGCTGTGGTGCTTAGTTGCGGCAGCCCTAGTTGGCGAATAGAGCCACCTAAATTTCTCCAGAATTCTTCCTCTGTACAAACGGAGGGTCACACATCCCTCTGTGGATCCAGCTCATTTGGGTAGGTGGTGCTTTGTACCGTGTGGCGAGGCAATGTCTGTCCACCTTGAGCGGCACAGGCCTGCTGCCAGCCACATGCTGGAAGTCCTCTGTTTCACCAATTCTGGACACGCACTGGGATCTTAATTATAAAGTCAGCCAATGCCCATCAGAGCCACCTAGCCCTGAAAAGTGATCGCCTGAAGGGCTTTTTAATTTGGAACTTGAGGAAAAGCCCAAAAGGATCAGTTAAGAATATTTACAACCCTCTCTCTGGAATAGGAACTAGAAATACAACTTAGTGTAATGCGGTTAACGTCCCTATGATCCCACATCACCGGACCTTTGGTGACGCATGGCGGCGTTCCCACGGGCAGGCTTTCCCGGGGAGAGGCTGCCAGGTGACGGTGGTGGTGCTGGTGGGGGCACACCTGCGTGACCGTTCGTCTGGCATCTCCCACGCTTTGCTGCATGGCGGCGTTCCCACGGGCAGGCTTTCCCAGGGAGAGGCTGCCAGGTGACGGTGGTGGTGCTGGTGGGGGCACACCTGCGTGACCGTTCGTCTGGCATCTCCCACACTTTGCTGACTCTTGCCTGGAAGGTCACCAGCCTGTGGCAGGACCCCTGTCCCCCTTCTGTACTTACTCCCCTGGTTCTGTGAATGTTTTCAGACCCTGTCAGCCGTGACTTCTGGTTCGTCCTGGGGTTAAACTTGGTGGGTTCCCAAGGAAGCCTGCCTCTTCCACCTGCTGTCCCAGTGTCTGAGGCTGGTTACTATGGTGGTGGTGGTGGGGGGACTCTTCCACCTGCTGTCCCAGTGTCTGAGGCTGGTTACTATGGTGGTGGTGGTGGGGGGACTCTTCCACCTGCTGTCCCAGTGTCTGAGGCTGGTTACTATGGTGGTGGTGGTGGGGGGACTCTTCCACCTGCTGTCCCAGTGTCTGAGGCTGGTTACTATGGTGGTGGTGGTGGGGGGACTCTTCCACCTGCTGTCCCAGTGTCTGAGGCTGGTTACTATGGTGGTGGTGGTGGGGGGACTCTTCCACCTGCTGTCCCAGTGTCTGAGGCTGGTTACTATGGTGGTGGTGGTGGTGGGGGGACTCTTCCACCTGCTGTCCCAGTGTCTGAGGCTGGTTACTATGGTGGTGGTGGTGGTGGGGGGACTCTTCCACCTGCTGTCCCAGTGTCTGAGGCTGGTTACTATGGTGGTGGTGGTGGTGGGGGGACTCTTCCACCTGCTGTCCCAGTGTCTGAGGCTGGTTACTATGGTGGTGGTGGTGGGGGGACTCTTCCACCTGCTGTCCCAGTGTCTGAGGCTGGTTACTATGGTGGTGGTGGTGGGGGGACTCTTCCACCTGCTGTCCCAGTGTCTGAGGCTGGTTACTATGGTGGTGGTGGTGGGGGGACTCTTCCACCTGCTGTCCCAGTGTCTGAGGCTGGTTACTATGGTGGTGGTGGTGGGGGGACTCTTCCACCTGCTGTCCCAGTGTCTGAGGCTGGTTACTATGGTGGTGGTGGTGGTGGAGGGGACAGGAGGGGAGGGGGACAGGAGGGGACTTTCTCTCCATGTGGACTGGGCTCCGTGCAGCTCTGCCCTTGCAGCTGGGGACTCTGCCCCCTTAGGACATGTGGCTCTTTCTGCATGGAATTTCTGTAGCACAGACATTGACAGAGGCTTCCTGGTGGGTCCAGGATGTCACCCTCCTGGCTAGATGGTGTCCCAAGAGGGTCTATGAACCATTGCATAGTAACACCAGGAAGAAGCCCAGTTTTATTCAGTCATTCAACAGCCATGCAGGGCCTACTATGTGTCAATCCATCCATCCATTCATCCATTCACTCATTCATTCATCATTTATTCACCATGTTTTTTCTGGTGCACCAGGTAATATTTCTAGGCCCTTAGGATTTAGCAAAGAACAAAACAAGCCCAGTGGGAGGGAGGAAGATATTAAAGTTTGGGAACAACCGAGGATGACGTGCTCGAGTGGATCATTGCCGTGGAGAAAATAAAGCTGAACGAGGCGGCCAGCAGTGCCGGGGAGGCGGGGGTGAAGTGCAGGTGTATGTGTGACAGTCTGTGGGGGCTCTCTGATTGGGGCAGAAGAGGGTGGGATGACAGGGTGAGCCTGGTGGTGAGCTGGGGAACGAGAATTCTAATCAGGGGGACAGTGAGACCTGAATTGGTCGTGTTGAGGCAAACGTGGGGCTCTCAGAGACACTGGCCAGAGCGAGCTGGCCGGTTCGTGTGGGGCCGTGAGGCCTGCGGGACGATGGTGGCTGGATCAGGCTGGGTCTTGGGCGAGGGGAAGGATTTCGGCTCTCATCTGTCTGATGCTCCGGATGGGAGTTGATGGCCTGCGGACGATCTCCTTTGCGGTCCACCTGCGCGGGAGGAACGTGGTTTCACGGGCGCTCTCCGAGGTGCTGAAGCTGGCGGGGGACCCAGCGGAACCCCGGTGGGGTTGGGCCACATGGGACAGAACTCAGGAACGACCCTCCCCAGCGTTCGTCTACTGCCTGCCGTATTCCAGAACGTCCCCTACCTTGTGTCCAAATGCCCTAGCAACATTGCAAGATAAAACAAGGTCTTTCAGATTATTCATGGTGAAACCGAGGCCCAGAGACAGCAAGCCAGTGGTCTGAGGCTGCCCAGCGCGTCCTGGCAGACTGGGATCCCGCCCCTTCCGTCTGCCCTCAATCTGCTATTCATTCGCTCCATTCTCAGCATCTTGAACATTCTTTTCATACAGGATCCTTGAGATGGAACACCGTTCGATCCTTGAAAATTGTAACAGTTTAAAAAACATAGACTCCTGTTAGCCGTTTCTGCATCTCCCGCGCGTTTCTGGCTGTGTGCACCTGCCCACCACCACCTCTTAGAGACCGAGTCCCCACACATCTTCAGCATCAGGCTTTATTTGGGGGGGGGGGGAAGAGGTATATAGTACCACGTATGTCCCTTCTCGCTCTCTTCTTTAAAAAAGCACGATGTGGTCTAATTCACACAGTTGAAATGCACGTGAGCCTGTGTCTTCTATGGGTTCTGTCTGCCTCCGACACAAACGTTCTATAGACCAGGCCCCCTAGACCCGCTCAATCAGAGCCTGCACTGTCAAACACTTCGTAGGGGGCCTCTGAAGGTGTGAGGGGTGCTGTCTCTGAGGAGGTGGCCACGGGAACTGGTGCCGATACCTTAACCTCCCGTTGCCTCAGTTTCCTTTATCTGGACGCTGTGGATGATAAGGTGAGGGGAGGAGTGTCCAAGGCCCAGCTGATGCTGGGTTGGGCTCAGGGGTCCCGGAAGACCCTCCATGGGTATCATCCTCCTGCCGGGAAGCTGCAGTGCCCCCTGGAGTCAAAGCCCAGTGGGAACACATGAGCACCGCCCTGGGAAGCCCACTCCGGAGAGTCAGCCAGCCCCGACTTGCTGGGAGCAGCGGGCTCCGCTGCGATGCCAACCACCTGTCAGGCTGAGCCCAGCCCCCGCCGCTGAGTGCACCGTGTCCAAGTGCCAATCAGCTGCCACAAACCCCAGCGGGCTCCTGACAACAGGTGTCTCATTAAACAGACCGCACCCTCCCGGGCTCACCCACTGACAGCCACCGAACTCAAGCTCCACTGCCGTCTCATCACAGCCAAACTCCATTAACAAGTCCTATTAATTACCAACTTCTAAAGGCATCTCCCGTTCCGAGGCAAAATACCTTATTCTTCTGAGATGGGAACTTGCTTGTGATCCTTCAGAAAGACCCATAATTAGGTCCTTTAAAAACGGGGCCCAGGGGCGGGGGCAGGGGAAAAGCCAACAGTCCCCGGGCGGGGCCAGTGCTGAAAGTGCACAACGCGGGCTCTGTTTGTTTTAATTTTGTGCCTGCTGGTGGCCCACAAGGGCCCAATTAACTTGCTACAGATGCTTGTATCAGTTCCATCCTCTTGTCTCATCCTTCCTTTTCTTTTTCTTTTTTTTTTCTGGAAGGGATAAACTTGTAGCACAGATTGTAGGCCTGCAGGCAGCCAATGATCAACAACCAGAACTGTGTGATGATGTGAAGGAAACCCCTGTGAATCGCAAGCACCCCCTTGCAGCGTTCCTGTTGGGAGGAGCCGGCAGGGAGGGGCAGGGCCTGCGCCCCAGGTGGCGAGGGCAGAGCCTTTATGAAATGGCCCAAAGGTGGACATTCTTGGAAGGAGAGCAACTTTGTAGGCTAGCTTCCTCCCCCTTTTCTATTTTACTTTTGGCTGCAATAAAATCATTATGCTGGCCCTGGCCGGTTGGCTCAGCGGTAGAGCGTCGGCCTGGCGTGCGGGGGACCTGGGTTCGATTCCCGGCCAGGGCACACAGGAGAAGCGCCCATTTCCTTCTCCACGCCCCCCCCCCCCTGCTTCCTCTCTGTCTCTCTCTTCCCCTCCCGCAGCCAAGGCTCCATTGGAGCAAAGATGGCCTGGGCGCTGGGGATGGCTCCTTGGCCTCTGCCCCAGGTGCTAGAGTGGCTCTGGTCTCGGCAGAGCGACGCCCTGGAGGGGCAGAGCATCGCCCCCTGGTGGGCAGAGCATCGCCCCTGGTGGGTGTGCCGGGTGGATCCCGGTAGGGCACATGCGGGAGTCTGTCTGACTGTCTCTCCCCGTTTCCAGCTTCAGAAAAATACAAAAAAAAAAAAAATCATTATGCTTATTAATTATGTATATTCCCTTTTCCATCCTGTTCCTTGGAAGGGATCTTGCCTTTCAGAAGAATGTACATGCCCAGAGGATAGCCTTTGCTAAATACGACAAATAAACAGACAGATTCCTTGTTAACTCGGAGGTGTGCCCAGACACAGCCCGTGGATGGCGGTGAAGAGGGCAGGCTGGACTGGCTCAGGTACAGGTTATAAATGCAGCCGTTACTGAATTCAGATTTTTTTTTTTTTTGTATTTTTCTGAAGCTGGAAACGGGGAGAGACAGTCAGACAGACTCCCGCATGCGCCCGACGGGGATCCACCCGGCACGCCCACCAGGGGTGACGCTCTGCCCACCAGGGGGCGATGCTCTGCCCCTCCAGGGCGTCGCTCTGCCGCGACCAGAGCCACTCTAGCGCCTGGGGCAGAGGCCAAGGAGCCATCCCCAGCGCCCGAGCCATCTTTGCTCCAATGGAGCCTTGGCTGCGGGAGGGGAAGAGAGAGACAGAGAGGAAGGAGGGGGAGGGGGTGGAGAAGGAAATGGGCGCTTCTCCTGTGTGCCCTGGCCAGGAATTGAAACCGGGTCCCCCGCATGCCAGGCCAACGCTCTACCACTGAGCCAACCAGCCAGGGCCTGAATTCAGATTTATTAAAACAAATGTTGCTCTTTTGGTTCCTAATTCATTGTAAGGAAAGAACCTATCAGCCTCATGGGCTATTGGTATAAATGAGGTCTGAGTAGATCATTTTTTTCTTTTTTGTGACAGACAGAGAGAAGGACAGACAGACCAGAAGGGAGAGAGATGAGAAGCATCAATTCTTCATTGCAGCTCCTTAGTTGTTCAGTGATTGCTTTCTCATATGTGCCTTGACCGGAGGGCTACAGCAGAGCAAGTGACCCCTTGCTCAAGCCAGCGACCTTGGGCTCAAGCCAGCGACCTTTGGGCTCAAGCTAGAGACCATGGGGTCATGTCTATGATCCCATGCTCAAGCCAGCGACCCTGCGCTCAAGCCAGATGAGCCCACGCGCAAGCCGGTGACCTCGGGGTTTCAAACCTGGGTCCTCTCCATCCCAGTCTAATGATCTATCCACAGTGCCACCGCCTGGTCAGGCCTGAGTAGCTCATTCTCCAGGAGCTTTCAAACTACAATACATGCACGGGGTCCCAGAATCCTCCTCATCATGCCCAGGGGCAGGACTGGCAGGGTCCAGAGTGCTGAAGTCTGGGACATAATTGTTAAGTGGCCAAGGCTTCGGGTAAACAGGGTCACTTTTGCCTCTTGTGAAAACACTTACTTGGCATTCTCTCTTACCCTGTTTCTGTGCATAAACTAGCGAGCAATGTCCCCACTTTCATTTCTGGTTTAATCACTGGGATCGTCTCTCTTTCTTCTTAGTCCCTCTAGCTGAAGCGTTGTCTGTTCCTTTGAATGGGCCATCCTTTCCTCTCTCTTTGTATGCCTTCTGACTTCTCATTGAAAACCAAATATTTGATGTTAGGGACCGAAATATAAACAGGGTATTTTTATATCCAGGGGACAGGTGCTGGGCCTAACCACCCATTTTACCTGCCCAGTTAACAAAGAGCTATACCTGATTATTGCTTATCCTACCCATGTTCTCCGGAAGAGGCTGAAAGCTAGTTTCTTATTGGTGTAAAGTTAGATCTAAATGGTATGGTGAGGGTTGTCTTTGAGTTGTCTTGGAAACAATTGAATTGCTAATGGACCACGTTTGTTTTCACTGAATAAAGATGGATGCTCTTCTGGGGGCCGCCATTGCAGTGGCTCAGGAGCAGTAGAGACTGTTCACCGTGCGGTCCTCCCGAACCCATCTTTATGTATATATCTTTAATTCTCTATCATTTATTTAATTCCATACCTTTTCCCGTTCGAGGACCCCGTAACAGACTTGTCGTGGCTGGACTGCGACAATTTGAATCTAATAACGTGGCTATCCTGGAAATCAAGTGATCAGATTCTCCCCTTCCACAGTGATTTCTTTCTTTTCTTTCTTTCTTTCTTTCTTTCTTTCTTTCTTTCTTTCTTTCTTTCTTTCTTTCTTTCTTTCTTCATTTTTTATTTACTAAACTGCTGTAGCTGTTTCCGTGCTGAGGATTAGCCTGCAGGGTCATCTTAAACTCTTTTCAAAGTGGTTTCTGAGCCTGTGATGCGACTCTCTAATTTCCCCCATATATGCAGTTACTTTTGCATGTCCTCGTCTGTAATGCTTGGCTCCCGAAAGAGAAAAAAGAGAAAAATGCCGGGGGGAGATACAAAGGTGGCTAGCTCTTTAAATCCCCTGTCACTGCTTCCTTCGTTGGTTGGTGCTTGTAACAATGGCAGCTGGCACCACAAACAGTGGCTGCCCACTCCTTTGTTCCTTTAAGACCAGAATGGCCCCGGGCGCTGAGGATGGCTCTGTGGCCTCTGCCTCAGGTGCTAGGATGGCTCTGGATGCAATGGAGCGACGCCCCAGATGGGCAGAGCATCGCCCCCTGGTGGGCGTGCCGGGTGGATCCCGGTCGGGCGCATGCGGGAGTCTGTCTGACTGCCTCCCTGTTTCCAGCTTCAGAAAAATGCAAAAAATAAAATAAAATAAAATAAGACCAGAAGCAGTAGTTAGTGATTGCAGCACAGGTTCCTAACATTAGGAGGGCAGGGTCCTTTCGGCCAACCCTGGTGTTTGAGTAACGTGTAGCGTGCCTGCCACAGGGCTTTAGTGTGGACAGTGGGCGGCCATTGCTGGGTTAAGGAGCTAAATGACCAAAATTCACCATCATTTACCGTCCAAGCCTTTCCCTGGCCTCTTTACCCTTGGATACAGTCCTGAGTCCCAAAGCAGTTCCCCGGGCGGTTTCTGAGAGTGCAATCTTTGTCTGGGCGGGGAGACAGCTCCATAGTGTTTCTTAGCAGTGATTTGACGAATCACAAAAAGAATTAGGACACTTTCATTTTGCAGAAATAGAAAAGCTAACCCCCCACATTCACCTGGAACTTAAGGGGCCCTTTTTGCCCAAACCGTCTTTGCAAAAGAGGAGAAAAGTTGGAGGAGTCACACATTTGGGATTCAAAACTTCTAGGCAAAGCCACCACTATCAAGGCAGTGTGGTACTGGCCTGAGGCTAGACAGATGGATGCAAGGCCAAAAGGTGGTTTGCACACAATTAGATAGTATTCAGCCAGGAAACTGAGCGCTGTTCTCGTACTTGCCGTCCAGTGAGCTGGTGTTTAGGTCTGTTTCCAGCTAATGTCTCCATAGTAAACTTAGTCCTACCCTTTCACATCGAAACGTCATTGTGTGACATGGTTTGTAACCACGCACATTAAATATTTAAAGACAGAAGAACACCAACGCACGGCGGGCTACTCAGACATCATAGCGACCACATTCCACCCAGCAGGTCATCTTAATCAGATGATATTTAGCGTTCGGTTGAATGGCTCAGAGGTGCCGGCAAGCTTGCTCAAGGAGGTAGATTTTAATTTCTCAGGGCTAACCAGAGACTATGGTTCGGTCACTTGACAGTTGGGGGAGTGGGTGTGTTTTTCCAGTCGATGGCAGAGTAAGGAAGAAAACTGGACCCGTGGTCCCCTGGTGTGGACGGAGCGAGGTATCACTCCGCCCAGTTACCGACCCTGGAGTACTCTATCAATATGCGCTGCTGTTGCTCAGTATTTTTTTTTTTCTTAGCCAGAAGCAAATGAATATATTAGTCATCAGCAGCAAGGCATAGGGCAGATGGCTCCAGGAGCCTTGGGTGATTGGGATTCCACACGTGCGTGGGGGTGCGACGCACTTCAGGACTCATTTTCCCGGATGCTGACACCCAGGACAGTCCTCGGAGACCTGTCCATCAAACCTCAGCACGCCTTGCAGAAGAAAATGACAGTGCTCATGCCCAGACAGAGGGGGCGATGGCACTTCAGAATGGCCCCTCAAATCCCAAGCCGCGTGTTGTTTGCAAAGTAAATGAGACCCACGTGAAGGATGCCACTCACAAGAGCCACTTGGGTGGTGCGTGAAGTAGTTCTTAGCTGCTTTTTGGAAACTTCTGGAGCGACACTACCCCCCTCCGCACGCACAGTGGATACAGCCTTTTCTCCCCCCTTCTTTTTTTTTTTTTTTTGAAGCTGGAAACAGGGAGAGACAGTCAGACTCCCGCATGCGCCCGACCGGGATCCACCCGGCACGCCCACCAGGGGGCGATGCTCTGCCCCTCCTGGGGCGTCGCTCTGTTGCGACCAGAGCCACTCTAGCGCCTGGGGCAGAGGCCATGGAGCCATCCCCAGCGCCCAGGCCATCTTTGCTCCAATGGAGCCTCTGCTGCGGGAGGGGAAGAGAGAGACAGAGAGGAAGGAGGGGGAGGGGTGGAGAAGCAGATGGGCGCTTCTCCTGTGTGCCCTGGCCGGGAATCGAACCCGGGACCTCTGCACGACAGGCCGACGCTCTACCACTGAGCCAACCGGCCAGGGCCTCTCCCCTCTTCTTAAACTTAATTTTGATAACCCTGCAAGGCTCAATTGATTTATTTTAGTGTCTAGATTTCTTGTTTGACTATTACTGCAGTATGACTGGCTTTGCAGATGCAGCGCCTGAACCCCGAATATCTGTAGCCGAATGTCCGCTGTCAGCGAGCCATTTGCAGGTGGGTCCTCTTTTTTTGGAACATGGCAGCGCCTCATGCTCACCGTAATGGTGTGTTTCTGTGCTCTGCGTCACATTCTCGGTGCCTGCCTCGTGGCTGAAGACAACAACAGGCGTGCCAAAATCCATCAGATGAAGCCACCGCCGTTCGGGGGCAGGCTAGCCCGGCAGAGTCGCATTTTCAATTAAAAAAAAAAAAAAGATAGAAACGAGCAAATCACATGTTCCACGCAAAATTATCCACGGGAGGCACAATGACATCTCACTGAAAAGCAACGGGAATCTTTCAAAAGCGCCAGGCGCAGGCGTATGGTGACTCCAGGCTGGAAATAGACCCTGCGCTCAGGGAGGTCGAGTGGTTCCCAGCATCTCACAGAAGGCTTTTCACAGCTCCGGATAATGGCAGAGGCTGGCGAGGATAAGATTTCCCTCCTTGTAATGATAGGCAGTGCTAGCTCTTTGAAACTCCCCGGGTATGTCCTGGAATGCTAATTGAGCATTTGGTTCCCCGCGTAGTGGGTGTTGAGTTGGCTTCATGCGCTGCAGCAGCTGAGAGGCTGAGCCTGCCTGATTTCTGTGAGTGGCGTTTGGCACTCCTGGGGGACGCCTCTGACTCACAGCACCCCCCCCCCCCCCCCCCCCCCCGGATTCCGGCACTTGGAGCTCAGCTCCAAACTGTCCCCCTAGCTCCACGTTTGGGTACTTCTCCGGATATAACGCAGCCTTGATTTTGTTTACCTAGCACGCTGCCTTCCGGAAATCTCCATTAATTCCCGCATCTGTTCTTTGCTGCTCTGGGGATAATTGATATTCATAATAATGACCCCCAAAGCAATTCAGGTGCCTTTTGGAACCACGCAAGGATTTTACATCCTTTGTTAAGTGTGGGCGCCCGGGTGTCTCTCGGGGGGGGGGGGTCCCAAAAGAGTGCCGTGGTCTGAGGGTCACAACTGTATCTGTCATGGGACAAGCCGCAGCTTGCTAGGAAAGGAAGTGCCCCTTGTCCCCTCCCCTGTCGCCATCCCTTAGGCATATACACCCTACATGCTGTTTCTGAACGTGTATCCCAGCCCGTGCACCAGTGATACACAGAGATGGAGTAAACACCCGTCGGGCCTCTCCGAGGGGCCATCAGTACAGACAGAGGACAGGCTTGCACCCCGAAAGTTGTGGCACAGTGTGGTTTGGGGGCATTCAGGATGGGCGAAGGCGGAAGGGAGGTCCAGCAGTAGCGAAAGCGATGGACAGTCCTGGGGTGTGACTGCAGGTGCCATCCCATCATGGTCAGTGACGTTGAGACAGTGATGGGCTGGGGAAGGCAGAGTATTGGACGGTCATCTACACAGGCTCTGAAGTCATCCAAGGCGAAGTGCGGACTTGGGGCCAGAGGAGGATGGACGGCAAGGTGGCCACGTTCCCTGTGAAGGTGTAATAACCAGATGGGACTGTGATCGTCCGGTGTCAGGACCTCACCAGGGCGGTCACGGTCTGAAAGCCAGACAGAAACACAGCCAGTCTGATGGGCCCTTTCCATCAGTCTCTGAGTTTTCTTTTTTTTTTTTTTTTGTATTTTTCTGAAGCTGGAAATGGGGAGAGACAGTCAGACAGACTCCCGCATGCGCCCGACTGGGATCTACCCGGCACGCCCACCAGGGGCCACGCTCTGCCCACCACGGGGTGTCACTCTGCCGTGACCAGAGCCACTCTAGCGCCTGGGGCAGAGGCCAAGGAGCCATCCCCAGCGCCTGGGCCATCTTTGCTCCAATGGAGCCTTGGCTGCGGGAGGGGAAGAGAGAGACAGAGAGGAAGGAGGGGGGGTGGGAGGGTGGAGAAGCAAATGGGCGCCTCTCCTGTGTGCCCTGGCCAGGAATCGAACCCAGGACTTCTGCACGCCAGGCCGACGCTCTACCGCTGAGCCAACCAGCCAGGGCTCTCTCAGTTTCCTATTGTCGCCGTATAAAGGGTGATTCATCCGTCAAAAGGCTCCATCTCCGAACTGCCACCCGTGTCAGCCTGTCCCCCTACCTGTCTCTCGGAGACACACAAGTTCAGGCCGGAATGAAATGACTGACTTGTGATTACCCTTCCTTTTATGAGCCGCTGGGCAAAGGGGCAACTGAGGCGGACGTGGAATTCTACGCCCAGCCAGAACAGACACTTCCTGGTGTCTTTGTAATGCGGCCACAACCAACCAGGTCGTTTCTGCGTCTCCACAGTCCTTACCTCGCTGCTTCTCCATGAAGGTATTTAGGTTTATCTGAAAATCCATCCTTTGGTCAGATTCTCTGTAACTTTTTTTTGTATTTTTCCGAAGCTGGAAACGGGGAGAGACAGTCAGACAGACTCCCGCATGCGCCCAACCGGGATCCACCCGGCACGCCCACCAGGGGGCGATGCTCTGCCCCTCCGGGGCATCGCTCTGCTGCGACCAGAGCCACTCTAGCGCCTGGGGCAGAGGCCAAGGAGCCATCCCCAGCGCCCGGGCCATCTTTGCTCCAATGGAGCCTCGCTGCGGGAGGGGAAGAGAGAGACAGAAAGGAAGGAGAGGGGGAGGGGTGGAGAAGCAGATGGGCGCTTCTCCTATGTGCCCTGGCCGGGAATCGAACCCGGGTCCCCCGCACACCAGGCCGACGCTCTACCGCTGAGCCAACCGGCCAGGGCCAAAGATGCTTGCCTTTAGAAACAGCATTTTTTAAATCTAGATCCAGAATCAGTAATGAATTCTCTATTAAGGAAGAGAGAGTGTCCATGCCAAGCTCTTGATCGCATTGGAGGTTGGAACCACAGGCCTTGACCCATTCTAGAGCAGAGGGCAAAGCCATGAGGACCGGGGTCCCACACTGGAGGCCACCCTTTGCACGGTGACAGTGGAAACTCAAAGGCTATATCGGAAGGGGGCGATCAGACGGGCTGTCTGCTGTGTGGCTCTTAGACCGAGACCACCCTTGGGAGGGCTTGTGGCAGAGTGATCACTGTTCCATCTAGCTCTTACGCTTTCACAGAGGATCTCCCCACCTTTCTGAAGGGAGACTGAGAGCGGCTTGTCTACTCCCTTGTTCTCCTTCAAACAGCTCCGTCGAAAGATGAGCATCATCTTAAAATCACTCTGAGAGGTGGAGTTCGTTAACGGAGAATGGACATACTCAACGTCACCTCAGTGCACATGTGTTTTGCTTAATCAGTGCTACTGTAGCCACACCCTGGGACAGGAAGCAAGGGGAGAAAAATTAGAAAGAGGCAAATAAATGGGAAAGACGTAAACGATGAGTCGGCAAGTTTTTCATGAAGGGTAAAGGTCTCACTGGGCTTCTTTTTATGTGGCGATGGAATTCCCTGAACGGTCTAATTTCCAACAGGTGTTTCTTTAGTGATGCTGTTCATTTCTTAAAAATGTATATGGATACACAGATTTCCTTTGGTGGTCAAGTCATTGTAAAGAGCATCGTGTAACATTTATTTAACTCTGTCCTCAAGCATGTCGCGTGTTTTGTTCCGGGATGCTTCTGAATTTTGTAAAACCCCCGACCAGTATGCAAAGTTTCATGGTTCCCTCGCTTCAGTGATGACCTAAGTTCCTGACTACCATCTTTCCCCGAAAGTAAGACAGTGTCTTATATTAATTTTTGCTCCTAAAGACTCGCCAGGTATTATTTTCAGGGGAAGTCTTATTTTTTCCATGAACAAGAATTCACGTTTATTGTTGAACAACAACAAAAAAATCAACATTTATTAATGTACTGTAGTCATGTCATCACAAATATCAGCATAACCAGTTAAACTCTAAATTACATCAATAATTTTTTGTGACTCTATTTCCATATACAATAATCTACCCTGTTTTTCCCGAAACTAAGACAGTGTCTTATATTAATTTTTGCTCCTAAAGATGTGCTAGGTCTTATTTTCAAGGGAGGCCTTAGATTTCTAAGCTTGAAAAAAAAAATTGTACTAGGTCTTATTTTCGGGTAAACAGGGTATATCATTCACAATTCACCAGCATCACAGTGCAATGCATGTAGAGAATGAGGACATTATTTAAGAGACTCTGTTTTTGATCCCCGAGAAGATCTTATTTGTTCTAAAGATGTTGCAGGCTTTGGGCTGGTTTTGAATAGGACCCATTGGACAAGCCCACGAAGGAGGTCCTAGAATTTCTAGTCACGAGATCTAATTTCTGTTCTTGGTTTTGTTGCTGATTAGCTCCATAACTTTGAAAAATTAAAAAGCTTTCTTTCCCTTTTGGGTACAAAATAAGGGAAATTCATACAATAATTTCTGAGGGCTCATCTACTTCTAAAATTTAAAGAACCTAATTTGTAGACACTCAAGCGTTTTCTTGTCTGAAAATCAAAGCAATTTTTGCATTGCTGGTGAATCTAATTAACTCTGCAACATGGCTGCAAATGGAAATGACCTGGACAGTTACAAACAAACAAACAAACAAAAAACCAATGAGTTTCCTGAGCCCAACTAATTATGCTAAATTATGCTCTCTGGTGGCCCAGGAATCTGTGTCTTCAAACTGTCCCCAGTGATTCTGATGCAACACGTCTAAGGACTTGTGTTGGTCAAATAAGTTTGTAAATATGATATATAGGTTTGCTCGCTTAGAGTTTGCATTGGGTGTGGGGGACAGGCTGTAAGCAGGCAGGGTCGTTATAGCCTAAGGCTTTGTTTTAAGACTAAGCCTTTCCCACCCTAAGTGACTTTGTATCAGAGACTTCCTTGTTTGTATATTGGATTAAAGGTTTTGATTTCTACACTATAAAATGGGGCAGAGGAGCCCATGCTGGAGGAGAGCAGAGAGAGGCCACGTGGAGGAGAGGAGAAGCAGCCAAGATGGCAGAATGCTGAAGGAGAAGCCGGTTTGTGCAGAGTTTGTGCAGAGAGAAGGAGATGGGAAACAGAGGTGAATAAGGCTGGTGAGGTAGAAAACTTTGATTCTAGGAAACTCAGATAAGTCAGTGGCTTTGGGAGCCCTGAATGGAAAGGGAAGTGTTTTCCCACTGTGTGTATTTCTTGCCTGTGGGTGCAAGCTAGGATTAAAGCTAATGACCCACCAGTTCTTAGCTCCATTGTTTCATTACTGTCTGTCTGAATCAAATGCGAACCTGCATGGGCCAGGCGGCTGTGATGATGGCCCTGGCTACTGGCTTTACAACTTGCATTTGAAAAGGTCTGGTTTACGTGACCTCCAAGAGCCCTTACCATTTTGAAGCCTCCCTGATTCTCACCCACGTTTATTAAAGTACTTACCGTATTTCCCCATGTATAAGACGCACAATTTTTTGGAAAACATCGGGTTCTAAAAACTAGGTGCGTCTTATACAGTGGTTGTAGATCTTTTTACTTGCATTTCCTGCTTTTTCACGCTCGTTGTCTGTTTTTCAAAATTTGGGCCCCCAAATTAAGGTGCTTCTTGTACGTGGAAGTGTCTTGTAGATGGGAAATACGGTACTTCCTGTCCAGAACTGCATTCAAATTACGGAACATTCAAATGAGGAAAACCTGTCCTCAGGCGTCTCAATGAATAAAAATGTTCAGACATCTCCTACGCAGAAACGTGACACCAAATCCACTCGGTTGTGACCCCCTTCTATAGAGGTATGACAGACAGCCACGCTGATCTAACAAAACACGAGGGGATTCGTTCACCGGAATAAAAAATAATGGGATCCATATCAATTGTCCAGACCCTAACTTAAAGACTTGTAAATTCAGGTTGCGTTGGAAATACGCAGAGAGAAAAAACAAAAAAACACACAAAACAAACAAAACAGAAACAAACAGACCGACGCAGGGGATATGTGTTAAGGGCAGTCGGTTATCTGGTGTGAGTCCAGGACACCGAAGAATGATCTCATTCGAGACGCACAAGGAGAGAGAGAGCTTATCTTGCCGCCTTCTCACGTTCTCGGACAGGATTTCTCCTCTATTCAGGTGCCCTGGGAGAGGGCAGTGGCTTTTCTGCCCTTCACGTACTTCAGCCTTTGTTTCTAGTTGGGCGCATGCCTGGCTGAAATGGAGAAACAGCCATCGGAGCGCACAGGTTTTGAGGCCAATGTTAATTAGCGGTCCTGTAACAAGTCGGTGGAGAACATGGGAGTTCAGGGGCTGGGGCTGTATGTAGTTCAGGGGACTGCCTGGGAACAGAGAGCATGGTGTTGAGGCGGCTCTCTCTCCCTTGTGTCCCTGGGTAGATGCCTGGGTGGCTTGATTCAATCCCGGGGTGGCTGGGAGACAGGAGAATTGTGAGTCAGACTATTAGCTAACATTATATATATGTATACATGTATGTGTGTCTCTGTGTGTGTGTGTATGTGTGTATATGTATATGTATATAGATAGATAGGTAGATGTAGATATATAGATAGATATCTATTTTCCCCATCTCTCTCTCTCTCTCTCTCTCTCTCTTCATCTTTCCCCAAATGAAGAATAATGACTTGGTGTTGCCAGCAAGAACAGCCTGGAGAAATGGGGTAAAATAATACAAAAAAAAAAAAAAAAAAAAAAGAAAAAGACAAAAAAGGTTGACCAATCATGTGGAAAAGCTTATTTTTAAAACCCTTTTCTGCATTGTCACTTTTTTAATTAAAAGAAAATGTCAGTTAAAAATTAAGTTTACAAAACTCCTGGCTATCTGTTCTTAAAGGTGCTGGAAGTGCTTTCGACACTGAACCCAACAGGCGGCGGTCACGGGGTCACGCGTGTGTGAGACGCTGTTGGACTGTGTGCTGATGTATTCCATCTTTCACAGAATCATGCTGAAGTGAAAATAACCAAATTGCTTTGAGTTGAACACTCATGCCCAGTGTACCAGTTTTTATCATGCCACAATTACAGCTCCAGAACACATATGGAGAAGTTCATGTCCAGTGTTAGAGGTGCGAGGTGACTCCTCTGAGACGCTTTCCACAGGGCAGAGTGGGACTTCTCGGTGGCTCCTAACAGCACACGAAAATAGTTCTGGACAAAATGCAAGGACAAGCCAAAATATAAAGCTAACAACAAAACTGGTTTTTAAAAAATAAAAATAAAAATAAAGGCAAGGGGAAAATATGTCTGCAGAAATCATTCGCCATCTTTGATCTCAGCAAAGTGACCCCGGACTTGGCAAAGCTCAGGAAAGGCGTTTCTTTTATTTGTAAAAGTTGAAATGATTGCTCATCGTGTTCCTTTGTCGCTGCCAAAATCTGAGGTTATTTTTTCTGGCTGGACATCTGTGGCCGCCCCATAGGAACCAGTCGGGCAATAAAAGTTTTCAGGCTCATGAAAATCAAAGTATGAAAAGAAAAACAAAACAAAACAAAAAGACAACCGATCCATGTTCGTTTCGGGAACAGAACAATAGGGTTCGGCCACGGACCCAGAGCAGCTGTGCACGGGACAGCTTTCGGAAGGCTGGAAGAGAGACCGAGGTGGCCAGTGTCAGAGTTGAGGATGTCTGTCTTCGTCTGAACGGGAAACAACTCCCATGCGGCCTAAGACGTGTTTTTTGTGTGGCAGACGGCCTTCGGAAGGGAAGTCAGAGAAGCATCAAATTATTTACCCTCCCCGGGAAAATATTTTAAAAGCTCTACCAGAGCTCCATTTCCTAAAGCCACCTGTCACCTAAAACACACCTAATAAGCCCCAGATGGCTGGATCTCAACCTGCAGACTCCCCCCCCCCCTCCACCACCCCCGCCACTTGGGGAGAAAATATTTCACTCATTTCCCGGGACATCCTTAATTCTTTCGAAGCTAAACTTTCAGGCCATATTTTCTGCTTAAACTTAATAACTTGGCTTTGACATTCCTTCCCCATGACCCTGAGGTTCCGTATGGCCGCCTGGACACCTGCTCCCAAACACATTAGGAGCGCTCCGGTTTTTTTTTCTCTTTAAAGTATCAGTTTTGTTTTTCTTTGCTCAGCCTGGAGGCATCCTTTGAATGGGAGAAAGTGGAGAGGACTCTTTGCGTTTGTTCCATCCTGAGTTTTGTTACCGTCTTAGGTTTCTGGTCTCACGTTTTTTGCTGATGTTGCTTTGCAGACAAAAACGATATATATATATATATTTTTTGGGGTTCATACAGTTTTGGAAATCCGTGCAAGTTTTAGGCTCAGATCTTGATGGGGAAACTAATGGGGAAAGGTTCTCTCTCTGTGTAAGTGATTTGGTGAGAATAAACGTAAATGTTCTTGAGTATTTTCTGTGATGTTAAAAGAAAAAATAAAATCTGAGGTTCTTCCGTACTGCTGGAATTGACATTAACATCCCAGCATGTGCTCTTCAAAAACATAGTTAATGAGCTACAAAAATGTCCAGCTAAAATTTTAAGGGGTCAGAGTTGAGGCTTTTAATCAGTTTGTTTAAAAAATCCAAGAATAAAGAAAAATTCCCAATCTGTTGAAAAATAATAACTCTATTTGTTTTTAATTGGGGGGATTACAGTTAAATTTATTACAGTATGAACAAATGGCTAATATTATTCTACCTTTTTGTATGAAATCATTCTTCCATATGTCTATTTTTAAACTAGTATCCTTTTCTTTTTTTCTTTTTCTTTTTTTTTTACAGAGACAGAGCGAGAGTCAGAGAGAGGGATAGATAGGGACAGACAGACAGGAACAGAGAGAGATGAGAAGCATCAATCATTAGTTTTTCGTTGTGACACCTCAGTTGTTCATTGATTGCTTTCTCATATGTGCCTTGACCGTGGGGCTACAGCAGACCTAGTGACTCCTTGCTGGAGCCAGCGACCTTGGGTCCAAGCTGGTGAGCTTTGCTCAAACCAGATGAGCCCGCGCTCAAGCTGGCGACCTCGGGGTCTCGAACCTGGGTCCTCCGCATCCCAGTCTGACGCTCTATCCACTGCGCCACCGCCTGGTCAGGCTAGTATCCTTTTTAACATTAATGAAATTAGTGATTGAAACATATTCTACAGTGGGGGAGGGGTGGTGGTGATGGATGTGTTGACTTCAGACACTGTGTGTGTGATTATTGGAAATGAATGCTTGTCATAAAAGGAAAACTTATAGCATGGAAAAAGCTAAAGTCTCAAGAACACCCCCGATGACTTTTTACAAATATAAAACTTCTTCGGTGAATGCTTGGGGGGGGGGGGGGGTTAATGACTGTTTTTGCTTGAATGAAGGCAGGTGTGCCTGTCTGTTCTCTATACCTCTCTGAGAAGATTTAAGAAAACAGTTCCCCAAATTGCTGTGTGTGATTCAGAGAGTGACTGTGAAAGAGGCTCCTTTATTTTCGGGAGGGGGCGCCGATGCAGAGGTTAAAATAAGTCTCTGCATACAATCTGTTTTGAGCATATAGTATATATATTTTCTATCGGGGGCCCAGAAACCCCGCCCCCCTATCGCATTTCCTTCTAACTCTAGATAATGCCAAATAAACCCTTAATCACGCAAGAAATCACTCCGCTTTTACTGCGCCCCCCCACCCCCGCCCCGCCCCGCCCCGCGCCGCTCTCTGACCCGCCGCTGGCCCACTTCATTTCCCATGGGCTGGCCTCTTGGCCTCTTTCTTCATAAGCCGTGTCACCTGGCCTTCCAGGGACTTCCAGCTCCTGGGCCCATCTGGTTTCTGGTTTCAGGCAGGTTACCCAGGGTTTACGGGGCCACAGCTGCCCCGGAACGGCTTTCCTCCCTGACTCCAGGCAGAGGGTCTCTCTCCATCTCCGGGCTCGCTCTTCCACAAGCTCCAGAGAGGTCTTCTTTGTCTCGGGAGGGCTGTTTGTTCTGTTCTGTTTTGTTTTATTTCTACGCAAGACGGGAAACATGTCTTCCCCAGCGCACATCACTGATTTCAGAGGCCTCCCCTGCAGACGTCCGTGGGGTTTCTCATCAGAGGCAGGTTCCTGGCTTACAGGACTTGTGTGCCAGCGAATAAGCCCCAAACCACTCAGACAGCCCTGTGGAAACTTCTGACCTGAACGTTAGCATCCAACCTTCAAAAATGCCTCAGCGTCTCAGCTCCGACATGTCCCAAATAAACCTCCAGGTGCATTCTCCCTCGTCCTACCCTGTGTCAAAATGCTTAATGGACCCCTCTTGTTGGTGTGACTGCTTCTGCCTGTGACACCAGGAATGTTCCATCACCAGACTCTAAACTTGGCCAGTATTAGCTATCCCTTCCCCGCTGTGGTGGAGGCAGACTGTATTGGTGGCCCAGTCACCCAGGGGTGAGACAGCCACGGCTTTGACTCGAATGCTTTGGCTTTCTAGATTGGCCAACTGCTCAGATCGTCTGCAGAGAACTGTAGGTAGCAGCCGTTTTTTTTTTTTTTTTTTTTTTTGTATTTTTTCTGAAGCTGGAAATGGGGAGAGACAGTCAGACAGACTCCCGCATGTGCCCGACCGGGATCCACCTGGCAGGCCCACCAGGGGCGACGCTCTGCCCACCAGGGGGCGATGCTCTGCCCCTCCGGGCGTCTCTCTGTTGCGACCAGAGCCACTCTAGCGCCTGGGGCAGAGGCCAAGGAGCCATCCCTAGCGCCCGGGACATCTTTGCTCCAGTGGAGCCTCGGCTGCGGGAGGGGAAGAGAGAGACAGAGAGGAAGGAGAGGGGGAGGGGTGGAGAAGCAGATGGGTGCTTCTCCTGTGTGCCCTGGCTGGGAATTGAACCCGGGACCCCTGCACACCAGGCCGATGCTCTACCACTGAGCCAACCGGCCAGGGCCCGTAGCAGCTGTTTTATTGCAAGGATTAGTGAGTGTATATAAAACACACTGGGAAAATGGGGAGCGTTCAAGATGTGTCAGTTAGTGGTCTTACTCTTATTGATCATGAAGAAGATTGCAGACCTTCAAAATCCAATCTCCTACCGGTGGTCAGCAAACTCATTAGTCAATAGAGCCAAATATCAACAGTACAACAACTGAAATTTCTTTTGAGGGCCAAATTTTTTAAACTTAAACTATATAGGTAGGTACATTCCTTACTGAGGTAGCGCCCGCATGTGGTATTTTGTGGAAGAGCCTCACTCAAGGGGTCAAAGAGCCGCATATGGTCACGAGCCGCAGTTTGCTGACCAGGGTCTAGCCCTGTGATGGCGAACCTATGACACATGTCAGCACTGACACACGTAGCCATTTTCGATGACACGCGGCTGCATGCGGCCGCATACCAGAGAAGAATGGGGCCGCATGCTGAGAAGGACGTTTCATCCTCAGCTCCTGCACGGCCAGGTGCAGCAGCCGAGGATAAAACATTTGCTGTAGTGTAGACGCTCTGTGCTGGAGGTCTGTAGGCCAGAACAACAGAACTCCGGCCCAGAGCGGCTAGTTCTGGGACTTCCGGTTAGGCCGTTAGGGGATCTCTGACCTCACTTCCGGCCGGCGGAGCAGGGAGCAGCGGAATGCCATGGTGGAGGCATCTCTGGGGGCCCTGTGATCGCCATTACCAGCAACCACATAACCACAGCAACCATCATCCAATCTACTGTTCTGGGGTGTCGTGGATTTCTAATTGACCATCGTGACTGAGATAAGTGAGGGGGAGGCTGGGAGAGGCGAGGGCCTGTGCTATGGGTGCCGTTTCCCGCCATTAGAAATAGCAGCAGCCATCTTAATTTACATAAGATGCCACTTGCAGAATTTCAAGACAGCATCTGGGCTCAGGAGTTTGTCGACTTGAGAATCTGGAGCTGGAAAGGTGCCGCTTGGAGAATCAAGAGGAGTGCCACTACGAACAGGAAATTTGGAGTGCCTGCAACCGATTACCAGACACTTTTAGCGCCCTGAAAAATATAGCAATGGCTTTACTCACAATTTTTCCCTCTACGTAGTTTTATGAGACCTTATTCTCAGCGTTCAATAATATCAAAACCAACAAAAGAAACAGATTGACAGATGAAGTTAGTAGCGCTTGCTTGGGCTTGAAGTGTACAAAACACCAAGCTTCAACTGAAGATTTAGCCAATGAAATTCAGCAACAAAAAAGTCACTGACAGGCAGGTTAGTTAAAGAATTCCCCCTCCCCCTCACCTATCTTAGTTCACGGCACCCCACACAAGTTAAATAATATCAAGACCAACAAAAGAAACCTACTGACAGATGAACAAAGAAGTCACTGAGCAGGTAAGTTAAATAATTAGTTTTTGGTTTATTAAATACAGTTATATATTACAATTATACATTTTTGTTATTTCAATTATAAATATTGTGAAATTCTGGGTTTTTTCTCGAAGTGACACACCACCCGAGTTATGCTCGGTTTTTTGGCGAATTTTGACACATCAAGCTCAAAAGATTGCCCGTCACTGTTCTAGCCTTTCCGTCAACGTGAGGGCTGAACCCAAAAAGTAGAGCCCCCTCTAATCATGCTGTTTCATTCAATACCGTCTGGTCTTCGAGTCCCTGCACAAAGGCCACTATCTGAGTTGGCACGTGTATCCGAAGCGCAGAGCAAGCCACGGTCTCTGGGGCACAGCTTCGAAGGACAGGGGCTTGGCAGAGAGACAGCCGCACCCCACGCTCTGCAGTAAGGCAGCTCGGAGACCTTGGGAAGGGACAAGGTGCCCCTCTCTGTGAAATGCAGGGTGTGAGACCGAACTCTGGGGGGGGGGGGCGGTGTGAGGATGACATCGATGATGAGGAGGAGGATGCCCACTGACGGTGTGACCGTGAAAAATCATGGAGACCCACTCCGTGCGTTCATACAAAGTCTTGAAATAAACTTGACTCAAGTGAGACAAAACCAAAAGCCACACCTTCTGCTGGACAGCTGATGGCCAGCGACATCGTTAGGGCCGAACTTCTGCATGGCTTTTAATTAATCAGTTCAACGTCCTCGCTTTCCCTTTTATTCATTAATAAATGTTCACGACGCAGCATCTGTTGGTTTGTGAATACCGCAGCAGGACTGGTGATGGTCTCACGTCTCTGAGCTGGGCTCCGGGTGAGAAGGACTGGCTTGATGATTTCCCGGTGACTTTCGTTTGGGTTTCTCCTGTGTGAGAAGGAAACCCAGACTTAGGGAGGATCTAGGTCAGGGGTCTCAAACTCAACTCAGCATGTGGGCCGCAGAGCAAGATCACAGCCGTTCAGCGGGCCGCACTAGGTCTACAAAAGGCAACTGTTACGCAACACTTTTCTCACTGCAGTTGAAAACAAAAACAAAAAAAATCAGTACAACAAGCACAATCGTACATGCAGTTTACTCAGTGTCACAAAACGACCAGAAACTGTAGTTCGCATCACAACTGCTGTTCACTAAGCTAATATCTAGCTAGGATGCTAGAGAAATGAAAAATACAAGTAGGCCCCTAGGCTTACTTAATTTTATCCAAAATATTTTGAACTTCGTGGATTAGTCTGTGGGCCGCACAAAATTGTTCGGCGGGCCGCATGCGGCCCGCAGGCCACGAGTTTGAGACCCCTGATCTAGGTCCTTCCTTGGTTTCTTTGCCTTCCTGTGTGTGAATGTGCTTCCCCGGCTTGGACCATCCCCAGGGCTGGGTACCTGGCGTTCACGGACGGACGTAGCTGGCCAGGGAGTCCCGCTGTGATGTCGGGAGGCTTCAGTTTCATGTCTGGTCTGGGCGATGTGCTCAGAGGTTTCCTATATGACCTACTGGCAAACGGCGTCTCGATCTCTCTCAACTACCTCCCGCCCCGACGGCAGGCGGCACTCTGTGGGTTCACAAGCAGGAGCTAGAGAGAGGCGCCACAGGCCGCTAAGCTGACAGAGGGTCCCCGGGTCAGCGTCCAGTGTCTGACCTCCTGGCTGGAGTGCTGAGCCGGATGGCAGCTTCCTGGGTCTCTCCCCCTGGCTGCTTGGTCACGAGTTCTCTGTGTGCATGACGCTCCCTGTCAACTTGGACAGCCTTTTAAAATTGATTTTACAGGGAGAGAAACATAAATGTGTTGTACCACTTATTTGAGCATCCACTGATTGATTCTTGTATGTGGCCTGACCGGAGATCGAACCTGTAACCCTGGCCTATCGGGATGACTATCCCACTGAGCAACCTGGCCAGGCCCTGGGCTGCCTTTTGTTAACCTCCAGGACTCTTGTTTTTCTTTCTCCTCTCTCCCTCACATTTTTCTTTTCATACTTATTCCCTGCTCTGTATTCTCTGCAATTCTTCCACCTCGGAATTTGGAGGTGGCAGGAACGCCCGGTTTTTTTGTTTGTTTGTTTGTTTTTTTACAGAGGCAGAGATAGGGACAGACAGACAGGAACGGAGAGAGATGAGAAGCATCAATCATCAGTTTCTCGTTGCGACTTCTTAGTTGTTCATTGATTGCTTTCTCACATGTGCCTTGACCGCGGGCCCTCAGCAGACCAAGTAACCCCCTGCTGGAGCCAGCGACCCTGGGTCCAAGCTGGTGAGCTCTTTGCTCAAGCCAGATGAGCCTGCGCTCAAGCTGGCGACCTCGGGGTCTCGAACCTGGGTCCTTCCGCATCCCAGTCTGACACTCTATCCACTGCGCCACCACCTGGTCAGGCTGGAATGCCCGGTTTTAAAGTCAGCTTAACCGCCAGTATTTGCTTCGCTGGTCTTCATCAAATTATCTCGCTGTCCTGAGCCTCGGAGAGTTTAATCCATCAAAGGGAAAGAGCTTCACCTGACCCGGTCCTTGGGTGTGTGAAGAAGTTGTGATCACATGAGGTAGTTTGTGAGAAAGCTCTCTGTAACTTTTAACTAGTTTCCAAAACCGAGTGATCCTTTGAAAATTCCTGACACGTGGATAGGTTGGCGTGTTTCAAAAGGTGCGGGGAGGAAGTAAACAGGGAGGTTTGGCAGTGGGGGCAGTCAGGGCTCAGTGTTCTAGGTATAGGAGGAAGGATCTGGAAGAGTACCCAGGATCGTACCCATTTTATAGATAAGAATACTGAGGCCAAAGGGTTGGAGGGCCTGGCCTTGCTCCCAAACTTCCTTTCAGATCTTTATCATTTTTTTTTTTTTTTTGAAGTGAGAAGCTGGGAGCGGCAGACAGACAGACTCCCACATGCACCTGACTGGGATTCACCTGACATGCCCACCAGGGGGCGAGGCTCTGCCCATCTGGGGCATTGCTCTATTACAACCAGAGCCATTCTAGCGCCTGAGGCAGAGGCCACAGAGCCATCCTCAATGCCTGGGCCAACTTTGCTCCAATGGAACCTTGGCTGCGGGAGGGGAAGAGGGAGACAGAGAGGAAGGAGGGGGGGAAGGGTGGAGAAGCAGATGGGCGCTTCTCCTGTGTGCCCTGGCTGGGAATCGAACCCGGGAATTCCACATGCTGGGCCAATGCTCTACTGCTGAGCCAACCGGCCAGGGCCCCTATCTTTATCATTTTAACAGACTCTGTTGTCACCTGCAAATATTTCATCTGTGGATTTGTTTATTGTTTATCTGGTCTCCCCCCAGCCCACTTTAATTTCATCTAGACTGTCGGCCCCTGGGGAGCTGGAGCCTGTCTGATTAGTTCTTCTCTGTGTGCCCAGAGCTGTGGGTGGTGCTGTTCACACAGGCAGGTAGCTGGATATTGACAGGGAAAGAGAGAAAAGGAGATTGAGCGTTATATTTACTGAAACTTAGAAAACCTGCTTCGGTAGGAAACTGTAACATCTCATTTAGCTTCGTTTGCTAGAAAGCTAAGAACATTCACAGGCCCAACTGCTCCAGGAATTCATTGCTTCCTCAGAGGTCCATGTACCCTCAGCCCCCTGGTCTCGGGTTGGGGGGCGTTTCCGTGAGGCAGTGCCAGTCCGGTGCTGGGGGAGGCAGGGGGGGATTCTTCTATTTTAGGACATGCTCAAGGGGGGTCAGAATTGGGCCAGGGGCATGAAACACTGGGGTCCAGACACTGGTTGGTGGGCTTAAGGGAAGCTTGTCCTTCCAGCCCAAAAATATAAACACGGGCTAAACAGAGATCTGGCCGTTTTTGCCCACCCTCCTTTTTTTTTTTTTTTTGTTGGTAGTTTTCCAAAGTGAGAAGCAGGGAGGCAGAGAGACAGACTCCCGCATGTGCCTGACCAGGATCCACCCAGCATGCCCACCAGGGGGCGATGCTCTGCCCATCTGGGGTGTTGCTCCATTGCACCTGGAGCCGTTCTAGCGCCTGAGGCAGAGGCCATGGAGCCATCCTTAGTGCCTGGGCCAACTTTGCTCCAATGGAGCCTTGGCTGCGGGAGGGGAAGAGAGAGACAGAGAGGAAGGAGAGGGGGAAGGGTGGAGAAGCAGATGGGCACTTCTCCTGTGTGCCCTGGCTGGGAATCAAAGCCAGGACATCCATACGCTGGGCTGATGCTCTACCACTGAGCCAACTGGCCAAGGCCTTTGCCCCTTCCCCTTTTTTGCCCCCTCTGCCCCTCTGTCTGTAGTCCTGCAGAGAACAACACGCAAAGCCTTGTTTGCAAACATGCTGTGTGGTCGACTGTGGATGGTCCCCCAAGTACAGGCTGTGAGCAGTGCCCGGACTGGACTGAACTCTGACATGGGCTCAGCCATCCTGCGGAGCACCTGGACTTGGGTCTTCATACTGGGCTTACTGAAGACAAGCCTGGACTTGTTCCTTGGTGGGACAGACAGACACAAGACATCGAACACCTGTGAGCAACCTTCTGTTTCAACCCCAAACAAATCTTATTGCAACAGCCTAACCTTCAAGTGCCAGTTTTATGAACTGCTTTTCATGTGACGCTGGACATGAACCCTAGCAGAACCGGCTTCAGAACTGATATCACTTGCATGTTTCTGGAAGTGCCCCGCGAGTGATGTGTCTAATGTCCCAGGGTGCTGCTGGGCGCACTGCATCCTGCCGGTTCAGGGGTGGGGCGTGTCCCCTGGACACATCCTGCAGGACGTCACACCCTCTTTCTGTCAGGCCTTAAGTATCTCTGCAAAAGAAATCCTCAGCAGAGACTTAGCTGTCACGCCCCGTTCTAGGAAACTGATGGGCACAAGGGTTGCTGACTGGTCAAGCAGCTACCCACAGGGATAGCGTGAGAGAAGGCGCCATGTGAGGTCAGGGATTGGGCTGGCGTGTTTGTGATGGGGTCGTGGCGGCTGGTTGACCGCCTGGCCCATCGGAGACCGTTGGTAACTCCTGTCTGTTGAATGAGTGAGGGGATGAATGCATGGCTGCTTTCGAGTACTGATAAACTGGTAGCACATTGGCAAGACGGCTGTGGAAGCGACCCTTGGATGGCCCCTCAGTCCCCTGAAAGAGGGGCACGAGGGCAGCGGGAAGGCCGGAGGATGCGGTATGCTTTCATCTGTCTCTGGAAGTCGGGGTCTGGTTGGGGTGGTTTCCATTCAGACGGGGGCGGGGAGCCGGGGCCGCAGCCGTGGTGGGTATGAGCGGGCCCCCACGGAAACCGTAAATATGCCAGGGACCCACGCCGCAACGCTGACAGATGCACTCCCTCGTGAGGCTCCGAGGGGGAGGGACTCGCCCGGGTCCAGATTTTAAATTAGATTCACCTGAAGCCCTGCAGGGACCTGTCATCCTCGGGAGGGAGGGGAGTGGGGATGGGGGCGGGCGGGAGAACATCTTTGTAGCTGAGCCCACCTGACTCGGCTCAGCGGGAGTCACACGCACACTGTTTCATGTCAAGGGGAGGCAGTTAAAATGCAGACGGCTCACTCCCGGACTCCGAATTCGGGAGGTGTGGCTCGGGCCTGTAAGACCACTTATCTTCCCTGCCTTTGATCTCAGGCTTGATGTGGAGAAAGCCTTTTATGTGTGATTCTCATATAATGGGTAATTTAGTCCATCCCATAATGAGAAAGTAGTCGGTCTAGTTCTGGTTCCTTTCGCTCTCAGGGACTCTGTTTAAAAGCCTCGAGTAATGTACTGTACCATTCTCCTACGCTTTGAGCCTGCACGCCTTTTCTTCCGTTGTTTATAAGACACTTCGGGGCTCCTGGTAGCCAATATAAAGCCGGTCAGTTGCAAGTTAAAAACAGAAAATGAAATGAGGTCGAGGGCGTGTGTTCTGCCCGTGTGCACACGGGTGATATCGGGGGAGCTCATTGGCACATTGACCGGGTAGGACGTGGCTGGTGCGTTGTCGAAATCAATCTCCCATCCTGCCCACTCATTTTCAGACCTGTTTTCTGATCTTTTTATGCAATGATCCATACTTAAAAAAACAAACAAAACAACCCTCCTTCTGCTCCTAAGCATGTATTTCTGAATTAGCTTTCTCAGCAGGTCAAATGAACAGCCCTAAACTCATTCGTAAGAAGCCAACCACGGAAGCCTGGGTTTGAGGCTCAGACATGATGACGTATGAATGACGTGGCCGCTCTTAGGGAAGTTCAGGGTCTTCATCATGACATGAGCCCAACCGCCAGCCAGGACTAGTAGTAACTCTAGGTTCGCAGACCACACACACACATCTCCTCTTTAGTTTTAAGCGACGTGAACAGTTTTGAGGTTGAGGGAAAAAAAGTCTCCCTTCATGTTCACATTTCTTGAATATTCTCTATGCACCGATATTTTTTTGGAGAAAGAATGTACTTTAAAATAATAATTGGCTAATTGCCCTTTAAAATACCGTGGTAGAGTCTTTGAAATAGATACTGTGTGCACTTGACCTTTCTTGGAGAAGACTCAAAGAAGTAGAGAAGAATGGAAAGGGGTAATAATTTCTTATGTCTGTCTTGGCTGCAGACGTATGAGGTGAGAAGAAGGGGGCTTCTCACAGGGGAAGGGGAGGTTTCAATGTTATGTTTTACCTCACTGGGGCATGGGGTAAGAATGTGTTTGACCACCAGCGGCCGAGCGATTTCTGAATAGATTCTGTGTGCAACCTGACGGCGTTTTACGGGCTTCTTTGTACAGCGAAGCATCGCTCAGCCCCTCCAGGGATGCTTTATAGACCATCTGGGAGTGAGATCGATGTGACGGTCTCTGTGAAGGGGCCACAACAAACTTAGAACGCCTATGCAGGGTAGACAACCTCCATGGAAGCCTGTGAGTAAGAGAAGACATTGTCTGCTTGTGTTTTTCAATCACTGGTCCATTGTCTGCTCGGTCCACTGGACATTTTGTTCCGGCTCATGAAAGAGTTTAACCGCCCCGATGTTGTATGATGGTTCTAGACCCGATAATCTTAGTTGAGTTCGCTGATGCTCAGGGTGATTTCTGCCTTAGCGGTCCCCAAAATAATCCTCCTGTTTTCACTGGTCCCCACATGTGAAAAGTTGCAAACCACTGGCGAAGAAGGCCTAGAGGCTGGAACCTAACCTGTTCTGTGTCGAGGTCAAAACCTTCTCTTTCAGAGCAAACGGATTCCAAGCTTTCCTAGACATTTTCTTCCTCATGAAGGGGAAATAAAACACTTTGAAACAATGTTTCGCTCCTTGACAACGTTCTGTTCTGTCTGGGCTTCAGGGTGTCAGTTTTCCACGGTAACCTAAAAATATCAGTAACAAGGCAGAAGACCTGAGACCGGTGCGTGTCCTCCCTCCACCTCCCTCTGCCCAGGCAGCCAGCCAGCCAGCCAGCCAGCCAGAGCACATGCGGCCTGGTTCCCGGAGAGGCAGGGCCAAGAGACGCTCAGCCTGGCCGTGGTGCTCGGCGTCCCAGAGAGGGAGGGCGGGGGGTTCCCAGGCCGGTCGGGACTCAGTGGTGCCGAAGCGACTGGAAGCTTGAACCGCCAGGAGCCGCCGCCTGAGGAGGAGACGGGGCTCAGAGAAAGCTGAAGGTAGTAGCGTCTGCCTAAACACCCAGGACCCAGCCTTGGTGACCAGGCCACGGCCCCCGTTTGCACGAGAGCCAGCCCAGGCGGCTTTCGGGGAACCTTGCCAGCTTGAGCCACGGTGATATTAGCTGGCCCCCCCAGGATGATTTTTTTTTATAGATTGTGGGCTTTTTCCCTCTCTCCGTGGGACCAAGTAAATTCCACGGATTCCGGAGTGAACTGGGGAGAAGGAAGGTCACCCAAGCAACGGGACAATTTCCTGCTACCCCAGTCAGATGGGGGCTAGGGCAATTTTTAAGCCCATGCACTCTTTGACAATTTTTTTTTTTCCCTTTAAAAAGGCAACTCATTTCCTTTCTCTTGATTGTGGGCTATATATTCTGTCTTGCTTCTAATGAACAGTTTATGGCAGAAGGGATGGATGCCACTTCCAATGTTACGTTATAAAAAGACTGCGGTTTCTACCGTGGGTGTATTCTTTTTACCTACCTACCTACCTACCTACCTGTCTTAGATTGCTTGCTCTTTGGGAAGCAAATTGTCACAGTGGTTTCAACATGTGCACAAAGCCCCTGGCTATCCACCTCAGCGGATACACAACGGGGACTCTTCCAGGCATCTTTCCCAAGAGGTTGGAATGTGGTTTCAGGATTTGGCTTACGTGTCCTGCGCATCTTGCAGAGTTCCCAGCTGTTTAGGTTTCAAACATAATTATATTCAATTATCAGTGTCAGCTAGAACACACACACACTAGTCTGGCCCAAGCAGGGCCCCGGCGGTGACACACGGGCAAGTCACATGGGAAGAGGCAGCCCCGAGAGTCTTCTGCACCGAATCCCTTGCTGTGGGACCTCTCTGACCATCTATCAGAGAAAACTTACAGTGGAGACTCTGAATAATAAGGAACGTGGGACGAGTGAAAGATTTATGTGTCCATTCTCCACGAGATTTATTTTGATAAATTGTACTGTAGCAAAATGTAAAAATCTAATAACTGTAACTCTTTAAAGAGGGGGCTGCTCTGATTTTACTGTTTCAGAGAAGAGGTTTGGCAAAAAGTCAGAATGTGCATTAAAAACACCCTTTCAAGAAGTCTAATAAATAAAGCCTTTGAAATATGGCTTCCCAGTGAAAGGCATTTTAAATCACTTTGATAAAGAATCTAAATTAGACCTTTAAATAAGAGAGGCAAGTTCTCCTTAACTTATTATTTATAGATAGTTTGAAAATAAAGTCTATGCCAACGGATTGTTTCTTGCGCCTTTCTCGGGGCAAATAAATACATCGTCAAGTTTCGGCCGCACATGTGGGGGAGTCAGAGAGCGCCGTCATTAAAAGGGGGAGGGAGGGAGGGAACAGATCGCCGGCATTTGTTGAGCGCTCAGTATGTGCGGGGCGCTATGCAGAGTGGTGTGTGCTAAAGCAGGCCCTGGGCCTGGAATGCCGTGTGACCTTGAGCCACGCACACCCTTGCTGTGCCTTGGTTTTCTCACCTGTCAGTGAGGCCAGTGGTGACTGACACCCAGCCCACAGGGTTTGGGGATGTTCATCAAGTGGGGAAGTGCAGAGCGCTTAGTTAGCGTTGCACCCAGGCATGGAAAGGATCGATAAAGGATAGCTGTACGCATTTTCCCTATGCTCAGGTGATGAAGGGGTGGACCCGTAAGCACACAGGCTGGTTAAAGGCGCAGCTTGGCTGCAAACCCTGGGCGTCAGCTGTGTCTGGGGACACCCTCAGATCTGAGGATGACCCTCACTTTTCTCTCAGATGCTGGAGGGCTTCGTCTGTTCCCATTATCTATATGTATGCATCTTATATATATCTATAGTCTATAATACGTGACACAGTATATGCCTATAAAAATGATAGAACATTGCAGTATAGTCTATCATACGATAAAATTATATGATAACCGTATATAATATGTAATGTGTTATATAATATTTGATGCATTATATATTAAGTGTGTTTTATTTTATATGTAACATGTAGATAATATATATAAAATATTACTATATTATGTATTATAAGGTAAAATTTTGTTATGCATCATGTATTGTATTATATATGACATGCATGTTATATATGTATTTACTATTATTATTTATTTTTATTTTTATTTTTTGTATTTTTCTGAAGCTGGAAATGGGGAGGCAGTCAGACAGACTCCCGCATGCGCCTGACCGGGATCCACCCGGCACGCCCACCAGGGGGCGATGCTCTGCCCATCCGGGGTGTCGCTCGGTTGCGACCAGAGCCAGTCTAGCGCCTGAGGCAGAGGCCATGGAGCCATCCCCAGCGCCCAGGCCATCTTTGCTCCAATGGAGCCTTGGCTGCGGGAGGGGAAGAGGGAGACAGAGAAGAAGGAGAGGGGGAGGGATGGAGAAGCAGACGGGCGCTTCTCCTGTGTGCTCTGGCTGGGAATCGAACCCGAGACTTCCACACGCCAGGCCGACGCTCTACCACTGAGCCAACCGGCCAGGGCCTTATTTACTGATTATTTACTGTGCAGTATAATGTATATACTACAGTGTATAATGCGCATGGACGCATATAAATGTACACGTATTTGCACATGAGTGCATGTAGATTCATACACATCAATGCACATATATATATACGGAGGGCTTCCTCTGTGCCAAGCTCTGGGTATAAAATGTGGCAGGAAGACCCTGTCTGGTAGCACTGAACTTTCCAAAGGACAGGAGAGATAGGCCACAGCAGTCATTACCATCCAGTGTGTTAACCATTATGTTCAAGGGGAAATAAATTCAGGTGAAAGTGGGACACCTGGCAGCGGAATTGGCTGTCACTTGCTATGCCGTGAATGGACGCTGACAGTCTCTTCCCATTAGGCTCGATTTGCTAAGGTAGAATTTCAATTGACCAGAATGCCCCACGTCTTAACCATTTTGAATAACTGAGCTATGACTGCAACATCCACACAGACCAGAAAAGGTCAAGACCAGGCTCAAGGCAAGTTGATGTCACCTGCATGAATCTGGGCAAAGCAGAAAGAATGTGTGCTGCTCACTTGGGATAGAATCCCATGTCTGCCACCTATCAGTTGGGTAATTAATTAGACCTTTAACTGGTCCGAAACTCAGTGCCTGTCACTTTAAAAGAGGACGATGCTTCTCTCCTAGAATTTGCCCGTGTCCTAGTGCGTCTGCCCCCTAGCTTCGTGCCCCATATAGAGCTTCCTCATCCCCTGGCAGGGGTGCGGGTGAAAAGTGTCACAGCACTGAACAGCTCACCCGCAGAGGACCAGGCTCCTGGTCTCTGAAGACTCTCATGCTGAGTAACTTGCCACAGACTGACCCATCTTTGTGACTGTCTGTTCTTTCCATCGATTCTCACAGAAACGGCCAAGCTCTGAGCCGGGCAGTGGAGCATCCTGAGGAGTCTTGGGATTGCTTCTTCGTTCCTGGGCGGCTTTCCGTCCACCTTCCCTCCTGCCAGCTTGTGGGTCAGCGCTGAGCTCCCTGAGGGCTGCAGCCTTTGGGGTCACTCCATTGCTACTTTGCAATCTGCCTGTCCTCCCCTTTGCACGCCCAGAGAATTCCTTCTGTCGCCTCCCAACCCTGCTCCTCTCAGAAAATAGCACGCTGCCCTTGGGAAACATTTTGTGACTTGGGAGCATTTGGAGGGTGATGTATTCAAATGAGTTAAGAGTTTAGTTTCACCTGTGGTGATGCTCCCCACCCTGCAACCCTGCAAACTGGCCCCGGCTTTGATGTAAAAATCACCAAACACAAAAACATTCCCTGGGCGGGCGGGGAGGGAGGCACATAGACCTTAACATTCCTCTTTCTAATCTATCCTCCAAATCTTTCACTGCAGAACTTTTGCAGTGACCAAGGCTGTGTCCCTCCGTTGCTCAATTGCTGACCCTGCAGTCGAGTGCCGCCGATGTATGAATGCTCCAGATGTAAACTCCTTATCCTCTCCGGCGCGCGCCCAGGAACACGTGTTGAGGGGAAATTTATTTGCTAAGCACTGTTTAAAACTATTTAAAAATCACTTTCCATTTACGACAGCGCTGTCTAGTGTCACCAAGGCTTAGCTCCAGCCGTGTTGCCATTCAAACCTAATAGCAGAACACACCGAGGCACATGGCTTCTGCATTCCTGTATCATTCATATTCCGGCCAGCGCCAGGAGCCATCACTTTTCGCATTAACATAATCTACATGTGTTCCTATCTCCCTAGCACCCAAGGAAAGCTGAACTGCATCCTCAGTGCATAAATTGCATTTCCCTGCAAAAGAAGAGACATCCAGCAAGGCAGTTAAATGTCAGGGAAAATCCCATTCACAAGCCCATCTGAAATTACAAGTATGGCCCGCGATGTGACATTCTCAAACTCTACCGCTAAGGAGTCAATGTTAATTAGATTAATTACCGCTCTGTCCGCGGAACTGGAAACTTCGTTTTGACTCAATAAAGTGTGAGGTCAGCTGCTTTTCCTGCCGGGGAACGACCTTGGGGTTCCAGAAGCATATGTAGGAAGAAATAGAGCCGTAGATGACTGTAGGTGCAGGAGAGAAAGAGAAAGAGAGAATCAAATCTCAAAAGCCTTCGAGTGTCTCTCCACTTCCTCCACAAATCCACTTGCTGATAAGATGAAAGCTCCATCCCCCGGCCTTCCTGTGCATCTCAATAAACAGTTTCGAGATCGTAGCCCTCCTAAGAAATGAATCATATCTTCCTGTCGCACTCGATCACTGTTGAGTTTATTAATTCATCCTGTATTGATCTCACGCCCATACGTCCTACGGCTGGAATGGGCAACTACCTCACGCTATGAAAATGCTGTCCATTCCGGCACAGAGAGGTCAAGTTCATCTTCTCTTCGCTGAGCTGGGGAGGCATTGAGAAGTGACTCCTTGCCCCTTGATTTCTGTGCCTTCTTTGGTCTGTGCGTCAAGAGACCACCGTCTGAGGGAGCGGAGGGAGACGTGGTGCGTAAGAAGGCACAAAAGCAGGTTTACAAGGAGACGTTTCTGGGGAGGACCTGCCCAGTTGCCTTATTCTGATCCTTTTCTCTGGGCCTGGAAACTCCCAACAAGAACTTGATTAACAAGCTCCCTGGTATTGAGAATGTGGGTTTTTAAAAAAAAAAACTTTGAAGTGCAGACAGTGTGAAAAAGGGGAGGCTGGAACTTCATTTTTTTTTCTGATTAGAAAGATAATACGCACACTTGTGATGGAGAATACGCACAACTTAGAAAAGTGTCAGTAAGAGGCGGAAGCTGCCCTGTGGTCTCGCTGCCCAGGGGCTGCTGTAGTCAAGCGATGTGTTTTAGAAGAAAGAACGTGGGGAGTTCAGGAGCTGAGGCGAGCTCAGATGGGGGGGGGGGAACTCCAGCGCCCCTGTGCGCAGGCCCTGTGACCTCGGGCGGCGCGTTCGTCAGTGTCGTGGGGATCACGTTAGAGACGGTTTTAAAGGGGCCTCACGAGAACCAAATGAGATAGTCCGCATAGAGACCACGCCCTGCCGCCCAGCACGGGATAAACATTTGGTGTGCACAGTGATCGCGTCCGGGGGTGGTGGTGGTGATGGGGGTGTGTGTGTGTGTGTGTGTGTGTGTGTGTGTGTGTGTGTGTGTGTGGTGTGCGGGGGGGGTGGTGATGGTGGGGGGGTGGTGGTGGTGGTGGTGGTGGTGTGTGTGTGTGTGTGTGTGTGTGTGTGTGTGTGTGGTGTGCGTGCGCGCGCGACGGTAGCTTCTGTCTACAGTGAGCGGGCTATGCCGACACATGCGCAACAGACGTTGCCAAGCTCTGGCCACCATGTCAGAATGTGTTGATCAGACATTTTATACGACTTCCCACACGGAGCACCTGAATTTAATGCACTCATTATACAACTGTACTTTATTGAATCAGAGTAATTTATACTATCGTAAGTCTGAATAGGAAATGAAGGTCCTTTCTCTCCCCGCCCCCCCCCCCCCCAAGCAGCTGAACTTGGAAACGGAGCCAGATGCCTTATGGGACGCTAGAGCCATCGAAGGCCAGCTTGGCGCTGGGCACTAACCTTGTATTAGGAGGGGAAATGAAAGATAACCTGTTACCTTTCCCAGCGGGACCATTGTTGAAGCAAAGAAAAGACAGGGAGGCAAGTTCCCCCCCACACACACACACAGGAGGGGGGGGGGCGGTCCTCCACCCTTGAGCGTTAACAGAGGTCTCATTGAAAGTAGCCCCTCAACAGGATTTGAACCTGTGACCTCTGAAACATGAAGCAGCCCGGTCACCCAGTCTCCTGCGAAAGCCCTTGTCCTGCTGGGTGGAATCAAATGGACCAGAACTGGCGTTCTGCCAAGACCCAGGGGAGAACAGTCCCTTTTGTGGGGGGGGGGAGGGGGGCGGGAGGGCGTGTCCCCGCTGCTGTAATGAGCGCCTTTGCAAGGAATGACCTGGTAGGCAGACGGCAATTGTATCTGGGTTGAAATATAGCCAAGACCTTTGGGTTAATACCTCTCTGCTTAGGTAAGCTGTGCCAAGGGGTTGGTAATGACCCTCCGGGTTAGGACCCAGGTTTGTAAGAGAAGAGGCTGAAAGGCGAGCTGTCTGGCATTAGGCGGAAGGTGGTTCAGAGTCCCCACCTCCATGCCTGACGCAGGGGTTGGCTCAGAGGGACAAGCCACAGCACTGGGGGGGGGGGGGAGGGGGTGGCTCCGAGACCTTTCTGATGTGTCCCGTGTGTCAGCGCCTTCTGAGCTGACTCCTCGGAGCTGCTGTGGAGGCGGGGGCCTGAGAGTGATAGTGGGGGGTGGAGGGAGTGGACTTGTTCTCTCCTGCTTAGCACGTCTGGAGTGGTTCTCGAGAGTGTCCGTCTGAGGACCAGCCGCTCTAACAGGCCTGGGTCGAGTCTTGAGAATTAGTCTGGCCGTTTCATCAGCCCGGTTCCCAGGCCCTCAGGCCCCTCCCCCTCCCCAACCCAGCCCGCCACGCCTTCGTGCCCCCCCCCCATCCCCGTATTTTTCTCGCTCTCTCTTTCTCTCTCGCACGCATTTTTACAGAAATGACGGTTTCATGATTCTTGGAGGGTTTTGCCCGGATCCTGAATGCACGTTTGTCTCCTTTCATCTTTACAGTTTTTTCACGCACACGGTTTCGTTTGGATGTTGGTCTAGAAAACATGTCTGCACTGTGCTCACCATGGGCTGTTATGTGGGCGGTGAGCGAGCCAGGCCATTTTCCAGGTGGAGAAACTGAGGCCAGAGATATCAAACAAGTTGCCCAAGACCCATAGCTCGTGAGGGGTGGAGCCAAGGTGCGAACCAGCCTCGGCCTCAAGTCCACCTGTGGTCTTCCTGCCTACATTAGTAAGGAAACCCACGAGTGACAGTGCCTGTGCCTTTTCCACATGGAGGCGTTCGATGAGCCTCTCTCTCAGGCCTGCTGGACGTGTCTAGTAGATTAGACTGCTGCTCCAATGAAGGAGTCGTGCCTGCTGTATGCAGGAGAGAAACATCAAGTCCCCTGGCTTCATAGCTTCTGTCCTTCAGCATCCTGGCTTCTGTCCCCTCCCCAGCTCCCTCGTCCTGGATGAACCAGTTTCGGTGGTGGTGGTTTTTGTGTGACCAGCGCCCCTCCCATGTCTACAGGACTTACCTCATCTCATCAGGATGTCCTTTTGGTTTCAGGCCACGCCTCCTCTCCCAGGTTGTCAGGGGCCACCTCAGGGCTTGGCGTTGCTGTCTGCTGCCCCCTCTGCAGCCGCCCTTGGCGGCCATGCCTCTCCTCACGCCACACCCCTTCCCCTGCCTTTGTTCTCTCGTTTCTCTTCCAAGTCCTGGCCGCCGAATAGCACCCAACATGATCGTAAACTTCGACCACAAGTTGTCACTGATGTTTTTTCAGAACTGAAACGGCCTTGTTTTTTCTATCTTCTCCCACCTGAGGCTCAATGTCATCACTGGGCCGGCCGGGAGAGCCAGCAACAAACTGAACAAGCAGCGAAGAGCCCATTCCGTCTGGGGAGGAGGCACACTCTCTGGGCCATAGAATTTAGGGAACAATACATATCAATTTGAGAGAGAAGGAGAGAAAGAGAGAAGCATCAACCGTTTGTTACACTTAGTTGTGCACCTACTGACTGCTTCTTATATGTGCCCTGATTGGAGCTTGAACCAGAGCTCAAACCAGTGACCCCAGGATTGAGCTGGTGGCCTCAGCACTCCAGGGCATCGCTCTGTCCACTGCGCCACTGGCCAGAGCGGAACTACTTATATATTCTTTCCCATTCATCAAGAAGTGGATAAATGGTCATCTGTCTATCTATCTATCTATCTATCTATTTATCATTTATATTTATCATAGAGAAAGACGGGGAAGACAGGATTCAGTGGTTGAGTTTATTTCATAACATAGGTTTGCCTTCTGGGGCCAGACCCTTTTCTCTTTTAAGTGGATGATATATGATACAAATATTATTCTTAATCAAAAGTATATTAGCCGTCCACCATACATGCGGAGGTACCGGGAAACGCCGCCGCATATTTGGAGAGGATTATTTTCATAAAGAACACGTATCCGTTTCCCCATCTGCCTTTTACCAACATGTATTTATCAAAATGCGGAAGCCTGTTCACGGGCCGCGTTTTAATCACTCCCGGGTTGTAAAGCGTGTCGGGGGAGTAAAGAGACAGAAAGAAGAGGGCGCTCTTAAAATTCGGCCATAATTTTAACTGGGGGAGCTCTGCTGGCCTTGTTCCGAAAAACTGAAGCGGAGTCTCTCCCCAGCTTTTCACCATCACCCTGACATCACCCCACAACACATGGGCACCGGCTCCCAGTTGACTCCTTAGTCTCGACTGTGAATATTTATATTTTTTCTTCAGTTAGAGTTTCCAGATTAAAAATAACATAAACTTGTCAGAGAAGACCTGGAATGTATACCGAAAGAGCAGAAGAACCCCTTGAGCCCTGCCTAGAAGGGTGACATGTAGGTGGTTATAACAATATTCTAGGCATTGTTTTTTCACAAAACCGAAATCATATGGGAGGTGCTATTTGTTATTTCCCTTCCTGCTTAGCAATATACCACGGAATTCTCTTATTTGAGAAATAGGTTGTGCTTTGGCTGGTGTAGAGCACTGTCCTGAAGCACAGAGGTTGCCGGTTCGATCCCTGGTCAGGGCACAGACAGGAACAGCTCGATGTTCCTATCTCTCTCTTGCCTGCTCAATAAATAAAAATAAAAAAGATAGATTGTATGTTATTTTCGGCTCTGGAGTATTTTACCATAAAAATAAATGGGCCACAAACATCCTCTCTATTGGATGTACGTTGTCTTCCTATTTTTAAAGTGATTGCAATTACTTCCACAGTAAACATCGTAGAATACAAAGCCTCGTGGACATCTGATTATTCTTTTAGTATACATTTAGGGTTATAGACTTCTCTGATTCCAGGGGAAGGAGTACACTTGGAGTTCCCTGCAACGTTGCCAGACTGCTTTTAGCAAAAGCTGGGCATGAGCCTTCCCAGTGTACTAGGAGGACCATGGATTCTCCCGGAACATTTCCCAAACCCTCATTCGCATCGAATACTGGTTTCGTTTTTGAAAACAAAAACTATCCAACGTTATTTAGCATGTAAAATGTTTCATCATTCCACAGATCAGTAAAATGCATGGATTTTTAATTTATTTTTATTTTTTCTGAAGTGAGAAGTACGGAGGCAAACAGACAGCTTCCTGCATGGGCTTGACCGGGATCCACCAGGCATGCCCATCAGGGGGCGATGCTCTGCCCATCTGGGCTGTTGCTCCTTTGTAGCCAGAGCCATTCTAGCCCCTGAGGCAGAGGCCATGGAGCCATCCTCAGCGCCCAGGCCAACTTTGCTCCAGTGGAGCCTTGGCTGCGGGAGGTGGAAGAGAGAGACAGAGAGGAAGGAGAGGGGGAGGGGTGGAGAAGCAGATGGGCGCTTCTCCTGTGTGCCCTGGCCGGGAATCAAACCTGGGACTGCCACACACCGGGCCGATGCTCTACCACTGAACCAACTGGCCAGGGCCAATATGCACAGATTTTTAGATGCTTGGATTAATTTGTTACTGACAAATTAGGAAATGGAACCAGATCTTGATCTTTATCTTTCTGGCCTCCTCTGACTCAGCGTCTGAGTCTTGGTGAGCAAGGAAAAACTACAACCTAGTCTCCTCCTCTGGAAAACAGGAGATCAGGCCTCTCCTTTCTCACGGTCTCAGGAGAGTCAGAAAAAACTGGACATTGCGTAACGTCAGCTTTGAAATATCTACCTTAACTCCAAAGAGCTTGATCTTACCTTTGTTTGTGTCTACCCTACTAAATAAACTCTTAGAACCTCCTGTGACATTTAATTCTGCCCCTCTTGCCAAGCTCCTAGATGCCCGTAAGTCAGACTTCACACTGATGTCACCAATAAGGACATTGAGTCCGTTACATCATCCAAAAATAAAATGTTGACTTAAAAGATTGTCAGTATGGTCATTGTATTTGGCCTAACATATGCTGACGAAAGATAGTTTGACTCTGAGTGGTGGATATACAAAGTAATATACAGATCTTGTATCACAGAAATGGACACTAGGAACTGATAGAAGCCAATTAAACACGTCACCCCAATACATTTAATTTAAAAATGTAGTAGTTCACGTTGTGCACTTACTATGTGCCAGGCTTCATGGTGCGCTTGTGACATACAACACTTTATTTCATCCTCTCCATTTTGTTGCCAATGCCACAAGTGTGACTTAGAGAAAGAGGGTCCCATGGAAACAAACACCATACAAGGGGACAACTTGAGCCCAAGCCTTAAGTGAGTCTTTATTGGCGCTTGTTAAGCTAATTTCTGTTATCTCCGTATCTTATCACTTTGTTATAAAAATTGGGTATCCCAGAACCTCACATTTTTTGGCAGGCAGTTGAGGAAAATGTCTCAGACATTTCCTGTGACATTTATCAGGATAAGAGAGAGGGTTGTTTCACTCAGAGCGTTATATTTCAGGTTTTCGCTTTTCAATGCATTTTTTAAAAAATTCAATTGTTTTCAGTATTTAAAACTAGATTTTTTTAAAAAAAGAATCGACAAGATTGAAATTTTGGTGAACAGTTTGATTATCCTTTTTCCTGGTGGGAAAGACATTCAGTAAAAACCCTTTGGAGAGAGAGTGGCCGCAATGAATTCTGTCCATTTTAGTCCAGTTTTTAAGAGTTCAAAAGTGGGGTACTAGACCCCAATATGAACCGTGCTCTGTGAAAATGGAGTCATCCTGGCCTAGATACATTCATTCTGGGTCGTTCCAAAGAGCAGAAAGTAGGGGACGGCCACCGGACCTGTCCTGGGACGACCTGGAAGTTACCAGGCTCGGGGCCCTGCGTGTCTCACTCTGGTTACTGTTGGAGCAGCAATCGGAGCCCAGGGGAAGTGGAGGCCCCGGCTCCGTGCAGGTGACTCTCAACAATGGACAAAGCAGAGGGAGAAGCCAGAGGCTGATTCTCTTTCCTTTTCCTCCTGCCTTTTCTTTGATTCAGGATGTTGTTTTCACCTCAGTAGGAAAAAAAAACACCCCAATTAAAAACATATATTAGAAGAGAACTGGAAGCCAAGGGGCCGTGCGGTCGGAAGGGAGGGTGTCCCACAGGTGCACCGTCAATTACCCTCTAAGCTGAGGCTCTTGAGGAAGATGAGCTATCCCACTAGGGGGAGACGACCAGATTGTTTGCCTGTGTGTGTGTGTGAAGAAAGAAGAAGAAGGGATCAGGAAAAAGATGGGCTTTGGGCAAGGAATCATTACTGATTGAATGCCTTTTTCATTATATCTGATGTCAGCATAACTGTAAATTATATCACTGATCACATTGGCAGCACACACCTATACTAATTATTTGTGTTGATAACTTTAAGAATCACCGTCATTTGTGTAGGTTTTATGATGTGCTACGTGGACATCACCAATGACAGCTTTAGAACTTTTCCATAAGGTATCTGATCAAACTGGAAGAGGTCTGTAGAAATGTGGTTTGGAGGGGACAGTTGATAAGGTGCCAATTCAGTAATAATAGTGCTAATTAACAAATGCAGGGGTTCTTCAAAATTGGAAAGGCGGTAGAATTATGATCCAAAACTGCCTTGGCAGGCTGGAGTTATGAGCTATTGCTAACAAAAATTTATGTTGTGTGACTGAATATAAGGATATTAGATGAAAAAAAAACACAACAACCCTGCATACATCTATTAGGGGGACATAACATAGAGGTTATAGCTCAGTAGCAAGCAGCACAGATAGAAAAATTCTGAAAGATTTCTTGAATGCAAATCATTAAGTCGTGTTTATGGTGGCCAAAAATATCTACCGTGACCTTTGGTTGCATTAACAAAGATATAACATGCAGAATAGGGGAGATGATTAACCCATTCTGCAAAGTGTTTTCTTTTAGAGTCAACACTGAAAAGAAGAGTAAGTGAAGTATGTTCAGAGGAAAGTCATCTGGCTGGCAAAGAGACTTGAACCAATGCAAGGTGTTAGGAAAGATAGCTGCTTAGCGTGTGTGTGTGTGTGTGTGTGTGTGTGTGTGTGTGTGTGCGTGCGCTGAGGAAGAGAGAGGGTTTGAGTCCTGTCCTCAGAATTTTGAAGGGTTAAAAAGGGAATCAACAGTCTCATTGGAGCTATAGTAAGCCAAGCCAAGGCCAGGAGATGGTATTTATAGGTAGATAAAGTTCTTCTCAGATTAAGGAAGTATTTTCAAACAGTTGGAGCAACCTTCAAAGTACTGAGCTGTTCAATAGCACTTTCAAAGTATTTTGGTTCTAAAATTTAGTTCTGTCCATTTAAACCTGTACCTTTAAATCATGACATTTAAACACTGGCCAGTAGATGGCAGTAAGATACCATGGATTTTGCAAATGGAGTCAGGAATTTCACCCTTAAATATTCTGGAAGTAGATGATTTTTTTTTCTTAATTATTATTTGAAGGTGTGCCCTAATCTATTGTTCAGAGAGAAATTGCTGATTTGAAACAGGAAGTAATATTTTTTAATGAAATGGACAAGAGTAATTAGTGAATAGTTTCTTTTTATGCTAGAGATGCTGCAGTTTCTTTATTGGCCTCAAAAATTTGTGGTGTGTGTGTGTGTGTGTGTGTGTGTGAATGAATGGATGAAAGGTCTGGATTCTTTCTTAAAAATTCAAAATTTAACGATATCCGGAATTTGTATAAAACTTAAAAAGTGCCCTACTAAACTGAATAGAAAATCTTTTCACAAAGCAATTTAATGAAAAAGACTTTCTTCCTTATATAAACATATATTTGTGCTTAGATATCTACAATGCATTTCAAAATGAAAGTATGTATTTTTCATAAATTCACTGAATCACTGCTGTGTTCCTAGGCTTTTTCTGCATCGGTTTGAGAGAGAAAGAGGGGTAAGGAAGGAGGGAGAGATAGAAGCATCAACTCGTTGTTCCACTTAGTTGTTCCATTTAGTTGTAAACTCATTGTGTTCTTCTTGTATGTGCCCTGACCAGGGGTCGTACCCGAGACCTAGCTGTGCTGGGGCAACCCTCTATCTATTGAGACCCCTGGCCAAGACCTTACCTACCTCTTTTTTTTTTTTTTAAGGCATTTTGTTAAGGTATTCTCAGCTTGGAAGGTTTTTATCTATAGATGTGCTCTGCCTCTGGACATTTTTAACAGCTTTGTAATAGAGAGAAGGGCCTGGGTTTTTAGCCATACAAGCCTAGAGAATCATTCTTTAACATGGATGTGCGTCTAAACCGTGTGGAAAACAAAGCCTATTGGTATTTCATTTGGAGAGGGGAAGATCATGTTGTTTCATTGTTTCATCCCCTTTTCTTTCTCTCTCTCTCTCTTTTTTCTTCCAAAAGCACAGCGTGACATTCATGCCTGTCAGGTTCCTATGTATCTAACACAGCGACACCTTGTAACCATCTCCCCTGAGCCTGTGTGTTTATATCTGTGTCAGTTTTACATATTCTGTGCAGGTTCCATAGAAAAACAAAGCTGTAGACACAGAGCAGTTACTCCCAAAGCCACATGTGAGTTCCCTCTTTCCTCTTCTAAGTGAAGTCAAACTGGGCTTCCAGGGAGACAGAGAGTTTTAATTTGCTCTCACATTTGGGACTGTCCTGGACTGTGGGAACCAATTCCAGAGTGAAGAGAGGCCGCTGCTAGAGTCTTAGGGAGGCATTTTCTCTTCTAACAAAAAACCAAGCCCCAAATTAATTTCTGCCTAGGCTTGCCTCATTCATTCTCTCTCCTGTTTCACTCCTCTCTTCCTCTCCCTTCCTCTTCCCCGATTTAATTTTCATCGATGGGATCTGTGAGCTGAGCCTACCCCTCTGTGAGGACAGTGGACAGGGGAGGCCAGCTCCCATCACAGAAAGGCTGTGAGTTTGGTCAGCACCCTTGACATCCTGGGCGAGGCCAGCTCTGACGTGTATGCCCTCCCGCTGATGGAAATAGGGCAGAGATGGATGGGACACACGGCTGAGGAGTCGTGTGGTGACTCGCTCAGCGACAGGCTGTGTGTAAAGAGAAAGTAGCTCGCACTTGCACCTAGAACTGTCAGAGTGTTTCTTTTGGGCCTGTAACATCATCATAATTAGCGGTCACCTCTGCACTGTCCCCGTAAATGCTTTATGTCGTCCTTTTAAAGGGGAAGAACTGGAGGGAACTAAATATTCTTTATTCCGGCAGATAAAGATAATGTTCTTTTTCTGTGAAATATACACTTCACCTATATGTGTAGATAATATATAAATCACACACCATCTCTAGTTCTTGCTTTGATGTTTAGGCACATGTTAAAAAAATTAAAAAAATGTTAAGTAATACTTAAGCTCTTTTTTACATGCATTAGTATATATATATGCATATATACATAATTCTTCAATTAAAGTATTGCTTTAAAGAAATACATTTTTGCCTTTCTTTCTTTCTTTCTTTCTTTCTTTCTTTCTTTCTTTCTTTCTTTCTTTCTTTCTGGAATAGAGTATTAGTTGATGGGAGGGTAGAGTAATAGCTACTTTAAAAATATGTAATTAAAAAAATTTAGGGTATTAGTTAATGAAAGGCCAGAGTAATAGCTACTTTAAAAAATATCTAATTAAAATGTTAGAGATTTGCTTCACCCAAAGTGCCTTGCTAAGACCTCTGTGCATTTGTACACAGATTTCTGGCTCTGCCGTTTATAAAACACACCCCGTGGGGGGAGAATCTGCCCACGAACCAGTGTTCCTCAGAAAATACATTTTATTTTATTTTTTTTTTAGGAGCGTAGCATGACAGCAGCCTTTCACACCAGACAACTTGTGCGTAGTTTGAACTCAGAGGAGCTCGTGTTCTGTGTTGATCAGCTTGTCTTTTCCCGTGGGAGGGAGTTAATTACTGAGACCTCGGAGAACTTTGGACCCGGCCCGTGGCTGTGCCCGGCAAACCGGAGTCTAACGAGACCAGGGCCGCGCCCCTATCTCCGCACTGGGCTGACTTATCTGATTTAAAATCTGGGCGTCCCATCACTGGCGAGTTATTTTCAATAATGATTTCTCTGTGTTTGCGGCTGCCTTGTGAAGAGTGATTTTTTTTTTTTAATTGAACACAACGGAGACGGTGCCGTAGATCGGACGTAGGGAAAGGGTGAATCGGGGCCGGCGCACGGTGAGGGCGCGTCTCCTCGTGTAACGGCGTGCTGCCACGCATGTCGTTACTGACAGCCACCGCGAACCTGCAAGCATTGTTTATTTCGCAAATACACATAATGGTGCTTTCACAAGAGAAGGCCAGCGGCTCCTTGCCACGAGAACTGTCTGGTAGGGGCAAGGGACAGACGGCTTGGGGACATTCAGTACGCGGGTCCCTGACCTGGTGCATTTCGCTCCTGCCCTTCCAGGACCACTTTGTGAGGGCCATTCACAAATTCCCGGAGCAGGCATCTCACATGAGCCTCTAAATGAGGGTCTCCTGTAAGTCTGGACAGTGGGGAGATCTGAATATCTGTGAGTGACTTTGGACGGGCGCAGCACACGCGTGCGAAACGAAGCACTTGTGAAAAGCCATCAGTTGGTGGTCGTAAAATGTATAAAGGGACCCAGGGGTCCCCGGGGGGGGAAAGGGGGACATTAGAGTGGAGGGAGGTCACTGGACCAGCATGCCTCTAATCTGTCGCTTGACCCAGAAGAAGAAATGGGAAGAAACCCCTCTGCCCGAGACCCACGCCGCCATGGGTCACTTCAGTATTTGAATATTTATTGTGTATTTTGATGCGAACCCCCCAAAATTTGGGGTGCTTGGGTTTCTTTCTGACCTTCCTTTCTTCTCTCTCAATACAAGATCGGAACGGCTTGGTTTTAGGGGAGACAGACAAGACAGCACGAAGGAAGGGTTGACCCGGAGGGGTGAGCCACGTCGCGCGTCACCTCTGAATGCTTTAGCGGGTCACGGGGACCGAAGCCCCCTGGCCTGACACGCCTGTTCATTTCCCCCCCGTCGATTGAGATGTCGGAGTCGCCGGGAAGCGTTGGGATGAAAGGAGAAAATGTTTGTTTTCATAAATCTGACAAACCTGGGCTCGGACAGATCTGAGAAGTGCGCCTTACACAGTGCAGGGACCCTCCACCTGACATCTGCTCTAAATATTACTGGGTGTCCGGGGGCCTTTGTGGGGAGGGTGAGAAGCCTCTTCTGTTGCAGGAAAACGAGTGTATTTTTGTGATTCAGGAGGGTTGCTCCTGCAAAGGATACGGCCTCACTTCGGGTTTCTTTTCTTTCTTTTCCTCTCCCTCCCCTCACCCCCCCCCACTGTGGATTTTGCAGGGGATACGGCGGGGGGGGGGGGCAGGAGATAGGGGTTCTTCAATTGAAGACATTCCCATGAACCTCCAGTCCCTCTTCTTCCTCGGAAACGCCAACCCTTTATGATCACACCTACGAGATCCACAGCAAGATGTGTAAAGCACATCTGCGCGGAAGTGTATCAGCTGATAGCACAACCTTTGGTCCCAAATTAGGATACAGAACTCCAAGCTCTGTGTTGGCAGAAAGGAAAGTATTTCTAGAGGCATGGAACCACCTCCGAGCTAATCTAAAGCGCGCTCCTCGGACACGGCTGTCCGTGGCTTTCACAATCTTCATCCCCCAACCTGCGCCATCCTCCCCTACCTAACGTCCTTAATGACGTTAACTGCCTGCCGCCTTCCCCGTCCCAGTGGCATTTTAATAAGGATTCTTCATTCAGATTTTTTTGAAAAGGTGTTTGTTCATTCCACCGGCGCGCAGGCCAGGCCTGGGGGCGAGACCGAGGCAGGGACGTGCAGCAGGCTCCCCCCGCACCTGGCAGACAGTGATTTGAGCCAGGTGACCGTGTGTTTTGCTGAGAAAACGGGGCTGGATGGGATACCAGCGGCTTCCTATCAATAGCCGGGCCCTGGAGGCCTGGCTGCTGGGGCCCACCATGATTGACGACTCCTTAATAGACATATAATTGTTGACAAATACTTTCCAATAGACTGCGGCAGCGGCCCAGCAGACAAAGGCAGTTTCGGGATGACAGAGACCAGAGCCCGGCCCTGGGGCGGAGGCAGGAGCACGGGGAGGGAGGGGCTCGCGCGCACAGAGAAACAGAGTCACGCGCGCGCGCCCCTTTGCCGCCTGCCCGGAGCGGGCCTGCCCGAATCGGGAGATTAAAATGAAAAAGAAACAGACTCCTTGTGTCCGCTTCTCACGGGGGAGGGTGGGTGCTTGGGAGGGAGGGACCCAGACTTCATGTGGCTTGGTGTCCAATCGATCGATTTGCCCACATTAAAAAAAAAAATTTATGGATGTATGGGTGTGTATACATAAATACAATTTGATATATAGACTATTTTTAAGTGTTCTTTATAAATGTTATTTATTGATTTTTACAGAGAGAGAGAGAGAGAGAGAGAGAGAGAGAGAGAGAAAGGGGGAAGAGCAGGAATTATCAGCTCATAGTAGTTGCTTCCTGTGTGTGCCCTGATCCGGCAAGCGCGGGGTTTCCAACCAGCGACCTCAGGGTTCCAGGTCCACGCTTTACCCACTGCGCCCCAGCAGGTCAGGCTGCTAGAATACTTTTTTTAGCTTGTTTAATGGCATTAGAAAAACTGTCGACCTCACAGTGCAGAAAACTGGCTATTCAGGTGATGATGTCCAAGAGGCTCGGGCAGGTATTCAATAAGGACGTGGAAAAAATATTTTGCATTTGGCCATCCATGCCACTTACCTCCTGAGATATTCCACCCAGGAGTCCGGAGGAGCCGCCCCTTTAAGACAAGCCCACCCCAAAGCCTTCGGGAGCCTTCAGCTCAGATTCAGCCTGTCTGGCTGAGGCTGCCTCCCCAGACCCCCAGACCACTGCCTGGCTGAGCGGCAGCCCTTGAAATCTGGCCACGCAGGATGTACACCCTCGCTCGGCTGTCTCTGGGTTTCAGTGTGTGTATTTCTCCCTCTTTGGGGGGCGGGTGGGGGGGCTTGCTCTCAACCAGGAGAGGCCACTGTTGCTTTTAGAGCCTGACCGAGGCCTGCCGGACAGAGGGACCAGGCAGTGTTACTTCAATCCGCGAGGTGTTGTAAGCCGATACAGTAAAATAAAATGAAAGCACAGTTCACGCGCAACATGGGCCCGGTCAGCATGAAACACCGGGGCAGACACGGCTGACGGAGCCGGCCGGGCCGCACGTGATCGGCCGGGCAGGTTCCCAAAGGGGGTCCTCTGAGCGCCTCAAGGGGCCATTCCCCAAAGACCTGCCTTTGGATTCTGATTGGTCAAATACGCAGGTTAAATCCCGCATCACACCGCAGGGCAAAACCCTGAGCTTTCTGTGCCAACTTCCAGGGGTCTGAGGGAAGCTCTTCCCGAAGTCCCTTTTTGTGCACAAAGAATGACGTGCACATCTATTTCAGGAAGATGCGGGCAAACAGATGCGTCGGTCTGATAGCCACAGGCTTGTTGGCAGAAGGGGAGACCTAGATAAGAATGTTACAGCTGTTCCCAGTTGTCAGATTCAAACCGGTGGCGAGGACCCATTTCGGAAGGGGGGAGAGGAGACGGGAGAAGAGAGAATTTTTAAAGTGACTTCTTTGCAATCTGTAAGCATTCCTAAACAGGCAGGCTTCTGCAAACAGCTGCCTCAAAGTGTGTGTGCGTGTGTGTGCGTGTGTGTGTGTGTGTGTGTGTGTGTGTGTCCATCAATTCAGAATTACTCCAATTACAAGCTTTTGATGCTTTGAAGCCCTCTCCCTAACCCAAAAGAGATGGAGAGCCCTCGGACGGCCCAATCAGATCGTTTTCCCCGCCGCCTGCAGCAGATGCAAGCAATTTACTTTTTTATTTCTGCATATTCAGTGTGAGCGGAGCTGTTGGGGACCTTTTGCCCCCGAGCCTGCAGGATTCTAACCCTATCAAATTAAAGCATTTTGCTCACTTATTCCCAAACGCTTCGCTGGTGCTAAGCAGACATCCCGCTGCATAGCAATGGCGGGAGCTCGTGTCCACTCATAGCCTCAGCCTAATCAGAGATTATTAAGGAAAAGATACAGTGCTTTAATTTGATGAGATTGGTTATCGGTGGCACCGCGCGAGGTCTCACCTCTGCGTGTATCTTCCCCCGTCTCCGTAATATTTCCCACCCGCCTGACAATGCTCAGCGGCAAACAATAGGCCAAGACGGTGCGTTTATTTATTTATTTATTTATTTATTTATTTATTTTTTTGACAGGCCGCCAAGGGGCTCAAATAGGGATGAAGATGAATTATTGAAAGATTGCATAAACAAACATCCCGGGCCAGGTTGCGTTGACATCTCCCCACTCCGTGCTCTGCGGACGCTGTTTGCCTTAAAAGAACATGTTGGAGACATGAACCTCCTCTGGGAGAGGAGGCGTTTTCGATGGAGACAGCCCTGGTATCGCGGCCAGATGGCTGCTTGCCGCTGCCGCTGACGGTCGGGCGGGCGCAGAGAGCCTGGGCTTCCGGCTCCCCCGGGGGAGGTGCCGCCGCAGGACGAAGTCCCCTCTGACCCTGGCAACTCCTCCACCTGCTGTGAGCTGGTGGAGCCTGCCTGCCTGCCCCTGTGGGTGTGTGTGTGTGTGGGGGGGCTCTTGGGGGGCCCTGAGGTTGTTTACCTGCACCTTGTACCTCTCCAAGAAGGAGTCAGGGTACCAGCGGTGGCTGAATGAGTTCCCTAGTGGGACGAGAGAATTACCTGACTCCCTCTGCTCCTCTGAGGGTTGATTTTCATACCGAACTTTTCTTCTTTCCCAGGCAGGTCTTTTGCTGATGTCTCTGCGTCCATCCCCCTTCCCTCCTCCCGGGAGGGACAGAGGCATTCTTCCCCCCACCCCCACCCCCACCCCTGCCTTCCTGTCTTTCCAGTACAGATGCCGTCCAAGGCGCCGGGCAAGGGATCTGAGAGACAAGGGCAACTTCTAATCTGCTGCCCAACGTAATGGTTTCTGTGTATGAGCAACTGACAGGCTGGCTCACCTAGAAATTTACATGAAAATTGCTTTACGCAGCTGTATGTAAAAATTCAGGCCACAGAGTGTCCCTGCATGGCGCAGGTCACAGCGAAGCCCTGTGGCATTGTAGCCAAAACAATGTGTTTTTCATTCATGGGACGAGGGGGAGGGCTGCAGCTCGGTGTGTGTGTGGGGGTGCGATGGTGTCTCGGAGAGGGCTCCCCAGGACAGTGCTCCCGTGGCGTGTGACAGCTCAGGGCATGGGCCCAGGGACTGCTCACCTCTGCCACCTTCATCTGGGCACTCCTGTCCACGTCTGCGATGCCTCTTTCCCCTGAACCTTTAAGATTCTTAAAGGAAAGCGATGCTTGTTTGATGCTGGTTCCAAGCTGCATGACTTGATGCTCATGCTGAAGCATTTGAGAGACCTCCCTACCTGATCTGGGAAACTGAAGAAGGAACAAGGCCCCTTAAGAAACTTGACCTGTTTCTTCAGACGGGCCAGGAACTTCACAGAATTCCCTTTCCCGATGGATGTTGTCTTGTTTGCAATGTTCACACTCCTGAGATGCGATTATCTGGAGGTAACAGAGAACTCATCATAACAACAATACCAACAACGACAGTGCTGCCACAGAGGACTCGGGAGTCAGTGGGAACTTAGTTGGGGGGCGGTGTGCACAGCCTCCTGGGTCCGGTTCAGGTCCTGAGGATGCTGCTTCCCTGTGTTCCCAATGAAATAGCCACACACTCCAGGGTCTCCTGTGCTCACCCTTTGAGAGCTTCTAGTGCGTTTAAGCTTGGGTGCACGGTGTGTTCCCTGCTGCGCTCACTGAGCCCGGCAAGGCCACCCTCGTCCACGGATCAGAGGCCCCATCACGAGCCCAGTGAGGCCGGCAGGGGCTGGGGCTGCATGGAAGGAGGGACCCGTGCTGCATGGAATCGCTGGGCCTGGAGCCTGCACAGGAAGGAGCTCTTCTTCCCCCCTGGGTTTCCCAGGGAGAATGCTCTGCTTGGAGCTCAAAACGCCAGCAGCCGCTGCATCGTGCCAGTTAATGTTTTATTAATTTGTAAACGTATGCGTATATATCTGCCTCCGTCAAAGTTTTTTATCATCGTTTTATGTCAAGAGACGCGGCCATAAAGAAAGTTAATATGATGGCTCCCATTTCCTGCAGTTACACGGCTAATTGAATATCTCTGTTTGGAACCGTTTGCTGTGGCTGGGACCGGGGTGGGGTTGAGAACGCCTCGGCGTTAGGTGGCGAGGAGGCCAGTCCTCAGCGGGACCATCTCTCTCCGTTCATCTCGCTGGTGCACCATCTAGTTCTCCCCGATCCCCCCACCCCCCAACTTCTGCTGCTCTCTGTTGTTTTCTATTTTAAGACCAGTCCTTTGGGCGTGTATCTCGTTTCATTCATTCATTCATTCATTGTATTTTTCTGAAGTTAGAAGCAGAGAGGCAGAGAAACACACTCCTGCATGTGCCCAACCGGACCCACCTGGCACGCCCACTAGGGGGCGATGCTCTGCCCATCTGGGGCGTTGCTGCATTCCAACCGGAGCCATTCTAGCGCCTGAGGCAGAGGCCATAGAGCCATCCTCAGCTCCTGGGCCAACCTTGCTCCAGTGGAGCCTTGCCTGCAGGAGGGGAAGAGAGAGACAGAGAGAAAGGAGAAGGGGAAGGGTGGAGAAGCAGATGGGTGCTTCTCCTGTGTGCCCTGGCTGGAAATCAAACCTGGGACTTCCACATGCTGGGCCAATGCTCTACCACTGAGCCAACCGGCCGGGGCTCTCATTTATTTATATCATTATTCTTAGCTCCCAAATAAATTTCTCCAACTACAAAAGAAACCTAAAAACCCAAACTGAAAACAAACAGGAGCATTAAAAGGCTCACTTCCCTTCCTTGCATAGCACACAGAGCTGTTTAAACATCGCCCGTGTTCCATCCAGTCCGTTCGTTTTGAGACCGCAACTCTGTGTGAGGGACACCTCACATATGTGCCTTTATTTATACTTTTAAGGTATATCTTGGGGGGGGGGGCAGAGTATGCTGAAGTCAGACCGCAGGTCAGATGAAAATATGCTCCTTTGGCAAGTAAGTCGAGTTATCTTGGCAAAAAAATCTTCTCTAAACTTGGAGGGTCTTACAATAGAAACCTGGTTGTTTTAGGATCCGGAAGAGAGAGGAAAATATGGGATGATTTTATTTTGACGGGTTAAGGAATGACGCTCTTAGTTGGAAAGCTAGGTCGTTGGGTAGCCAGATGTGAGGGGACCCTGGGGAAAGGAGGGACCTAGGCACTGCACGTTGTTGAGCTGATCAGACAAATTCCCTAGGAATACATGCTTGAGACATCTCTCCGATTGACCACCCACTCCCGGTGTCCCTAAAGCGCTTTTTAAATATCCAGATATTTCTCTCCCTCCGTCTTCGGGCTGATGTCCTCTGGCTTCAGTATCAGGCTTGTAGACGGGGTTTACTGTTGTGTTCGGATAGCGGCTGCCATCGTTTCCCTGCCTGGCTTTGCACATGAGATCATGTCACGGGGCCACCTCAGCTGCCCTATGCATCACTGAATGTGTCATGTCATCCAGCCTCACCTGGTGATCGGGAGCAGCAGAGAAGTTTGCTGAAATAGAGATGAAGAACCTAAAAGCAAAAACAGAAGGGGTTCTTCCTAAAGATGTCTGGCCCAGGCATCGTAATTCATCCTCAACCTTTTATTACCTGTCCGGAGCACCGGCGACGTCCAGCCTCGAGTTGGTGGTTTTACGTGTGGCTTAGACCTTGTAGGGAAACAAACAGTATTCTGCCGTTTCAGTGTTGTCATTTACTTCAGTGTAATATAATATGACAGGTTGAAATAACTACCATCCTTATGTTGTCGTGAAATATTTTCCTAATGTATTATTATGATTTTTTTTCCCATGCATGTATCAGATTACATTACAAAGACCCGAAACCTTACAGATGTTGATTTTCACACCGGGGGCCCTCTGCCTGTCATTTTGAGGGTGGCCACTAGGTGGAAGTGGCGTTAACGAGGGTCGTCTAGGTCTCCTTCAAGGGGGAGTCTAGAGACTGATTCTGTGACTTCCATGTATGAAATAGGGTCCCTACAAAATAGAGCTGTGCATACAAGCAATGGCACAAACATCCCCCTCACCCCGACTCATCAGTGTGTGCACCTGAGTTGAAAAAGAAATACAATTTGAGAAAGATGGAAAGAAATAAAGCTACCTTGGTATGTTAAGCGTCCCAAAAAACCAAAGTGACTTAGTTGCTAATCGTTTAGCCCCATGAGGCTGACAGTACCTTTAGGGACAACAATAAAATGCAACTCAAGCACCAATGTTTTTACCCCGCTAATAAAATTAAGTACTTCTTATTTAGGCATCTATTGAAAAATTAAAGAGGGCAAAAAAAGAACCATATTCTTAGTCATCAAAAAGAACCCTCCCCCCCTGCAAAATTTAAAAGAAATTTACATGGATGAAAAATATATAAATCCATCTATTTAGAAAATCTTGTTACTATTTTAAGTATCCTTGAAGTCAAGAACGAAGTTATAAACAGAATTGTTTTAAAGGAAAACATGGAATGCTACTCATAAAAGTCTCTGGATGCTTCCAAAACTGTAATAAAAAGCAAATTAATAACATTATTAAGTAAGAAACATGAAAAGAAATGAGTGAGTCATTTAGTGATTATTTTTTTAACGAGGAAAACCATTTCAGACGTGCCTGTAGAATTCTCTCCAAGATAATACAATAGACAGTACAAATAAACAACATCAAACTGAGAAATGGCCTAACAACAAACATGGAATTGGAGATTATATGGCCTCTGTATAACTCTATGCTGAACAGGTCAAAGCACTCAGTCCAATTAATAATTTTCTTCTTCAGAAAATATAAAATACTGCTACTAATTGCAAATGAGTAAACAACCTGGGTGTGCTAATATCATCAAAAAGCAGAAAGAAAAAAAACTCACACATTAGGAGAAAGGCGAGGGGGCAAAGAAATGAGAAGAAGCGGTGTTTGAAAGAATGCAACATTGGGCATGTCCCTGAGATGCTGAAGGAACACAATCCATTTCAGTTACCATTGGTTTAAAAACTGAGGCTACACATTTTAACTGACTAATGTACGTATTCTCATCAATAACACACCCCACATGCACTCCCATGAGAACCAGAAGTAAGACATGGAGAACATAATGGTCTCTATAGAATACAGGATGCATTACAAATAAAACTATCAAAAGATAAAATAACTCAGAAAGGAGAAATACAGGGGTCTTTTTTGCTACTTTATTTTTATTATTGATTTGAGAGAGAAAAAGAAAGATATTTATTTGTTGTTCCACTCATTTATGCATTCATTGGTTGAATCTTATATGTGCCCTGACCAGGGATCGAACCTGTAACCTTGCCATATTGGGACGATGCTCTAACCAATTGAACTACTCTGCCAGGGCCAATTTATCTCAATAGTTGAAAATTCATATTTTTATTTGCAAGAGGGAACTAGCCTTTATAGTTGAATTAACTATTGATTTTTTTTTCTTTGAGGCTACCTTTCCGTAGTATTAATTGAATGCTTACTATGTCCTAGGTGTTCAGGACAGTCAAAGGTGACAGAGGTTTAGGGACAAATTAGAAGCAGACTCTGCCTTGAACAATTCACATGGAGTGGGTTACTTCTGAATGAAAATGTTGTAGATGTTGACAGTGCTCATGTTCATGACAGTGATGGACCGGAGAAGTGACTCTCAGTCATCCCTCCTAGGGATGAAGACAAGGTGTTCTTTTTCATCTTCACGCTGTAGGCATCTGGTCCAGGGTCTCCAATTCCAAGTGAATGAATGAATGAATGAAAAGATTCCACCCAGCAAGTGCCAGGTTTTACCACCATACTGAGCTCATTCACACTCACCTATGTTTTTGATCACCTGAAATGTTTACAAAAAAAGAATTGTTGGATGGTATTGGCCCCAAGTCCCAGGAAACCCTTTGCAAGCATTTTTGTTTTGGTTTGGTTTTTTTGCTGTTTACAAGATGCTTTGATATGCATGATCTCACTTGAGTTTCAATGCCCTTTTGAGGCAGGTGGAGAGGGAATATTATGCTTTTTTTTTTTTTTTTTTTTTTTGCTTATTTAAAAAAAAATGGCTCAGAGACATCATTTAATCTACCCAACCAGAATCCTATGTCTACTGGGTATGGACTCGAGGCATATCTAACACTGATTTTCATTCAGACAGACTCCGTTAGGAGGCCAATCTCGTCCCGGTCCAAATAACGAACCCACACGGCAGATACGAATCTTGACGAGAACATTTTCCAGTGACCAACACCAGCACCGTTCATGATCAGTTTGTGCCCCAATGCCTCCCTGTAGCTTACCCAGATATTTACTGATAGTTCTTTCCAAAGATAACCCCACAGCAAGTTGTCCTTATGTTAATTATGTTCTCCTGGGGGAATGTTAAGATACTGAGCTTGGTCGGAGCATCAGGAAGTGGGGATTGACCCCCTTGCCTTCCTTGTGGCTGAGGGCAGGTTAACACTTGCCTCTGGCAGGTGACACAGGACACCATGGTCCCACTGAGCCTTCCGGCTCTGTTGGCCTTTGCTCTCCGAACTCTGCCCTCTTAGAGTTACAATAAGACATCTCGAAAACAAAACCAACATTTCTGAAAGGTCAGACTTCAAGAGGAGCAGAGAGGATCAGCGAACGTGACAGAAAAACAGATAAACAGCCCGGAAAACACGTGTCTCGAATGTTGAATGTTGACTCGGGCTGGCCATTTTGGGAGAGTGGCCCCGGGGGCTAGCTGAGACAGGACACCAGAAAAACCACGTCTCTATCCAAGGGGACTTGAGGAGGCTGGCTTTCTGATTGGCTGTGCCTATTTATGCTTCTGCTTATATATGCATGCCGCTCTAATTGTCATACTTACAAAGGATCATGGTTTGCAAACTGTCTTTAGCAGCTTGTGAATTATAGTAATAATTTAAGGTAGTAAACTGGGGGGTAAGGGAAGGTGAGGTGGGGAGAGCTGAAAGGGATTTACTGCTTTTCTTTAATGTCTTTTTAAAATGTATTGATTTGAGAGAGGAAGGGAAAGAGAGAGAGAGAAAGCAAGCAAGAGAGAGAGAGAAACATCGATTTGTTGTGCCACTTATTTATGTGTTCATTGCTTGATTTCTGTATGTGCCCTCACCAAGGTTCGAACCTGCAACTTTGGTGTATCAGGGTGTATCACCAACTGAGCTACCCGGCCAGGGCTTTTTCTACCCCCCGGTGTGCTGCCCACATTTTTCTAAGGGCTGACCATTTCTGCAGAGTCACCCAAGGGACCGTGTATCTGGAAAGAATTAGCGCCCAGACTGTCGAACCACCAAATCCCAAAGCATCCTTGTTCTGTGACCCTGTCTGATTCTGTCCTCGTCTCTTTCCGATGGTTCTGTTCAGAGGAATATTCACTCTGCCCTCTTGCTCTCAGGCTTGCCTCGGACTAGGGCACATCTGAAGCCCCATCCGAATGGCGGGCTCGGAGTTAGATTGTCACTCAATTCCTCCATGACAGAGGGTTCAGGAAGCAGAGACGTTTTAGGCGGTCTATATATTAAATGAGCATGCCCGGGTGCTTGTGTGTGCCCAGGGACCCCTGAAGAGGATATGTGAGATGACAGAGTCCATCTCGGGTGACAGTGGAAGGGAGGACTTAATTGGAGATTATCCGGTGACTCTTACGGCGGCATCTATCACGAGAGACAAACTTCCTCCGGCTTTACCATAAGGTTCTGGACTTGGTCTTTGCAATCAATATCATAAGATATTAATGTTTCTATAGAGGTCAGTGCCAAAGATTTGCGGTGTGGCCCTGCTAAAATTTATTAATTTATAATAGCAGTAAGGAGAATTCCTGGAAATTTTCGCTCTTGCAAGAAGAGCTGAAGGCCTGCCCCTCGTTACAAGATGGGGCTTATTAGAATAGCAGCCTGCATGTCCTGGGGGCTAACTCATTTTCCTTGAAATGAGCAATCTCACAATTAAATCCTGATAAGAAAGTTACCTATCACACTGGTCTCTTGCACCAAACTTACAAAATAAATTCTGTTTCTTTTTTTCTTTTTTTAGGTTTTTGTAAAAGATCTTACTAATATTATATGTTATTTCTCTTTTTAAAAATATTTTTTGAATATTTATTTTCCATGTTATTTCCAACATACCCATATCCAGGAATAAAATTATAGATACAACATGTATGCATTATTTATATTATATATAAGTATATGTATATATCTGCAACTGTCACACACACACACACACACACACACACACGCACGTACAGCCTCTCCTCGTGGTAACTATTTTTTTTCTGTGAACATTTTCTTTTATACTCGCTAAGCCTCAGGGGTTCCTACCATTGACTTCTGTTTGTACTTCTACTGTACAAACGCTAGGACCTTGTCGAACATATACGTTATCTTAACATGAAGTACGCAGGACAGATAGCTAAGAACATTTGGTTTGGGGCCTGTCAGTCAAGCTAACCTGGTTCGAATCCTGCTTCTGCCAGGTACAGGCTCTGTGACTTTAGAGACACCATCTAACTTTCCTAAGCCTCTCTTTGCCTATCGCTGAATTTGGTGTGATGCTACTACCTACCTAATATACCATATGGGTTTTCACGTCTGTGTATGTGCAAGATGTCTGGTGCAGCATAATAATGGCTATTGTTAATAATTACTACTTCAATTATAACCATAATTGGTAAAACCACATTAACTTTGTCTATTGATAATACATTACCGGTAATAATTTTTGCTACCAGGAAGACAGGAGAGCATAGTGAAAAATACACTGATTTATGCTTTGAAAACATGGATTTTTTTAATTAAAATTTTTTTCTATTGATTTGAGAGAAAGAGAGAGAGAGACAAAATGGGGGGGGGGGGAGAGAAGCATCAACTCACTGTTCCACTTAGTTGTTCTATTTAGTTGTGCACTCATTGATTATTTCCCATACATGCCCTGACTGGAGATCAAACCTGCCGTCTCAGTGTGCTGAGAGGATGCTTTACCCACTGAGCAACCCTGCCAGTGCAAAAAACCTAGATTTTTTTCACTTAAGGAAATATGCCTGTTGTCCGAACAGTGCAGTGGGGATGACATGCTGCAGTATCAAAGGTTCTGTTACCCTGTATCCTGCGTGAAGAGAACTGCAGCTAAGGAAACACCATAGTTAAAGGATCTTGATGAATTGTAAAACGATCTCCAATGGTTGGTTGTTATTTCTACAACAACTTGTCATCACTAATATGTAAGACACGGTGGATTTATCTCAGCTCCCACCTAATAAGTTACCACATTTTATTTATACGTTTAGATAGACTACGAAAAATGCTGACATATGGCACAAGACAATTTTATGGCAATGGTCCCTTCAAACAACGTGAGTATAAGATTCCGGTGTGGGTGCTTTTTGTAGTCCACAGCAATTCATAATCTCGGTTGACTGGATGACTTTAAAAAGCCAGGTTCACCCACAAATGCCACAGGTAACCTCTTAAACAGGTATCACTTCTTTTAAAAGGGGGAGGGTTCTTTCTTGAGCAGCTCTCACCCAGGGGTTTGTGCGATACAGGCTCAGCCTCTCCCCGCCGCCGGTGAGGTAAAGCAAACCCATTAGCTCTCACGCCTTCTATTTCTTCACTTAAGATGGTGGAGGTTCATTTGGTGGTGCCTTTCTAAGATCTTAAAGCCGTAAAACTGACTTATTTAATGAAGGCAGGGCTGAGTACACATATACAAATAGGACTGTGTGTATGTGCACGTTTTTTAACCTATTCACACGTATACTCAATGGCTAGAAGGAAGCCTCTCATTTTGAGAGAGGAATTAAAAAACAAACACACACTCGATAGGCATTGGAAACAAGGTTAAGGTTAGATTGTGCCAATTTTCTAGGGAGGAGAAACATAATCCTTTGGCCAACATTATCACCATCTCCAGATATGATTCTGAAAATGCAAGGACCCCGCTCTAAATCATGGTTCTCTTAATTAGGGTCATCACTACAAATGAGAGCCAATCTGGGTGCTTGTCTAATACGAACATGCCAGTTACGGTATATTACCAAGCCTGACTTGCCGGGCACTGAATTTCCTGGTGGGTCTGCTGGGAACCTTAAATGAACGAGAGCAATTATCAACCTAAAGTCCGCAGCCATTTGTTGGCATTATCTCAGGATAATTTCCCTGAAACATTCATGATGAAATGCAAAGGTAGATAATTTAAAAATCCATTTAAAAGAGCTGTGGTATAATTGAAGCGAAGGTTTTTTTCTCCGTAGTAGACATTACAGCAAGACCTGTGCCTTCTGAAAATGGATCGCTCACAGACGATGTTTTGTTAGATCTCATCGCCCTGGGAAGCACTTTAAACAAGTTTAAACAATTTTGTTCAGTCTTGTATAAGTAAAACAACACCACCAATGACACATTGGGTCTTCCTGGTTTTTTGTTTGGAGACAAATGTAAAAGTTCACCTTAACACAGGTCTGCCAACAATGACTCACTATCACCCAAAGGGGGAAAAAAGAATGGTGAAAAATTCAAAGATAATGGTGTTTTCTATCTTGGCTATTATGCACCATAAAACCTCCTGTTCTTTAGGTGACTTCAATAAAAGGTGAAGCCATGGACCTGGCCGAGTAGCTCAGTTGGTTAGAGCATCATCCCGATACACCAGGGTTGTGGGTTTGATCCCCGGTCAGGGCACATTTAAGAATCAACCAATGAATACACGAATAAGCGGAACAACGAATCAATGTCTCTCACCTTCCTCTCTATAATCAATAGTACCAAAAAAGGTGAAGCCATGATTATTTCGTAGACATATAGGGGTGCCAACTCTATACAGGAAAAAAAATGAATTTGACTTTACCTTTAATTTCTCTCTCTCAAAAAGTTCTCTATCAGATATGTTCCATAATAAATAGAAGCATGCAGAAACAAGAGTGAGCCTTATAATAGTGATAAAAAAAAAAACTGAGATAAATTGTGATCCCATATCCATGGGTTCTTTCCCTCTCTCCATCTCTGTCCTTCTCTCTTTAATTTCTCCTCTTACGATCTTGAGGAGGGACCGAAGATCAAGATTCAGGTTCAAGAGCAGCCTGATCTTATTGTTGACCTCTGAACCCTGAACATATCAGTCTATTATAATGGAATTCCTGACACGGGCTGAGCCCCTAATAAAACTATAAGTTGGGCCAGTAAACTACGGCCAGAGCCTCTTACCAAGAACCGCTACTACTGAGAGAAGGGGGAGAAACTCATTTTGTTCTTAGTCTCACTGGAGATCTCTAGCATGACACAGGCGACTTTGGACTTTGCCTGTGCTGAATGGAAGCCTTCCCATGCTTGTCCCCGAGGAAGCCCTGGACTTCTAGAGAAAGGGACCCTCCCCATCATATCCCATGTCAGTGTTTTTATAGACAGAAAGCACTCGGACAAGATTGTATAGTGTCCAATGCATCGCACACGTGGAGTCTGGAATCAAGCACCCGTCTGTGACGTGCTGCCCTGTTGTGCCCAGTAAGATAGAACTTGACTCGCCGCGTGTTTCTGTTGATGGCCGGCTAGGTCACTGGTCCCTGGGCGTAAAAAGGTTGACAGCCGCTGACTGTGGGTCCCATCAAAGTAGGGACTGACTTATCTCTGAAGGAAACATATTAGGACAGGCAGAAAAAGGCCTGTGGGCCACATCTGCACTTGGTTTTCAAGGGAGTTCCTGGAGAGGTGGTCAGCATACCATTTCGCAGCTTTAATGGTGCCCTGCTGTGGCGCAGTGGTCACCCTCAGATGTCTACTTTTAGTCTCTTGTCATTTCTTCAAGTCTCACCTTACCATCTCACCCACAGCATTATTTTGACCGCTCAGTTATGACGACTTGTTGAGAATGGTCATTGGTGTGACTCAAGGGAAGGGTGAGCCATGGTTGGACCTGCTGCCTCTCTGGCCCATGTCCTGACCGGGGCTTCATTCTTCTTATTTCTGGTGCCTGTTGAGTGTAGAGCTCCTGTTGTTCACGGTGCGTGGTCCACAGTCTCTCACGTTGGACTCCGAGTCTCCCGTTTTTAAGACGGGCGTTCAGAAAGAGGGATGCCAACAAGGTCAGCCTTGAGGACATGACACTGGGCAACTGCTTCCCTCTCTGTGAACCCTCTGCTTCCATCAGACTGTAGTGTCCTTACCCTGACTTGACCTAGGGAGTTTTGCCCCCACAGAGGGTTCCATCTTTCTTTTGCTTTCCCAGGATTGGACTGTGTTTTTTTTTGTTTTTGTTTTTTTGTATTTTTCCGAAGCTGGAAACGGGGAGGCAGTCAGACAGACTCCCGCATGCGCCCGACCGGGATCCACCCGGCACGCCCACCAGGGGGCAATGCTCTGCCCATCTTGGGGTGTCACTCTGCTGCAATCAGAGCCATTCTAGTGCCTGAGGCAGAGGCCACAGAGCCATCCTCAGCGCCCGGGCAAACTTTGCTCCAGTGGAGCCTTGGCTGTGGGAGGGGAAGAGAGAGACAGAGAGGAAGGAGAGGGTAAGGGGTGGAGAAGCAGATGGGCGCTTCTCCTGCTTCTCCTGTGTGCCCTGGCTGGGAATCGAACCCGGGACTCCTGCACACCAGGCCAACGCTCTACCACTGAGCCAACCGGCCAGGGCCTGAATTGGACTTTTTTCCCCCCTGAATCCTTCCCTGCGATAAAGTTCAATCTTAGCATCCATACTCCTGCCCCCCCTGAGTTTTACATTTAGATTTCCAGAAACCCCCCCCCCCACCCCCCCACCCCCGCGCTCCCAACACACACAAGTCACACCAGCTCCATCTTGGTACATGGTGACTTCTGGGATGGCATAAAACTGCTTTTGACCAAAGGCTGAGCAAACTGTATGTGTATTCAAAGCCAACTCACAGAGCAAAATTCTATAACAGCATCGTAAAATAAAACCCAGGCCAGTGTTGTGGGCACACTTACAAATCATAAAATAGAAGAGAAGAAAAAAATTATTCAGGAGGAAGAAGGAAGCAGTGATGAGTCAACACCTTCTATACAAAGATCTTTCTGTTTCTCTCTCTCTTTCTCTCTCTCTCTCTCTCTCTCTCTCTCTCTCAGCTTGTTGGTTGTTACAATAAATAATTAGAGGCAGAGCAATTCTGGGTACCGTTTTATGTGAACATTGTTAAAGGAAATCAAGGTGAACAGAGACAGACATAAAAACGACAAAGAAACCATGAACAGAAAATGACTAATTATAGAGCTTTTATTAAAATGTATTTCCCCCCTTTCTTGCAACAGAGTTTTTGTTTGATAATTAACAGACCCACAGGGCCATTATGTACGTTCCCAGACTCTGAGGGTATTGATCCTTCTGTCTCTTGCTGCTACGCTTGTTTTTTCTAGGTCTCCCTCCCCTGAGAGTGTGGCAGATTTCATAATGGAGGAGGGTGGAGGAGGAACCTGGGATGTCACCAGAGGGGAGTTGCTGTGTGACGGGCAGGCTGAGTGTCTTACTGGATCTGGGGGGGGGGGTGGGTCTCAGTTGCTCATGCAATTTTCCTGCTATATTTTCTTTTACTTTTGTCTTTTTGGTGCTTTCACAACAGTAAGGTTTCACATCAGGGTTTTTTTGTTTGTTTGTTTATTTTGTTTTGTTTTGTTTTTTAAAGCACTCAGATGCAAACAATGTGTAGTTAACCCAAACACATACCCTGTCACTAGAGGTGTATTCATCCTTTAAAACAAATGGTACCATTTATCCCTGATGGGTGTCTCTGTGTTTTGTCATTTGAAAGCACTGGAGAGCAAACAGTTTTGACCACTCTGAGCCCAGTTCACAGCCGAGAAGCTGTCGGGGTGGGGTGACTTGAAAGTGAGACAACTCACCCCACCCCGTGAGGAGGTTTTGCTTTGAGCTAGGGCTTCACCATCAAGACCAATTTCTTGCTTCCCCTTAGGGACCCAATGTAGAGAGCCCAGTGGACCCTGAGGATTAAAAAATAATAATAATTTATTAAGAAAATTAAATTTAACAGGGTGACATTGATCAATAAGAGTACATAGGTTTCAGGTAAACTTTTCTATTGCATTTGAACTGTTGATTATGTTGTATACCCATCACCCAAAGTCAAATCACTTTCTGTCACCTCGTATGAGTCCTTCTTTATACCTTTCCCCCCACCTCTTCCCCACAACCCCCTTCCCCTGGTAACCACTTCATTCTTATCTATGTTTGTGAGTTTCAGTTTTATATTGCACCTATGTATGGAATCATACAGTTCTTAGCCTTTTCTGATTATTTTACTTATTTTACTCAGTGTAATGTTCTCAAGGTCCATCCATGTTGTCCTAGATGGCAATATATCATTATTTATTATGGCTGAGTAGTATTCCATTGTATATATATGTACCACATCTTCTTTATCCAATCCTCTGTCAAGGGGCACTTTGGTTGTTTCCATGTCTTGGCCACTGTGAATAATGCTGAGATGAACATGGGGGTGCATGTGTCCTTAGGTACCAATATTTTCAAGTTTTTGGTTCATATGATAGTTCTATTCTTAATTTTTCCAGGGCATACCATACTTTCTTCTGTAATGGTTATATTAATTTGCATTCCCACCCGCAGTGAATGAGGTTTCCTTTTTCTCCACAGCCTCTCCAACACTTGTTATTACCTGTCTTATTGATAATAGCCAATCTAACAAGTGTGAGGTGGTATTTCATTGTAGTTTTGATTTGCATTTCTTGAATAGCTAGTGAAGATGAGCATCTTTTCATATATCTGTTGGCCATTTGTATGTCTTCTCGGGAGAAGTGTCTGTTCAGGTCCTCTCCCCATTTTTTAATTGAATTTTTTGCTTGTTTGTTGCTGAGCTTTGTGAGTTCTTTATATATTTTGGAGTATTAACCCCCGATCAGAGTGCTGTTTGCAAATATCATCTCCCATTTAGTTGTCTGCCTATTTGTTTTGTTATCATTTTCTTTTGTTGAGCAGAAGCTTTTTAGTTTGATATAGTCCCATTCATTTATTTTTGCCTTTACTTCCCTTGCCTTTGGGGTCAAATTTATAAATTGTTTTCCACGGCCAAGGTCCATGAGCTTAATATCTATGTTTTCTTGTATGTCATTAATTGTTCCAGATCTTATATTTAGGTCTTTGATCCATCTTGAATTAATTGTTGAAGATTATTTATTCATATATATGTGGTTTTATTCCTGGGCTCTCGATTCTATTCCATTGGTCTGTCTGTTTTTCTGCCAATAATATTCTGTTTTAATTATCATGGTTCTATAGTATAATCTAGAGTCAAGTAGTGTGATACCTCTGGCTTCACTTTTTCCTCAGTATTGCTTTGGCTATTTGGGTTTCTTTTATGGTTCCATACAAACCTGGTGATTTTTTTTTTTTTTTTTTTTTTTTGTATTTTTCTGAAGCTGGAAACGGGGAGGCAGTCAGATAGACTCCCGCATGCGCCTGACCGGGATCCACCCGGCACGCCCACCAGGGGGCGATGCTCTGCCCATTTGGGGCGTCGCTCTGTCGCGACCAGAGTCACTAGTGCCTGGGGCAGAGGCCAAGGAGCCATCCCCAGTGCCCGGGCCATCTTTTTCTCCAATGGAGCCTCGGCTGCAGGAGGGGAAGAGAGAGACAGAGAGGAAGGAGAGGGGGAGGGGTGGAGAAGCAGATGGGCGCCTCTCCTGTGTGCCCTGGCCGGGAATCGAACCCGGGACTTCCACACGCCAGGCCAATGCTCTACCACTGAGCCAACCGGCCAGGGCCTGGTGATTTTTTTTGTTTTTGTTCTATTTCTTTAAAAAACAACATTGGGATTTTGATGGGGATTGCGTTAAATTTGTACATTCCTGTTGGGGACTGAATAAATAATGAGGGTATTTTTGCAATCTGGACAGAGGTGCTGGGCCCAAACCCCACCTCATTTGCCTAGTTAACAAAGAGCTACACCTGATTCTCATCCATGTTCTCCGGAGGAGGCTGGAAGCTAGTTTCTCATTAGTGTCAAGTAGATTTGGATGGTATGGCGGGGGTTGTCTTTGAATTGCCTTGGAAACTTAATTGAATTGCTGATGGACCTCATTTTTTCTATGAATAAAAGTGGATGTGTTTCTGGGAGCAGACACGTTACGGCTAAGAAACAGTAGAGACTGTTTGCCGTGGCGTCCTCCTGAACCCACCTGTGTGTGTATATATATGTATATAAGTCCCTGTCTATCATTTCTTTAAATTCCATTCCTTTTCCCGTTTGGGACCCTGGTATATACTTGTGGCTGGACCGCAACACACATTACTTTGGATAATATGACCATTTTAACTATCTCAATTCTTCCAATCCATGAACATGGAATATTTTTCCATTTCATTGTGTCTTTTTCAATTAACTTAGTGATGTTTTGTAGTTAGGTCTTGGGCTGTCCTTCGCTGAGATGTGGCTGTTGCAATGATCTAGGCCGGGCCCTGGTCGCATTGGTGGTGGGGCCCGTTGTGAGGGCTGTACTGCTTTACGGCTTAGCTCTCTGGCTTTACGGCTCTAGCTATGGGGATCTTGAGCTTCCAGGCGCCTTCACCTTCCCACGTCTCCACTGACCCCAGGACCTGATGCGGAGCACCTCTCTTCTTCAGGGGAGGGAGCAGGTCCGGAGAGCCGGCTGTGGGGTCTGTCTCGGCCGCCCTACATTCCACGAGGCGAGGGAGGTGGGCAGCTGGGGGCGTGGGGGCCGCACTTGAGTTTTCTCTGTCTCTGCTGAGTGCGGGCTGCAGGCAGGCCACGGGGACACTGGCTGTGACCCCACGCTCTGGCAGCTTCCGTTTCTCTGCCCCTGCCCCTCTGTGCCACTGCTCTTCCTGGCAGAAGGAGACCTCAGCACTCTGGGTTTCCCTCTCTGTGCCCCTCAGGCAAAATCCAGAGAGCCCGAGCTCCCCTCCTCCCTGGAGTACAGCAGAGAAAAAAACAACAACAACAACAACAACAAAAACGCCAGTCTCTCCAGGTTGGGCTCCTCCTCAGGGCTGACCATGAGTGTGTTTTCCCACCTTTCGCCCTCCCCTGCCTTCAGTCTACTCGCTGCGTGGATCTTCCAGGTGAACCGGTTAGTCCAGCTGGGGCTCCTTCGCTGCGTTAGAGTTGTTCAGTTTGTTGACATTTCAAGAGGAGTGATCAGTAGTATCTCTTATGCTGCTACGACTCTGACGTCATTGAGAATTTTTTTTCCCTCTAGTCTGTGAGTGGTGGGGTAAGAGAGGCAGGCTTTGCTTGGATCCATCTTAGAAGCAACCTATGTATCAATCCGTCTCCAAGGGAATGAAGGGGGTCTTGTCTAAATGACATTTTGACTGACAGCCAGCAGTTTATTTGGCTCCTGATGATGCCCAGAGTGGGTCACAAAGCAACTAGTTCCCATGATGTTCTGGGTGGTATGCACACACACAAATCAACCATTTCCTCTCGTGGAACCAGATGTCAGGGAGAAGATGTGGCGGGAAAAATACAGAACTTCTTGTCTTTTTAAATTCTTTAAAAAAAAATCATATTAAAAAAAGACCTTAATAGTAAGAGGCTTATTTTAATTCTGAAGGGTAGTGCCAGACTGAATATAGAATGAAATCATGTTTCTTTCAACTTCTGAATTGTAGATTTCTTTCCTGTGCCTCTTGCACATAGTAGGACCTCAAGAAATCCTTGCTCAATAAATTCCTACTCTAGTAGTCAGTAACATAAGAGAAGAAACATGAGAGATTTCCCTGTCTCATTTCATGGTGGCAGGCTTGCTGGAGCAGGTAGCCACTGTGTGTTGGGAAATTAGCAACCGGGACAAACTCTTATTTACATATGTGGTTGGACCCACAAATCTGGTGGCTGAGGGAGGAGGAGGCATGTTGGTTACAGGAGAACAAGGTCCGATCCAATCTTACAACCTGGCGATGAAGAGCCATTTAATCCAGCCAGAGCCTCAGACACACCACGATCAAGTGGGAGGCAGCCCTCGGATGTCAGGAATTCCTGCAAGGCGTGAGCTCCCTGGTGGCCTCGCCCATTCTGGAGGTCCCTTCCCATGTTGGTCCACGAAGACCACAGTAGACTGCTCACGTGACGTTCTGTGTGCTGCCTGCCTGCCTGCGTCACAACTGTAGTCACCTTAACACTGGGGCCAGAAATGAATTCCAGACATCTGGCACAAGACATCGAAACAGGACAGCCCAAAGTGGAAAGGTGGAGAGTGTGCCCAAGGCTGCCACTCAGACCTTCTCCGTGCCTGGGGCTCCTTGTACCCTTCACCAACCAGCCTCCTTAGAATGTAATCTAAGTGTCCTTACCTCTTTGGACCTATATGTGGCGTTTCTTTCTTTTCTTCTTTCCTTCTCTTCCCTTCCCTTCTCTCCCTCCATTCTTTTTTCCTTTCTTTTTTTTTTTTTTTTTTTTGTATTTTTCTGAAGCTGGAAACGGGGAGAGACAGTCAGACAGACTCCCGCATGCGCCCGACCGGGATCCACCCGGCACGCCCACCAGGGGTGAAGCTCTGCCCACCAGGGGGCGATGCTCTGCCCCTCCGGGGCATCGCTCTGCCGAGACCAGAGCCACTCTAGCGCCTGGGGCAGAGGCCAAGGAGCCATCCCCAGCGCCCGGGCCATCCCTGCTCCAATGGAGCCTTGGCTGCGGGAGGGGAAGAGAGAGACAGAGAGGAAGGAGGGGGGGGTGGAGAAGCAGATGGGCGCCTCTCCTATGTGCCCCGGCCGGGAATCGAACCCGGGTCCCCCGCACGCCAGGCCGACGCTCCACCGCTGAGCCAACCGGCCAGGGCCTTTTTTCCTTTCTTCCTTTTCTTTCTTTCCTTCCTTCTTTCCTGCCTCCTTCTCTCCACCCTCCTTCTCTCCCTCCCCTCCCTTCCTTCCTCCTTCCCATTCCCTGCTTTCTTCTCTTTCTCTCTTCCACTCCCTTTTGCCAAAATCCTGAACAATAACGTGAATAACGTGATTCTTTTTTTTTTTTTTTTGGTTTGCTCTTTCCACTTTATTTTTTATTTTATTTTAATTTTTATTTTTTAAATTAATTTTAATGGGGTGACATTGATAAATCAGGGTACATATGTTCAGAGAAAACATCTCCAGGTTATTTTGACATTTGATTATGCTGCATTCCCATCACCCAAAGTTCAATTGTCTTCTGTCACCTTCTAACTGGTTTTCTTTGTGCCCCTCCCCTCCCCCAAAACTCTCCCTCTCCCCCCCCGTAACTACCACACTCTTGTTCATGTTTCTGAGTCTCATTTTCATGTCCCACCTATGTATGCGATCATATTTAGTTTATTCTGATTTACTTATTTTGCTCAGTATAATGTTATCAAGGTCCATCCATGTTGTTGTAAATGATCCGATGTCATCATTTCTTATGGCTGAGTAGTATTCCATATTATATATGTACCACTGCTTTTTAATCCACTCGTCCTCTGATGGACACTTGGGCTCTTTCCAGATCTTCACTATTGTGAACAATGCTGCCATAAACATGGGGGTGCATTTCTCCTTTTGAAACAGTGCTATGCTGTTCTTGAGGTATATTCCTAAAAGTGGTATAGCTGGGTCAAAAGGCAGTTTGATTTTTAATTTTTTGAGGAATCTCCATACTGTTTTCCACAGTGGCTGCACCAGTCTGCATTCCCACCAGCAGTGCAGGAGGGTTCCCTTTTCTCCACATCCTTGCCATTCTGACTGGTGTGAGGTGATATCTCATTGTGGTTTTAATTTGCATTTCTCTAATGATTAGTGATGTTGAGTATTTTTTCCATATGCCTATTGGCCATCTGTATGTCCTCTTTGAAGAAGTGTCTATTCATTTCTTTTGCCCATTTTTTGATTGGACTGTTTATCTTCCTGGTGTTGAGTTTTACAAGTTCTTTATAAATTTTGGTTATTAACCCCTTATCAGACGTATTGTTGAATATGTTCTCCCATTGTGTAGTTTGTCTTTTAATTCTGTTCTTATTGTCTTTAGCTGCGCAAAAGCTTTTTAGTTTGATATAGTCCCATTTGTTTATCTTGTCTTTTATTTCACTTGCTCCTGGAGATAAATCGGCAAATATATTGCTGCAAGAGATGTCAGAGAGCTTACTGCCTATGTTTTCTTCTAAGATGCTTATGGTTTTACAGCTTGCATTTAAGTCTTTTATCCATTTTGAGTTTATTTTTGTGAATGGTATAAGTTGGTGGTCTAGTTTCATTTTTTTGCAGGTAGCTGTCCAGTTTTCCCAACACCATTTGTTGAAGAGGCTGTCTTTACTCCATTGTATGCTCTTACCCCCTTTGTCAAATATCAGTTGTCCATAAAGGTGTGGGTTTATTTCTGGGTTCTCTATTCTGTTCCATTAATCTATATGCCTGTTCTTATGCCAGTACCAGGCTGTTTTGAGTACAATGGCCTTGTAGTATAACTTGATATCAGGAAGTGTGATACCTCCCACTTTATTCTTTTTTAAGATTGCTGAGGCTATTCGTGTTCTTTTTTGGTTCCATATAAATTTTTGGAATATGTGTTCTATATCTTTGAAGTATGTCATTAGTATTTTAATTGGTATTGCATTGAATTTATAAATTGCTTTGGGTAGTATAGACATTTTAATGATGTTTATTCTTCCTAACCATGAGCATGGTATATGCCTCCACTTATTTGTAACTTCCTTGATTTCCTTTATCAATGTTTTATAATTTTCCGAGTACAAGTCTTTAATCTCCCTGGTTAAATTTATTCCTAGGTACTTTATTTTTTTGGTTGCAATGGTGAAGGAGATTGCTTCCTTAATTTCTCTTTCTGACAGTTCATTGTCAGTGTATAAAAATGCCTCTGATTTCTGAGTATTAATTTTATATCCTGCCACCTTGCTGAAATCATTTATCAGGTCCACTAATTTTTTGACTGAGACTTTAGGGTTTTCTATATACAATATCATGTCATCTGCAAATAATGATAGCTTTACTTCTTCTTTTCCAATTTGGATGCCTTTTATTTCTTTTTCTTGTCTGATTGCTATGGCTAGGACTTCCAGAACTATATTGAATACGATTGGTGAAAGGGGGCACCCCTGCCTTGTTCCTGATCTTAAGGGGATTGCTTTTAATTTTTGCCCATTGAGTATGATGTTGGCTGTGGGTTTGTCATAGATGGCCTTTATCATGTTGAGATATGTTTCCTGTATTCCCACTTTGCTGAGAGTTTTGATCATGAATGGGTGCTGGATTTTATCAAATGCTTTTTCTGCATCTATTGAAATTATCATGTGGTTTTTCTCCTTCCTTTTGTTTATGTATGAATCACACTGATTGATTTACGAATATTGTACGAGCCTTCCCTCCCAAGAATAAATCCCACTTGATCATGGTGTATGATTTTTTTCCATATATTGCTGGATCTGGTCCGCTAATATTTTGTTGAGGATTTTAGCATCTAAATTCATCAGGGATATTGGCCTATAATTTTCTTTCTTTGTGTTGTCTTTGCCTGGTTTTGGAATCAGAATTATGCTCACCTAATAAAAGGAGCTTGGAAGTGTTCCTTCCTCTTGAATTTTTTGAAATAGCTTGAGAAGGATAGGAGTTAGTTTTTCTTTGAATATTTGGTAGAATTCACTTGTGAAGCCATCAGGCCCAGGACTTTTCTTTTTTGGGAGTTTTTTTATAACTTTCTATCTCATTTGTTGTAATTGGTCTGTTTAGGTTTTCTGATTCTTCCAGATTGATTTTTGGAAGATTACATATTTCAAGAAATTTGTCCATGTCATCTAGGTTGTCTAGTTTTTTGGCATACAGTTCTTCATAGTATTTTCTTACAATATTTTATATTTCTGTTGTATCAGTTGTTATTTCTCCACTCTCATTTCTAATTTTATTTATTTGAGTCCTCTCCCTTTTTTTCTTGATGAGTCTGGTTAAAGGTTCATCGATCTTGTTTACCTTTTCAAAGAACCAGCTCCTGGTTTCATTGATCCTCTGTATTGTTTCTTTAACCTCTATGTCATTTATTTCCACTCTAATCTTTATTATTTCCTTCCTTCTACTACCTCTGGGCTTTACTTGCTGTTCTTTTTCTAGTTCTTTTAGATGCAGGGTCAAGTTGTTTATTTGAGCTTTTTCTAGCTTCTTGAGGTATGCCTGTAATGCTATGAACTTCCCTCTCAGGATTGCTTTTACTGTGTCCCATAAATTTTGAGTTGATGTATGCTCATTATCATTCGTTTCTAGGAATTTTTTTATTTCTTCTTTGATCTCATTGTTCACCCATTTGTTATTTAATAACATGCTATTTAGTTTCCAAGTATTTAAGTATTTTTCAGTTTTTCTGTTGTGGTTATTTCTAGTTTCATACCATTGTGATCAGAGAAAGTGCTTGATATGATTTCAATCTTCTTAAATTTGTTGAGACCACTTTTGTGCCCTAACATGTGGTCTATCCTAGAGAACATACCGTGAGCACTTGAAAGAATGTATATTCTGCTGCTTTAGGGTAAAAGGTTCTGAAGATATCTGTTAAATCGAGTTGATCTAGTGTGTCCTTTAAGTCTGCTGTTTCTTTGTTAACTTTCTTTCCTGAGGATCTATCTAGTGATGTTAGTGGGGTATTGAAATCCCCTACTATTATAGTATTGCTGTTGATCTCGCCCTTTAAATTCATCAAAGTCTACTTTATATATTTAAGTGCTCCTATATTAGGTGCGTAGATATTTATAATGGTTATATCTTCCTTTTGGATTGCTCCCTTTATCATTATGTAGTGACCTTCTTTGTCTCAAACTATAGCCTTTGTTTTAACGTCCATTTTTTTCTGATATAAGGATTGCTACCCCAGCTTTTTTTTTCATTTCCATTTTCGTGAAATATTTTTTTTAATCTTTTTATCTTCAGTCTATGTGCATCTTTTGTTTTAAGGTATGTCTCTTGTAGACAGCATATATATGGGTCCTGTTTTCTTATCCATGCAGCTACCCTATGTCTTTTGATTGGATCATTTAATCCATTTACATTTAAGGTTATTATTGATATGTAATTGTTTATTGCCATTTTATTCTTTAAAACTGTATTCCTCTTTTGCTATATTCTTTTCCGCCTTTGATCTGTTTACAATAGGCCCCTTAGCATTTCTTGCAGCATTGGTTTGGTTGTAGTGAATTCCTTGAGGGTTTTTTTTTTGGTCTGGAAAACTTTTTATTTCTCCTTCAACTTTAAATGATAGCCTTTCTAGATAAAGTAGTCTTGGTTGTAGGTTCTTGTTCTGCATTACTTTGAATATTTCTTGCCATTCCCTTCTGGCCTCAAGTGTTTCTGTTGAGAAGTCAGAAGTCATCCTTATGGGGGCTCCTTTGTAGGTGATAGCCTTTTTTTCTCTAGCAGCTTTTATTATTTTCTCTTTATCACTTAGCTTTGGTATTTTAATTATGATGTAGATGTAGATGTCTTGGTGTAGATTTCTTTGGGTTTTTCTTTAATGGAGTTCTCTGTGCTTCTTGAACATGTGAGACATTTTCCTGCCTTATTTTAGGGAAGTTTTCAGCTATGATATGTTTGAACAAAGTTTTTATTCCTTGTTCTTTCTCTTCTTCTTCAGGAACCCCTATGATGTGGATGTTATTTCTCTTCATGTTGTCACAGATCTCTCTTAGATTTTCCTCAGATTTTTTGAGTCTCTTTTCTTTTTCCTTCTCTGCTTCTATGCCTTCATTTATCTTGTCCTCTAACTCGCTGATTCAATTCTCAGCTTCATCCATCCTGCTTTTAATTCCTTCCATTGTGTTCTTCATTTCTCTTTACGTAGGTGTTTGTAATGACCATCTATTGTTGTTCTAAGATCTTTGAGCATCCTAACAATCATTGTTTTAAACTCTGCATCTGGTAATTTGGTTATATCTGACTCCTTCAGGTCCTTTTCTGGGAATTTCTCTTGATTCATTTGTGTTGCATTTCTCTGCCTTCTCATTTTGTCTGTGTAAAAGAAGGTTTTGGCCACTGGGGTTCACTGGGTGGGCCTCTGTGTTCCCTAGGTGTGGTCTGTCTATAGGCCCACCACCCACTCTGCTGCTTCTGCCTAGAGCATCTGCATATGGACATTGCCAGTGCCAGCCCACTGGGGCTGTTGTTGTGGTTTCCGCCTTTCCTTCATTGGGGGGG